>NC_045713.1:28743202-29343202 GCF_009834535.1 Camelus ferus | reverse complement strand
CTTGAAAATGGAAAAATGAAAGGCAAGCAACAAGCGTTCATTATGCCTTTTCTCCATTAAGTATATGTTGCCGTGACTAAATATTTGGAGAGGGGAGTTTCTCTTTCTGGATACACTGCTTCACAAATAGGGGAATGACAGCATTAGAATGCCATCCTGCCCCAGCCACCAAGGGATTCTGGAGCAGCAGCTGAGGACAAGCAGGCATTTGGAGCCCCTAATGGAAGAACTCACCCCCTTACCCAGCTTTGAAGCTGGCTGTGCCAAAAAAAAAAGAAAAAAAAGCCCAAACAAATCATACTCATCAAGCCTCCAGTTCCAATTTACAAGAAACATAGGGAACAAAGGCAAATATTAAAAGATGCATCAGGGTTGCAGTCGGCAGTTTCCAGACTGAGAGCTCTACAGAACAAATCCATTACAAAGAGCGAAGAAAATGAGAGAAGGGAGAGGACTGGGGAAAAGTACAGACTAAGAAGGACCTAAGAAATCCAGCCACCAATTGCAACATGTGGAAGTCATTCAATTGCGGTTCCAACAAATAATGAATAAAACTATGAGACAATCAAGGAAAGTCTGGACATTAGCTTGATATTTCATGAGATTTGGGAATTGTTAATCATTTTAAAGTGAGAAAATGCTACTGTGGTTTTGCTTTTAAAAACAAATTCTTGTCTTTTAGAGATAACATATCAAAATATTTACATTTGAAGTGATGTGATGTCTGAGGTTTGTTTCAAAATAATCAGGCGGAGGGTGAGAGGCAGAGTATAAATGAAAAAAGACTGGTCATGAGTTGATAATTTCCAAAGCTGTGTAATGGGTACATGGGGTTCATTCTGTTATTCTATTTGGTATACGTTTTGGAACTCTCTTTAATAATTTTTTTTAAGGAAGCAGACTACTGCCTTTCAAATTCCAGTTCTGGCATTTACTGTGTGACCATAGACAAGTGACTCAACCTTTCTGGTCCAGTTTCCTCACCTGTAAAATGGGGATAATCACATCCACCTGATGTCAGGGCCTGGAGCACAGTGGGCACTCTAAGGCACACATGCATTTCTTCGTTCTTCAGGCTGGAATATGTAAGTAGCCAGCCTCTGAGATGGGCCCCAAGGATCCCAACCTCCTGGTAGTCACACCCTTGTACAGTCCTCTCCAACAACGAACCACCAGGGCCGGTCTGCATGACTGACAGAATACATCAGAAGTGATTCTAAGTTTGGTTATAACACATTGTGGCTTCTCATCTTGGTCACTCTCTCTTGCTCTCCCACTGCTTGCTTTCCCTGGAGGAAGCCAGCTGCCATGATGGGAGCAGCCCTATGGAGAGGCCCACATGGCAAGGAACTGAATCTTCCAGCCAACAGCCACGTGAGGGAGTTCTCTTGGAATCAGCTCCAGCTCCTACCACCCCAGTTGAGCCCTCCTATGACATGAAGGCAACCTCATGAGACCCTCAGCCAGAACACCCAGCTAAGCTGCCCCCAGATCCCTGACCTCCAGGTACAGTATGAGATCATAAATATTTGTTGTCTGAAGCTGCTAAGTTTGGGCTTGTTTGTTATGCAGCAATAGCTAATTAATACAGGCTCGCATTTTGAAGAGCTCTAACTCTGTATAACCCATACTGCGTTTTGCCAGGTGGTTTCAAAGGGCAGGGAGAGCCAGTTTCCTCTCAGAATCCAGGTGGTGAAATGAAGGGTCCCAGTCTTAGCTGAAGACAGCTAGGGGTCAGGGGAGACCAGGAGGGCAACTGCAGTTACACTCACCTCTTCTAAACAGGAGACTCAGTGTTATCAACTGAGGGGGAGAAAGAAGCAGAGAGGCCAAGACTGATTTTCCAGAAGGCGAGAGCAGAAGTCAACCAGCAGGAAGACGCTTAGAGCAGGTGGCGCCACAGAGAGGTTGAGGAAGGTATTTTTGTTTGTCTTCACCCTAGCTCTGAGTGGGATGCTTTTTGTTTGTTTGGTTGGTTTTGTACTGGAAATAGAAAGTAGAATTCACCCATTTATGTGCTCTAGCTACTAGATTCTGCTAGAAAGTGGGCAGGATTTGAAGGCATCGAATATAGCTCTTATGTGAGCTTGGATCTGTTACCTGGCTCTTGGGAGCTTCAGTCTCCTCATATGCAAAATGGAGAGAATCCTGTCTTTTCTTGCATTTTTAAAAAATTTTGACCATTTTAATGTGTCTGTAATCAGGATGCATCCACTAATGTTTGCAAATATCAAGATGGTACATATTCCCGACCCCTAGGAACTATCACTGGGCCAGTGCACCTTAAAATGATAGCATCTTAGAAGCAAAGAGCCATATGGGTTATTTAATGGGAGAACTGAGTAAAATCCTTATTAATTCATTTAGCAAATACTGAATCACTTTTGTAGCCTGGCCTGTGGGAGCCTCATTAAATTGGTTTCTTTCTTTTTTAGAACAGCCTGTGACACTTAAAAAAAAAAAAAATCTATGTTTTCTGGCAACAAAAGGATGTTCCAGATGTGGTCTGACTTGTTTCTGCCTCAAGACTTGGGGTTGGCTCCTCTCTAAGGAGGCCTGGGTTCTTGAAAGGCAAAGAAAATCAAGGCCCAAAGTCTGGGGGCCGGGGTACAGGTATGAGGTGGTGGAGGGCAAAAAAAGTGCCACATCTGGGCCATCTTTGGTAGTGACAGAGCTTGGGGAAAAATGCCCTTTTAAGAAGAGTGATTTTTTTAAATTTGGGTTTCTTTTGGTGGGGCAGGAGAAAGGTAATTAAGTTTCTTTTTCTTTCTTTTTAGAGGAGGTACTGGGGATTGAACCCAGGACCTCTCATGCATGCTGGGCATGCGCTCTACCACTTGAGCTACACCCTCCCCCCCCAAAAAATGTTCTTTTAGAACACAACGTTTCTGCAGTATTTCTGCCAAAAATCATGACCTGTTACTCGTCATGAGTAACATCAGACCCAAGTTCAGATGCATTCCTCAAAGTAGCTGGCCTGTACTCTTCAAACTGCCCATGTCATGAAGGACAAAAAAGACCTGAGAATAGTTCGATGCAACTGAATGCAATAGGTGATCCCGACTGATTAGTTTCCAATTTAAAACACACTTTGTTGCTGTGTTTTACAATTCTTTCTTCTGGGGTTTCATCGACCACTAAAATTCTCCATCAGTCACACTGAAAGCAGTAAGTTTTGTGATTGCTGTGCATGGGTGTTTATTGTTTGCAGGTTAATTTGGCACTCAAAATGATGCTTAATGCTAAGATGGAAACTGTCATTTAAATTGTCCAACGACATAAAATTAAGTTCATAATCAACATGTAGATGCTTTACATTGATCCTCAAAATTGTTTAAGAAATAAGGGAGTTTGAGAAATTGGGCTTAAAGCAAAGGCGCCACATTTATTGAGCACCTACTGTTTCTCAAGCACCATGTCAGATCCAAGTGAAATACAGTGGACCAAATGGACCGAGCCCTACCCTCATGGACGTCACCAGTCTCAGGGGCCGGGGGGTGGGCAGGGAAGCAAAGAAGCAAACAGGCAATTTGAACTCAGTCTGAAAAGTGTCATTAATGGGATAAGCAGAGTCACAATCAAAATATATAACCACTCACATGGCACACCCACTGTCCAGGCAGAACAGTGATGCGGGGTCCCCCCAGCTGTCCTGCTGTTCCAGGTGCTAATCCTTTAGCTGTGAGAGCCCCCCCCCTCAGGGCAGGGTGTCCACAACGCTCTTGGCTATTTACTGACATTTTAACAAATCCAAGAGGTGGACACATCAGCTGGCCCCCAGGCTGGGGTAGACACGGGGGCTGCAGGGACTGAGAGGAGGGCACCTAGCTCAGAGTCGGGGATGTTTCTTAGTAGTAGTGAGGATGAAGATCTAAAGGACATGGGACAGCTCATGAAACTTCATAACAAAAAATAAACAACCCAATCCAAAAATGGGCAGAAGACCTAAACAAGCAATTCTCCAATGAAGACCTACAAATGGCCAAGAGGCACATGAAAAAAGGCTCAATATCACTAATTATCAGAGAAATGCAAATCAAAACTACAATGAGGTATCACCTCACACCAGTCAGAATGGCCATCATTCAAAAGTCCACAAATGATAAATGCTGGGGAGGCTGGGGAGAAAAGGGAACCCACCTACACTGCTGGTGGGAATGCAGTTTGGTGCAGCCACTATGGAAAACAGTATGGAGATTCCCCAAAAAACTAAAAATAGACTTATAATATGATCCAGCGATCCCAATCCTGGGCCTATCTCTGGAAGGAACTTTAATTCGAAAAGGTACATGCAACCCAATGTTCATAACAGCACTAGATACAACAGCCAAGACATGGAAGCAACCTTCAAGTCCATCGACAGATGACTAGATAAAGAAGTTGTGGTATATTTACACAATGAAATACTACTCAGACATAAAAAAGAATAAAATAATGCCATTTGCAGCAACATGGATGGACCTAGAGATCATCATTCTAAGAGAAGTAAGCCAGAAAGAGAAAAATACCATATGATATCACTCATATGTGGAATTTTTAAAAAGTAAGAAGACACTAATGAACTCATCTACAAAACAGAAACAGACTCACAGATTTAGTAAACAATCTTATGACTACCAGGGAAAGGGCGTGGGAAGGAATAAATTTGGGAGTTTGAGATTTGCAAATGTTAGCCACTATATATAAAAATAGATTTTTAAAGTTTCCTCTCTATAGCACAGGAAACTATATTCAATATCTTGTAATAACATTTAATGAAAAAGAATATGGAAAGGAACATATGTATGTATGTGCATGACTGGGGCATTGTACTGTACACTAGAAATTGACACACTGTAACTGAGTATATGTCAATTTAAAAAAACAAGGACACAGGGTTTCTTTGGGGGCAATGAAAATGTTTTGGAATTAGATAGTGATGATGGCTGTACAACCTTTGGAATATACTAAAGGCCACTGAGTTGTAGCCTTTAAAGGGGTGAATGAATTATATCTCAGGTAAAAATAAATGAATTTACAAAAATGTTTAAGATCTAAAGGACAAATTTAAGCAGCAGAGAACAAAGCATGTAAAAGGCCAGGGGATGAGCCAGGGCATTGAGGCGCTAGGTAAATGGGCTCAGATGGCCACACCAGCCTGAACCCCCGATGCAGGGCCACTGCAAACAGGCCCTTCGATCACCTGGTGGTGACTTCAAGAGGTCTGGGGAGAAAAACACAGCGTTAGAGAGGAATTTCAACTCAAAGCCTCTTGCACCTCTAGAAAGTATAGTAGAAACGCTATTGTTGGAGTAATGTTTCCTCCCCACTGTCCTTGAGGGGTGGTGATGGGGGGTGAGGGGTGGGGGGCTGCAAATTCAGGTGCTTATAGGGCTGAGCTGGGCTGGTAAATAAGTCAGTCTGGGTGAGAGCTGGGGCTCACCCAGGAGAGGCAGGTCCACTCTTTCAAATCTAACAGCCACTCACAAGAAGTCAGCAATCCAGATTAAAAAAAAAAATTTTTTTAATTGCATATTAAGTGAAAAAAGCCAGTCTGAAAAGGCTGCATACTGTATGATTCCAACTACACAACATTCCAGAAAAGGCAAAACTAGGGAGGCAGTAAGGAGGTCAGGGGTTAGGGCGGAAGAAGTGAACAGGTTCTTCTGGGCAGTGAGACTACTCCGTCTGACACTGTAATGGTGGGTAAGGGTTGTTACATTCATCCAAACCCATAGAATGTACAACACCCAGAGTGAACCCCAATGTAAACTACGGACTTTGGGTGATATTGACGTGTCCATGTAGGTTCACCAACTGTAGCAAATGTTTCCTCTGGCAGAGGGGATGTTGAGACTTGGGGAGGCTATGTGTGGGAGGGGGCAGGGGGCAGATGAGAATCTCTGTACCTTCCCCTTAATTTTGCTGTGAACCTAAAACTGTTTAAAAAAAAAAAAAGTCTAACATATAAAGAATAAAAATAATACAACAAAAATTTTTATTTAGGTGAAATTCATATCACATGAAATTAACCGTTTTCAAGTGAACAATTCATGGGAGAGGTTATAGCTCAGTGGTAGAACACTTGGCATGCCCGAGGTCCTGGGTTCAATCCCCAGTACCTCCATTAAAATAAGTAAGCCAAATTACCTCCCCCCTCCCCCGAAAAAAGCCACCACCAACAACAACAAAAGAATTTTTTAAAAATTAAAGTGAACAATTCAGTGACATTTAGCACTTCACACATTTCCATCATTCCAAAGTAATCCCCATACCAGTCGGGCAGTTTCTCCCCGTTTTTCTCTCCCCACAGCCCCCAGCAACCACCAACCTGCCAGCTGCTTCTGTGGCTCACTGTGTGCTCTGTGACTTCTGTGTACTCTGAGCAACTCAGATTTCTTATGGGACCCATTCCATTTTTTGAATTTAAATTCACATTCATTTAAAATACCTCCCTGGCCTAAGGGAGTATGTCTGAGGGTTGGAGTAGTTTGACTGTCTCTTTGCAATTTGTAAAGTGTTTTACAATCCGGGGAGAGAGACATTTGTATTGTAATGCAGAAAAAAAAAAAACAAAAACCAGGATCCATTAACATGATTTGTGGCTATTTCTGACTCATACTGGAAGCCTCCCTACTCCCGTAATGAGTGAGGAGTGAGTAATTGGCCGTGCAACACCCAAGGCTGAGCCCGAGTGAAGAGAATTTCCTCAGTGCTGGACTAGGGCCAGCCCTGGGCTTTTCCCCTTGGATTCCAACTCAGATTTATTGAGTTGGTCTTTATTAAGGAAATGTCATCAGCATGACTTACTAGAATATATGGCTCAGGCTTGTATCAACACCTACCTCACTCTGATGAAGATGAACACACACACACACACACACACACACACACACACACACACACACACACACACACACACACACACACACCAGCGTGAGCACTCCTTGCTTATCCAGAAATGGACCATCTAGAAAAATACACCAAGTCACTCAGAGCAGAGCAGAATCAGAATGCAGGAACCTTTCACATCCATTTCAACACTTACTGAGTCAACATGTTCAGGGATGGAGAACCTGAAGTTTTGGCCCTTTGTTTGTTGAGTTCCCTGGGGATGCTGATGAAGTTGCATCCTGGGATTGCAAGGCCCGAGACCTGCACCTGGGACCCACTGCCTTCAGCCATCCCTCTCCAATCTCAGAAGTCCCAGCAGCTGGCAGAATTTGGACAGAGATCAATTTGAGCCAAGTTGCCACGTGTGTCCCTGGAGTCCAGCCAGTTCAGGCCGCCAGCATCTTTCACGCTGACCCTCCACCAGCCGCCTTACAGATCTCTCTGCTTCTGTTCTTGCCCTATGGGCCACGCGGCCATCTCGGGCACCTTTCTCAAGGGTCAATAGATCATAGCTCTCCCCTGCTCAAATCTCGCCAAAGATTGCCCATCAAGGCAGACAAAGTTCCAATTTCCCATCGGAATTTTCAAGGCCTCCACATCCTTCCCCTAATGAAGCTCCAACTGTGTCCTCCTCCCACTGTCCCACTTTCTACACACCCGCATGGCTCTAACAATCCCTAGGGCCTTTGTACTTCCTGCTCCCTCTGCCAGAACTCTCTTCTCGTGGATCTTCCCATGCCTGGCTCCTCCTTGACATTTGGGCCTCAGTCCAAATGCACCTCCTCAGGCCTCCTGAGCCCTCCAGGACCTAAAGGGGCCCCCTGGCCCTGGATCCCTTTTTCATGGCACTTGGGACTCTCTGATGTTATTTTGTTTAGATATTTGTTTATAGGCTCACTGTCTCTCGCCAATTAAAATGTCAGCTCCATGAGGGCAGGGACCAGGCCTGTCTGGTGTTCTCTGTGGCCCTTAGAACAGTGTTTGGCACACAAAGGGCCTTGAAACTTTTTGTTGATTTAATGAACAACCGAGTGAGTGAATAAATCCGTGGCTCTCAGATGAGAAGTGATTTGAGGTTCCCCTGCCCCCAGCAATACCTGGAAACGTTTTTGGTTGTCACAAGTTGGGGAGGGGGGCTGCTACTGGCATCTAGTGGGTAGGAGGCCAGAGATGCTGCTAAACATCCCACAGCGCACAGGGCAGCCCCTGGAACAAAGAATGCCCAGCCCCAAATGTCAATAGTGTCAACTCTGGAATAAATGAATGAGTGAGTGAAACACTCCAGGCCCACGAGGTCAAGCTGGCGTCCAACATCGAACATCAAGGAGTCCGACCAACGTCCCTTTCTGGTCCCAAATGCCTTCCCCAGTTGTGTGGGTCCTGGTTCAGAAGAAATCTCTCTTTGGTGGTCCTGGTGTTGGCACTGCTTAGGCAATCAATTTCGTGTTAGCAAGAAATATAAATAAGAGGACGTGAAGCGGCTGGAGCTGGAAGGGGTTAATTTCAAAACATGTAATTCCGTGCCCTGATCAGAGAGAACTGAAATTTGTCTAGTTCCTTGATTCTGCGGGTTATTTTCCTTGGTAATCATGAGCCTTCCTTAAAATTGAACAATCAGCTCTTGGTGGGACCTGCTTGTGTGTTGTTATTTCTATATTTTTTTGAATAGATTTTAGAGTGGGGAGAGGGTTGGTGTGACTCCTTGTCCAAAGTCACCAGGGACAGGGGTCTGGGCAAGGGGGTCCTCACTTAGTGAGGCAAACAGACTTCCTAGAATGACAACAAAGAAAAGCCAAAATTATTTTTCTCATCTATGTGTTGTGTAGCATGATGTGTGCGTGTGTGCGTGCGTTCGCAGCCATTAGAGACGCACCTGTGTTGATTTCTGGAAACAAAGGATGACCACGCAGGCGCATCTGTACCATCACCTGCCCGCTCCTTTCTTACCCACACCCCACCAGCTTCACTTGGGTCAGTGTCAAACAAAGAGGCTTCAGGAACGCTCCGAGTTCCCGCAAATGCAAATGTGATTTCTCCAATTCGAAACCCCAGAGAGCGAGAGAATCATCTAAATCGGGGTTCTCAATCGGGGACAGTTTTCGCCCCAAGGGACATGTGGCAATGTCTCGAGTCATTCTGGGTTGTCACAACTGTGGGGGGGGCAGTGTCACTGGCACCTCGTGTGTGGTGTCCAGGGATGCCGCTGAAATCCTACAATGCACGAGACAGCCCCAACAAAGAATTATATCAACAGTGCTGAGGCTGAGGAAGTCTGCTCTGAAGAGTGGGAGCACCTCTGCAGGCTCATCTACATGAGGGGAATGTAAAGTACGCCCCACAGGAAGCAGGAAGCACTTGCTGAAGACCCGAGGATGCTGTGCACAGGGCAGAGCTTGTCTGGAGGGTCTCTCCCTGCGTGAGCGCCTGCTCCCCTAAGCACAGCGTCATGTAAGATGCAACTCCAGAGCCAGATCTAAAGGCTAAGATCCCCACCCTGCAACTTAACAGCTGTGTGACATCGGGCCAATCCCTCGACTCTTTCCCTCAATTTCTTTAATCTTGAAATTGATAAAAATCACAGTACCTACTTCATAGATTTGTAATACAGGTTAAATGAATTTTATGAGTAAAGCCCTTAGGACGGTGCCCACATACAGTAAGTGATAGGTAAGAGTTTGCCATTATTTTTCATTCAATATAACTTCCCTTAAAGAGCAGCCAATACCTTCATCTGCAGCTTGTTTTGAGGAACAGCTTTTGTACCCAACATGGGAAGATGAATAGATGGAAGATAGAAGACTTCTTGAAAGACAAAACGCTATTCTACCTGACAGGCGAGTTGGGGATTTGCAGGGTTAGTTCTGATTCCCCATGATTTCTGCCTCAGGACCCGGCCCCACTAACATGGACTCCCTGTGGCCCCTGAGACCAGAGGACAGCCAGCTCCCCTCAATCTGATGCCCACTGGGCTGAATGAGGACCAACCAGGGAACAACGACCAAGCCCCACCAACAAACCAGCCCTGAAAACTAAGACCAAAGTCAGATCCGATAAATCTGCCTGGAGCAAGAGTCGATCCCCAACACTGGGAGGGAATCCACTGGAAAACCAACCTTTGGGTCCATATGCATTTTGTGAAGACAGTGCCTCGAAAGCATAAACAGAACTTCCCACAGCATGGACAGTCTCCAGCTCCAGGGACAACCCCAGGGCAATGTCCTGTTGCAACTGTGGACATGACTCCACTTGGGCCCTGCCCAGAGTCAGGACACAGAAGTTATCCTTATGGTCAGATTTTTAAAGGGTACCATTTATGAAGGATAAGGTGTCAGGGGTCCCACTGGATTCACTGTATACATTCACCCAATTTAGTCCTCCCTTTACACAAACTTATGATGGAGCTAATATCATCCCCATTTTACAGATGAGAAAATGGGGGCTCTGGAGGTGCCCTGACTTGTTCAAGGTCACTGTGAGTGAAAGGTTAACATCAGGCTTGCCTGGGGATGACCTGGGTATCCCACGGAGGTGTCGTATCTGCCTGTTCGTGCGTGGAACCTGCCCCCTCAATTCCCCGAGTTGGAGAAACTGTGAGCTGGAAGGCAGACCTTGGACTTCAGTGTACAGGGTCATAGAAAACATTAGCAGGAAATACAGCCGAAGCTTCTCCACCTCCAGGTGACTCACACAGCACTTGGACTCTTGTTCCTGAGAGCTCAACACAGCCCACATAGTAACAGAGGAAAAGAAGCTGTGTGTGAGGGTAGAGGCTGGCTCCCTCTCTGAGATGAAGATGCAGCCTCACTGCCTTGCATCCTTCCAGAGAGCCAAGTACACAGTTCTATATGAAAGCCTCTTTGTGTCTTGGGAGGCTTGTCTGCCAGGTCGAACCCACAACCACAGTTAGTTGGCTGGGGAATGATGGAACCAAGATTCAAACCTGGGATCTGCCTGACCTTGAATCCAGGCTCCCCCTGCTCCCCAAGACAGCTGGAAGCCCAGAGTACTCACTATAAGTTGCTCTGCAATACAGCATTGCTAAAGCACAGAGTTACCATATGACCCAGCAATTCTGCTCCTAGGTTTATGCCCAAGAGAATGGAAGACATATGTTCACACATCAACTCATACATGAACGTTCATAAGAGCATTAGTTACAAGAAGCAAAAAGCAGAAGCAGCTCAAATGTCTGTCAACTTATGAAGGATAAAGAAAATGTACTCTATCCACCCAATGAAATATTATTCAGCCATAAAAAGTATTGAAGGATCTGCCAAAACAAGGATGAACCTTGAAAACATGATGCTCAGCGAAAGAAGCAGACAAAAGGCCACATATTGTATGATCCCCTGTATATGAAATGTCCAGAGTAGGCAAATTCATAGAGACAGAAAGTAGATTAGTGGTTTCCAGGGGCTGGGGGAGAGGAGAAATGGGAAGTGACTACTTACTGGGTACATGGCTTCCATTTGGGGTGATGAAAAATTCTGGAACTAGATAGAGATGATGGTTGTGCAACCTTGTGAAAATACTGAAAACCACACTGAACTGTATATTTTAAAAGGGTGAATTTATGATACATGAATAATAGTTCAATAAAAACATATACATGCACAACATGACACCAAAAGCAAAGACAACAAAAGGAAAAATAGGTAAATGGAACTACGTCAAATTTAAAAAAAATCTGTGCATCAAAGGACACAATCAATAGAGTGTAAAGGCAACATATGGAACTGCAGAAAATATTTGCAAATCATACACCTCATAAGGGGTTAATATCCAGAATATATAAAGAACGCCTACAACTGAACAACAAACAATCTAATAACAATTTTAAAATATACAAAGGATTTTGGATAGACATTTCTCCAAAGATGATATACAAATGGCCAACATGCACATGAAGATATGCTGAACATCACTAATCACTTGGGAAATGTCATTCAAAACCACAATGAGATACCACCACACATCCATCAAGATGGCTACTATGAAAAAAACCCAGAAAATGACAAGTGTTGGTGAGGACGTAGAAAAACTGGAAACCCGTGCATTGCTGACAGGATTATAAAATGGTACAACTGTTAGGGAAAATAGTATGGAAGTTCCTCAAAAAATTAAATATAGAATTACCATATGACCCAGCAATTCCACTTCTGGGAATATATCAAGAAGAACTGAAAGCAGGGTCTCAAAGATATTTGCACATCCATGTTCATAGTGCTATTCACAAGAGCTAAAACGTGGAAGTAACCCAAGTGTCCCTTGACAGATGAATGGATGAACAAAATGAGCTAAATACATACAATGGAATATTATTCAGCCTTTAAAAGGAAGGAAATTCTGCCTCATGCTACAACATGGATGAACTTTGAGGTTAAGTGAAATAAGTCAGTCCCAAAAAGACAAATGCTCTATGATTCCATTTACATGAGGGAGCTAAAGTTGCCAAATTCAGAGAGACCCTTAAAGAAGAAGGATGATTGCCAGGAGCTGGGGTAAGGGGGAGGTGGAGAATTGGTGTTTCATGGGGACACAGTTTCAGACTTTCAAGATGAAAAAGTTCTGGAGATCTGTTTTACAAAAACACGAATATATTTAGTGCTACTGAACTGTCCACTTAAAAATGGTTAAAATGTTAAATTTTATGTTGTGGGTTTTTTTGCACAATTAAAAAAAGTAAAATAGAAAAGGGGAAAACACACACACAGCGGCACATAACTAACAGTTCCTCCACCTGCCCCGGTGTGCTGTATCATCCTCCACTGATCCTGCAAGGTGCCCTCCCCACCACGCTGCACCTCACTGACCTGGAACCAGGGACAGGAAGGGCAGGGACCAGGTCTCTAACCCCAGGGCTTAGCCAGCACTTGTACACAGATGTTGCATAAATATGTACTGAACAAACTGTAGAGCAACCACGTGGTGAGGTCAGGTTGGTACAGCTGCCCCATTTTACAGATAGGTCAATGGAGGCTCAATAAAGGCAAGGAGAACATGGCTCAAAATCACAAAGCCAGCAAGTGGCAAAGGAAGAAATGGCCCCGATATCCCAGACTCCTGTTAATAGGGCCCCTTCCATAATTTCACCTCCCTTCAAAGTCAACCTGGAATCTGTTTCAACGTGGAATTTACAAATATCAATTCTCACCCTACAGTAGTGATTCTCAACTTGTTTGGATCATGGACCCATTTGATAATGTAATTAAAGTTTGAGTCCTTTTCCTAAAGCAGCACACATATGAAACCTAGATAATAGTTTCCAGAGGGTTCCTGGACCCTGTGAAGTCCATCCACGGGTCCCAGTTACAAACCCCCTTTCCATCCTGCTAACTGGGTGACTTCATTTATGCTCAGGATTTAGAGCCTTCTCTACAGTCTTGAGCATCGGAATCAACTAGGGATGCTATATGAAATTCCCCGGCCCATCCCCTGTGCCCTGGTTAAGTAGGTCCAGGGCTGGACCAGAAATCTGCTCCAGAGGATTCTGGGATCGGCAGCTCTCAGACACACACAGGTCCATGGGCTGCTGCCTCCCAGATGACCTCCCCGGAGCTCCCAGCCTCTTTTCGCAGCCGCCCACCAAACCTGGCCATTAAAACATTCCACCACAACCCAACAAAGGCAACCCTGGGCTCAACATCTTCCCCCCATAAGGGCTGGGTTACGAGGCCAGAAGCCTGGGCAGCACCCTTGACTATCCCCACCCGCAAACCACATCTTGATCATCACCAAGGTCGGATCAGTCTGCCTCCTCTGTGCCTATGGGCCCCTCCAGTTCCTTCCATCACCCCTGCCAATGCCCTGGTCCAAGCTGCCAACTTCTGCTCCCTTCTGCCTCTACAGTCCACCCTCCATCCTGCAATTCCGACCATGTCACTGCCCCATGAAAACCCAGCTCTAGGACTGCACTGTCCAATATGGTAGCCACCTGGGCAATTAAAATTAAAAATATCCAAATCTCTGTCCCTTAGTCACACTAGCCACATATCAAGAGTTCAACAGCCACATGTGGCTGGTGGCTACCACACTGGATAGCACAGATGTAGTACATTCCCACACGTCCTGGAGGACAGCACAGCACCAGAACGTCACTTATAAGCCCTGCTGGGTGTGGCCCAGCCTCTGCTCAGACTACTTCCCAGTAAACCAGTCTCAGCTCCCTAAACTCATAATCTCACCTTTAAGCCTTTACACGTGACACCCCTCCACGCTTCCCTTAGCTAACTCCTACCCAGCCTTCAGGTATCAGCTTGGAAGCCACTTCCTCCGCCAGCCAGGATAAGCGCCCCAGCTTTTGCCGATCACTGCCTTTAAAGCACTGAATAATAACAGCCATGGGCATCACTACACCACTAGCTTTCAACCGCAGGCAAGTCTGCCTCCCAGGGAACATCTGGCAGTGTCTGCAGGCATTACTAGTGGGGCGCCACTGGCATCTGGTGCGGAGAGGCCAGGGATGCTGCCACGCATCCTACAGGGCACAGAACAGCCCACAGCAAAGAGGTATCTGGCCCAAATTGTCAGCAGTGTCGAGGCTGACCATCCCTGCCCAGACCAAGTAACTCCATGGAAATGGGGCGTGTCCTGTATACTGTGTATCCCCAGCCACCAGCCCAGAGCTGGGCATACAGGAGGTGCTCAGTAACGACTGAATATATAATGAGTTTAGATGTTCTAGAAAATTCTTTCCCGGGATACCTGTTCTCTTACGGTGTTTTTCCCTAAAGCCAGTCATTGGTCATTATGGTAAGCTGAATAATGGCTTCTCAATCAACAGTCATCCCTAGAACCTGTGAATGTTACCAGATACGGCAAAAGGGACTTTGTGGGTACGATTAAGCGAAGGATCTTCAGATGGGAAGATAATACGGGTGGGCCATAAATGCAATCACAAATAATCCTATAAGATGAATGCAGAGGAAGATTTGACACAGAGGAAAATGCAATGTGAAAATGGAACAGAGATATTGGAAGATGCTACAGCTGGCCTCAAGGATGAAGAGCCCTTTGGCCAGCAGAAGCTGGACAAGGCAAGGAACAGATTTTCCCCTAGAACCTCCAAAGGGAGTGTGGTCCAATGCACACCTTGGTTTCAGCCCAATAAAACTGATTTTGGACTTCTGTCCTCCAGAGCTGTGAGAGAATAAGTTTCTGTTGTTTTAAGCCAATACTATGTCTGTCTGGCTGCAGCTGAAACAGGGATAAGAATAAAAATTCAAGCCCTTGTCCACCTCTCCAGCCTCCTGCCAAACCCTCTCCCCTCCCCTGCGACCCTCCAAACGCAAAGGCTTTTCTCTGACCTTCCATCACAGCCTCCAGCCCTTGGACCTACTATTCCCTCTGCTTGGAATGCTTCCTCCAGTCTCCCAAGGCTGACTGCTTGTAATCATTCAGGGCTCAGCTGAAATTCACCTCCTCTGAGAGGCCCTCCCTGGTTGCACTAAGGCAGCCAGCCTCTGCCAATTACTTTCTCTTTCATCACCTTGTTGATTTTATCCTCAACTCTCCTCACGCTAATTGTCTTGTTAACATCTTCGTTTGCCTGTTCAACGTTGTCCCCTCTCCTTGGAGACTACAAGGCTCCAGGAGGGCAGGTCCTTGTCTGATCTGTCCAGGGTGTGTCCCTAGCCCCATGCCTGGCACAGGCCACATACTCAATACATTCTGAAGGAATGACTGAATGAGTGGGTGAATGAATGTGAATAAACTAAGTTGCAGCTTTGGGAGATGCTTGCCTATCGCGCAGTCCCAACACACCTGATCTTGGCTTTCCGAAAGGCCAGCTCCTCTTCGTTGCCAAAGTCCAGGGACACATCCTCAGTATCGTCCACCAGGGCCTGGGGTACACAAAAGGCAGGTGAAAGATCTCTCTGCGGTGCACAGGCCCTTCCGCCCTAACCCTCTCTGCTAACGGGACGCCTCCCCTTCGGCCTTCTCCACCCTCCGGCCCATTTGGGGTCCTGCGAGGCCCAAGCCCAGGCTCGCACACCTCTCCCCCTCCCCGCTTCTCCCAGCGCTCCCGCAGGCCTCTCTCGTCCTTGCCACCACCCTTCCATCCCCAGCATCCCCGCGGTCCTACCTGCTTCATCCTTCCCAGAGCCCACCTGGAGCCCACACCCCAGCCTCCGGCTCCGCCCCTCCGCCGAAGGGCTGGGATGCCCGGCGGCGGGCAGCGGCAACCGGAGCGATGCGGTCGAAGCCTGAGCCCCTCCAAGCAGCTTCAGCGCAGGACGCCGGTGGGGGCGGGGCGCGCGGGGCCCAGAGCGCAGTCGCGGGCTGGGGAGGTGGGCTCGGCTGCCCCGGCGAGGGCGGGGCTTGGGAGGGTCTCCCGTCCACCGAGCTCCCTGGGGACCAAGCCTAGGCGAGAAAGAGCTGACGCCAATTGGAGGGATGGAGGGCGAAGACAGAACGGCAGCAGGGAGGGGACGATTGGGGCTCAGAGGCGGACTCGGGAACCGTGACCAGTGATCCTGAGGGGAATAGAGCGGGTGGGTCAGTGAATGCGGTGGATGTTCCGTAAACATCAAATAAACGAATGAACGAATGAATGAATGTCAGTGCTGGGCAGCCTCATTCAGGGCTCAGAAAAGGTCAGTGTTTCCTCAGAAGCTCTGAGCTCAAGAATTCCCCGGGGCCCACATTAAACGCAGTCTCCCAGGCCCCACGCTGGAGATTCAGAAGACCTGGAGTGGGACCGCGGATTGTGTTTTAAACCCATGAATCTGCTGCAGCCACGGCTTGACATCTGCACGCATCTGGGTACCAGACACATATTGAGCACAAAACAACTATTCTTAGCGGGAATAGTACTGTTTCTGGATGTAAAGGCCTTTCCAGGTATCTCCCAGGAAAAAAGGCTTGCCACCTGAAAGTTTTTCCCTTCTTCTTTCTGCACTCTCCTCCTCCTGGCCACCCACCCAGGGGCAGAGGGCCGAGAGTCTAGATGCCAAGGCCCCTAGTCCTGGCCTTTGCCCTTCTGCCATGGGCAATAGGGATCTATGCCCCATCCCTGGTGACCCAGAAAAGGGCCAGGGGTCCACAAGATCCTGACACAATTGGTCCACTGCGGGCCCTCACAGGAGTGGCTGCCTGGGGTGTGCCCAGGTGGAGAAAGGGGTAGGGAGCAGAGGACGGACGTACCTAAGCTCTGGGCCCTAGACGGGCCTCCTCCACCCCCACCCCATTCCCTAATCTGATCCCACAAACGGTCTGCCAGGTGTGTGTGGAGGGAGAATATACTTTCTCCTGGGGACAGGATGCCATCTTCAGCAGTCAGGGGATCTGGCCAGGGCCTGAAACACTGCATCTCTAGCAAGCACTCAGGTGATGCTGATTCTGCAGGCCTCTGGACCACTCTTTGAATTGTAAGGATATAAACCACCAAAGCATGGCTTCCTAGAAAAGCCTGTTGGCTCTTCCAGCCCAAAGCTGGCTCCAGGCACAAAAGCATGTCACACTGAGAGGCTGGGGTGCCCTAAGCTCGCCTCTCCTGCTGGGCCCCATCTGCCTGGGACAGATAATATGGGGAGGGGTGGAAAGGGGCCACAGCAGAGGGCAGGTGGAGGTGAGAAGCCGTTACAGAACATTTAGGGACTTTTCCTCTGAGAATCACCAGCTGTTGGTATCTGGTAAGTTGGGGCTCAGAGAGTCCCCATGGGGGTGAGGAGGTAGGAAACCCCCCTTGGAAGCCCCATTTGGGGACAAACTGTCATTCTCAGCCACCGAGCTGGGGATACCTGGAGCATAACCCCAGCTCCCACTGTGTGGAGGTCACACGCCACTCTTCCCTCCTGAGCTGTCCTCAGGGGGCACAAGCTGAGGGTACAGGGGTTGGGGCCACATCTGGGGCCTCTGGCATTCCCTTCCCAGGAGAAAGCACCCTCCGTCTGCACATACCAGGATGGCTCTCTGCAGGGTCTGGGGAGCAGTCTGAGAACCTGAGGAGTCTGCAAAGAATTCATCATTGGCTTTGAAACCAGCTATAGTGGTTTCTCCTGGGGCTGCTGGTTAAATGCAGACTCCAAGACCCCACTCCAGGCCTCTTGAAACTCCAGGGCTAGTCCTGGGAAGTTCCTGGGTCCAGAGACTTTTGGGAAACCCTGACCTTCCCGCCTTACATTGGTGCCACTGAATATGGTCACTGGATCCTCAGCTGGTTGTGGCCTAGGAGGGCCTTGAGGAACAGACCTTTGAGAAGCAGCCCCATCTCTGATCCCTGTAGGGTGGCTTCCAGCCCTGAAGCCAGAACAACTCAAGGGAAGGGGCTCCAGGCTTAAGGCAGCCACTGGCCTCTGGATGGCCCTCAGATGTCAACCTCAGGAGTCAGGCGGCCCTGGCTGGGAACATTGCTCCACCACTCTCAGGCTGGGTAGCCTTGGGCAGGGGACTTCACTTCTCCGGCCTCAGTCTTCACACCTATAAAATGGGACTGCACGTCCCCTCACCTGGCAGGGTTGATATAAGGACTAGAGAAAACATGTGAAATGTTCTCCTCAGAGTAGGGGCTCAAGAAACAGTGGCCCTGGTGAAACTGGCTGCAGTCATCAGAGGGGTCTGGGGTCCAAGGAATCCCTGGGGGCTGGCTGCACACAGGACCTGAGCCTCACGCCAGAGTTCTTCCTTCTGCTCGAGGACACCTGCCTTAATGGGGAGACAGGAGCTGCATATCCAGCCCCGTTAGCAGCTTCCCAAGCACCAACTGTGGGCACCACTCTGCATGCACCCAGAACGCATGGCAGCCAGGACAGAGGACCATGTATGGCCCTCTCCCCAAGACAGGATCCTGGGAGCCCTAGACCAGAAGGCAGAGGCTTGATGTGGACTAATACAGCTGGCCAGGGGAGGCAGGAGGGGTCGGGCTGGCTAGATTGTGCCAGCACCAAATTGCGCTGCCAGATCTAGCAAGTAAAAACAAGAACGCCTGGTGAAATTGCACTTGAGGTAAGCAGCTTTTTAGTATAAGTATGTCCCATCCACTACTTGGGACAGACTTGAACTAAAAAATGATCAGTTGTTTAGCTCATATTCAAATTTATCTGGTGTCCTGTATTGCAGCTGACAACCCTATGGCTTCAGGCCAGGCTGCATCCAGGCCCCTGAGGCCCGGGGCTCCTGCACACATGCCCCTGTGCCTCTCACCTTCCTGCTTCCCCACAGAAGCTGCACCCGCTTCACAGGGCTCCTCCCGTCTGACCCAGGGAGAAGGGCCCTGTCCTTCTCCACACCGGCAGCCATGGCAGGTGCCCAGGAAGGCAGAGCAGAGGGCCCAGGGAGGAAGTTGGGTCCCTCCTGTGGGCTGCCCTCGGGGTCCCCATCCACCTTGCCAGGGGCAGGCAGTGCACCAGGTGAACCCTGGACTTCTTCCCAGAGGGACCTCAGCTGTGCCTGGGCCTCTGTTTCCCCACCTGTGAGATGGGTGAGATTCACTGCCCTGCACACTCCTCAGTTCTCTGCTTGCTCGCTCCTCACCTGCTCTGGGCTGGATTCACTGGTCTAGACACAGGGACACGGTATTTAGTGAGACACAGAAAGTGTTTGCCCTCTATGGGCCAATGCTCTAGTTGTAGACGGACTAAAACAACCAAGTCAAAAAAGAAGTCACAAGAGCATTTGAAAACTGCAGTAAATACTCCAAACGGAGCTGCCCTATCCAATCTGGGAGCCAGGAGTCACTATGGAGACCTTGAAATAGAGCGAGACCAGATGGAGATATTCTGTCAGTATTCGGGGTTTGAAGTCCTAGTAGGAGAAAAGGATGTAAAATGTCTTCTCATAATTTTTAAATTGCTCACATATTAAAATGATCATGTTTTGGATATATGGGGTTAAAGTACAAATCAACTTGCCCTGTTTCTTTTTACTTTTTTAGATGTGGCTACTAGAAAATTTAATGTGACGCATGTGGTTCACATTACGTTTCTTTTTTGTTAATTTTTTTTTAATTGAAGTATAGTCAGTTTACAATGTTGTGTCAATTTCTGGTGTGCAGTGCAATGTTTCAGTCAGACGTACGTATACATATATTTGTTTTCATATTCTTTTCTATTATAAGTTACTACAAGATATTAAATATAGTTCCCTGTGCTATACAGTAGGACCTTGTTGTTTATCTATTTTATATATAGTAGTTAGTATCTGCACATCTCGGTCTCCCAGCTTATACCTTCCCACCCTCTTCCCCCCTAGTTTGTTTTCTATGTTTGTGAGACTGCCTCTGTTTTGTAAATAAGTTCATTTGTGTCTTTCTTTAGATTCCCCACATAAGTGATACCATATCATGTTATATTTCTATACTAGAGAGTGACTGGGTGGGAATTCAAAAAGGGGGACAGGGAAGCCCTTCTGAACTGAGCCTTCAATTTCAAAAAGAACGTTTATGCCCAAATTTAAACAGATAAAAACAGCGTAATAAACCCTGATGCACTTGCCCTGCTTCCAAATTCAGCTCACACAGCCTGTCTTTTTGCATCAATACATTCCCTGCTTCCTTTTTCCGTATGATTTTGAAGCAAACCCCAGCATTTTATCATTTCACTCTAATATTTTGATATGTAGCTCTAAAAATGGACTCTTGAAAAAAAGCCACAGGAATTCTACTCCCAGGTATATCCCCAAGAGAACTGAAAATCTTTTCACTAAAAAAACCTTGCACAGAAATGTTCATAGCAGCATCATTCACAACAGCCTAAAGTTAGAAACAGCCCAGATGTCTGTCAGCTGATGAAGGAATGAGCAAAATGCACCATATCCTTACGACGAAAAATCCTCGGCAATAAAAAGGACTGAAATGCCCATACACACTACAACGCGGGTGAACCTTGCAAACATCATGCTCAGTGAAAGAAGCCAGATGCAAAAAGCCGCACGCTGTCTGATTCCATTCATATGAGAAGCCCAGAACAGGCAAATCCATAGAGACGGGAAGTAGATTTGTAGTTGCTGGGAGCCTAGGGAGTGACTGGTAATTAGTACGATGTTGCTTTTGGGGGTGATGAAAATGTTCTGGAATTCGATAGTGGTGAAGACTGCCCAACTTTGGGAATATCCTGAAAATCACTACACATTACACTTTAAAAGGGTGAATTTTATGGTATTTAAATTATATCTCAATTTTTAAAAGCTGCGGTGTCATCATCACGCCTTAAAAAAAGCGACTAGTAATCCTTAGCATCAGTGATCTTATCCCAAACCCCATCAGCATTCATTTCCCAGTGGTCTCATAAATATTTTTATTTCAGAACAGTTAGTTTGAGTCGCATCCCAATGAGGTCGACCCTCTATCCGTGATTAACACACAGCTCAATCTCTCCAAACCGGAAGCTTCCTCTCCCCGGCTCTCCTCCAGCGATGTGTTTGTGGGGGACCCAGGCCCTCTGCCTTTTGCATCTTCCCGTGGTCTGTGTTCTGTTGTCTCCCTGGGGCGGGAGACCTCACATTTGCAGGCAGCCAAGTGGGCCACCCCACTCCAGCCCACCCGCAGGGGCAGCTGACTTACCAAAGAAATATCACGGCAAGGGAGGGGCTGGGACAGAGCCAGGGTGCCAAGTAAGTAGCCAGGGCTGGGCCTTATCTGCAAATGGTTACAGGAATGTTGTCAGAGAGACCAGAGCATCCCCAACAAACAGAACTTTCCCACGGCCCTCTTAATCTTTCCACTCAGATAACACAGGGCCCTCTCACCCCTCCCACCTCTGCAGCCACAGCTGTATCCTGCCCTGTGCAGAGGTGGGAGCAGGTGACTGGGTCTCTGTCCTCAGCAGAGGCCCCCACCTTCCACCTCCCATCAGGTGGACCCCAACTCCCACCCTGGCCCATAAGGCTTTGCAGGGCAGAACCAGCTGGCTCGGAGACTCACTCTGCTACTGTATGCCGGCCAGACTGCAGCCATCATCACAACACATCCGGGTCCTTCCTTCCTCAGAGCCTTTGCATGTGCTGTTTCTTCTGCTTCAGTGCTCCCCAGCACTCACACCGATTTTTCACAGGGCTGAAGACGTAAGGCTCCGAGCCACCCTTCCTGACCTCCCCCACAACGTCCCACCCAACCACTGTCTCCACACCTTTGCTCTGTTTGAGTTCTCAACAGACCTTTCAGGTCCCGCCTAACTCTTTTCTTCTGCTGGCCCTGTTTAGTCATTCTTGTTCTCTCTTAACTAGAATCTCAGCTCAGTGAGGGTAGAAACCTCTGTCTAGACTCAGACAGAGAGGAGGTGGATAAGCACGTAAATGAAGGACCCAGGAGTGTGCAGGGCAGTGAATCTCACCCATCTCACAGGTGGGGAAACAGAGGCCCAGGCACAGCTGAGGTCCCTCTGGGAAGAAGTCCAGGGCTCACCTGGTGCACTGCCTGCCCCTGGCAAGGTGGATGGGGACCCCGAGGGCAGCCCACAGGAGGGACCCAACTTCCTCCCTGGGCCCTCTGCTCTGCCTTCCTGGGCACCTGCCATGGCTGCCGGTGTGGAGAAGGACAGGGCCCTTCTCCCTGGGTCAGACGGGAGGAGCCCCGTGAAGCGGGTGCAGCTTCTGTGGGGAAGCAGGAAGGTGAGAGGCACAGGGGCATGTGTGCGGGAGCCCCGGGCCTCAGGGGCCTGGATGCAGCCTGGCCTGAAGCCATAGGGTTGTCAGCTGCAATACAGGACACCAGGTAAATTTGAATTTGAGCTAAACAACTGATCATTTTTTAGTTCAAGTCTGTCCCAAGTAGTGGATGGGACATACTTATACTAAAAAGCTGCTTACCTCAAGTTCAGTTTCACCAGGCTTTCTTATTTTTACTTGCTAGATCTGACAGCGCAACCTGGAGGGGACATGGGACCATTGCCAGGTGCCCAACGGGCAACTCTTAGGGACTAGGGGGAAGGCCAGCCTGAGGGTGAGAAGTGGCTGTTGGCCTGAAAATCACAGGCCTGGGTCTGCTGCTTTCCCTGTGTCTGATGAGGGGACGCGGGCAGCTCGGGGCCTTTTCCAGCCCCAGGTCTGATCACACACACCCTCCCCGCCACTCACTACTTAACCCTTTGTGCCCGCTGCCCTTGTCCCGCAGGATAAGGAGCAGAACGTTCGTGTGGCTTAGAGCCTGGCATGGTCTGCGACGTACTTATCTGCGGTGTGACTGTTTCCCCAGTGGCAGGGCCCTAATGGCCCGAGCCCCTCCCTGGTAGGGCGCTGTGAGGATTAACAGACGCACCCGTGTGGAGTGCGGGCATGGTGGAACTGCACGCTGCCCGTCCTTCCCGCAGCTGCCACTGTGCGTCCCGGCCGGGTGACCCCTCCTTTCTGTCGTCCCCCCCCCCCAATGAGGTCTCCTTCTCTGAAGCGCCTGACGCTGCCTGTCTGTGCGGGAAGCATGCCCCTTGCTCCGGTCTGCCCTTACTCGGTGGGGGTGGGCTTTGCTAGGCCAGCCAGGCACTCCCCCAAGAGGGGTAGTTCCAGACTACGGGACAAAGAGATAGCCAAGCTTTGATGTGTCCTGCCTGGCCTCCCAAGCACTCTGACATCTCGCCAGGCTGTGGAGGAGTCGGCAAACAGGACTGAGAAAACCTCTTATCACTCAAGGGCTGGGTCAAGGGCAGAAATGTCAGCTGCACAGTAGGGCCTCCTCGGGAAGCTGGGGGTGGGGGGGGGTTGTTACCCATCTTGAGCTCTGGCCTCCTCTTGGAGCAGTTGGAGCTTGGCAGGTCCCTCCCAGGGGTCCAGTGCCTGGAAAATCATAATGCTGGTCTCTCCCTCAGCAGCTGTAGGTCTGGTTGGGTCATCCCCTGATAGAGAAGGTGGCCTCCACTGCCATGCACCCAGTGGCCCTGCTGAGTGGGGACCTACTGCCCTTTCCCACTTCATCATGCTCTGGTAACCGTGGCCTGACTCTAAGATTTCCACAAACCCCATCCCCCTTCCTGCCTCAGGGCCTTTGCACCTGCTGTCTCCCCTGCCAAGAGTGCCCTACTCCTCCAGATTTTCTTAGGACTGAAAATGTGAGGTCTCTCTCCAAGAGGCTTTCCCTGACTCCCAGCTTATTTTCCCCAACCGCCCAGGGATCTGGGATCCAGACATGTTTCGTTCTCTTTCTAGCACTTTCCATGATCTCTATGATCTTGTTTTCTTATTAGTTAGACAGCCTTTTTCTCTCCATCCCCCTACTAGGATATTATCTCTGTAAGAGCAGGTGCCCCTTCTATCCAACTAGCACCCGATGGACGTCCGATGCGTTTGGTGAGTAAGGGAGTGAAGAGATGAACAAGTCTGGGGGCTGTGCCAGGCAGCGGACCTCTGCCCATCGTGCAGAAGAGGATGTTTCAGGTCAGGGCAGACAGAAGCCCGGATTCCCCCGCTACCTGCCCCAATATATTCGACCTGGATCAGGTTTTTCTCAGAAACACACACATCACAGACACAGATTGGAATGGGACAAGCAGTGGAGACCTGGTTGGCCCAAGCCCCCATTTGGAGGGTCAGACTTCGTGGAGAAGGAGGCCCTGGGAGATCTGAGGGCCAACAGTCAGGGAGCCGCCACTTACGGGAAATGCTCTGCTGAGGAAATGCCCTGCAGTTTGTTTGGGTCCAACGCTGGCCCAGGTCCAGACGGGATTAGAAAGTTTGCCACTCTGTCAACCCACGCTCAGTTCCTCCCTGGAGCAGCTGCCGCCTGACAGAGAGCTCTGTAAAAAGGCCAAGGGGCCCCATCCATCCATCCAGCCCCTCCTTCCTATTTACAGAAAAAAATTAGGCAGTTTGTAAAGCATTTTAATGCGTCCTGAGAGGCAGTCAAGTGCGCTGACTAAGAACACAGACCTGCCATCAGCTTGCCTGGCGCTGAGGCTCAGTTCCAGTACTCATCAGCTGGAAGATCGTGGGCAAGTTACTAAACTTCTCAGCCTCAGTTCTCTTGGGTGTGAAATGCAGATAATTGTGGTACCTACTTCCGAAGGCAGGTGGGATGAATGAAAGAGTTAATCTTTTACTACGTGCTCAGAACATTGCTTGCCGCCTTGTTTGCTAAATACATTATGCAGCAAGGTCATGAAGGTCAGTCACAACCACCCTGGGAGGTGAGCAACGTGTACAAGACAGTACCCATTTTATAGGTAGGGAGACTGAGGCTCAGAGAGGGTTTTTAAAGCAGGTGCACAGCTAACACATGGTAGAGCCTCAAGTAGATCTCAGGTCTCCTGCCTCCTGCCCAGAGCTCTTCTCATCACGTAAAGGTGGGGTGTGCAGTCCTGACCAAGCCCTTGACCCTGAGTTGCAAAGCATTGGCCCCAGGGGCCAAATCTGGTCCCCAGACATGTTTGGGTCAGACCCAAGTAGTTTAAAAGAGCAAACAAATGGAGTTCGTGGAATTAACCACCAACATTTAAAAATCAAATGTCACTTTAATTTTTTGGAAACCACATTTCTGGTTTCTCTTGAGAAACTGGAAGCTCGGGTGCTGTTGAGTCTGCATCCCTTGTGGCAGGGGCTGAGCTGTGACTGGGACACTGCCCCCAGCAGCCAGTTTGCTCATTTCTGTCCTCTGTCTGCCCCTGGAAACTTTGCCATCGCTCCTCAAAACCCAGTCTTAGGTAGGACTCCCCAGAAGCAGACCCTGCCCGGTGACAAGGACCTATGTGACCATGAGGTATTAGGCAGTGTCCCTGGGAGGGGAGGCGCGCTGGGAGGGAGGACGGCCATGCAGGCATGAGATTTTAGGCAAAGTCCCACAGAAGATGTATTATCTTCCTGGGGCTGAGATAACAAAGGACCACAAATCGAGCAGCTTAAACAACAGAAATGTTTGGTCTCACAGTTCTGGAGGCCAGCAGCCCAAGATCAAGATGTCAACAAGTCCCTGCTCCCTCTGAAGGCGCTAGAGAAGGACCTGTTCTAGCCTCTCTCCCAGCTTCTGGCAGCTCCTAGGCTTGTGACAGTATAACTCCAACCTTCACAAGGGCATGTCTGTGTCCAAATTTCCTTTTTATAAGGACACCAGTCATGTTGGACTGAAGGCACACCCTACGCCAGATGAAGATAACTTCATCTTAAATAATTACATCAGCTGCAACTTTATTTCCAAATAAGGTCACATTTTGTGATCCTGGGGGTTAGGACTTTAACAGATAAATTTGGGGAGCTGGGGGGACACAATTCAGTGCATCACAGAGGGTGACTTAGAGTCTCCACCCCGGGGAGGGAGTGAAGCATTTATACTCCCTCATGCATCAGCCACTGTTTAAGAGCTGCTCCCAGCAGGAATAGGAATCCCCAGGCGCTTCTGGTTCCGGGCACACACAGGCAAACCAGGATCTGGCAGCGTGAGGGCTGTGTGCCAGCAAAGAGGAGCAGGTGATGCTGTTGGGAGTGAAAGCTCACAGGGAGCTGGTGGGCACGAAGGTGGGGGAGGGATCTGAGGGATGTGGGCACCTGCTGCCCACCATCCACTGGGCGCACTAAAAGCCGCACCTTCAGCCCGCATCAGCCACCCACCTGCTTGGTGTGACTTGGCCTCTCAGTGCCTTCTTTTATCTACACACAGGCCACATGAGCTGGACTGGAGCTGCCGGGGCAGGAGTGGACACACTCCCAGTCTATGTGGACCCTGACGGGGCTGGCACTCAAGGACTGTCAGCAGATGGAGACGTGCAGAGCCCTCATACCTGCCGGCCTCACCTACAGAGAAGCTGAGGAGCCCGGGGAGAAACAAGGGCCCCACCTCTGAAACTACTCCTCCTGGGCACTCAGGGACATTCAAACACAGCTCATGAAATGCAGCATCTGCGCCAGAAATGAGGAGAACTGTGAGGAAATTGGGGTCCTAGACTGGTGATTTTGACTCAGCACTGAAGCTGGGGGTCAGGGAGGAGTGATGCTCCAGGAGCAAAGGTGCCCAAATCGGTCCCCACCCCAGCCACCTGGGCACTTAAGTGCTTGTGTTCAGTGTTCCTGGGGGTGCAGGCAGACTGGCCGTGGAGCACTGGCTAGGAGCATCACCTGAAGAAGGAGGCAACAATGCTGCCCAGGAGACATGCGCAGACGTCTTCCCCAGGAGGGAGCCGGAGACCTGGCTGCCGATGGCAGCCTTGACCTGCGAGAACGTCAAGGTTTGAGCTAGAAGTCCCAGCTTGGCTAGCAACACCACCAGGGACAGCTGTGCCCTCTCCTGTTCCACGGGCAGGTGGCAGTAGCGAAATGGCCCTGACCCCACCCTCTGCACTCCTGACTCTAAACCCACTAGCCGCTGAGGGTGGCTGAGGCCAGCGGATGTGCAAGGATGAACCAAAGCTGATGTGCTGGGGCAGGGAAATGAGGGTCCCAGAGTGCTGAATTTGATCCAGTGTGACTGGATACCTGTAGTCACCCTTGGGGTTCTTAGATATATTTAGGGAGGAGAACCACGGACAACGCTGGACCTGCTAGCAGCCAGGAGGCGTCGGGCATATGGGGATTCAGGGCATTAACATGACCACACCTGGACTCCGCTTAGGGAAACCCACGCATCTGCAGCCACACAGCTTTCTCAGAATCCAGTCCAACTTTCTCCACATTCGGACGTGAACGCTAAGCGAGCATCGTGTTGTCGGTTACAGAGAATAATCTGCCGCAGCGCCTGCCTTCCAGAGCCCTGAACGAGATGACCAGCCTCCCCAGGGCTGGCTGGACGTTGCCAAGATACCTCAGAGACTCAGTCTTCATTTCCCAGACACACTGGGTCTTCCTGACTCCAGGACACAGCATTCTTAATTCACAATTTGAGCTCAGTTCCCTTTTGGAAAAACCCAACCACGCAGCAGAGAGGCTCCACCCTGAGCCTTGAGAAAGGCTCCACCCTGAACTTGGCCACTTCTGCCTGAGGGGCTGCGTCAAGACCACTCCTTCTGCTACTGGCACAACCAGAAGGCCTGGGACTCCTGGGAGGGACTTCTGCTCATGGGACCTCTGATGGAGTCAGCAGATGCTCTTCTGAAGCAGACAAGGCTTGACTTGCTGGCTTCATTTTTCAGATGGAAAGCTGAAGCCCAGAGACAGGAAGGCACTGGCCTGAGGCCACACAGCTATGTGAGACCCTGGATAACTCAGGTTCTCCATTTTGTTCTTGGCACCCTTCCTGCAAACCACCCGAGGTGAGACTGTTGTCAAACAGTAACTGGATCCTGTTAGACTCCTTCTCAAAACTCTCCAAAGGCTTCCCATTGTCCACACAATTGGACCTCAGCTCCAGACTCTGCATGACTCTCCCTGGAGATTTCCCCACCTGGCCTCTGCCGCCACCCCTCCTCCAGCAACTTCAGCCACACCTCTATCCTGGCTGTTCTTGGAGCCAGCCTTGGAGTTTGCTTCTGCCTCGGGGACTTTGGCCTGGCTGTCTCCGGTGGCTGGTGTGTCCTCCACATGCCCCAACGTGCTCATCACAGCCCGGCACTTTCACATCCTTCAGGTGGCTGCTCAAGTGTCACTTCCTAGAACAGCCGTGGTTGGTGTCTCACCAGGACCTCTTGGCACTCGTGGTTCCCACATTTGCAAACACCTTCCAATCTCTGCTGGGGGCTTCCTCTGTCCTCCAGAAGCTGCTAAGCCCAGCGGTGGGTTGGTAAAGCCTCCAGGAGCCCCCCACACCAATGAGTTTCAGGAATTGGTGTCTAAATGCCCCAGTCGCCCTGCAGGTGGCTGGGCCACCCTAAGGCTGTTCTATGCAGCCTCCCAAAGGTCCCAGCAAGATGGAGTCCCCAGTGTCCACTTCTCAATACCTCCCTTCTCTGTCTCCTGCAATCCCCCTACTTCCTTGCTTTGGAGTCAGCTTCTAGAATGATTCACACCAAGACACGCGCTCAGAGGCCTTCCCTGCCCACTGTGTCTGTAGGAGACTGACTTGTAGCCCCAGAAAAGACATGTCCACGTCCTAACCCCTGGAACCCAAGAACATGACCTTATTTGGAAAAAGGGTCTCTGTGGATGTAATTAAGGGTCTGGAAATAAGATCATCCTGATGCACCCCAATGTTCACAACAGCACTATTTACAACAGCCAAGATGGGTAAGCAACCTAAATGTCCATTGGCAGATGACTGGATAAAGAAGTTATGGTATATTCCAAAAAAGGAAATTACAGGCCAGTATCATTGATGAACATAGACATAAATATTATCAACAAAATGTTAGCAAACAGAATCCAACAACACATAAAAAGGATCATACACCATGATCAAGCTGGATTCATCCCGGGACACAAGGATGGTTCAACATATGCAAATCAATCAACGTGATACACCCCATCAACCAAAGAAAGGACAAATATCACGGATCATCTCAAAAGATGCAGAAAAAGCATTTGATAAAATTCAACACCCATTTATAATTTTAAAAAAAACCTCTTACCACAGTGAGTACAGAGGGAACATATCTCAACATAATAAAAGCTGTTTTTGACAAACTCACAGCCAACCTAATGCTCCATGGTGAAAAGTTGAAAGCCTTCCTGCTAAAAT
The DNA here is from genome assembly GCF_009834535.1 of Camelus ferus. Classification (NCBI taxonomy): domain Eukaryota; kingdom Metazoa; phylum Chordata; class Mammalia; order Artiodactyla; family Camelidae; genus Camelus; species Camelus ferus. The sequence continues at coordinate 29,313,870 of NC_045713.1, read as the reverse complement.
CTGAAACAAGACAAAGATGCCCACTCTCACCACTTTTATTCAACATAGTATTCAAAGTCCTAGCCATAGCAATCAGACAAGAAAAAGAAATAAAAGAGGTCCAAATTGGAAGAGAAGAGGTAAAATTGTCTCTATATGCAGATGACATGATACTATATATAGAAAACCCTAAAGGCTCCACACAAAAACTACCAGAGCTGATAAAAGAATTCAGCAAGGTAACAAGGATACAAGGTTAACATACAGAAATCAGCTCATTCCTTTACACTAACAATGAAATATCAGAAAAGGGAAGTAAAGAAACAATTCTTTTTTAAATTGTATCAAAAAAATAAAATAAAATACTGAGGAAGAAACCTGATCAAGGAGGTAAAAGGTGTACACATGGAGAACTATAAAACACTGATTAAGGAAATTAAAGATGATTTAAAGAAATGGAAAGCTAGCCCATGCTCTTGGATTGGAAGAATCAATATTGTTAAAATGGCCATACTTCCCAAAGTAATCTACAGATTTAATGTGATCCCTGTCAAATTACCCAGGATATCTTTCACAGAACTAGAACAAATAATCCTAAAATTTATATGGACTCACAACAGACCCAGAATTGTCAAAGCAATACTTATGAAAAAGAACAAAGCTGGAGGAATAACTCTCCCAGACTCCAGACAATACTACAGAGCTACAGTAATCAAAACAGCGTGGTATTGGCACAAAAACAAGACTTATGCATCAGTAGAACAGAATGGAGAGCCCAGAAATAAACCCACACTCTTATGGTCAATTAATCTTCAACAAAAGAGCCAAGACTATACAACAGAGAAAAGACAGTCCTTCGGCAAGTGGTGTTGGGAAAACTGGACAGCAGCATGGAAATCAGTGAAGTTAGAACACTCCCTCACACCATACACAAAAGTAAACTCAAAATGGCTTAAAGACTTAAATATAAGACAAGACACGATAAACCTCCTAGAAGAAAACATAGGCAAAACATTTTCTGACATAAATCTTAGCAATGTTCTCCTAGGGCAGTCTACCCAGGCAATAGAAATAAAAGCAAAAATAAACAAATGGGACTTAATTAAACTTATAAGCTTTTGCACAGCAAAGGAAACCAGAAACAAAACAAAAAGGTAACCTACGGAACGGGAGAAAATATTTGCAAATGATGTGACTGACAAAGGCTTAATTTCCAGAATATATAAACAGCTCATACAACTTAATAACAACAACAACAACAAAAACCCAATCCAAACATGAGCAGAAGACCTAAACAAGCATTTCTCCAATGAAGACATACAGATGGCCAATAGGCACATGAAAAAAAGGCTCAGTATTGCTAATTATCAGAGAAATGCAAATCAGAACTACAGTGAGGTATCACCTCACACCAGTCAGGATGGCCATCACTCAAAAGTCCGCAAATTACATACTGTGTAGCACAGGGAACTATATTAAATATCTTGTAGTAACCTATGGTGAAAAAGAATATGAAAACAAATATACGTATGTTCCTATGTGACTAAAGCATTATACTGTAAACCAATAACATTGTAAACTGACTATACTTCAATTAAAAAAAAATATATATATATATAAAGTCCACAAATGTAAATGCTGAAGAAGGTGTGGAGAAAAGGGAACCCTCCTACACTGTTGGTGGGAATGTAGTTTGGTGCAGATATTTTGGAAAACAGTATGGCGATTCCTCAAAAAACTAAAAACACACTTACCATACGATCCAGCAATCCCACTCCTGGGTATATATCTGGAGAAAATTCTAACTTGAAAAGGTACATGCACCCCAATGTTCATAGCAGCATAATTTACAATAGCCAAGACATGGAAACAACATAATGTCCATTGACAGATGACTAGATACATAAGTTGTGGTATATTTATACAATGGAATACTACTCCACCATAAGAAGAATAAAATAATGCCATTTGCAGCAACATGGATGGACCTAGAGATCATCATTCCAAGTAAAGTAAGTTAAAGAAAGACAAATATCTTATGATGTCACTTATATGTAGAATCTAAAAATAATGAGACAAAGGAACTTACAAAACAGAAACAGACTCATAGACTTAGAAAACAAACTTATGGTTATCAAAGGGGAAAGAGGGGGAGGGATAAATCAGGAGTTTGGGATTAGCAGATACACATTACTATATATAAAATAGATAAACAACATGATCATACTATAGAGCACAGGGAGCTATATTCAATAGCTTGTAATAACCTATAATGGAAAATAATATGAAAAAGAATATATATATATAATATATATATATATATAACTGAATCACTATACTGTACACCTGAAACTAACGCAACATTGTAAATCAACTATACTTCAATTTAAAAAAAAGCCATCCTGGATTACCCAGGATGGGCCCTAAATCCAGTGACTGGTGTCCTTATAAGAAGAGGAGAGGACACAGAGAGAGAGAAGAAGGCCATGTGAAGACACAGACGCAGAGGAGAACACCACGTGGAGATGGAGGCAGAGACTGGAATGATGCATGTACAAGCTGAGGATCACCAAGGATCGACGTGGCCCCCGGAAGTTAGGAGAGAGGCGTGGGACCAGCTCTGCCAACATCTTGATCTCAGAGTTCCGGCCTCCAGAACTGTGAGAGAATCAATTCCTGTTGTTTTAAACCACCCAGTCGGTGGGAATTTGCTACGGGAGCCACAGGAGATGAATGCAGGGCCTCAGGAGCGCTGCACCCCACAGACCCCAATTCACTCAACACATCACTCAATGGAACACCTTCACTGGAAATTATGCAGGTGACCATACCCCCACCAGAACGAAAGCAGGTCCTAACTGTCCTCTTCCCCAAACCCCGTTATCTCCAGCCCCCAGGACAGCACCTAACACAGGACAGGCTGTCTAGACAGAACCGAGGAATGAATGAGCCACTGAACCCCAGTCCAGTGGTCCTTGTCCACTCCTCCTCAGCTCCCACCTGATCTAGAAGACAGATATCCATCCCCAGCTAAACTGGCCTCATTCTCTCCAGGCCCAGAGCTCTCAACCTGCGGCATGTTAGAATCCCCTGGAGATTTTTTTTTCCGCAAGACCCATGCCCAAGCCCACCCCTGAGGCTGTATAAATTGGTCTAAGTTGGGTCCCAGGCAGCAGCGTTTTTTGAAAGTTCCTCCAGGTGATGCCAATGGGCAGCCAGGCTTGGGAAGCACTGGTTTAGGTGGGAGGGATGGGGTCCAAACTAGAGTCAGAGTTCTTAGGGTGACCCACCAGCCCAGTTTGCCTAGCCTGGAGGGGTTGGGGGTCCAGGGATGCAGGACTTGCATGCTAAAGCCACGACCATCCCAGCCAACCAGAACGAGCTGGTCTAAGTGTTCCTCCAGCCTCGTGAATGATGTTCCTGCCAGGCAGCCACATACTACCCTGGCCACTTTTAGAGGAAGGAATCCCCACTGTCTAGAGGATAGGCTCATGCTTGCCCGTTCCAGCCACATGGACATCAGAAAAGAGGGGCAGGGCTGCAGCGTGGGTGTGGGGCGGGGCCCAGGGCTCAGGCACCGTGGGTGCTGATGACAGATAGGTAGTCCCCCGTTCCACCAGGGAGGCACGATTCTAACAGAAGGATTTTCCCATGTGGCTTGTGGGTACTGCAGACTCATTGTGAGAGGTTTTTTTTGGTCAGGCTGGGTTTGTTTCCTCCTCAGTGTCCCTTACTAGGGCCTGGCTCATAGTAGGTACTCAAGAAACAGAGGTTGCATGAATAAAGGTATGTAAGAAATTGATAATGGTGTCAGCTGGGAACAACCAGGCCTTTCCCCACTTCCTTCTGCCCCAGGAGCAGCCCTATGATGGAGGATAAACGTCCCAGCTCCCTCACCCTGAGGTGGGACTGAGCCTCGGTTACTCATTGCCTGTTTCAGCTTCCTTTCCTTCCCAGGATCCCTTCCCAAGTAAACTATTTCCACCCATATCCTCACCTCAGAATCCCTTTTTGGGGGGCCTACAGGTTGGGCCCCATTTTGCTTCTGTTTCCTGTGTTCAGGTTACCCGGCCCCAGTTTGTGACCCCAAGTCTTCCTGGGCCTGAGAAGCCAACAGACCAACCCATATTTGCCCAGTGTCTGGGGTCACCTGGTAGGCACCAGTGTAGCCCTGCAGGTGTGCCCAGCCAGTGTTCATTCATTCTGATGGTCTGGTAACCCTTCTAATGCTGATGCCCTACTGAATTATTATGCCAGCCCTATTGAGATGTTATTCCCATCTCATAAAATTCATCCAGTTAAAGTGTACAATTCAGTGGCCTTAGTATATGAACTGAGATGTCCAACCATCACCATGGGCCGCTTTAGGACTTTTCCACTCTGGTCCAAGATACCTTGTACCCCTAATTCACTACTCCCCAAAACCTTCATCCTCCCTGACCCTAGACATCCACTAACCTACTTCCTGTCTCTATGGATTTGTCTATTGGGACATTTCATGTAAATGGAATCGTACAATATGTGGTCCTTTGTGTGGACCACTTTGCATTCTTTCACTTAGCATGATGCCTTCAAGGTTCATCCACACGTCAGTGCTTTACTCCTTTTTAGGTCTGAATAATATTCCATTGTGTGGCGAGATCACATTTGATTTATCCATTTATCCCTGGATGGATATTTGGGTTGTTTCCACTTTCAGGCTATTACGAATAATGCTGCTATGAACACTCTTGTACAAATTTTCGTGTGGACAGATTTGTTTTCAATTCTCTTGGGTGTATATGTAGGAGTGGGAGTGCTGGGTCATGTGGTTTTTCTATATATCTTTTGAGGAACTGCCAGACTGTTCTCCAAAGCCTTACGAATTAAAAAAAAATTTTTTTTCTTGATGGAAGAACATAACGTACATACAGAAAAAGTGCAAAATCATAAGGGTACAACTTAGTGTGTTTTCACAAACAGAGCAGTCCCATGTTACCGGCACCCAGATCAAGGAGCCGGCTGCTTCGAACCCTCCAGTTCCCTCATGGTCCCCTCCTTCAAGGGAACCACTGTTTTGCCATCTAATAGCATAGTTTCCTGTTCCTTTCTGGATTTAAAATGTTCTCCATCCTGGGGAGGGTTGGTGGCCCATTGTTCCTAACATGCCCCCTTCCAGGGTGGGGACCTGTAGCAGTCCAGGCACTGAGGAATCCTTCCCCCACCCCCAGGTCAGAGTGGGGAGAGCCAGGCAAGCTTCAAGAAGGTAGCAGTTTGCCCCACCTCTCAGGAAACCCTTTTTCTGTTTTCTAACGCCAGAAGAAGGCAGGAAGTTCCGAGGAGGCTGGGTGACCTCAGGCTGGGAACACGCCAGGAGGTAAACCACACTCCCAAATCTGGAGGGAAGGAGGCTGTGAGTGGGGCCCACGGGCCTTCCTTCTGCAGCCCCCGTGCCTCCACTGCTGACCGCCCCGCTGGGAGTTTTAGGGGCTTTCCTGAACTTGCAGAACCAGGAGATGTTTCCTTAAGACATTTTCTTGATCTCAGTTTGGCCTCGAGCTCCGACACTCAGCCTGAAACCGAAAGCTGGGCTTGGTCTGGGCTGCTAGTTCTCTTGTCTGGGACTGGGGCACAGGCCAGACAGTAACTTCAGAGCTGTAACACGTGTGGCCTGAGGGCATGGGGGGAGTGGCTTCATTTGTCTGACATCAGTAGTCCCCCCGAGAGCCTGATGTCAGGGGTGAAACGACTGTTGTTAGACTGCAATGAGAGGACCCCAGAGGAAGCAGAGTGTGCCCTTCTGTTGCCCTCCAGATGGACCCTCCTGCCTTCAACATCCTCTCCACTTGCTCTCTGCGCAGGGCGCTGACCCACAAGGACCACATCAGCAGGCAGCCTTCAGAGCTCTCCAGCTTTCATTGGCCACCGGGGGACCCTGACAGGAAACTGGAGGATTGGGGAGACAGCTTGAGATAGTTATTCCCCTGGCTCCTCCATCAAAGGTCAACAAAGCCGGACACTCATTAAACTGACCAGGATGGGTTTATTTAGTGATGCTATTTCAATAGTGAAGAGTCCCCAGCGTGAATAGGACTCAACTTCCCCGAGATACAGAGAAGGCTGGAGACTTTTAAAGGCTGGGTCTCCTAAGGGAAAGGCACTGCATGCTGGGAAGGGGGTTTGTCCATGAGATTAGGTCGCCTGGATCTGTTAACTGACACCTGTCTGGAGGAGAAACAAACTTCTGCCACCTTTATGGTAGGAGGCAGTGATGCAGTGTGCACTGAGGTGCCCAAAAAGTTAGGTACTTATCCTCCCACAGGGACTAGGAGAGAGAGTGTTCTTGCCTGAATGTTTGCATTTCAAAGAGAAGACACCCAGTTCCTGAAGGAAATGGTTTGGGTAGTAGATTTACATTGCAAAGGGCATAGAAAGGATTTAGAAACAGCTCTCTAGCAAAAGATCCCAGTGACCCCCTTCAGGCCCCAGATCTTAGGGATGGTCTGCAATGCCCTCTTCAGCATCATCTGGGAGCTTGTTGGAAATGCAGAATCTTAGGCCCCACCCCAGACCCACTGAATTCAAATCTGCATTTAACAGAATCCCTGCGCAATCTGTGTGTGGCTAAATATTACTCTCAACACTCTCCATCAGTGGGTCTCACCTTGGCTACCCATGGAAGCCCAGGTCCCACCCCTGAGAGTGCGATGCAGCCTGGGTATCAGATGTTTTACAAAAACTCCCCAGTGGGATTCTAATGTGCCACCAGAAGTGTGAACCACTGGTCTAAGTCAATGTTCAACCTCGGCACTGCTGAAGTTCAAGGCCAGACAATCTTTGTTGTGGGGGTTTGTCCTGTACCCTGTAGGATGCTTGGCAGCATCCCTGGCCTTTATTCACTAGATGCCAGTATCACCGCTTCCCCCAGTTGTACTAACCAAAATGTCTACAGAAATGGCCAATATCCCCTGAGGGCAAAGCCATCCCTGATTGAAAACTACGCTTCTAAATTCTCTACTAAACGCCCTCCCAACACACCATCTGGTGGCTTTCCAGCTCGTTCCCTCCCTCCCTTCTCTCTTAGCTCTTCTTGGTTTCTCTGGGGTTTACTTTCTTCTAATTGGCCGGTTCTACAGCAGTGATTCCCCATTTGCATTCCCAAGACCAGCAGCATCAGCATCACGGAGAAACTTGTTAAAAATGCAGATGCTCAGGCCCCACTCGGACTTACTGATCCAGAATGTCTGGGATTAGGGACCAGGAATCTGGGTGGCAACAAGCCCTCCAGGGAATTCTGTGGCACCCTAATGCCCACCAACCCTGTGAAAGAGGTGTCCTCATCTCTGTTTCCACTTCGGGGAGGTGGGAGTGAAGGTGTCTAGGAGAACGAACTGCTCCAGGTCTCACGAATTTGAATCTAGCTCTATGTTTAGCACCCAGAGCTGCTGGAACAAATTCCCACAAAATGGGTGGGTAATAAAAAATTATTGTCTCATAGTTTTGAAGGTCGGAAGTCCAAAATCAAGGTGTCAGCAGGGCCTCACTCCCTCTGAAGGCTCTAGGAGAGAAGCTTTCCTTGCATCTTCTCATTTTTGATGTCTGTCTGCCAGAAATCCTTGGTGTCACTTGGCTTGTGGCAGCATAACTCCAGTCTCTGTCTCCACCTGTATTTGGCTTTCGCCTTTGTCTCTGTGTTTCAGATCTTCCTCGTCTTCCTCTGATAGGGCACTAATCATTAGATTTAGGGCTCACCCCACCTCTGGGCTGAGCTCACCTGCAGATCCTTCATTACATCAACAAAAATCCCATTTCCAAACAAGGTCACATTCACAGGTACCAGGGGTTAGAATTTGGACATACGTTGTTGGAGGACACAATTCAACCCACTACACTCTCCTCTCTCTATTTCTTCCCATCATTCTGTTTTCTATGTTGGACAATAGAGAGGTTGGGGCAGAACACCTGAGCAGGTACATAAGACTGGGGGGTCTCTTTACCCATTCTCCTTCTGGGAAGGTCTCTGTGAACAGGCTTTATCAGTACAGCGTATACTGGAATAGATTTTTTTTTTTTTTAAAGGATAGGGGAAGAAATGGAAGAGGAGATAAAAGAGGACAAGAGAAGTCAATGCATTTTTGGAGCATAAAAGCTAATAGAAGGTGATTCTACCTCCACAAAATGGAAATGGACTTGCCAACCAGATCAATCAGGCAAGAAAATAAATATGTATCCAGATTAGAAAGGAAGAAATAAAATTAGCTCTGTTCACAGATGATATGATCTGATATGAGGAAAACCCTGAAGATTTTGCACTAAAAAATATGTTAGAATTAATAAGTGAATTCAGATAAGTAGCAGGATATAAAACCAACACACAAAAATCAACTGCATTCCCGTATGCTAACAATGAATGACCCAAAAAGGAAATTAAGAACACAATGCCATCCAAAGGAATAAAATGCTTAGGAATTAATTTAAGCAAGGAGCTGAAAGACCTCTACAATCAAAACTTCAAAGCATTGCTGAAGGAAATCAGAGAAGACATCGATAAATAAAAAATGCATCCCATGTTCATGGACTGAGAGACTTAATATTGTTAAGATGTCAATATTACCCAAAGCAATCTACAGAGTCAATGCTATCCCTATCAAAAATCCCAATGGCCTTTCTCTGAGGAAATAGAAAAATCCATCCCAAAATTCATTGGGAATATCAAGGACCCAAAATTGTCAAAACAATCTTGAAAAAGAACAAAGCTGGAGGACCTACATTTCCTGATTTCAAAACTTCCTACAAAGGTACAGTCATCAAAAGTGTGGTACTGGCATAAAGGCAAATATATAGATCAGCAGAATAGACCAAAGCACCTAGAAATAAACCGTTTTATGGTCAAATGATTTTTGACAAGGGTTCCAAGACCATTCAATGGGGGAAAGACAGCCTTTTCAACAAATGGTGCTAGAAAAACTGAATATCCACATGCCAGAGAATGAACTTGGACCCTTACCTAACACCATAGGTAAGAATTAACTTACAATGCATCAGAGACCTAAATGTAAGACCTAAAACTACAAAACTCTTCAAAGAAGACATAGGGCAAACGCTTCACAACATTGGATTTGGCACTGATTTCTTGGATATGATACCAAAGGCACAGGCAACTACAAAAAAAAAAAAAAACAACACAAAAAATAGACAAATTGAATTTCAGGAAAGAAATTAAAACTGTGCATCAAAAGACACTAACAACAATTATAAATCAATAAAAAAAATGTTAAAAAAAAAAAAAGACACTAACAACAGAGTAAAAAGCAACCCACAGAATGGGAGAAAATATTTGTAAAGTATAGATCTGATAAAAGATTGATATCCAGATTATACAGAAAATTCTTAAAACTCAACAACAACAAAAAACAAACAAACAACCCAATCCAAGATGGGCAATGAACAGCTATTTCTCCAAAAATACATGTACCAACGGCCAATTAACACATGAAAAGGAGCTCAACATTAGTAACCATTAAGGGAATGAAGATCAAGGGTACAAGAAGATCGCCTTTCACCCATTACGATGGTACCTATTTAAAAAAAACAAAAACTGTTGCCGAGGATACAGGGAAATTGGAACCCTTGTGAATTGTTGGTGGCAATGTAAAATGGTACAGCCACTGTGGAAAACAGTATAGCAGTTCCTCAAAAAAGTTAAAAATAGAACTACCATATGATCCAGCAATTACACTTCTGGTTACATACCCAAAAGAACTGAAAGCAGGGTCTCAGAGAGAGATTTGTACATCCATGGTCATAGCAGTGTATTCACAATTGCGGAAACATGGACGCAACCTGCGTCCATTGATGGATGAGTAAATAATCAAAATGTGGTATATACTTACAGTGGAAGATCATTCAGCCGTAAAGAGGAAGGGAATTCTGACCTGTATGACAACATGGGTGAATCTTGAGGACATGATGCTAAGTGGAATAAGCCAGTCACAAAAAGACACATACTGTATGATTCCACTTACACAAAGTAACTTAGAATAGTCAATTTCATAGAGACAGGAAGTATGACAGCGGTTGCAGGAGGTGGGGTAAAGGGGAGAGTAGGGAGTTATTGCTTAATGGGTATAGAGTTTCAGTTTTACAGGGTGAAAAGAGCTCTGAGATGGATGGTGATGAAGGCAGCACAACATTGTGAGACTGTATTTAATACCACTGAACAGTATGATTAAAAATGATTAAGATGATAAAGTTTATCTGTATCTTACCACGATAAAAAAAAACTGGGAAAAAAAGGAGCTATCTTTTTTTTTTTTTAACTTCCTACAAGTAGCCTTTTAGTATATATAATTCAAATACTATCAAGAAAAAAGAGGCAATGTAAATGAGTAAAGCAGTGTCTGGCAATAGGGAATGGTGGGGACTGTGTCCAACTGAAAAGGACATTGCCTCTGTATTGGTTTGCTAGGGCTGCCATAATAAAGTACCATAAATGGGTGGCTTGAACAACAAGAATTGATTTTCTCACAATTCCAGGGTTAGAAGTCCGAGATCCAGGTGTCAGCAGGGTTGGTTTCTTCTGAGGGCACTCTCTCCTTGCCTTGTTGAAGGCTGTCTTCTCTCTGTGTCTGCACTCTGTACATGTCTGTGTACATGTCTAATCTCCTCTTCTTATGAGGACACCAGTCACATTGGCTTCAGGCTCACCCCAATCACCTCATCTTAACCTGATTACCTCTTTAAAGACCCTATCTCCAAATCTAGTCACATTCTGAGGTACTGGGGTTAGGACTTCAATATATGAATTTGGGGAGGGTGTTCAATTCAGTACATAACATTCTCCATGCGTATATTCCCTTTCACATTAAAAAAATTCATTTTACACGCCAATTATTTTTGCCTCCCGCCTATTTACAGGCTCTGCTGTAACATGTTTGTTGATTGAAGAACAGTGGGCATTAAATGAGGTTTCTTCCTAGATGAGGAGAAGCCGGACTTTGCTGGAATGAGGGTGATCTTTGTCTCCTGCACAGTTCAAATTTGGAGAAGCAGATTCATGCATTCATTTGGAAAGAAGAACTATGGCTTTTCCATCTTAGGAGGAAGTTCTGTGAAAAAAACAAAACAATACAAAACTTGCTTTTGAAATACTTTCTCCCCAGATATGTTGGATATTTAGAATTACCACCCCCCGTCCCCAGTGGGGACATGGAGGAACATGAACAAGCCTGGCTTAGGGACAAAGAATTTCCAGGGTTGAGTGAATCTAAGGCAGCAGCACATCCCCACCCACCTTTCTCCATGTCTCTGTAGTTGATCATCACATACGTTTATTGTGACCCACTCTGAAGGTGGCAGCTTCAAATAAACACCAATAGAGCACCTGCTGAATGCAGAACCTTTTGGTGGTAGGGGACAGAGGGGGAAAGAGAAGGTATGCGAGTTTGCAAGGGGCAAATGCTAGACTAGTTCTAATGATGTCTGGTCCGCTTTTTTGCTGTGAGGTCATGAGCAAGTGACTTTGCCTCCCTGAGCCTCAGTCTTCCTGTCCTCAAAATGAGGATGTGCCTTACCCTCCTTGCAGGGTGGCTGGGTGACTTAAGCGTGAAAACCTAGATGAGTGTGCTTTTGAAAGTCATGGAGGCCCAGGAAGCACGAGACAATGCCGTCACCGTTGGGTGAAATTCAAACTTTGAGAATGAGACACATGTCAGTGAGTGTCAAGTGAAGTATCAGAGACGGAATCCCTAAAAAGATGTGAAGTAGAGCAGAAAGGCAGAAACTTGCGTTTCAGCTCATTACTGTGAGCTACACAACTTGCTCCATCCCTGTGCTCCCTGCATTCCTCTTCTGTATAATAGAGACCAAAGTATCTACCTTTCAGGGCCATTTTGAGATCATAATAACCAATACTGATCTGTCCTGGACCCTTACTATGTGCTAGGCTCAGCTGTTTCGTTTACCATGTCTCATTTTAGCCTCATGGCAACTCCAAGAGGGAGGGACTTATTTCTATTTCTATCTCATGGATGAAGCTCAGAGAAGTCAATTAACTTGCCCAAGGTCACACAGCTTGGGAGAGGTCTACCAGGCTCCCCAATGTGTGCTCATTGATCTGTGAAAATGCTTATGAGAGGTCAAGCTTCAAACAAAGCTACAATGTTGTCAGTGATTGCACTGGGGTCAAGGAGCAGAGGTAAGGAGAATATGGAAGTAGTAAGCAGTAAGCGGGTTAATCTGAGAAGCCGTCCTGGAGGAAGCAGATGTGAAGTCAGGTCATGAAGTGGATTAGGGCTATTGACAAGTAGAGAAAAGGGTTAGGGAATTCCAGGTAGGTGGATTGACAGCGGCAAAGGCAGGGAGGGGGGAATTAGCAAGCTCTCTGCTTTGGTGGGGAAGCAGATTGTCTCTGTTTGGAGGGTCCTGGCGAGAGGGCCAAGGTGAGTTGAGGTGGGGTTAAAATGGTATGTGGGAAGAAATAATGAAAACAACCACAACTGCATTGGTATTCATTGAAGGCTTGCTGTCTGCTGGCTGGGTACTCTGCCAAGCACTTAGCTCTAAACTTCAGTTTTCTTATCCAAAAATAGGTTGAATAGTTGCCTATCTCACAGGGCTGTTATGAGGATTATATGAAAAAAATCAGTGTTGAACTCTTGTAAGCCCAGAAGCATATTCCACACTTGCAGCTTCCTAGTCCCCAACTTCTTGGGGGTGCTCCTAAACACAATGTACATTTCACTTATGCATGCATTCAACAATTCAACATTTACTGAGCACTTAGCAGGTGCCAGGCCCCAGGGATTCAACAGTGGACAAGACAGGAAACATCCCTTTCCCTGGGTAGCTCACATTCAGGTGGTAGACACATGCTGTGGAGAAAAATAAAGCAGAGTAGGAGGGTAGGGAAGGAGAGAGCCATGTGGATAACTCAGAGGAGAACATTCAAAGCAAAGAGAGCAGCAAGTGCAAAGGCCCTGAGGTGGATCACACCTGCCATAGTTGAGGTATTACAGGGAGGTCAACAGGGCTGGAACAGAGTGGGCAGGGGAGGTTGGGAGTGGTGAGGTCAGAGAGGTAGCAGGGGGTCAGAATGTCAGGCAGGGTCTTACAGGCACAATGAGGAGCTGGGCTTTTGATCTGAGTGAGACAGAAGCCATAAGAGCCATGGGTAAGCAGAGGAATGACCTACTCTCATGAGTGGAGAATACACTGAAAAGATTTGAAAAGAAAAATACATCCCAATGTTCATAGAAGCACTATTTACAATAGCCAAGACATGGAAGCAACCTAAATGTCCATTGACAGATGATGGATAAAGAAGTTGTGGTATATTTATACAATGGAATACTACTCAGTCATAAAAAAGAATGAAATAATGCCATTTACAGCAACATGGATGGACCTGGAGATCGTCATTCCTAGTGAAGTAAGCCAGAAAGAGAAAGAAAAATACCATATGATATCATTTATATATAGAATCTAAAAAAAAAGAGACACAAATGAACTTATTTACAAAACAGAAACAGACTCACAGACATAGAAAACAAATTTATGGTTACCAGTAGGGGAAGGGGGTGGAAAGGGATAAGTTGGGAGTTTGATATTTGCAGATACTACTATATGTAAAATAGATAAACAACAAGGTCCTGCTGTATAGCACATGGAACTATATTCAATATCTTGTAGTAACCAAATGAATATATGTATGTATGTGTATGACTGAAACATTACGCTATACACCAGAAATTGACACAACATTGTAAACTGACTATACTTCAATTTAAAAAAATAAATAAATAAATAAGGGGGAAAACATCCATCCCCATTCTTAAGAGGAATTTGTTAGGTAAATAATGATAATATCCATTCTGCACAATATTACAGAAATATCAAAAAGAAGAAAAGAGATGCGCATACATGGATAGAGAAAGATGTCCAAGATACATTAAATGAAACATTTGAAAACCTAGCTGCATAACAGTACGTGTCGTATGAACTAGAAAACCTTCCCAGATTGCCTCTAGGGAGAGGGACAAGCATAGCCAGCAGGATTTATTTTTCATCAGTTTAAGGAAAAGAAAGGAGGCAAAGACAGTGTAGGAACTGATCCTCCACTTTGCAGATGGACTTGTTCCCAGGAGACAAGTCGAACTTCCTAATCCCCTTTAAGAAGCCAGGGGCTGAGAAGTGCGGGGCGGGGTGGGGGAGGGGGGAGTTGATTCTTAGCCTCCGGGCACCTTCCAGGGGGCAAGGAAGGCGGCTTCACCCAAACTGGGCTTTTCCAAACATACCACTTCTAAAAATCCCCCAAGCTGTCTTCACTGATTGCGGGGGCCAAGAAGGGTATGTGGGCAAAATCACCTGATTGCATCTGCTAAGAGTAAGCAGAGTGTATCCTACGGGCAGGCTTCACATCACCTGGGGTGACTATGGTTACATCCAAAAATCAGACCAAGGTGTTCAGAAGAAACTGGCATGGCCCGGCCCTTCCCAGGGTTTAGCTGTGCCAGGGCCAGATCAGAAACTCAATCGTCTAGTCCCTTTGTTCACGTCTTCATTCATTTATTCATTCGCGTTACGTTTTTATCAAAGGTTTAATCCATGCCAGACCTCATAAATGGGCACTGGAAACAGAAAGATAAATAAAAATCCATTTCCAGCCATTAAGGAGTTCACAGTCCAATGAGTAGTTAAGTAAATCATTATAGTTAAGTAATTAAGTAAATAATTATAGTTTCATGAAAGAAGTTAGTGAAAACTCAAGTATTCAGTGAAAACTCCTACTCCCCACCTGGTGATGAGGTTGCCTAGGAAAGCAAAAGTGATCATCGCAAGAAAATTTTAATGAAGTATCTGATCCTCTGTAAGTCTAATGGATAAGTTTAGTTCTCATGTTATTTAGTCTCTGTATTTCCTTAGGCTCCTCTTGGCTGTGAATTATTTTTACATCTGTAAACTTTTATTCTGGAATAATTATAGACTCCTAAGCTGTTGCCAAAATCGGATCAAGCAGCGAGGTGCGTCCCTCACCCAGCTTCCCCCAATGGCAACATCTCAGCTAAGTACAATGCATTATCAGACCCAGGAAACTGACATTGCCCCAGAAGAATCAACCAGGGTACAGACCTGCTGATCCTCCCTGCTGAATGCAGCGTCTGAGTGTTTGCCACCATTTGCAAAATAAAACTGCTATTCTTGCTAAGTTACAGAATTTCCTGAAGTTGATGTAAGTGACATTGGGGAGCTATTCAAAGCACCCCCAAAAATTTCGACAGATGGCTTCTAGCCAATGTGATTCCTAGACCAAGATACAACTAAAGAAGAGGAAATGATGAAAAGACAGGACAGGTGCTTAAAAGAGAATAATTTCATTATGAAGGAAGACTTTCTGGGAAACTGTTAGCATCTGATAATAATTTTTGCAAATATGACTCTCTGTATGATCATGGTGTGAAACTTGTAGAAAAGTCTGTCATATCATGCTCTCAAGCAAAATTTTGTCAGGAAATTACCCCAAAAAGAAAACGAAATATCAACTCTGGCTTCATCATCTGTTTACTCTAAGAATTAGTACAGAATTGTAACTGTAATCTGTCAGTTAATGATAGAATAATGCCTGTAAATTGTAGTTCCATTTAGTTTCATTTTTAGAGGTAGAGTCTCAATCAAATCCTTCTTTTCTTCTTGATATTTACTATGAAATTTTAGTTTCATTCTAACTGGATTTGCTTTTATTTGACTTTTTCTGGTACAAATGATCCTTAAAGATCGAGAATTTCCTGACAAGGTATTATAGGGCAAAGGACGCAGTGACTAGTTCTTCCTGGGGGAGGTCAGGAAAGTCCTCCATTAAGTAACATTTGGACTGGGTATTGAGGGATGTGTAGGAGTTCACCAAGAAAATGTATGTAGTTAGAGAACAGTATGAGCTGAAGTCACAGACAGATGGGAGAGCATGGCTTCCCTTCAGATACTGGGAATGGGCCATGAGGTGGCTGCAGCAGCTTGGGATGGGGAAGGGGTATTTATGTAGTAGGAGATAAAGCAGTGGAGACTGCGCACATCAGCCTGATTGAAGAGCTGATGCTCGATCCCAAGTCAGTGGGGAACCACTGGAGGGTTTTGAGCTGAGGTAGGATGTGATCAGTGTTTGCAGTTTAGAAAGATCCCCCTAGATGCTGCGACTGTGAATTAGAGGAGGTGAGGCTGACAGTAGGAAAACAAATGTAGAGATGGCTAAGATGTAGGCTTTAGCTTAGACCACTGCATGGAGTCAGGCTCCACCACTGACCAGCCCTGGGACCATCGCTTAACCTTTATAAGCCTCAGCTTCTTCATTTGTATAATGGGAATAGTAACAGTACCCACCTCATAGGACTGTCAGGAAGATTAACCATCAAATAATGTTCTATTAGACGAGGATCCCATTGAAGGCTAGATGAGAGATGATGGGGAGGGTTAAATTAAGGATTATAATTTAGGCTGAGTACAGATGGAGGATGAAGATGGGTGAGAAACTCCAGAAATACAGGGGCCATATCATCAAATGACAGGGAACAGGTTGCATGTAGGGGGAGAATGTGGTACAGGAGGAAGATGGACTTCAGGTCTTTGACATGGCTCCCTGGGTGGAGGGAATGTCATTCACTGGCTCCAAGAGGGAAGACAGAGGAGCAGGTTTTGAGTTCAGAGTCAGTGGGTTTGGTTTTGAGCGTGGATAGAAACATGAGATGTCACATTATTAACTGTTAGCTTTGTGTCAAAAGTGCTTTCTTTTCATGCAAGTTTGTGTAAACAGTTCATAAAGAGCAGAGCAACAGTGGTGTCTACTCAACCGCTACAAATTGTGCCAAACTTTTATAGTCTAATGAACAATGGATTTTGTTCAAAGATGGAAAGGATGAAGAACAAAATTCTAGGAAATTTCACACACCATGAAGTCATTTATATATTAGAAGTAATATAATGTATGCATATGCATGACTGGGACATTGTTCTGTACACCAGACATTGACACATTATAACTGACTGTACTTCAAAAAAAAAAAAAAGAGAGAGAAGTAATATAGAGACTCCTAATTCTAGCCCTATGGAGGATTAGACACCCTAATACTCTGGCCACTGAAACAACTAAAATACTGCATAAAATACTTGAATGCATCTTTTAAACACTTTGCTGATCTAGCACAAAGGTAAGGAATCCATGGAATCTCCAAAGACATGAGGTCAGGGATATTGGGTGGTGAGCATCCATGGAAGTCAGATTTTTCTTGAGGGTTTCTTTCAAACTCTGTAGAATTTGAGCCTCGCCTTTAAAGGATGCAGAGGGTATAAGGGCAGGACTCAGTCTAGGGAACTCCGAAAGTTGAGAATTTAACAGTAGATTCTGTGACAGAGCTGAACCCCGAAGGACTATACCCTCTCTGTAAGGATGAGTAAGAAAAAAACCCTGCCAGACAGAGGAGACAGCTACGAAACTCGCCTGTCTCAATCTTAGGGGTGAGTGGAGGGGAAAAAAATCTCAACTGAGAATTCGTCATCACAAAGCGGTCCTCACTTGGTGTGTGTCCTGAATTCATGCTAAAAAAAAAAAGAAAGAAAGAATTAATTTAAGATGTTACAAGTTGAAAGTAGAGTCCCCAGGGATTAGTAGAAGCAAAGTTGACTGCTCACTCGTGGAACTTAACTTTACGCCAGAACTCAAGTATCACCTATAATAAAATTCCACAGAAATGAACAGGTCGCGGTCAAAAAAAAATCACACACACAGAGAAGGAAGTACAGCACCCTGAGTAGAAATGAGCAGAAACAAAAGACAATAGAAATAGACCACCAGCCTTCAGATACCAGAAAAAAATACAAACATGTTTAAAATCAGTGATGTGCTTATTAAGCTAGTTCATGCCAGCTCATGACCAACCCCATGTTCAGTAAAATATTGGTGTTGCTTAAAATTGGCCATGGTGTGAGTATAAATTAGGGTATCTATCCATCTATCTACCTTTCTATCGTTGTTGGAGAGGGAGTCAGTTGTCAAACATTTACTGGAAGACAACTGAATATATTTAAAGATTAAAGAGAAGCTTGGGAAAAAAAATTATAAGGGAGCTAGCGACTATAAAAACCCAGGGTTCCTGGCCCTCTTAGAGACCCCAGTAACTACAGGTTCTCAGGAGCAGCGGGCACAATGAATAGTGGGGTCTCAATTAGTGGATTTCTTGGTGGATGCTGGAGCCACCTATTCTGTTCTAAATTGTAAATTAGCTTCTTTAAGCAAGACCATCATTCCTTAAAAAATTTTTAAAAGACCATCATTCCCATAGTGGGGCTAACTGGCCAATCACAGCACTGAAGTCTCTTTAATGCAAAAGGCTATAAACGACAGCCCGTGGAGCCTGTCTCTGCTGAATACGAAGGTGTCTTCAAGGAGGAAGGCGGTATCATGGGCTTAGACATTGCACTTGCTGCACGAGGAGGAACCTGTGCTGTGATTCACGCTGCCTATTGTACTTCCATACCTGAGGAATCTAGAAATGTCACCTTATTTTTAAATGACTTGATGTCTCAAATTCAGGACAAAGGAGACGCAGAGGTCTATGCGTCAGAAATGAGTACCAAAATCTCCCACTGGTTTTCAGGTGCCCCAGATGATGCCCCAATTCAGCAGCTAGAGGAGACACCCGTTTCCCTGTTTCCAGAGAAATGGAAGCAATGAACTCACAGTGGGGATTTGAAGGCGTATAAAGCAAACTAACAAACTGACTTCCCTGGAAAACTGTCTGCTGATTCACTCTTCAATGAGAATAAATTTAACCCAGCGGCTACACTCCAGGAAGGAGAGAACGGGCTGATAATCTCAGAAGAATGGACAGACCTTCCGGAGTTTGTCCTTAAGAGTCATTAGGTTAAGATGAGTGTAGCGCCCTGTAAAATGTCCTGATTGTTATCACCCTGTCTATAAAACCTCAAGGCCCCAGTGCCATAATGGGCTCACAGTCTTTAAGGCTGTGACTTCCTTCGCCTGGCAAAGCAATAAAGCGGTTCTTTTCTAACCTGCCCTGCCCACTCCCCCCCCCAAAAGAGAGAGAGACACTATAAAGAATAACTGAACACAATTTTAAAATGGGCAGAAGACCTAAATACACATTTCTCCAAAGAAGACATTCAGATGGCCAACAGACACAAGAAAAGATACTCCACATCGCTAATGGTTAGAGAAGCGCAAATCAAAAGTACAATGAGGTATCACCTCACACCAATCAGAGTGGCCATCATCAAAAAGTCTGCAAATAATACATGCTAGAGAGGGTGTGGAGAAAAGGGAACCCTCCTACGCTTTGGTGGGCATGTAAATTGGTGCAGCCACTATGGAAAACAGTATGGAGATTCCTTAAAAAACTAGAGTTACCGTATGATCCAGCAATCCCATTCCTGGGCATATATCCAAAGAAGACTCCAAGTTGAAAAGATACATACACCCCAATGTCCATAGCAGCACAATTTGCAATAGCCAAGACATGGAAACAAGCTAAATGTCCTTTGACAGATGAATGGATAAAGACGATGTGGTCTATATATACAGTGGAATAGTACTCAGCCGTAAGAAGAATGAAGTGATGCCACTTGCAACAACACGATGGACCTAGAGATTATTACACTAAGTGAAGTAAACAAAGACAAATATCATACGTGGAATCTGAAAAAAATAACACAAATGAACTTATTTACAAAACAGAAACAGACTCACAGACATAGAAAATAAACTTATGGTTACCAAAGGGGAAGAGGGTGGTGGGAAGAGATAAACTAGGGGTTTGGGATCAACAGATACACACTACTATATATAAAATAGATAAACAACAGAGACCTACAGCCTAGCACAGGGAACTACATTCAATATCTTATAATAATGTATAATGGAAAAGAATGTGAAAATATATATGTGTATTATAATATATATATATATCATATGTGTATAACTGAATCACAATGCTATATACCAGAAACTAACACAGCATTGCAAGTCAACTATACTCAGTAAAAAAAAAAAAAAAAAAAATTTAAATAAAAGGAAATAATTTATTTATAGGGGATAGTGCCTTCAAAAGATAAAGGGGAGAGAGAACAGGAAAAGGCAGGCACTTTTGAAAAGAGACAGGGAGGACAAGAGGATTGTGTAGGAAAAGCCTCAGACTGGTGCAGCTCTGAGAAGGCTCAGCCAGGTCAACAGGGAGCCTGGGCACTTATACTGCCCAGAGGAGACCCCCACACTGCCCAGAAATGGCAGGACCTTGTGGCACTGCCATGCTCAGTCACTGGGACGCACCTGTCGTGAACTTACCAGCTGAGGCAGAGTCCTGAGTCATCCAGGACTGGACGCTGTCTGCTGAATGCACACCCTGCGGCAGGTTCCCTCTTGAAGAGGGCCAAGTGGCACGCTTCCATGGCTGCCACAGCCTTGAGAGTTTGCAAAGAACTTGCATCACCCCAGCTCTGTGACTGAGGCAGAGGTTAAGCCTGTGATCCTGTCGGCTTTGACAGCAGACACCCTCTGATTAAATCCTGGCAGTTACTGGCTGTATGACCTTGAGCAGGACACTTGATGTCTCTGAGCCTCAGGTTCCTGTGATTCCCAAACTCCTTTCGTAAGTATTAACCCTCTTGTAGAGAACTGTTTGCTCTTCTCTGCCTCTCCAGAACGGACCCACTGAAAGAAACAGCATCTCCATATTGGGTCATATTCCATGTTAACAGGTGGTCCCAAAACCTCCTTGTTAAGGGTGTCAAGAGGAATGACCTGGACCTAGTTTTGACTCTTCCTCAAGCTTCATTATATAATGGTGATAATAATACCCACCTGATAGGCTGGTGAAGCAATTTCTGAGTTGAAGTAGATGATGCATGGTGCCAGAGTAGTAATTATGCTGTGCGGGGAACAGTGCTTATCATGATGGAGGTGTGGAGCTGGTGGAGGTGATGGTGATCGTGAAGGTGGTGGTGATAATGATGGAGGTAGTAAAGTGGCAAAAGTAGTGGTGAAGATGGTAGAAATTGATAGAGATGGTGGGAAGATGATGATGGTGGAGGTGATGGTGATCATAGAAGTAGTGTTAGGAATAATGGAGGTGTTGGAGAGGGAAATGACGGTGGTGATAGTAGACATGGAGGAGGAGAAGATAGTGGTGGAGATCGTGGAGGTGGCAGGGAGCAGATGATGGTGCTGATATTGGAGGGGGAGATGGTGGGAGGGATGGTGGCCGTGAAGGTGGGGGTGATACTGACAGAGGTAGTAGAAATGGTGAAAGTACAGGTAGAGACGGTAGAAATGGTAGACGTGGTAGCAATAGTCATGGTGATGATGGAACTGGTCGGGGTAGTGGTGATTGTGATCATGGAAGTAGTGGTGGGAATGATGGAGGTGATGGAGGGGAAGATGGTGAAGCTGACTCCAGCACCCTACATGGCCGGGTCTCCTGACTCCAACTTCTGGCTCCCATGAGCCTGAGTGGGTCATGTGATCAACCCTGTAAACTTTCTGTCAGTCCCCACCTACTCGCCCCACTACCTCTGCAGTCACGAGTCAGGGGAAAACCCAAGTGTGGGAGCCCATGATTGGGTTAATACATTCTAACAGACCCCAGCTGCTTGTGACCTTTAGGAAGAACAAATGTGCTTTGCTAGCAGGTGCCTGTGCATCTGCATTCTTTGCCATAAAAAGCAGAGACAATGCCTTGCTTGCATAATTGAGGTTTTAGCTTAGGGCTGCGTCCACAATGGCAAAGCCATTGTGTGTCCCTTGCTATAAACGCAGGACATGGATTGTTTATCGTAAGCATAGGTCCATAGTTCAGGGTTTACTCATGACCCATGCCCTCAGCTATAAACACTGGGGATGCTTTCTGCTGTTTAAGTAGTCTATAGCCCCCAAGACTAGAAACTGGAGGTCTGGTGGTCTGTTTTGTAATCAACTTCTTACATCTGAAGAATGTACCTTGTTTCCCTCCCTCCAATACTGTCCTGAGGATAAATTAAGCCTTTGAACTCATTGTGAAATTTGATCTCTAACCTGATCTCTTACCGTTACTGTTTTTCCTTAAGCTCCTGCATTCCGTGACAATTGTTTGTGATTCATTCTTTGATTGTGCACAATCAATATGGGAGGGGTTTGAGAGGCTCGGGGAGTTGGTCTCAGACTCCCTCTCGCTCTCTTGACTTTCCAGAGTCTCGAGTAATTCATTCCGTCGCGGTGGGACTTCTGCCGGACAGAACCCACACCCAAGAAGCGAAGGCAGCTGTCCACATCCCCGAGCGGTGGGCAAGGTGACTCAGGCTGCGGTGCAGCAGCCCGTTGCCCTGGTCTGCTGTGGGCAGTCACAGGGCAGCCGCGGGGCGCAGTCCTGCCATGCTTACAAAGCCCATGGAGCCAGGAAGCTGCCCTCCCCGGCTTCTCAAGAGGAAGCAGCCAGGACCGCTTCTCCTTTTGCAAACCTATAGAGGGTATTTCTCCTCAGGTTCCTGCTCGGGTTCTGCGACTTCACGTCTCTGGGCCTCATCTGTCTGTAAACTGAGACGATTAATGTCTACCTTGCGGGGCCTCTGGTGATGGTGAGAGCATATACAGAAAGTGTCTAGCTCCCCACTACTCTCACTAAGGTTTTGGTATCTGAATCATCTTTGATCTCTAACCTAAGGAGCAGGAGGTAGAGAGAAGGCAATTGCCTCTCGTTCAGCAAATAGGTGACCTTAAGGACTACCCGAGCCCTGACCTTGATCTGGCAGCCTAGGGCGCGAGCACCTTGCCTGTGGCCCGGCTGCACTGCCTCTTCTCTGCAGCCCCTACAGCAGCACCCTCTCTTTCCCCTGTTGCTAGTCTCAGGCCACAAGTTTCTCATCCCCAAGGCCAGACCACAGGTCTCAATTTATGACAGAACCACGGCAACCTTTACTAAATCAGTGCTTTCCAAAGTGTGACTCCCGCACCGCCCTGCTGGTAACCAGACAACTGGAGAGGAGGGGTGCGCCTGCAGGCCTGAAATGTCAGTGAATCACACGACAAGAACGAGAGCCCCCTTTCAATCCTTTATCATCATCACCATCAACATTCTATGAGGTCACACCATATGAAGTGGCTATTTTGTCGATTAAAACAAATAGCAGCAATGCCATATGACCCAGCCTAATAGGGCACCTTAGACATCCAAGCAGCTATAACAAATAAGCGTAGGAGTAGTTTTGCAGTCGCAACTCTGCTAATGAAAGGAGCACTGAAGTTTTCTCTAAGTCCCCTGTGAATCCCTCCCTGATGCAGTTCCCCTTCATCCCTCTCACTGCCACAACGCTTTTCTCTAGAAATAGCCAGCCTCCTAAACAGACAGCTGATCATTTTCCTGCACATCTTCCCCCATCCCGAGGCAGCACTTTGCAGACTGCAGCTGGTTTTCTGCTGCTTAGGTTTCTGAGCTTGGCAGGTTCACATACATAGCCCTAGTTCATGCATTTTAACTGCTGTGTAAGATTCCATTGTAGCGATATATTGCAACTTACTTACCCATTTCCCCTTTGGAAGGATATTGATGTTGTCTCTAGGTTCTTAGGGTGATTCTTTTTAATGGGCCAATGAAATGACTACCTTCTTTCATTGGTTTTTGTTTATACATGTTAAGTTTCTACTTTCAATGATAAAATTCAGTAACTTTGATTCTATAATCATAAAGCCTTGCTTTGCGTATCATTTTCATGTCGCCAAGGTCTACAGCCACACAAAACATCACAAGGGCTAACTGGCTCTCCGCTGGGTAACATCGCACAGGATGGAGCTAATCAAGTCACAAACACCGGAAGTTGAAATTATAGATACGCACAGCATATTTGTCACTGTTCATAAATATAATGCCTATCTCTCTGAGACAGACATTCTGAAGCCTTGGACAGACACGGTATATAGAAATTTGCTATTAGCATAAAAAGCATCCAACTTTGTAATGATAATCAAGTAATTTTAAGAAACGTAGAATACCCCCAGAATTGGGCTAGAATTCAGATTCTCCAACATCTTTACTGTACTCCAAAGAACTGCCATCCACCAGGCAGGTTTAACTTGGACATTTTACCATTGTGGGATTGTCAATCGGAAATCATTTAAAGACATTATTCTTCCACACACATAAAGATGAACAACACTTTTTGCTAAAATTACCATTTTTTTTGTGGAAGTGCAGTCAGATAGCCTTAATGACTCATCACTTGTGGTGATTCTGAAAGGAATCACTGATGGGCAGTCATGAATGACCAATGCTACAAAAGGTGTGGAGGTTGTACAATCCACTGAGCTTGTGAGAAGATTCTGGAATGCCTATACCTGAATTCAGAGCCCTGAATAACCTGTTTTAAGATTCTCTTCTTAGAAATACAACACTCTCACGGATTTAGCAGCTTGTGGATTTACTTTTATGTGTAACACCATGCTATTACAAAACAGAAGGAGTGGAAATTGTAGAGACTCAACCACTAACCCTTTAAAGGGTGTGCTATATCCCAATGTGTAATTGATTTGACTGATTCCATTTTAAACAGCCATTAAATTCCTTCCCTTTAATTAGGTCCATTATGTTTCATCCATTAAAGCCACACATATTCCAGAATGCTTGTAAAAGACATTCATATCTATTTTTGCCTTGATTGTAATTTCTCATTTTGTGCTATTACAAATAATGCTGCTTCATGTGTCATAATGCACGTGGGCAAGACTTTTCCTGGGCTGTATAGTGAGGAGTGAAAATGTTAGATGTGCACTTTTTCCCGTTTCAATAGGTATTGTCAAATTGTCACCCTAGGTGACCACACCATTCTAAGTGCTGTCTGGCAGACTAAGAGAGTTCTGGTTTTTCAGCATCCTTACTGGTAGCTTTTAAATTTTTTCCTAGTTTTCTGATGCAGACAGCTTCAGCTAGTTGCTGGTCCATCTTTAACCTCTCTGGAACACCTGCTACATGCCCTTTGTCCCGCAGAGAGATTGGACCTCAGGATAAGAAACTTCCACAAGCAGAAGAATCCAAATATCATTTTACTTTCCATCTGTCACTGTTCTTGGGCAAGTGATAGGACTGTTCCAACTGTGATAGGAATAGGAACCTTCCTTTTATGATAAATTAAATAAAATTTAAAAGCCAGATTAAATCAAAATATTAGGTAAGTAATAGTATAGATTGCATGTGATTACAAGGGAAGAAAATCATGCAGGGGGGACTTGAAATGACAGTCAACAGGGGAAATGCTGCACGCATGACTAATCACAAGGGAATACCATGTGTCTGGACCAGTGGGTTCTGCAGCTACGTAACACCTCCCTGAAAACAGCATTTCGGATCGTGTAATCCCACCCACTGTTTCACAGGTGACGAAATTGTGGCCTAGAGAGAGGAAATGGATTGTCTGTGGTGGCGAAAAGTCAGTGGCCCAGTGGAGGCTGGCATTCAGGTTTTCCTGACTAAGCCCATGACCCCATAGTGGCTGGATTAATAGGAAAGAGGAAGGTAGCCTTAAAAATGGCTAGGAAACCCACCCTTTCCCCTGGTTCTGTGCACCCAACATCTGCTGCTTCATTTTCCATTATCCCCACCCTGGATCCTTGGGGACAGATTCTCACGGCCTGGTTCTCATCCCCACCTTGGGGTGTCTGATGGGTTCTCATGGCCTGGTCTTCAGCCACATCTTGGACGTTTGGGGATGGATTCGCCTGGTCCTTTCTCTCAAGTGCCTCCAAGTTGAGGCACTTAAGAAGCATTTCCTTATTCCTCTCAGCAACTGACCCACCTGCCAGCTTCTCCACAACCATGGCTGAAGATTACATACCACCTATTCCATCTGCTAAAGTTCTCTTTGGGCCCCCTTCTTTCCTAACTTCTAAGTTGTGAGCTTTCAAATCTCCTCTTCCCTCTGAGATAATTGATGGACGTTATCACCTTGTCCAAGAAACTATGTGCTCTTCCAACTGCTGGGAAAAGAAATCTCAGAAAGGGGAAGTGGTGGGAAAATTTCCTCTACCTCCCTAGCTGCAGTGAAGCAGACACTGTTCTGCACCACAAACTTAGTTCCGATCAGGTTGAGAACATTGGCCCAGGAATCCATCTCCTTCTGCTAAAAATGGGGGAAGTCCTGTGCAAAGACTTAAAGCTTTGTTTCATGATGTAAAACTGTTCCTAAAAGTATTACTGGTACCAAGAAATGTTTAAAGATACCCAGCCTGCAAAAATTTTTGATCTGCCCTGTGAATTACGACCTTTAATACCTAAAAAGGATGCAACTTTGATTATCTTAATTGATAATTTGTTGCCCTGGGGATAATATTTACATCTACATTTGCTTAAAAGTATAAAAACTTTGTTAGGTGAGAAGGCCTTTGGAATGTCTACGTTCTGCCTTTATACATAAAATTTATAATGTCATGATCTCATTGGACTGCTTATTCAAGCCAAGAGTTCAGTCCATCTCATTTAAAATTCTGTATTAATTTCAAATTGCTATTTAGCTGTACCTTCTTGCATTATGTTTTAGTGGCTGCCCAAGGAATTATAATATACGTCTTCCATTCACCCAGCCTACATGAAGGTAATATTGTGCCACTTGGTATAAAATATAGAAACTTTGCAGCCGTATATGTCCAACAACCTCTCTGTGCTATACCATCCTTTATACAATCATATATCTATTATTACATATACTTGAAACTCACAAGACAATACTGTATCTTTTTCTTTAAGCAGTTATGTGTTTAAACAAATTAAGAGAGAAAAAGCCAACCTTTTCTATTTCCCCAGAGATGACTATTTCTGATGCTCTTCAATCCTTATAGACCTCAGTTTCTAACTGTTATCATTCTCCTTCCACCTAAAGAACTTACGTTAGCATTTTTTGTAATGCAGTTCTGTTGCAACACATTCGTGTTGCTTTTAAAATCTGAAAATATTTATTTTTTTCCTGCATTCTTGAGGGATATTTTCATTGTATTTAGAAATTTGGGCTGGGACGATGTTTTTCTTCTCAATCCTTCCAAGCTATTGTTCCACTGTCTTCTGGCCTCCATGGTTTCTAGGGAGAAGTCAGTGATAATCACATGCAGGTTCTGTGTTCCTTTCGTAAGTTTGTCCTCACCTTTGGGCAGTTTGACGAGGACATGCCTACATGTGGTTTCCTTGTATTTGTCTTGCTGGAATTCATGGTTTTCTTCTCACCAAAATTAAGAAGTTTGGGGCTTTGGTTCTTTAAATCTTTTTTCTATCCCATTCTCTCTCTTCTTCTTTGACTCTAAAGATGTATAAGTTGGACCTTTTGACATTGTCCCACAGATCCTTGAAACTCACTTTTTTTCCCTTTTTCTTTCTGTTCTTCAGATCAAATAATTTATATTGCTCTATCTTAAAATCTCTCTTTCTTCCATCATCTCCATTTTGCTGTTAATCCCGTCCACTGACTTTTAAGTTTTCATATATTATAATTTGCACTTTGAAAATAATTCCCATTTGGTAATTTTTATAAAGGGTTTCTGTTTTTCTGCTGAAATTTCCTATCTTTTTATTTTGAGGAGCATATTTTCCTTTACACTCCCTATTTTTTTCATTCATGATTATAGCCAGTGCTTTAAAACAAATCCTTGTCTGCTAATTTCAACATTTGAGTCATCTTGGAGTCACTTTTCATGAACTGTCCTTTTCTTTTGAGAGTGGGCCCCCTTTTCCTATCTCTATAGCCAAGTAATTTTGGGTGTGTACCAAACACCATGAATGATATGTTGTAAACACTCTGGATTCTGTTATAATCCAAACAGGGTTAAATTTGCTGTTGTTGTTTTAGCAAACTCATATCTTACCTGGAATTAAATGCATAATCTCCTGTTCCCACCCAACCCCAGAGTACATTGCGACTGAAATCTCAGCTCAGTTCCTTTCGCTTTAGTTGAGCTGTCTGGAGTCTGCTCCTGAATGCATGAATGAACATGAGTCATGAATACAAGGTTCAGAGATTGGCCAGATCTTTGGGCAGTTTATACACAGAATTTGGAGCAACTTCTCTCTGTCTCTCTCCTTTCTGGAATTTCTACTCCCACTTTACAGCAGCTATATATATATATATATTTTTTTTTTTTTTCATTTGTTAGCTTGTTTACCTCTTTCTCAGCATCATTCCAGGTAAGAGGTGCCCACTCTCTGGAACCTCCACTGGCTATCCTTTCCTAATTTCTCTACTGTACCCCAGAACCTGGTAGACACATCCACCCATTTCTTGCAGCTGTGGACACCTCCTGGCTCTTTTTCTACTTGGCCAAACTCTGATGCTCCGTCACCTTCATCTGCAGCTCTCTCCCGGTGCCTTCCTCCCTCGGGTAGCAGTGCAGGGGATTGGGCCACAGGTCCTTGCCGATGATCTCAGCAATCCTGTTAGACCCTGGGACGTTGTGGTCTGACAACCAGCTGAGGAAGTTAAGGCTGATGGTGTCCTGCCTGTGGCTGGGGGCTCCCTGTTCGTAATCCCAGAACCACTAGCCTGGAGTGGAACAAGACACCTTATATCCAGCAAAGCTAAGCTGATACTCCTTAACGACCAGAAGCAGGGATTCATTCCAAAAGTAGGGGTTGTTCTGAAAGAGAAACATCAACCTGCGGCAGTACGTGGGATGGCCCAGTTCCTGCACCTCCAAATTGATCGTGTAGCTGAGCGCACCTTTATCTTGGTCCCCGATCATGGCTGACATCCAGGGGTGGTTGGCTTTGGCCCAGAAGCCAAGGATGACCTGGATGATAGCCCTTCTTCGATCCAAATGAGGCTTCCGTCTCTGACCAATTTTGTGCTTTGGCCGAGATTAGGCCCCGCTGGCTCAGGCATTCACAGTGCTCAGTTCCACCTGAAGAACCCGCAGTGCCTCCAGCGGGGGCGGACGGTCCTGGGTCCCCACCCTGGCTCTGCCGGCCCCTGCTCCTGGTGCTCATCCTCCTCCTCCTCCTCCCCCACCATCTCCACCACCTCCATGATGTCCGCCATCATCAGCACCAATTCCTCCCCCATCCCCTCCCCACCCCCGCTGCCGCTGCCACCTGCAAGGACGCCATCCTGAAGATGGTGGCTTCCTCGGTGGTCCCACCAGCTAGTGCCTGCGCCACACTCAGCCCTGCGAAGGCACCAGGAGGCCCGCCGGCCCCTGCCTCCTGAAGAACCCCTCCCACAACTAAGACAACCCGGGATTCGCCAGGAGCCCCGCCTTCCCCAGGCCCTGCTTCCCCCGGGCCCCGCCCCACCTGGTGGCCCTGGCCCTGAGCGGGGGCGGCTGCGAAGGAGGAAGCAGCCGGAGGTGCAAGCGCAGCGCGTGGTCCGCGGACCGTGGCTGCCTCTCGTTGACGCTGCGGGCGGGGTGCTTCCCAGGGCCCCTCCAGCAGCTATTATTATCCCAAATTCTGTCCTCTGGTTATTCAGGGCAGTAAAATTTTGTGTTTTTTACAGAGTTTTAGTTGCCCCTGCACAGCACTGATGGAGACCGCTGAACTGAGGAACGGGGAATTCACCCGCCATATTCTTGTCTTCCACATGCTGACTCCTTCCACTATCTGCCTGCTCTGGTCACTCCCCAGTTTCTCACAGTTTAGAGTTGTCATCTATGGTCGAGTTGGTCAGATACAAGCTACTCAGTTATACTGGAAGCGGAAATCCCTATTTGTCTCACTGAAATAAACAATGTAAATGGTCCCATCTGAGAGATGGTAAAGCTGAGGCCAGGAGAGGAAACAAGGTCACAGTGTGTCTCAGGAAGAGCAATCAGCTATGAATTAAAAAATAAATTTGGGCTTTGTTTTGTTTTTTAAGGTAGAATCTTACAATAGTCTGGCTTCTATGCAAAGCTTCTGTTTTGTGTGTTGGTAAATTGGGGATAATATTAATATAGAGTCAATAGTCATTAAGTGCTTACTAGGTCCAGTGCTAAGCCCCTAAAATGCATTACCTCTTTTAATCCTCCAAACAACTTGATGAGATGGAATTACTTTTATTGGGAGATTTTGCAGAGGGACAGACTGAGGTTTAATGAGGTTGAGCCCAAGGTGACAGTTGCTTGCATGATTAATTAATAATAATAATGGCTCAGGCTGAAATAAGGTGGGTGAAAATGAATTTATGAGAGAGAAATCTGTTTAGCTTGAGGCAAACACTGAGAGGTGAAATAGTGATTGAGGGCATGGCCAAGGTGAGATCAGACTGCCTAGGCCTGATATAAATAAAATTGGACCTCCACTCACCAGCATTAATAATTTGGACCACTTCATACCATCTTTGCTTCTCAGCTTTCCCATCTGTGAAATGATTCTAATAACAGTACCTCCCTTATAGGGTTATTGCGAATATGCAATGAAATAATCCATGTAGTGTGTTTAAAACAATGCCTGGTGTATCATAACCACTCAATAAATGGAGCTGTTCTTTAAAAAGTAGTAATAATATTTATTATCATATATTTTAATAATTATATAATTAATAATAATAATGATGGCTCATATTTGTTGAACTCAAATTTGTTGAACTTTTATCATGTTGTAGATAACTTGCTAGGTGCTCTACATACATTATCTCATTCAATCCTCCTTCCAACTCTAAGAGGTAAGTGATATTATCACTCCACCTTTTCAGATGGAGAAGTGGGGGCAAGAAGAGGCTAAGTAACTCGCACAACATCACGTAGTCTGAGATTTGAACCCAGGCAGATTAGCTCCAAACTCAGTT
The DNA here is from genome assembly GCF_009834535.1 of Camelus ferus. Lineage (NCBI taxonomy): Eukaryota > Metazoa > Chordata > Mammalia > Artiodactyla > Camelidae > Camelus > Camelus ferus. The sequence continues at coordinate 29,283,150 of NC_045713.1, read as the reverse complement.
GCTTAACTTCTATGCCTCATTGCCTTCTTGTTATGACACAACATGAGACCTTATAGGTCCTCAAAGAGGCAAGTCCCCTTCCTCTTAGTAAATACTGGATTGGCTCTAAAGGAATCCACAAGGCTGTGGGCTTCTGTGGCACATGCACACAGGTGGTACCAGCGAATATCTGTGGGGTCTAAATTAGCCTCAGAACGCACTTCCATCAATTCATCAGACACCCCAGCATACCATGCAAATGAGGAAATCCTCCTAAGCAGGAATAAACTGCAATAAACTGCAGAGGTTCCCTCATCCTGTTTTTCACTTCATATTTTGGATGCTGCAGGCTGGGTGAGCAGAGATCCCAGGCTCTGGCCAGGGCCAGGGCAGCCGCCCTGCCTCCGAGTGCTACCATGAATCACTTCCAGACCATCCTGACTCAGGTCCGGATGCTGCTCTCCAGTCATCGGCCGAGTCAGGTGCAGGCACTCCTGGACAACCTGCTGGCAGAGGAGCTTCTCTCCAGGGAGTACCACTATGCCCTGCTCCAGGAGCCAGATGGTGAGGCTCTGGCCCGGAAGATCTCCTTGACCCTGATGGAGAAAGGAGACCCAGAGCTGGCCCTCTTGGGATGGGTCTGGAGTGGGCTGCCGACCTCAGCAGCTGAGAAGGACCCTGGCTACAAGGACCTTGGTGGTAAGTTGGCATCTCCTTTGCGCATGGACAATACCCGGCTGTAGGCAGCTCAGGGATTTTCCCTCTCCTCTCTGAAAGAGAGATCAATGTCATCATCCCTGCACCAAGTTGGGAAGGCAGACTGGACAGGAACCGGGGTCTCTGGTTGAGCTGGCAAGACAAGCGCTTGGAGAACTCAGTCTGTGATGCTGAACACGCTGGAGAAACACAGGGCACTTCCCAATCTACTTAGAAGCAAAGCCAGATGCAAAGGCACGCAGCCAGATGCCCACTTGGGTCGTTCTCTGAGCTGCCCTAATATCACAGGCACGGTGCTGGGCACTGGTGCGGGACACAGATGGACAGATCAGCTCCTGCCTGCAGGTGGGGAAGGTGGATGCAGGCACGATTAGCGTGTTTGAAAGATGGAGAAATGGACCCAAGAGCTGGAGAGCAGAGGTTGCAGTGTGTGCACATGCATGCGTGTGCACGTGAGTGAGCGTGTGTGTTGTGCATGTATGTGTGGGTGCATGCAAGCGTGCCTGCCAGCACGGTGTGCATATGTGAGGGCGTATGCGTGCATGTGCAAGCACTTGTGTGCGTGCGCAGGCATGCACGAGCGTGTCTGCGCATCTGTGTCATGGAGAGAGACAGAAACTGAAACACTCACAGAGAAGGAGAAAGGAAGGGAGAGACAGGAAAGAAAGAGACAGAGACAGAGATGCAGAGAAGGAGGCGAGGAGGGAGGCAGGATAGGAGGGAGGAAGGGAGAGACAGAGGAAGGAAGACAAGGAGGGAGAAGGTGGGGGAAAGAGAGAATGAAAGAGAGACAGAATAGGAGCCAGATTGCAGGGAAAGAGTGTCTTACTTTTTTTTAAAGAGTATTGATGACACTTGAATCTTAAATCAGAAAAAACAAGCCTATATCACACTCTCTTCACTCATACCCTTGGCTCTGCAAACGTTTTAAGTCTTCCTTCCGTGTTACAAAGAAGTTTCTCACTTTGTTGCAAACAACGTTCTTCCTAAAGACACAGGCTTGTTGAGTCTCCTCGTCGCAAATCTGTGCTTTTCCAATTTTATGACTGGGTGGCTTGGTCCCACTATGGCTTCAGAGTAACTTGAAACTTGAGATAATAACAATGATTCACATTTACGGAGTATTTACTGTGCGCCAGGCACCATCTAAGCAGGTGGTTCTCACATTCACCCTAAGCCCTTTGATGGTCTCCAACCTTACTTCACACACAAAGAAAAAACAGAGCCTGCCCAGAGGTGACCCACACTGGCCCCCAGATAGCAGGTGGTGGAGGCTGGATCTGAAAGCAGACAAGTTTTTAGCTTCAGTCTGAGGGGTAAAAAGCCTCTTGATGGCCTTGCCATGAACACCAGGGCGGTGTGGGTATTTCTCCTGCTCTTCTGCCGAGATACAAGTTTACGTGGTATTGGCTGTCCTCGTGGTTGAATTCTCATCCAGGTGGTCTCTCTCTGTCCCAGTGGGAGTGCAAGCAGCTCGTGTGGTCTGGATGGAGCTGCAGGTGCCAGCCTGGGGGGATGTCGAAGCCTTCCTTCCTCCTAGACATGCTCCCTGCAAAGTACAGCCTCCTTCACACCGCTTGCTCCTGCCCGACACCTCTGCCCCTCCCTCCTCCTCTCTCTTCTATGGCTGGTTTCTGTTCTTGAACTCTGTTTCCTCCCTGGGGATGTAATATTTTTATTTCTGATCCCACGTGATTCTAGAAAGGGAACTGGGCTCGTGGCAGTGTGGTCTCCAGCAGGCTGGGAGACAGGGAAGGACAAATCACTTCCTTTCCCTGCTGCTCCCCACCCTCCAGGTCAGTAAGACTCAACTCAGACTAGGGCAGGTGTGCTGCTGCGGGGCACGGGGGCGAGCAGCCTTCAGAGGGGGAGAAGGAGAAGGGGAAAGAGAAACACGTGGTTTGTGTGTAAAGGGCACTGTCTGTAGTTTCAAAAGTGGTGCAGAAAAGGAAATACATGTGTGAAGCTTTGTAACTCTCTCTGCAACCCTGTGCTGGTCTTCACCCGCTGCTGCTCTAAGCCCTGCACCAACTCCCTGTGTCACTGCGAGGAAAGCCAAGTCGGCACGGTTTCCGCAAGGCCCTTCACCATCTGTCTTTCATCACTGCTCTGCCCGCAACCTGTGCTTCTGCCTTCTCGTCTTCTCCAGACACGCTGGCACCCTCGCTGTCTCTGACACGGGCCTGGGATGCTCGCTGCCACAGGACCTCTGCACGTGCTGTTCCCTCCACCTGGGACACTCTTCTCCAGGGCCAACCTCCTTGAATCCTTTAGCTCTTTTCTCAAATGTCACTTTCTCCAGAAAGCCTACCTCGACCATCCCACTTAGAATTGCAACTCCCCCTGTGCTTCTGAGTGCCCCCCATTGATGTTTTCACCTTCTATGTATCTTATTTTTGTATTATGCTTGTTGTTTATTGTCTGACTCACCCACTGGAAAATAAGCTCCCTGTGGGCAGGGATCTGTGCTTTCATCACAGACGCATCCCAAATGCTTAACACAGTGCCTGGCACAAGATAGGTGTATGATATGTGTTTGTTGAATATTAAGTTGATAGATGGATAAATGGGTGGATGGGTGGATGGATAGGTGGATGGGTGATAGGTGGGTAGATGGGTGACTGGAGAGGTGAATCGATGATGAGTAAGTGGAAAAGTGGATGGGTGGTAAGTGGGCAGGGGAGTGGGTGGATAGGTGGATGGGGGACGGGTAGGTAGGTGGGTGACTGGAGAGGTGAATGGATGATGAGTAAGTGGAAAAGTGAATGGGTAGTAGGTGGGCAGGGGAGTGGGTGGATACATGGATGGGGGATGAGTGGAGGGTGGAGGGTTCATGTACCACTATTATTCTCACTTTATAGATGAGTACTCAGAGGCTCAGGGAGGTTAAGTGGTTTGCCTCGGTTATTGCCTGGGGATGGGAGGCTATTGGATCTCGTGAGTCCAGATCTATCACTGTACTTTCTGCTTGGCTGCTGCTTCTGAATAACCCAAAGGGATACCGTAAGTCTACCCAGAATAGGCTGGCCATCTTCAAACAGAAACGCTGGCTGATGATTCAGAACTCATCTTCAGATATTGCAATGCTTCAGTTGCAATTGTGCAGAAACCCACTTCTGGAAACGCGACCTTGAGGGTTGACTCCATGCTGCACAGAGCAGAACGTGTGCATCCAGCCCCAGGCAAAGTTGGGGGAGGCCCAGGAGTCCTGACAGCCTCAATGAGGAATCAAAGCAAACACTCAGTCACACCGGGGTGGGGGGGGGGGCAATCAGAGGCCAGAGAAGAGAGAGAATGGCAGTGCTGGAAAAAGAAACAGGCTGGAAGCTAGACAGTTCTGGTTCTGAGACCATGCTCTGCTGCTTACAAACTGTGTGACCTTGGCCATGTGACTGAACTACTCTGACCCTTGATTTCTTCATCTCTAAAATGGGAGTGATGACATAAACCTCCCAGGGCTATATAGCAAGGATTAAATGAGACGGTAGGTGGGAAACTTTCCAAGGCAGTGCTTGATGTTAGACAAATAACTCTAGAGGGGGGTTAACAGCAAGGAGAATTGGATGGGGAGTGGGGAATAAACCAGGGGTTTGAGTCTGCAGTCTCATTGGGGCCCCACATCATGTAGACACCTACCCCAGGGCTGAGTTCTTGGGTGCTGTGTGCATCTGAGAAATGAGCCAATGTGACCCCCACCCTCGGGTTGGCACATGGGTTAAGCACATGGGCTGTGGCCTCAGTGCCAAGTTGTGACCCCCTGATTCCAAAGGGTATGACTGTGAGCACTTCCTGGGACCCCTGTGGGCCTCAGATTCCCCGTCTATAAAATGGAGGTGATACTGGTACCCAGAGTGGCTATTCTGAGAATTCAGTACCATCATCCAAAATAAGGAACATGCATTCCTGGCAAAAGGAAAGCTCCCCATTCTGATTCATCAGCCTCGAGGGCGCTGTTTGGCGCAACCAGAGGCTGAATGTGAACAGAAGGATGACTGGGGTCAGGCCCAGCCGGCCTCGGGTTTGCGTCTTTGGGGGACACTTCCTCAGAGGCTGTAGGATGCCCCTGCCGCGGTCTTACCTATTGTTGTTTTCTTTGGCTTTCTTTTGTTGTTGTGTAACTCTGTGTTTTTATGATGTGGGGTTGTTTTTTGCCCATGAAGACTGTTCTAGGAACCACAGAACAAAGTCTCCTTCTAGGATATTGCTAGATTTCTTGGAAAGGGAGGGACACACCCCAGGCCGCCAAGCTCTTCATCCAGCTTCCTTCCCCATTTGGTTCTTGGAATGAGAGTCACCAGAGCCCAGACAGGGAGATGAGAGGGGCTGTGCCCCCCTCCCTCCTCCATCCTTTCCCCAAACCCAGCCCTGCTCTGAGCTGATCGGGGAGCCTCCTTTGACTCCCAGAAGGAGATGCGTCAGTGTTTTTCCACCTTGAGCGGCTGCCAGCCACCCAGCCCCACTTCACCTTCACCCACAGGAGCCGCAGAAGGAGAAGCACATGCACTGGAAGTTGGCAGGTCCCCACGGGTTTTCCCGGGCTGACCAGTCTGTACTCGGCTTGGCTCCAAGCCTGGGGCCTGACCCAGCCAGGGACCGTTTCTGTTCTTTGTTGTTGTTACCCCAGGGACCGTTTCTGTTCTTTGTTGTTGTTACCTGGAGCAGCTCACCTGTGTCCTTCCTTAACATCCGCTGGTCTCTCCAGCTACCTGCCCATCCACCCACCTGCCTGCCCTCACGCTTACCTGGGCTACCTAACCACCTACGAACACTGACTTATCAATTCCTCAACTTACAACTACTATCTACTTCTATCTACTTATCAATTTATCAGTCTCTCTCTTTATCTCATTGCCTGTATATTTATGTACCACCTAATTTGCCTGCCTTCCTACCAACTAATCCACCTGTATATTTACTCATGGGTTGCTACAGTCTCATGTCTCTTCCCACATGCCCAACTTGCCTACATACCAGTATCATTCTGTGTATTTATCCACCTGTCCACCGATCTCTTTTCCTTCCTTTCTCACCTCCTTCCTTCCCTCCTCCTTCATCATTTATTTAGCATCTGCTAGGAACCATGGGAATCGCAAACAATCATAAGAAATATCACTTACAACCTAGTAAGGAAGGACTCTATGCATTTGGAACTGAGTCTGCCTTGCTCATTCAAATCCCAATTCCATCCATTTGTTCAACCTGTCTTTAAGTCATGTATCTTTTCAATAAGAAAATAAAACACTGGGTCCCAGACAGTCAGGACTTTGTGACCTAGTCAGAGGCAGCAGGGGCTGTCCCCATGAAATAAGAAGTTCACAAGGTATTGCCAAATCCGCGGCAGCAGGTTTGCTAAAAATGAGTAAAGCAGAGGATTTTTGTTAGCTGGAAGGGTGGTGAAGGTGGGAGCTGGGGCCGTGAAGGATGGCTAAAATACAGCCAGATGAGAGGAGGCAGGAGTGCAGTCCCAGGGAAGGGCTGGCAGGGGGAACCCTGCCTCGGCACAGGGGGCACCGAGCAAGGTCTGTCTGGGGACTTGCAGCAAGGGATGGCAAGCTTTCTGGAATGCTAATCCTATTGCGCTGGATCCTGTCTTGAGACAAATTCAGATGTCCAGGGCAGGGCTGGCCTCAACAACGCTGAGGCAGCCCCTCATTCAGGAGGGGATTGGCTTCATCTAAGGCAGCCCTGGGCTCTGGAGAATGGTCACCACCTCTGGGGGAGGTTTTGAGGTGGGTAATTAGGTTTATTTCTGTATTTATGTTCTTTTAGAGGAGGTACTGGGAGTTGAACCCAGGACCTTGCGCATGCTAAGCATGTGCTCTACCACTTGAGCTATTCCCTCCCCACACCTCTGGGGGAGTTCTGAAGAGGGACATCATCAGGAACGCAGGATGCTTTAACAGGGAGAAACCCCGGGATTGGCTTAGCCTCTCTACCACCTCCTTGCCCGGTCCACTCAGTCCACGAGCTTTGTCACTCTACCTCAACGCCAGCCCACCCCTCTCCTTGTCTGTCTATCTCCACTGCCTCTGCTGAAATCCAGACCCCTATCAACTCCTGGCAGGGGCCCCACAGTGGCTCCTCCCCGGTCACTATACTCACAGCCTCCTTGTGCCGATTTATAGCCTCTGTTGTCAGTGAAATACACAGGCTGGCACATGTCACTACCCTGCTCAGAAACCCATGTTGACACAGGAATGACCAGAGTCAGGTCTTGTGGAGCGTGGGTCTGGGATGAGGGGAGGGGAAGGAGGACAAGGAGAGACCAGGTAGCAGACGGCTGCTGTAGTCCAGGTGAGAGATGCTGGCATCCAAACGGGTGCATCCCAGGCCTGAGTGACTCTCATTCCAAGCTCTGCCCTGCCACAAAGCTGATTCAGAGCTGCCTTGGCCACGGCAGTCAGAGCTGGCCCCCTCTGAGGACAGGAAGGGATCCCACAGTTGGCCCCAAAACACTGAATGGCCAGGTGTGCCTCTCCCTGGGCATCAGGTCATAGGAAGATGAGACCACTTGGGATTTCTAATATTCTGTTTTGTTAGCCTAACAGAGCAAGCCTTTGTTTCAAACTGACTCTTAGCATTCTCATTTGTCTGCCTACTTACCCCTCTGGGACTTCTGAAAGCTGCAACGGCTTCAAAAATAATCACCGTACAAATACAGCACCATTATCCTCATTTCACATATGGGGAAACTGAAGCACGCTCAAGGGAAGTGATGAGTCCAAGGCCACCCCTCTGCTAGTCACCGCAGGGGCCAGACCATGGCCCTTGACTCCCAGTCAGTGTTCTCGCAGTAAAAATGCTGGAGGCGCTTAAGTCACTGTTTCCCAAATGTTCAGTACCACCCTCATGGTTTTTCACCCCATCTACACTATTACTAGCTCGACAGAATTTTTTTTCCAAACCACTCACATTTTTCATTCAACTTCATTTGCCAAGGAAAGTTTATGTCCACCATAAATGAAAAAGAATGCCATACAAAAAGGTAACTGTTAAACAGAAAAGCAGAGTAAGGTTATTCCATTCTAGCCAGATACTTCTGTCCACGGAGGGCTTGAGGCTGAGGGCTGCTCTCTGTGAAGTGAGGGGACCGTGCATGAGAAGAGGTGTTAAAGATACTTTAGCCCCCAAACTAAGACTTTCTCCTCAAGGCTTCCAGGACTATGGGCAGAGACTTGAAAGGGCACTTTCTCCCTGCATGAGATGAACTGTCTCTCTGCCACAACTACATGTTACCCCAAACCATCTGGCTATGAGTATGCTATCTTTGGGGTAACAATTTTTGGTGTATAATTCATGTTTCAGTCCAACGTCTTAGAATAAAAACGATGAGTGGACCACTCGTGTTCTTCAGCGCAATTCAGGTCAGTTTGGTGTGGGGCTGGGGTGGTGGGTGACAGCGGGATCTAGGAAGTCTGCTGAAATCCAGCAGGGGCTTTCAGCTTGTCTGGAGGTGTCTGTGGGGCTCTGACCCCCGACCCCATCCCTCAGAGGATGGTAGATATTGGCAGCTGGCACCAGCATGGCTCCACTGTGGTCTCTTACCATTTCAGAAAGTCAGCATGTTGAAGACCCCTCAACAGACGATTCACAACCTTCTGTGGTCACCCCGTTAGATCCACAACAAGGAACTGAAATTAACAGCAGGCACAGGGAGGGTTTAAGGGAGCGTGGGCAAATTAGAACATGTCTAAATGTGAAAAATCTGACAACTCAGATCACCTCATAGCGGGAGAGTTTTCTACTAGTCCCTTACTTGCTTCCTTTGCATGTTTGCTTAGTCTTGGCGGGCTCCAGTCGGGTGTGGGGAGACCAGCCAGAGATGAGTCTACCTGCTCTAGAGTTGGACATCCGAAGGCATCGCTGGGCAGGCTGAGGGCACTAGGAAGGGCTGCCGGAGTCCAGGAGCTGCTACTTCACTGCGTTTCCCACATCATGCGTTGCCTGGCTCCACGCCCTGCCGGGTCCTACCTGCCAGAGCCCCAAGGTAAAAAGGCGGGTGGAGGATATTGGGGCTGAGAATGCTTCTTCACTTAGGATGAAGTCTTAGCTGGTCCCACCATCCCAAATAAACAGGGACATTGCTCTGAATTGGGAGGTGAGGGTGGAGAGAGGGGTCTGTGTCCTGCTGGGGCTTTTGGAAGAAGTGAGGTGGTTTGCCATTTCCTTCTACGGAGGGACTTTCAGGTCCACCCAGACGCCTGGAATGTGAGAGGGCTTTATCAGCCTGGAGAGCACTAGAGGGCTGACTTCCAGGGGGTGTGTCTTTAGTTCTCAGCACTGATGGCCTGGCTCGGCCAACCACAAGGTCCTGTTTCTGCCAGGTAAACACTGAGGTGCCCTCAAAGGATGCTAGACCCACCCCATCCCCAGGAAGCAGGGAAACCAAAGCCAGGCTCAGCCCCTTGGTGTAGATGTTAAGCCCCAGCGGATGGGCAATAGCCAATCACCTGGACAAATGCTGCCCTCCCCTCAAGTTTCCAAATGGTGTTTTGGGGAATAACTGGGGACAGGGGACAGACGGTGAGAGACAGCATAGCCCAGACATCTGGTACCAGCTCTGAAGGCAGTACGGCAGGTTTGAATCCCCGCTGCACTGTTGGCTGTGTGTGAAGTGACCCTGAACGTGTCCCCAGCCTACTCCAAGGCTGTTTTCCTGGGCTGTAAAATGGGATTAGGGGAAAACTCTTATTACAAGGCCAAGGCCAAGAATCAGAGGGTCTAGCCCAGCACCTGGTGCACTGTCGGATCTGAAGCTCAACACAGGACCCCAGCGTTATTGATGTTGCTGTTGTTGTGTGGTTGAGGGGGGAGGGACTCCTTTTCTCAGATGCTGCTGAAGTGTGCAGCTCCCTCTAAATCACAGATTGAGGACAAGTCAGCCAGAGCTTGTTGAAGGAGTTTTCCAGGGGATGAGAGAGGTCAGAAGTCACCTTGACACACCCCTTCAATTCTAGATGAGGAGATGCAAGCCTGGAAAGGGAAATGACCTCCCCAGGGTCTCACAGTGGGTGGGGCAGGGATCCAGGACCTCTGGACGAGGGAGAGCAGGAGGAATGCCACCAGTGGGTGTGTGGTGATGGGAACTCAGAGTTGCCAGGGCTGAATTTCCAGCCAGTGAAGGTCCCTGAGGAATTTTCTTTTCCTGCCAAGGGCATCTGGCTTCCCAGGATCAGTGAATGGCTCAGCAAGCAAGCCTTTGAGTCCTTGTGCTCTGCAGGTGTCGTCTGCCACCTTCAAGGTGAAGCTGAGCTGCCGAGAAATCCAGGATCAGCCAGGGGTGGGACTGAGCTCTCTGCAACAGGGCTTGCATATCACATGTCCACAGGCAGGCTGCCTTCCCCAAAACCAGGCACTGGCTATTTCCAAGAGCTGACTGGACGCTTTGGGAGTGCCCAGGAGTGTAACGGGTAGGCTAGGCGCTTCTGAGAAGCCACGTGGTGGGCACAGCAGGAGGAAGCCTGGGTGCCTGCTTACTCCCCCGCTTGGGTTGGCCCAAGCCCCATGGAGCAGAAAGAAAGTGAAAGAGAATAAAGCTGGCCACAGGGGGGTGGAGGTGTGGTGGCCAGGCAGCTGCCAGAGCTGGAGGGAGGGAGACGCCACCGGCAGCACAAGTCGCAAGTCAGGGGAACAACGGTAGGTAACCAAGGCCCCCTCTGCAGCCTCTGAAGTCGGACTGGGAATAGAGGTAGCTACTTACCAGAGGTCACCCAGCAAGGCTGGGAGGAGGGGGGTAGTAACGTGATGAGTGTATGCTCTAGAAACCCCTCGTTTCCAGAATCCCTGGAACGACTCCACGCAGGGAGCAGGGAACCGGGAGCTGGTCTGCTGAGCCCACAGCACTGTGACCCAGGGCAGGCGATGGGAAGAGCTGGTGGGAGGGGCAACATCTGCAGAGAGACTGGGACACAGAAGGAGGGTGCAGAGTAGAGAGGCAGCGGGCTCAGTAGACAGACACTCTATGCGTCCCAGAATCTGTAGAGGGGTGCAGGGGTGCACGCAGGGGGCACAGGCTTTCCCTCTACCTGGGGACCTTGGACCAGGGTTGCCCTTCTCTGAGCCTCAGTTTCCCTGCTTGAATCATGTTCCCACTCTGATTCTGGAGTGTGGGTATCTAGCCCTCCTGATGGGGTCCCCTGCGCAGGGGTGGTTATAAGGAGACCTTTAGCCAGCAGATTGGAGAAATCCTCACTTCTTTTTTACTATCTTGGGGAACAGGGGTTTTCCTGGATGTCTTTGACCGTTGACTTCTCTACTGCATGTTGGGGTCTTGAGTCACACCCTTTAAGGAGAGAAACTAAGAGTCCCTGGAAAGGGGTTGAGGTGGGGCTCTCTGGGGACCCAGAACATCGCAGCTGGAGCCACTGTGTCTAGCTCTGTCCCGGACCCTTAAATCCTGCAGTTCTCCTTTGAATCTCACAGCCTCTCTCCACCCAAGGTGACACAGGGGAGGGGCCATAAGCTCCCCCCCTCCAAGTGCAGCCAGGAGTTCCTAATTTGTCAGGGAGTCTTCCATCTACGTGTCGCTTCCCGTCCACCAAAAGAAATACAACCCCCAGCTAATCGGAAGGTTACGGAAATGAGTGCTTCTTTGGTAGAGCTGGAGGGGGAGACGAGGAGACCCCAGCAAATCATTACTTTCCAAACCGCAGACAGCCTTAGGCAAGGACTTAGTCTCCAAGATCTCAAGACATGGGGTGGGAGGGCCCTCAGAGATAATGAGCCAGGGGGTCCCAGTCTTCCCATCCATAAGGATCACGCAGGAGGCTGTTTAGTGTGCAGGTTCCTGGGCTCCATCCCCAGGCCCCATTGGCTGGGCCTGGGTGGAGCTCCCAAAGGCAGGTTAACCAGCTCTGGTAGGGGTGGAGGTGGGAGGCTGTGATTCCTATGTCAAGGTCCAGAGATCACACATGCTTTGAGAGGCACTTATGTGGTCCAACCCCTGTACTTTCTCCATGTTACAAAACCTCTGGGGATTTCCCTGGGAGGTTTAGTCACAGGCCACATAGCCAAGCTATTAGCAGAGTCAGAACTTGAACTCTGGTCTTCATTCAGTGCCTGGGCGGGGCTTGTGAGCCTCCACAAATGCAAGACAGGGCCTGGTTGTTATAGAGTCCAAACTCGTTCTGCTCGCTGCATGACAGGCCAATAAATCGGGAGACAAGGAGTTGGGCAAGGAATAGTGACTTTATTCAGAAAGCCAGCAGACCGAGAGGATGGCAGTCTAATGACTTGGAGAACCATCCTGCTCCAGTCAGAATACAAGCTCCTTTTACACAAAAACAAAAAACAGGGAGGGGGTGTGGTTGGTTGTTGCAAACTTCTTGGTGTAGGAATTCTTTGTTCCTGGGGCTGTCCACATGGACATGGACAGGTCATGGTGCTTCTGCAAAACCTCCAACAAAACAAATGTTATTCCCTGTTCTGCAGCCTTGTTATCTTTACCTGAGTGCAGAGCTAGCAAGACTAAGCCTAGAAAACAGGACACAGTGATTAAAGCTAAAGGAACAGATCTAACGTAGAGTCAGATTTGTTCTTTTCCATTACATGGACAGTCAGAGGGAGACTTGACACGCAAAGCCTGTCTGATGGCACAGACCTGGCACTGGCACCCTGTGAAGAGCAGAACCAGCAGTGAACACAGGGACACTGCACTAAGGCCTGGTGTCAGTCTTGGGCAATCAGGGACGTGGCCTGAGGGAGACGGTGAAGCTTACGGACTTGGCTTTGAGACTTGGCATCAGTCACCCTGGGCAAGTGACTTCCCCTCCTCTGAGGCACATGTCTAAGACGGATAAAATGTGATCATTTTTTTGATGATTTCCTGACCTGCACAGAAGAAGCACTTTGGAAAAACCACCAAAATCAGGAGTAACTGTTATAGGTTCTAGAGGGATTGTACAGATGAGCAGAAGTCATGGGCACGGGGAGGTTTCCAAAGACTCTGACACAAACAGGACCTGTGGTCCAAAGACAGTTCTCAAAGAGGCCTTGATTGATACTGATAGGGAGGACATTGGTGCTTTTCTGACCCTCTTTTAATTTTTAAAAAATTTTTTTTTCATTTTTTAAAGAAGGGTCTTTTGTTTATTTATTTGTTTGTTTGTTTGTTTGTTTGTTTGTTTGTTTACTGGGGGGTGGGCTTATTTATTTATTTAATGCTGGTTGCACACTCTTACCACTGGAGCGCTACCTTCACCCACTCTGATTCTCTTTTATTCCGTCTCTGTTTTTGTGTGTAGGCATCATTAGCAAATACTAATGTTTCTTTTCAACCAAGTGGGAGCACAGCTGACATTATTTTGATAACATTGTTTTATTTTCAGTGACACCTGATACTGTGTTTTTTCCCCCATGCGAGGTAGTGATAAAAAGTTTTCTTTTAAAAAAAATAAATAAGATAAAATAAAATAAAATATACCAGCATAATTATTTTTGAGTGTACAAGTCAGTGGCATTAAGTACATTCACAATGTTGTGCAACCATCACCACCATCTGTCTCCAGAATTTTCATCATCCCAAACTAAAACTCTGCCCCCATTAAGCAATAACTCCCCATCCTCCCCTCCCCCCAGCCCCTGGCAACCACCATTCTACTTTCCATTTCTATGAATTTGATTTCTCTAAGTGCCTCATGTAAGTGGAATTTGTTCTTTTGTGTCTGGCTTCTTTTGCTTAGCTTAACATCTTCAAGGTTCAACCACGTTGTAGCATGTGTCAGAATGTCATTCCTTTTTACGGCTGAATAATATTCCATTGTATGGAGTGACCACATTTTGTTTATCCATTCGTTTGTTGATAGACCTTTGGGTTGTTTCCATCTTTTGTCTTTTGCGAATAGCCTTGGTATGAAAGTTTGTGTGCAAGTATCTACTTGCATCCCTGCTTTCAATTCCAGACAATTTTCTTTTAAAATAGATATATTTGTTTCTTTAAAAAGTTAATTTAAGGAGAATACTTGGGTGAATTATAGAACAGGTGGCTGCAGATACCACACACACACAAAAATTTGTGAAGGAGGCAGGTGAATGCCTGAAGTTTGGGAGACTCCGAAATAGTGGACAGATCTGGTAGCTCTTGTAACAGCCTAGGCTAGGGGGCTCGGGGCTCCTAGGTCAAGGGATGGCTGCTGAGGGACTTCTGGAAGGAAAAAATATAGGAATGGGGGAGGTGTCCGATCTGATTCCAGGGTTTCCAGCTGGGGGAGAAGTAGAATGGTCTGAAGGCTCCCTTGGGGGAAAGAAAGCCATGCAAACTGGGAGGCCATGTTTTCTTGGCAATTGGGAGACTCAGGTTGTCCTGGAAAAAAAGCCTATGTTAGCTCCCAGAATCACCACAAGGCAAGTGCGTGTGTGTTGGGATAGGGGTGACCAAGGGCAATGCTCCCTGGAAAATGCAGATTCTTGCCCCGCCCCAGACTGACTGAGTCAGAACCTCTGGGGCGAGGTCCAGGCTGCTGTGTGTTTAGCACCCACTTCAGGAATTGTGCTGCAATTCCCAGACAGTTTATTTCCTAACCTCTTTTCACTCTGAGCTGTCACCAGGGCTGCGGAGACCCAGTCAGCATACTGGATACCACAACTTCCCTGATGCCTGCTCCTTCCTTTGTGGAATGGGCCAGTTTGGGCACTCAGAGCCAGTCCCCTCCAAGCCCTTCTATCGGAAGACACCCTCCTGTGCACCCCAGTCCCACTGTGGGGCAGGACAGAATTCAGTCCCGCCTCTCCCTGCCCCAGTCACCCATCCATCCCAAACCATCATCTTTCCAGCAGTTCAGAGGTAAAAGCGATCTTAGAAGGCCTCTAAGCAGAGGTTTGCAAACCCAGATGCCTAAGGGGCCATATTTGTGGGAAATGGGACCAGGCAGAATGCAATAGGGCATAGTAGGGACATCGGCAACAATCAGTTGTATACTCTACATGGAGACGTTGCCATGGTAATTAAGACACACACAGACACACTCAGATTGTCTTAGGAAACAAAACACCTAAGCCTAAGGGCCTGACTCACCCTTCATTTTCAATCCATACAAGCCAAGCCTCCTTTGGCACAGAGAAGAAGCCTGTGGTCAGAGTCAGGCACCAAAGCCAACCGATAATGGTATTTTCAGACCTCCCTCTCCACTGGCCTGCAGACCCCTATCATACGCTCATACGCATGCCCGTGCACGTGCACACACGCACACACACACATACCCATTCTAGTTTCCCTGCCTGGAGAAGTGACTAGACCTTCCAACTGCCTTTCAGCCCCATACCCCGTCAGCATTGCCACATACTTTAGTTTCGCCTCTGTCTCTTGTGACCTCCTCAAGCCCTTCCAGGAAGTGAAAGTCTTGAGTGAGACCAGCAGATTCCAGAAGTCCTCGTTGTCTCCTTTTCCGGGGTCGCCCACGCGGGGCTGGCAAACGGGGCCGAAGTGCAGAGGCTTCATCCTGCTGAGCCTAGCACAGCGGTGAGCATCCTCAGACAGGTGTCCTTGTGAAGCTGCGGGGGCATTTCTTTAGGATGCATATCCCCGAGAAATGAGTTGCTGGATTGTTGGATCTCTGCATCCTTGGGTATCCTGAGTGGTGCTGGGCTGTTCTGCAGGTGGCCGCACGCGTCCACTCCCACTAACCCCTTGGCTTGGCCCAGCTTTCTAATTTTTGCTGGCTGTATGGTGTCAGGTGACACTTTGCTGCTTTCAACTTGGAGCTTACATCTCAGTAGCTCTTCCTGGATATGTCACTTGAGGCAAGTCAGAGCAACCTAATGAGGCAGACACTATGCCAACTAAAGGCAATAGATGCCGCAACTCAGAGAAGCTGAATAAGTTACTTGAGGTCACACAGTGAGTGTGGAACTGGAATTTGAACCCAGAGCTCACACTGTTAACCACTATACCACTATCATCACATTTGGTCTCATTTCCAAAATATCATCTGGGCTTACACTGCAAGCCTCTTGGCAGGGGCTGTGTTTTAACCCTCTTTGCCCCTGGAGAACTGAGCCCAGTGACTTTCTTGTAGGAGATGCTCAGTAAATCATAGTTTTACAGGCTTAGAGAGAAAAAAAGTGCCAGACATCTTGTAGGGTTTCTCTGGGGGACTATGGGTATAAGAAGAAAGGAGGAACTTGTTTGAACTATAAGCTCCACAAAGATGCTGACTGGGGGCTGGCGATGGCAGATAAGTGGTCCTGGGCTCCCAGCTTCCCACCACCGTGTTGCCTCCGGAAGCAGCTTGTCATGAAGTTGGGGAGCAGAGTGGTTAGGAGGCCTTGGGGGAAAGGAAGGGGAGAAGGCTGACGGCCAGTGAGGAATCTAGAATCCCCAAATGCCTCATCTGAGTGGGCTCCCACACCCAGTTGGTGGAACTAAGGCTCGGAGGAGTAAAAAAAATGTCCTCTAGATCAAAGGTGGAGCCGGAACTCAAACTCATGTTTCTGGACACATAGTTCAGAGATTTTTCCATTCCTTCCTCAGGAGGAGAAGATCACGATCAGCAGGCAGGGAACTATGCCTTCTCATGCTCTTTTGTCACAGTGCAGAGCTGTGCTGAAGGCACAAAGGAGCCCCTTCCTCCCTCTCTGGGAAGGCTATACCCCCTCCCTTTCTGGGAAGAAAGCCGCTGATAAACTGAGGCTAACTTCATTGTCAGCATCTGTACGATGGGTATGATACTCATCCCCCAGAGCTGCTGTGACGATTGAAACAAGATAATAAACAGAGAGCGTCCAGCCCAGCCCCAAATGCAAAAGAGTCTCCCCAGCAGACACAGAGCTGTAGAAACTGAATATCAAGGTCTGAGCTAGAACATTCTGGTGATGCTTGATTTCCCTCAGGGGAGAGAGAGAAATGAACTTTTATTTCAAAAACCATTTTGGTGCATATGAGCTTTCAAAATCTGCAGTGTGGTATGAAGTGGGGATGGAAACAAATCCCCCGAAGGACTTTTGGGGGAAAAAAGATCAGGAACTTTTTCTCAAGTTGGATGTGGAAGATGGTGGTGCAGGAGGAAGGGCGGGTCCAAAGAGGACCTTCTAAAAATACTGCTTGTTTACCCAAAAGACATGGCCCACTCTTCTGCTGCACCCCTGACAGCTCCTCAAAAGGAGAAATCGTCTTGCCACCCATGCCTCCTCTCGCCAGCTGAAGGCACCTCCCCAGGGTGGCCAGGGGCCAAGAGCCAGGAAGAAGCTGAAACGGTGCCAGGCAGCTGGTTCAGATCTCAGCTCACTACTCTTCTCTATGAGCCTGTTTCTTCATCTAAGAAATGGGAATACAAATAGCTAACGTGTAATTTCGACTAAATGGGATAATATCTATCAATCATGTCATTTGGTGCCTGGCACTTGGGGGGCACCTATGAATGCTAGTTGTGTGTCATTCCTATTGATGGAGAGAGCCCACCATGTGCTGATGCCTAGGGGTAGGTGAGCTAGATTGGGGGTGTCCTGCCCTCGCAGGGCTCCTGGCCTATAGGATCTGCTCTGTGCTGGGGCAACTGAACAGCCTCCTGCCCCTAGTTCCCTCTGAAATTGCAGGTGGAGGGAAGAACCCAATTAGGAGCCTTTGAAGCACTTCCTGAGCATCTAGAGACACAGGAAATTTGGTTGTGGGAACACCGGGAGATCCCAGGCCAAGATGCAAGGAGATCTGGGCATGAATGGGTGGCACTGCATTCCTGTGGGGGGCTCTAGACTGAAAGCCTAGATTCTCAGCCTCCCAATGCAATGGGCTTCCTTTGACTGTGGGCCTCCTGTGTGCCTGGGGCACCACACAGAGCCTCTCTCGGCCTTTCGATGATGCCACAAGATAAGCATCATTATCCCAGCCTAGTGGTGGGAAATCTGATACTCAGAGAGGTTAAGTCACTTGCCTAAGGCCTCCTAGCCACGATTCAAACTCAAGCTCTCCAACGAAATGACGTGGGACAGGCCATTTCAGCAAGGCATGAGTACCTTCCTCTGTCAAATGGCTGGAACTCTCCATCCTGCCTTCTCCAGAGGGCTCTTTGTGAGCTCAGATGGGCAGCTGGAGGCAGAAATCTGTTGTGAGCTGCAAATCCATGCCTATTCAAGAGGAACTGTGCAAGGCGCAGGCTTCATCTTGGGGACGCAGGAGGGTCCTGAGGTATATGTTGGGAGTGTCTGAGAGCAGACCTTTCAAGGGGTACTGCTGGTTGTGGGGCTTACTTCTTCCTGTGGAGGCTGTGGAGTCTCCTTATGCAAAAAACCCAGAAAGCTCGGCTTCACAACGTGGTAATTCAGGAATGGAGGAGAAAAGGTCCCTTTGTCAACCTCACAGAGGTAAGAGGTGAATTAATGAGAGTGAGAATGGCCATCAGCCATACTGAGCTCATCATGTATGTCTTGAATGCTTTCCTGCATTTCCTTCCATGCATTAAGCACTTACTAAGTGCCAGTTACCTTCCTAAGGGGTCTACATGAATTAACTCACCTAATCCTTATGAGTTACCAAGTATTATTATTTCCATTCTACAGATGAGGAAACTGAGGCTCCAAGAGATTTTCATGTATATCAAGTTGAATTGTGTCCCCCTATCCCTCTGCTGCAAAGATATGTCCACATTAAATCCCTGGACTCTTTTCTGGGATTTTTGGAAAAAAGTTCTTTCCAGATATAATTAGGTTAAGGGTCATCAAATAATATTATGAACTTGCCCAGTCTGCGGTGACTTGGTAGATAGGCATGGTTTTGGAGTCAGGCAATTTGACTCTAAAGCTCAAGGGAGTTGCTTTGTTTCTGTACTGTCGGTGTATTTCCCTGGTGTTTGACCAGATTTGGTGATGTTGTCCAACGTTTGAAGTGGAGCTTGTCAATCAGCTAGACTTTTTCAGGCTCCTCCCCTCTATGCCTCCCTCCATCACCCATCTGTGATGGGACCTGGCGCCTATTCCTGAGCCTGGATAAATGGGGGTGCTCATTTGAATGGAAACATTTTGATTGGCAGGAAAGAGCATGGACTGGGAGTCTTGTGCTTGGAGATCAGGTACAGGCTTGGGCACTGGCAGACTCTGGAGCCTTGCGCAAGGTAAGTCCCCTCTCAGGGTCTCATCTTCTCCTGTAGAATGAAGGAGATTGAACTTGAAGGTCCCTGGCAGATCTCTTGAGAAAACTGAGAGTCTGAGTAACTTGACCAAAGTCACACATTTCACTCATGGAGTTGCTGGAGTCAGTCTGGAGCTGTTGTCTTTAGATCTCACTGTCTGGGAAAAGAGACAGTGTGCTACAATGTAGGCTCTCAATAAAGACCTCAGATTGAAAATGGGATGCAGACAGCAGGCAAGGTTTGGGGCAGGGAGATCTTCTCTCACCACCCTGGAGAGAAAAGTAGATTGCTTGGTTGGCTACCAGGGAACGTGTTGGGAGAGATGGATCCCTCCCCACTGCCTGCCAGCCTTGGCCCCATTCCAAGAACAGGGTGGCCGCCTTGTCTTTCAGTTCTGTTTCCTCCAGTCACAGTTGGCTAGACTTTTAAAACAAGCCTGCTATGTTTGGGTTCCTGCGGCCCCCACCCAACCCATCATAAAGAGTCAGTCCTGGTCAGGGCCCCTGCGTTGGAGTGGAAAGTTCATTCTCTGTGCTATCTGGGTGTGTGCCGAGACCCTCTGCGGCTAGTGAGAGCTGTTGATGACTGAAAGGAAAAGAAGCAGCTGGCAGGTGGTGGTGAGTTGTGTGTGTTTCTCACAGCCTTTCTCTGCTTTGATTCCATTTTCTTCTGGCCTAGGCTGGGCACTCAGAAAGCTACCTTGGATCCTCTGGACTTCACAGCCAGCTCTCTTCTCACCTCCTCCAAGAAGGTTCCTATGATTCTTTCCAGCGTGTGTCTGTGTCCCATGTACATCAAGTTGAATTGTGCCCCCTACCCCTCTGCTGCAAAGCTATGTCTACATCAAACCCCTGGACTCCCTTCTGGGATTTTTGGAAAAAAGTTCTTTGCAGATATAATTAGGTTAAGGGTCATCAAATAATATCATCCTGGATTATCTGGGGAGGCCCTAAATCAATGTCCTTTTTTGAGTGGGCAATTAGGTTTTTTTAAATATATGTATATATTTTTAGAGGGGGAGGTAATTAGGTTTACTTATTTTTATTTTACTTTTGGAGGAAGTACTGGGGATTGAACCCAGGACCTTGTGTATGCTAAGCATGTACTCTACCACTTGAGCTATACCCTTCCCCCAATGTCCTTTTAAGAGAAAGCCAGGTTAGGAGGCGATGTGAGCAGCAAGGCAGAGACTAGAGTGATGTGGCCACAAGGTCACAAGTCAAGGAATGACACCAATTCCCAGAGCTGGAAGAGGCAAAGAATTCCCCGCTAGAACCTCCAGAGGGACCATGGCCCTGCCAGCACCTTGACTTTTGACTTCTGGCCTCCAGAACTATGAGGGAATAAGACTCATTTACTTTAAGCTACTAGGTTTGTGGTACCTTTGTTGTGGTAGCAACAGGAAATGAACACATCATAGGATCATGGACTATCTGAATGAGGGATTCATTAGCCATTCGAGCCATGTGGATGAGGCTTTGTACTGGCTCTCGCCAGCAAGAGCTGCTGCTTAGCCTCTCTGAGCCTCAGGTTACCCATCTGCAAAATGAAGAGAATAATGCCTACCTTCCAGGGACGGTGGTTTGTTTTAACAGCTCTATTGAAGTATAATTCAAGTATCAGACAATTCACTCATTCAAAGTGTACAATTCATGGCATGTTTGGTATATTCACACAGTTGTGCTCCATCCTCACAGTCAACTTTAGAACATTTCATCATCTCCTCAGAAAAAAAAAAAAACCCATATTCATTAGCAGCTGTTACCCATTTTCCTCACAACTCTCCCCCTACTGTAGCCAAACACTAATTTACTTTCTATCTCCAAAGATTTGTCTGTTTTACATATTTCATATAAGTGGAATCATACAAAATGTGGACTTTGTGTCTGGCTTCTTTCACTTATAATGTTTTCAAGTTTCATCCATATTGAAGCAGGTGTCAGTACTTTATTCCTTTTTAGATCTGAATACTGTTCACTGTATGGATAGACCACATTTTGTTTATCTTTTCATCCACTCATGGCCATTTGAATTGTTTCTATATTTTGGCTATTATGAAGTATGCTTCTACATGCATTCGTATGCAATTTTTTGTGTGGATACGTCCAGGGTTGTTTTGAGGATTAAATGAAGTAGTACCTAATGTCTTTGATACGTTCTCCAACAAATGATAATAAAAGATCTTAGACAAAATCTGCCCCAACTCCTTCAATTTACAGATTAGGAAACTGAAACATGGAGAAGAGCACAGATTTGCTCGAGATCACCCAAGGCAGGAGAGCATAACCCTAAAATACAGGTCCATGAGTCAGACTGCTCAGTACCAAGTCCCGGTTCCACTTGGAGTTGGGTTACCTTATGTTGGCCACTTTACCTCTCTGAGCCTCAGTTTACTCATGTGTAAAGCAAGGTTAACAATTGTTCCTAGCTCATATGGTTGTTGATGTGAGTGTTAAATGTGCTAGCCCATGTGTCTGGCACATAGTGGGTGCTCTGTACATCTTAGCTGTTATCATTCATGGCAGCAGCAGCAGCAGAACTCAAGTCTCCTAGCTCCCAGGTGTGAGATATCTTGAATCTACACTTCCCCAGTTCCCTCTTCTGTATCCTGGGCATCTTTCCAGTGTGATTGTAAGTTCCTTGGAGGAAGGATATAGGGCTTCCTCTCCACATAAGAGGTGCTGAATGAGAGCCTTTGCTCACTTTCTTTGGCTCCCACCAACCCTGGCCTTCACGGAGCGACCCACCTGGGAAATGTGATAGATGTTAGTTCTCTGCATCTTTCCAACACCCCATAATTTAACTACGTGTGTCTCCCTTCCAGGCAGTGGACAGTGTGCCACCATGGAGTTGGGACCTATAGAAGGCGGGTACCTGGAGCTTCTCAACAGCAATGCCGACCCTTTGCAACTCTACCACCTCTGTGACCGGATGGATGTGGCTGGAGAAGAAGAGACAGAGCTCTACTCAGGTGGGCTCTCCTCCCTCTGGCCCCTTCCAAGCCCCTCCCCACCTCTCTGCCTACAGTGGAGATAGCAACCAGGGAAAGTGCTGGCCACAGAGCTCCGGTCAGCACTACGGACAGCTCCAGCTCTCTGCGAGGCTCTCTCCCAATAGGGACATCTCCCAGCCCGCCCTGCCTCTCCCTCCTTCCCCACCAGCCCTCTTCCCAGATCTTTCCTGCTTCATCCAAGTGGCTTTTCTTCCCAGAACCCGATACGGACACCATCAACTGCGAACAGTTCAGCAGGCTGTTGTGTGCCATGGAAGGTGATGAAGAGACCAAGGAGGCTTATGCCAATATCGGTGAGGAAGCAGTCTGAGTCCAGAAAAAATTTTTTGAAGGGAAAGATTCTTTTTTCTCTTCTGTTAATCTCACCCATTCACCTGGAGCCAGCAGGCTCTTCAGAAATCAGGGCAAGGGGGATGGGGAGCGAGGGCTAGAAGGATGGAGACTTGGGGAAAGAAGGGAGATTGGACATGGCAAGGGAAATAGAACCCTTCACTAGTGAACACCAGGCAAACAAACCTCACTTTTACATCCTCTGCCTCAATTTCTATACCTTTTTCTATTTGTTGCTCTTCTTCCTTCTTTCTCACAATGCACAGAACACACACTCCTCCCTCTCTTTCTCCCCCACTCCTAAGTCAAACTACTCTAGTATTTGTAATAACTACCTTTTAGGGGGCACTTGTAGTATGCTAATCCCTGAGCATGTTTTATCACATTGAATCCTTACAAAAACAAAGAAAGTAGATACTAATAGTTAGTATTAACCACAGAAAGGAAAGAATCTAGGGTAGGGAGGTTTGCTAAGGCTTAAGCTGAGAGGCTGGTTTGCAGCTTTAAAAAGAGCTACAGCTTTCAGACAAGGGCAGAACTTCTTGGGGAGAGGTGTTTCTGTTGCTGTGTTTTTTTGGTGGCGGTGGGGGGTAAAGAGTTCCTCCTCACCAGGGTCACCACTGTCTCATACAGAGGCTTCACTGAATTAGAAAAAGATAACACTCTTTCTGGAGGATGCAACTCCCATTAAGAAGTAACAGCTTGGCTGTTAAAGTGCAAGCTGGATTCTTGCCCCCCATTTGCCCTCTTGGCTGAACACCGTTGGACAGTGAACAACCTGCACAGATGTTCTTAGTGGCCCCTGTCCTGGCAACCCAAGAACATCACTTAGAAAGTCTGTGCTCGGCACAGAATGTGGCCAGTCTCTCCCTAGCATATGGCTCATCCAGCATTATACAAGGGCAGAAAACAGAGAGGAGCAGTAAACGTACGTGTCTCAAAAATTACAGAACTGAGAGCCTGCCTGCTTCCTTTCCTTTCTGAGAATTTACCTGGGGGAAGCAGAAATGCTTGGGGCTGAGGATATTCACAATTCATCACAACCGGGGGGAGTAATGAGTAATTTGGGCTTTTTCCCCTTAGGGGCATCTACACAGAAGTGGGAGGAAGCGGAGGAGGCAGCTTCACCCAAGTCTGTTCCTCGAGTCTGTGCTCCCAGAAGCCGTTGGCATACAGTCATTTGAGGCATCCTGAAATATTACCCATTGGCTTCCATATGTATAAAATGGGAATAGTAATCACATTTGCCTCATGGGGTGACTGTGAGAATTGAAGAAGTGTCTGCAGAAAATGTTTAGAACAGGAATTTGGAAAGAGTGAGCATTCAATGTGTGAGGTACCACACCACCACTACCATCAACACCATCATCATTATCACATTCTTCATCATCATCCTCATCATCACCATCACTGCTGCCCTCAGCCGTTCCTCAGCTCAGAAGCTTTATATGGCTCCCCATTGCCTATAAAATCAAGTCCTGCCTTTCCCCAACATGAAATTCTTACTGCAGATACCCATCTCTAGAGTTTCCCAAACACCTTGCCTCACTCTGTTCCCACTACCCAGAAAGCCCTCCACTTTGCCCCCAGACTCTGCCCCCATCTTTCAAGGTCTCCAGGATTCCTTCCTCTGGGAAGCCCTCCCTGATTGCCCCATCCCACTAGACAGTCTCTCCTCTTACCTCTTGTCATCATAATTGTCTTCCCATTGGCTCTAAGCCATGTTCCACTTCATCTAATTAACCACCATCTATTGAGTGTCTACTGTGTACTGGCTACTGTGTTGATTGCTTTAAATGCAGAGCCTCTAATTCTCACTACCCATCCCTGGGTTGTAGGCATTATTTATTCTCATTACACAGATGAGGAAGTGGAGGTCCAGAGAGGTTAGGTAATTGGCCCGAGATTGCATTGCTAGTAGGGCTAGTGGAGAGGGGGTGCATAGAGCTAGAATTTAAATTCAAACCCAAGACAACTCTGCTATGCTGCATTGCACTACTTTATAGCAGTAGATAAGTTTTCATGGATATAGATCAAGAGCCCATGAAGTTTCAGTGTTCCTTCATTAATGTGATCATTCATTCAGCAAACACTGATTGAGCCCCACTGTGTGCCAGGTCTGGGAGGTCACAGTTCCCTGCTGCCCAGCCCAAGGCCAGGGATACAATAAGCATTCGGTGAGAACTTGGTGATTGACTGCACTTTTCCTTGTCTGGGCAGCGGAACTGGACCAGTACGTCTTCCAGGATTCCCAGCTGGAGGGCCTGAGCAAAGACATTTTCAGTAAGTTGGGGGGGTTCTTGGCTCAGTCTACATTTCCTTCCTTGTTCCTTGGGGAGCACTATAACACCTGACGACCACCCTGCAATGAGTGGTCAGATCCCTCTTCAACGTAGGGACAATGGTGGCTCACCAGTCCACTGACCGTGTATGTTGCTGTCTTTGGCTTTTCTCCGCAGTCGAGCACATAGGACTGGAAGAAATGATCGGTGAGAGTGTGGAGGTGCTGGAGGAAGCAGGACAGAAAAGTCAGAAAAGACGTGAGTGAGCCCCTCCCTGATGTGACCTAGACTTGCTTGACTCCTGGCCCTGTCTTGGCTCTAAAACCTGTTGTGGCTCCCAGTTGCTTCCCTCCTGTCTTCTCCACCTGGGTTTGGGTATCCCACCCACCTCTCCCCTCCCCACTGCTCCCTGGTGACCCTGGGAGGGAGCAGATGGCCCTTCTCCTGGTGGCTCTCTGTCCCTGGCTGTTTTGATTGCCATTGCCAAAAGGACCTCCGGGCTCTGGCTTCGCCTTCTACTTTGGTTGTCACCCCTGAGTTTATGGGAGATCTCTTTAAGCACAGTTTCTGGAGTCAGCAAGAACTGGGTTTGAACCCTGGATCAACTATTTATGGTCTGTGTGACCTTGGGCAAGTACCTGCATCTCTCTAAGCCTTCTTGTCAGTCTCCCTGCCTCCTTAATCTGTCCTCACTTGGCAGCCAACATGGGCTTTTAAATGCAAATAAGATCATTTTGCACCCCCTGTTAACCCTCTAATGGCTACAAAATACATACCACAAGCTTTGTGTGATCTGGCCCTTCCCACCTCTCCAGATGTGCATGAGTCACTATGCTCCAGCCACCCTTGCTTCTTTCCATCCCTGTAACCCATGTATATTTCCAGCCTCAGGGCCTTTGCACTTACTGTTCCTTCTATCTGGAATGCCCTTCCCCTGATTCTTTCTCCTTTGAATCTTTTAGGTCTTGTCTAACATGTCACCCCCTCCTGAAGTCCTTCTTTGACCACCTTTTCCATATAAATTACCTCACTTATTTTTACCTTGTTGGTGTCTCTCCTGGCACTGTAGCCCTTGTCATAATCTGGGCTTATTTTACTTAAGCATTTTGCTTAGTCCCCCTGCTACGAGGATAGGGATCTTATCTTTCTTACTTATCATCACACCCCCAGCATCTGGCACATGCCTGGATGCAGTAGCACCTCAGTGAACATCCATTGAATGAAAATTTCCATAAAATAGGCAAAATAGTTAATCAAGTGTTTATTGTGTACTTGCTCCGTGCCAGACTGTGTGTCAGCCCTGTACCTATTTATTTAATTTGAACAGGTAAACAAGTGCATGGTATAAAAATTCAAAAGGTGCAAAGACTATTCAGTGAAAAAAAATCTCCCTCCCACCCTTGTCCCCTAGCCCCTCCGTTTCCCTCCTGAAGACAACCTATGTTGCCAATTTCTTTTTTGTCTTGTTGGAAATATTCTATTTGCCTAAAAGCCAGCTCTTTTTTTTAAAAAAAAATCCATATAAATGACCACATTTACCTACAGTCTTCTATACCTGGCTTTCTCCATTTAACATGTCTGGTAGGTCATTTCTGTATCACTGATGGAGAACACATGGTCCTACTGCCAAAGAATTTCCCTTCCTTCTTTTATTTTTTCCCTTCCTTCCTTCCTTCCTTTTTATTTGATAAATAGTTTCCCTAATATTTTATTATGAAACTTTTCAACATACAGGAAAAGTGAAAGAATTGTACTACAAACAACCACATACCCACCACTTACATTATACTGTCAGTGTTTGGCTATATTCACCTCAACACATCTCTATCCATCTGTCCATCCCTCTATTCATCCACCAACCCATCCGTTTTATTTTTAGCACATTTCAGACAAGATCGGGCGCGTTCAGGGTGGTATGGCCGTAGATTATTTTTAGCACATTTCAAAGTAAATTGCAGACACCAGTACTGCCTCATACATCCTTCAGTATCCTGATTATTTTCAGGGCTGCGTGGTATTTCACTGGGTGAGTGAGCTGTAATTGGTTTCATCAGCCCCTTGCGAAGGGACACATAGGGTTTTTCTCTGTTGAAGTGCTACCTGCTTGATGCTCACTCACTGACCTCCAGTGTACCCCTGCAAAGTGGGAATCGCCACCCCCATTTCACAGATGAGAGAGCAAAGGCTCAGAGAGGCTGTGTTGCAAAGACTCACAGCTAAGAAAGGACCAAAACCAGGTTGTTTTATTTTTATTTTATTTTTTTAACTCAAACTCATCTTGTGTGCCCTCTGTGGTTCTGCCTCTTCCAGTGCCTCATTGCCCTGGGTGCTTCAAGTTGGGGCTTGGGCTTAAGCAGATGAGTCGGGGCAGAAGTGGTCAGAAGCAGCAGAGGGAAAGGGACCTGAAGGCCACTTCCTAGCCATGTAAGACAAGGTTATACAGCCTGCTGGAGTCTGCGAGCCCCTCGTGGTCTGGGACACCCTTTCCCTGAAGCTGCTGACTCTGGTGTTCTCTCTGTAGCCTTCCCAGAGGAGCTGCCTGCGGATCTGAAGCACAGGAAGCTAGGTGAGCAGGGCGGGTGGGCCCAGGGAGATTGCCAGGCAGGAAAGCGGGGGCCTCCACAGGTGCGCACAGAAACCGGCATTTGACTGGGATTTCAAAATGTAGAATAGATAAACGAGATTATACAGTATATAGCACAGGGGAATATATACAAGATCTTATGGTAGCTCACAGCGAAAAAAAAATGTGACAATGAATATATATATGTTCATGTATAACTGAAAAATTGTGCTCTACCCTGGAATTTGACACATTGTAAAATGACTATAACTCAATTAAAAAATGTTAAAAAAAAAAAAAAAAAGAAAAAGAAAGAAAGAAACTGGCATTTGAAAGCTAAGACTCAGAGAGGTGAAGCCACTTGTCCGAGATCACACAGCAAGTGAGAGGTGGAGCTGGGATTCAAACCAAGATCATGATTCCTGTAGCCTGTGCTCTGCAGTTCAAGGACTGCTGGGAGAGTCAGCTCCTCTTCCTCCTACAAAGCCTCTCCCCTAACCCCTCCCTCTTCTTAATTCTGAGTCAGACCTGAGACACACCCGCCCCCACCCCACCTAGCTCCACTGCCCCTCCAGGCCCCACCTCTCCTTTCCCAGTGCAGAATCACCTGGAGTCAGCTGGTTACCCAGTGCCTTCCTGCCTTCCTTAGAGCCCCCATGCCTCAGTGAGCCTCTTCCCCCAAGCTCACCATCCCCTCCCCAGATGCTTCCTCCCCTCCCATCTTGTCCCCTCCCCTTCCACCCAGTTATTATTGCAAAGGTGGGGAGACCAGCCTCTCTGTGGGGAACAGACTGAGGAATGAAAGCCTTTTAGTCTGATGGAGGAAGCCTGGTCGCTGCCCTCAGAATGTTCTCATCTGATGAGGGAGACAGGGGCCCTGCCCATGAAGACCCCAGGGTGATAGAGAAGCAGTCCCTGTCTTCAAGGAGCTCCCAGTCTGATGGAGGAGGCAAGTCTTTACCCTGCTGGACCTCCCAATTAATGGAAGAGATAAACTCCTGCCCAGTCTGATGGGAGGTACTTTAGAGGGTGGTGGGGGCCCTGGCCAACAGCCTATTCATAGGTCTGTTTCTATTTCATAGGGTTTTTTTTTTAATTTCAAGTTGACATTAGCACCCTTTTCTTTAAAAGTTTATTGTTTGTTTATTATGATGTTTCTTTTTTTTTTCCCCCGCGTGGGGAGGTAATTAGGTTTAATTATTTATTTATTTTAATGGAGGTACTGAGAGTTGAATCCAGGATCTCGGGCATGCTAAGCACACACTCTACCACTGAGCTATACCTGCCCCTAGCTCTCCATGGCAGGAAGCACTCAGGACCCAGTCACAAAGGGCAGGCTGCGGGTACGGGGACTACCTGGCACAGAGCAATTGCTGATCAAACCAGCTTCACCCAGGGCTGAGAAGAGGACAGGAGTTTCCTTCCACTGCCAGCAGAGAGATCCACTCCCAGAGTCCTCCCCACGCCAGGGAGGCCCCTCCAGGCACCCACCCACATCTCACCCAGCCTCTAACACAGCCCTCTTCCTCACAGCCGAGCCCCTCACCATGCCCATGGTGACTGACACTTTCCTGGTGGGGCCAGTGAGTGACTCCTTGGCTCAGCCCTGCCCGGCACCACCTGCTCTGTTCAACAAGGAATCAGCATCCAGCCAGACCCGGCTGGAGGACACTGTCCTGATGCCCGGTAGGTTAGGGGCTTGGAGAGGGTGGGTTTCCCCCCTCCCTGGAGGTGCCTGAAGTGTAGCTAAGGCAGGAGCCATCAGGGACAGGAATTCCCCGCCTAATAGTGTAGACACCCATGTCTGTCCCAGCCCATCCCATCCTCAGGGTCCCCATCGACTCAGTCTGTGCTGGACAACATGCCCAGGAAGGAATCGCAGCCCTGAAAGACACAGCAGGGATTCCTCGCCAATTAGGGAATTCACCCACAAGCCCGATGCTTTCATCAGCTATGAACTGAGTGCCTTCCCTGTGCCAGCTACGCTGTTGGGTGCCAGGAACACCACCATGGGCAAGGCATCACAGTTGTTTTTCTCAGGGAGATGGGAATCCTTTAGAAGGGAGTCAGATGTTAATTAACCACTAAACAGGATTACAAACTTAGGTGCTATGGAGGAGACTACCTCACTGCCTTTGTCTCTTGCAGGGCCCCCTTCCAGTTCATTGTTGAGCTGCTTCAGCCTCCCTGCTGGATCCATCCAGATCATCCCCACTGTTTCCACTCTGCCCCAAGGGCTCTGGCAGATCTCAGGGGCCGGGGCAGGGCTTTCCAGTATAGTCATCTACCGAGGTGAGTGTGCTCGGCCTGGCCCCCAGCCGCCTCTGTCTGTGCCCTGGCTGCTCCCTGACCCTCCCCTCCCCCCACCCCAGGTATTCGGCAGTTGTAGCGTAGTGCCTTCTCATTATCCACATCCCCCATAACAGCCTCCTCTGTCCCTATTTCCCAAAAGTCAAAGCAGAGGGGCAGAGCTCCCTAACATGGTCCAGGTGGGTGACCCACCACGTAGCTATGTGGCCTTCTATTTGTCACTTTCCCCCACTAAGCCTTAGTTTTTCCTTCTTTTTCAAAAAAAATTAAACTTTATTATATTTTAAAATCAGAACATCAATAATGCTCATTAACAAGGCAAATAGTGAGATACAAGAGTTACTGAGTCTCTTTCTCACTCTTTTTTAGTATACCGTTTTGAACAGTTTGGTATGGATCCTTGCACAGCTTTTTCTGAATTGCCTTGTTTCCCTGTTAGTAAAATGGTCCCTGCTGACCTGCCACATTGAAGGGTTGAGAATTTTCCCAGGGAAGGCATGTTAAGCTCTCAGGGATGGGAAAGAGAGTGGGGCTAGGGGAATACCTTCACTCAACTCAAGAGCACCCTTTCAAGATTGCATGCCAGTTTTTATATAATGCACTGGTGCCTCAGGAGCAAGGAAGCATTCTGGACATCTAGGAGAATGAGTACTGACCACACAGTGGGAAAAGTACTCTAGTAGCACTTGCCTTAAGCTCTCTATGAGCTGATTGTGTCCATTTCACAGATGGGGAAACCAAGGCTGCAGGAGATAGATGTAACTCCAGAGCCCTTTCCTCAACTCCACCCTGAAATGTGTTCCTTTGGAAGTTTCTTTCTCCTCTCTGCAGACTCCTAGCCTAACAGCCTAATTTGGGGTGGGGGTGACCCAGGTGGGTTCCTGGTTGTTCCTACACTCTTTTCCCTCCCAATGTAGGTGAGATGCCCCAGGCCAGCCAAACACCTACTTCAAGTGGCCCACCTGTCCACAACTTCCCGAAGTCCCCAGACCGACCTGGCTCTACCAGCCCCTTCGCCCCATCTGCAGCTGACCTTCCTAGCATGCCCGAACCAGCCCTGACCTCCCGTGCAAACCTGACAGGTAAGAACCAGTGGGGCCAGGGAGAGTTCTTGGCAGCAGGATTGAGACCCTGGGGAAGCAACTGCCTCAGACAATGAGGTCCACCTACAGAGCTGCCTGCAGGGACAGCCAAGTTGTGTTTCTGTAAAACAGGGCAGGGAGGGTCTCCAGGGAGTGGAGGGCCCGGGAAGGTGGGTGAGGGGAACAACTGGAGAATCCACGTCCCACCTAAATGGGGCCACCAGCCTTCACCAGTTTATCACTCAACAGGAAAACAGGCTCAGTGTGGCCAGATCTTCTGAGGTGTCAGCAGAATCTGGGGATCTTGATTTTCACATAGACACTGTGATTTTGAAAACACTGGTGAACATTTTAAAATTTACAGCAGGCCAAAGAAAGCCGTCTTTGAGTAGGATACAGCCTTGGGTCATCACCTTGGAACCTCCATCTCGGGGAGACTCAGCCCTTATCAGCTCTGCTCTCAGGACATTCAGAGGACTGGATGCCCCGGAGGGAGGGAAGTCCCCGGGGCACCCTTCACCCTAACTCTGACACTGGCTTCTTCTCTCCAGAGGATGAAACATCCCCCACCCAAAGTCCGGCAGCTCTCAAGCCCTCCAGCAAGCTTCCCAGATGGCCTGGTGAGTGGTGGCAGGACCCCTCCATGTTGGATGAATAAGGGAAGGGAAGCCAGGTTTGGGCTTCCATCTGACACATTGAATACCAGCATTCATTCAGCCAGTTGTGCTTACACTTAAGCAACATTATGGAGGACCTGCCCCTCGTAGGCCCACACCAGGAGGGCTTGTTTGCAAGGCAGAGAGAATGAATGAGGGAAGGGCAGGTAGCTGAGAGAGTGGATGAAGGCAGGAGTTGATGGCGAGTGTGGGAGAGATGGAAGGTGGGGGTGAAAGGGCGGCTGAGAGAATGGCAAACTGCCGAGTCTGACTCTTTTCCAGGTACCCGTCCAAGCACACAAGACACAGTAAACCATTAAATTTGCAAACAACCTGAATATGATCCCTGTTTTGCAGATGAGGAAACCAAGGCATAGTGGGGTACATAGCATGCTCAACATAACACAGATTAGTGGTGGGGACTGGGTACAGCTCAGTGGTAGAGCCCTTGCTTAGCCTGCATGAGGTCCTGGGTTCAATTCCCAGTACCTCCATTAAAAAAACTTTTTTTAAAGTGGTGGAGCTAGGACTTGAATCAGACACATGGATTCCACTATCTTAACACCCCCACAATGGCCTCCCCATGGTGAGTGAGCCAAAGAAGGTTAGTGAGTAAATAGAGGAATGAGTGAATGAGTTTAGGAAGAATTGAATTAATGAATGAGTGTCTGGGTCACTGACTGAGGCAGCTAATAAAGAAAGCAGTCAGGGAAGACTGTGTGGTGAAGGGACGAAGAAGCTAGTGATGGTGGCTGGTCCTGCCACGAGCATCCTCCCTTCCCCAACCCTGCATCCTCTGACCTGTGCAGAGAGCGTGGAGCAGTTCTGCCGCTCACTACGGGACAAGTACCAGGCTAAGCCTGCAGGCCCGGAAGGCATCCTGGTGGAGGTGGACCTGGTGAGGGTACGGCTGGAGAGGAGCAGCAGCAAGGGTCAGGAGAGAGAGCTGGCCACCCTGGACTGGGCAGAGCGGCAGCCGGCCCGAGGGGGTCTGGCCGAGGTGCTGCTGGCCACTAGTGACCGCCGGCGGCCACGAGAGACGCAGGTGATCGCCGTGCTGGGCAAAGCAGGACAGGGGAAGAGTCACTGGGCTCAGGCCGTGAGCTGGGCTTGGGCTTGCGGCCAGCTGCCACAGTATGACTTTGTCTTCTGCATCCCCTGCCACTGTTTGGACCATCGAGGGGACACTTACCGCCTGCAGGATCTGCTCTTCTCCCCGGGCCTGCAGCCCCGGCCGGTGGAGGATGAAGTATTCAGTTACATCTTGCGGAGGCCTGACCGCATTCTGCTCATCCTGGATGCCTTCGAGGAGCTCGAAACCCAAGACGGCTTCTTGCACAGTGCGTGCGGGCCCGGGTCAGCAGAACCCCGCTCCCTCCGGGGGCTGCTGGCAGGCCTCTTCCAGCGCAAGGTGCTACGAGGCTGCACCCTGCTGCTCACGGCCCGGCCCCGAGGACGCCTGGCCCAGAGCCTGAGCAAGGCTGACGCCATGTTCGAGGTAGCCGGCTTCTCGGCCCAGCAGGCCGAGACCTACGTGATGCGCTACTTTGAGACTTCGGGGGCCACTGAGCACCAAAAGAGAGCCCTGGCCCTCCTCCAGGCCCAGCCGTTTCTCCTGAGTCACAGCCACAGCCCCACTGTGTGCCGGGCCGTGTGTCAGCTCTCTGAGGCCCTCCTGGAGCTGGGCGATGAGGCCGAGCTGCCCTCCACACTCACCGGCCTGTATGTTGGCCTACTAGGCCCAGCCGCCCACGACAGTCCCCCGGGGGCCCTGGTGGGACTGGCCAGACTGGCCTGGGACCTGGGCCGCCGTCACCACAGCAGCCTGCGGGAGGACCAGTTCCTGTCAGCAGAGGTGAGGGCCTGGGCTGTGGCCAGAGGCTTGGTGCAGCCCACCCGGGGGGGCCCAGAGACTGAGCTGGTCTTCTCCAGCTTCCTCCTGCAGTGCTTCCTGGGGGCCTTGTGGCTGGCTCTGAGCAGCGAAATCAAGGACAAGGAGCTACCACAGTATCTGGCCTTGACCCCAAGGAAGAAGAGGCCCTATGACAACTGGCTGGAGGGCGTGCCGCGCTTTCTGGTCGGGCTGGTCTTCCAGCCTCGCCCTCGCTGCCTGGGAGCCCTGGTAGGGCTGGCAGCGGCCACCTCGGCGGACAGGAAGCAGAAGGTGCTCACCAGGTACCTGAAGCGGCTGCAGCCGGGAACGCTGCAGGTGGGGCGGCTGCTGGAGCTGCTGCACTGCGCCCACGAGGCGCTGGACGCTGGGCTTTGGCAGCACGTGCTGCACGGGCTCCCGGCCCGCCTCTCCTTCCTGGGCACCCGGCTCTCGCCTCCCGACACCTACGTGCTGGGCAGCGCCTTGGAGGCGGCAGGCAGAAACTTCTCCCTGGACCTCCGCAGCACCGGCATTGACCCCACGGGACTGGGGACCCTCGTGGGACTCAGCTGTGTCACCCATTTCAGGTGGGGACTGGGGACAGGAGAGGGGGCTTCTTTGTCCTGGGCACTTGCTGTGGTCTTGGGGCTGTGTCCAGTGCTGGCTCTGTGGGGTCTCATTTAGTATGCACGGCAGCCAGGCGGGGGCAGCAGTGACTCTATCTATTTTTTAAGATGAGGAAGCCAAGGCTCAGAAAGGCATAGTAGCTTGCCCAAGGTCACACAGCCAGTGAGGGGCAGCATCATTCTTTCAACCAGTATTTGCACACCCACCATGTGCCAGGCACTGGGCCACATATAGAATCTAAGAGTGATCGGGGTTCAAATTCATTTTCTCCTCTCCATCCCCTGATCAAGTCACCATTTTGTCATGGTTAAGTTAAAGCCACAGCCTCCCCTGACCTCCCTGCCCCCACTCTCTTCTCTTCCACTCCACTTTATATTTAACCATCAGAGCAATCTCTCTAGAAATTGCATCTGATCATATTCCATTCTTGCTTACAATCTTTAAGAAGCACTCCACTTCCCTCAGGATGAAGTCAAAATTCCTTAATTTAAATTAAGGAATTTAGATCCTTTAGCAATCTGTTTGATCACTTAAGCCTGATCTCCAGAGACTCTCCTTTTCCCCTAAGCATACTTTATCCAAGCTGTAAGATCCTACACCACTGTAATGGTTCAGCTGAGAATTTAGCACTGAGCTTCCTGGTAGCCAAAGCAAAAAGGAAATCAAAAACCACTGGGAGAATGGAGAAGAAGGAGGAATCGATAAGGCCTCAAGTGGTCATGGAAGGCTTTCTAGAGGAGGTAGGCGTGAAGCTGAGGGAGGAAAGTATCTAAATAGGTAGGAGGTCCCTTCATGGAGCCACCCCTCCATTATGGTCTAGCCCAGTCATCGTGCCTGGGTCTGAGGCCCTTCCTCCACAGGGCCACCTTGAGTGACACGGTGGGGCTATGGGAGTCCCTGCAGCAGCGTGGGGAAGCCAAGCTACTCCGGGCAGTGGAGGAGAAGTTCACCATCGAGCCTTTCAAGGCCACGTCCATGAAGGATGTGGAAGACCTGGGCAACCTCGTGCAGATCCAGAGGTGAGGGGGAGAGGGCATGGGAGGCAGTTCAGATCATGAAGGACCTAATACTAAGTTTGCTGTTAATGCTTCCAGTGCCTCCTCTTTTGGGGGCATCCCATGCCCTCCCCCTGGGCAGTGACCACCCAGAATCTCTCATTGTACTCCCCTCTCCAGGACTGACCACTTGGTGCTGTTAAAAACTTGCCACCATGTGCCCAATTCTTTCTCAGCTAGAGCCAGGGAGATATTCTCTCCTGCTGAAGGCTTCATGAACTGCCTTCTGTATCTAGTAACAGAAGTGACACCTTTGGCCGCCTCTCCAGGACCAGTATCATCTCCATTTTATAGATGGTAGAAGTCTCAGGTCCAGAGGGCAGAGGAAACTTGACCGCATAACTGTCTTTCACTCATTCCTTCATCATACATTGACTGATCACCTACTGTGTACTGTCTGGGAGGGGTGAGGATAAGCGCTTACTCTGAGGCGCTTTTCCATGAAACAGACAGTAATGGGTTAACATCGTCCTGAGGTTTTTCTTTTTAACAGTGGGGCAACAGTAGCCCTGAGGAAGGCAGTCCTTCCAGGGAATTTTGGGCCTCCTGGGACACACAGGAAGCGGTTCAAGAGACAGGCGAAGAGCCTGCTCTCCACTAACATTGCCCCTTCTCTCTAGGACAAGAAGTTCCTCTGAAGACACAGCTGGGGAACTCCCTGCTGTCCGGGACCTAAAGAAGCTGGAGTTTGCGTAAGCACAGGGGTGAATTGTTTGGGGTCCCCTTGAGGTCTCTTCTCCAGCCTTAACTGGGCTTGTGCCACCAGAATGGAAATGGGTCTTCAGAATCATTCTTGCCCTTTTGCCCCACCACTCTAGAAGCCAACTTCCAGCAGCTGGGGCACGGCTGGTCCAGTCCTGGAGTTTCTTGAGGGTGAAGTTAACTGGCCTATTTGCCAATAAGCATGCTCATTCACATCCACTCATTCAACAGACCTACTTCTATGACGGAGGCCACTGTTCTCAATGAGTTTGCAGCCCAGTGTAAATAGACAAGTACCACCTGCTGTGATTAGTGGCAGGAAAGTCAAGGATGTGAGAGTGCAGACATGGAGGAGGTCAGGGGGACTTCCCGGAGGAGGTGACTGAAGCACTGAAGCTTGACAAAGGAATAGAAACGAACCATGCTGGGTGGAGATACTATTATTTTCTCCCTATTGTACAGAGGCAGAAACTGAGGCCTAGAGAGTATAAATTGTTTGTCCAAAGTCACAAACATCAGGTAAGCCTGGCTCTTGCTCCGACAAAGGAAAAAGCTATATTCGTGGTTGGTCCTTCTTATGGATCGAAAATCTAAAATCCCCTAGCAATTCAGCAGGAATTATTAAACACCTCCAGTGTACCCAGTGCCTTTTATATATAACCTCATTAATTTCAAGAGCTATTCTGGGAGCTGGTCCTTATCTTCCCCACTTTACAGATAAGGCAACTGAGGCCTGGTGAGATTAAATAACTTGCCCCACAGTCCCTAGCTTGTCACCCACAAGCTGCTCCTCCTGATCACTGCTACCCTCGTGCCCCCAGAAAAAAGCCAAGCATTTCTTCTTTTGAACAGAGACAAGGTGCCAAATTTGTGCAGTGATAAAAATGTTGCTGAAAAGAGGAAATGGATGAAAACAATTACCAAGGGCCGCTTCTGGCTTTGAATTATTTTCAGCTTAAAAAGCCCCTAGTTGGACATCGGAACTGTGCCCCAGGAACCAGCAGCTGTGGGGTGGAACAGCCCAGAACCAGGAGACTAGCCACCTGCAGACCGGAAGCCCCGAGAAAGTTCTGAGGAAAGAAGGGAGGAAGGAAGGGACTATTTTGGGCGTGTGATTGGCAGCCACTGGGCCAGGCATCCTGTAGCTCCCATCTGCCTGTAGCTCAGGTTGCGTGGCCACTCAGTGCCCTGCAGGGGCTCTGCTGGTAGATGTCCTTCCTTGGTTCGGCCCCCGTCTACGTCTTCACTCTCACGCCTGCGCTCTCTCCCACGCTTACTCCACGCCAGCCACGTGGGTCCCCTTGATGGTTTTCAGCCTCACTAGGCGTGGTCCAGCCCCTGGGCCTTTGAATGGGCTGTGCCTTCTGTCCAGGACGCTCTCCCCCAGATATCTGCATGGCCCATATCCTCACTTCCTTCCAGTTTTCATTGAGAGAGGCCTTTTTTGACTCCCACATTAAAGGTACAACTCTGCCCTGCTCACCACTGGCCTTTTCTCTGTGTCATTTATTATCCCCCACACCAGATAATTTCCCGATGTCTTTGATCATCCATCTTTCCCCTTGGAATGTCAGCTCCATGAGGGCAAGGATTTTTGTCTGTTTTTTTCACCGCTGTCTGTGTGACAGTCTTGTCTGGTCTGGCACACAGGAGGCAAGCAATCAGTATCTGATGAATGAATTCTTTAATCCTGCTAACAACCTCATAGGACTGGGGCTAAATTTGAGAAGACTGAGACTCAGAGGTGAGGGGATCTGCCCCAATAGGTCCTACAGAAGCTCAGTGGCAGAACCCAGACTCAAATCAGATTTCAGATGCCCTTCACTGAAGCAAATGTTTCCCAGACTTTGGGTTTTCAAAGACAGAGTATTTCAGAGTGAATTTGAGTGACTACGTGCAGTTACCATCTTTTAATTAGTATCAAATATGTTCATTGAAACCACTACTGGCGCCATAATGAACATTTTAGTATCATTTAACTATATTTTAACCATATATGGTACATTTAACCATATTTTAAAAACAAAACAGCCCTATGTTGTCTTTTTCTCATTCCCTCGAAGTCTGATCTAAATGTCAATCTGGGCTGTGTGATCTTGTGTGAGTCAGTTAACCTCTCTGTGCCTCAGTTTCCCCGTCAATCCGGGCTGTGTGATCTTGTGTGAGTCAATTAACCTCTCTGTGCCTTGGTTTCCTCGTCTGTAAAATGAAGATAAGAAGCACTTTTAGCTCAGTCATTGTGAGGGTTAAATGAGATCTGACCTGAGTGAGGGACCCAGTGTGTTCCTAGCATGTAATAAGTGCTCAAGAAATGTTTCTATTTGTTATTAAAAAACAATGGCAGATAAGTAAACCATCTTTCTCAGGACTGGTGGCTGATCCTCAGGCCAGCATTTGGGAACCACTCCCCTAGGCCAGGGTGGGAGAAGGGTACCTGGGGATGTCGGCAGGAGTGAGAACTTGCTCCCCACTCAGAGATGAAAGTTGGGGAGCCCTCGGTGGGAGCCCAGCTGACCTCTTGAGTGGGCTTTGTGAAATCTGCCTGAAGCAGAAGGGATTGGGGTCCCACCTGGTGGGTTGGGGGGATGTAAGGCAATGGGGAGGCAGAGAAGGGGAGTGGGCCTCAGATGGGCGTGGCTTTTGTGGGGCCGAATTGAGGGGCCATGACTCTTTCAGGGTCTTAACCTCTGCTGTTTGCCTCCTAGGCTGGGTTCTGCCTTGGGCCCCCAGGCTTTCTCCAAACTGGTGAGGATCCTTGAGGCCTTTTCCTCCCTTCAGCATCTGGAGTGAGTATAATCCCCAGAATCTCTCCCAGAGACCTCGGGCTTTGACAGCCCCAGACCCTGGCCCTATTTCTGTGTGTGTGGTGGTGGTGGGGGGGCTGGTGTGAATGACCAGGTACCCCCACCACAGGGAAGGGACGGCAGACGGAAATCCCCACCAATAAAAATAGGTTGAATCCTTTTGTCACCTTTGAAATTCTTTCCCTCTCATGCGCTGCTCCCGGCAATCTCGTGGGGAGACAGGGTCAGGGAACATGCCTCCACTGTACAAATGAGGTCTCACGTCATTAAGGAAGCTGTCCCAGCTCCTGGGGCTCCCAGGAAGGAGAACAGGGATTCAGGTCCATGGGGAGTTAGTTAGAACCTTGTCCGCTGGCTGGCCAGTTGGCCCCCCAGGGGGATGAAGATTTGCTCTCAAAAGCTGGGAGCTGCAGCAGATGTGTTGTGTCCAGAGGTGGGGGGATGGGAGGAAGCCGCCTGCTGGGTCAGAGGGAGGGGGAGGGTCGAGTGGCCTCTGGGGTGCTGGCTGATGGCCCCCCATGTGATTCCACCTGCAGCCTAGACTCCCTGAGTGAGAACAAGATCGGAGACGAGGGGGTCGCCCAGCTCTCAGCCACCTTCCCTCAGCTGAAGGCCCTGGAGACACTCAAGTGAGTAGGCTAGGCCTGCGTCTCTGCTGGATTTGTCCCCCAGAGTGCAGCTGGCTTTTTTATTCTTTCATTCATGCATTCATTCAATCGTGCATTCATTTAATCATCTACCCATTCATTCATTCATTTTTTCATTTCTTTATTTAATCATCCAATCAACCGATTATTTATTCACTTAATCAACAAATATTTAAGGAGCACCTACTATATGCAGCCACCATTCTAGGCCCTGGAGACCCAGCTTTAAGTAAAACAAAAGCCCCTTGCTGGGGAGGGTATAACTCAGTGGTAGAGTACATGGCTAGCAGGCATGAGGTCCTGGGTTCAATCCCCAGTACTGCCATTAAAATAAATAAAAAATTAATTAAAATTAATTACCTCCCCCCCAAAACAAACAAATTTAAAAAAAAAAATTATCATCAAAATCTAGCCACACTCCACTCCATAACCTGGATCAGAGCAGCCACAGAATTCACCAGAATTTACTTAGGGATTTCCTTAATGGTAGGACACTGAAACTTCTCGAGCAATTTACAGCATCTTAGGAAACAGCTGTGAATAGGCCAGACTTCTCTCCCTTCATCCCTCCTCCCTTTCTCCCTCCCTCCCTCTCTTTGTCCCTCAGTCCCTCCCTCATCTTCCTCCCTCTCCTCCTTTTCCTTCCCTTCTTTTTTTCCCCACTTAAATATTTTATGAGCACGAACTATGTGCTTGGCACTGCTGTAGCTGCAAGGATACAATAACAAACAAAACAGACCTGACCCCTCGCCTCGGTGGACCCCACGTGGTTAAACAAATTATGTGAACTCTTATGTAATGACGGTGCTGAAAAGTGCTCCAAAGGGAAAAGAAGGGATGCTACAAAATCATAAAATAGATTTTGGGGGAGAGCCATCTCCCTCATCTGCGTCCTCACCCCCATCGTCCCCCTCAACCTCAGGTCATAACTGCATTCTTTTGTTAAGCATTAGCACAAGTCTACCCAAAGCACGACTCTTATGCAAGTAGACTGTCTTTTGCTTGCTGCTCTGGGCCACTCTGTGAGGAGGCTGGATTTTCCAGCTCTGCCCGAGCCTGGGACGAAAGATGCTGATGGGGAGGGGCATTCAAGTTTGGTCCTGAGCCCTACCCTCCTTGTTGTACCCCTGCAGCTTGTCTCAGAACAACATCACCGACGTGGGCGCCTGCAAGCTGGCCAAGGCCCTGCCCTCACTGGCTGCGTCCCTCGTCAGGCTGAGGTGAGTGGCCCCCATCGGTCAGGTGCTGAGCTGGTGGGCTGGGGGTGGGCAGAGAGCCCCCTTGATGCCAACTGTAAGGTCGCACTGAGACCCTGGAAGCAAAAACTACAGGCTGTTCTGTGTCGTCGTTGCACAACTTGGTGGGGGTCGGGGTGGAGGGGCACCAACCTAAGATCCAATATGAACACATCCCCTGGAGTAGGGCAATGCCACCGCCCCGAACAAGAGGATTAGTAGCACTTGGGGGAAAGGGGCGTCTGGAAAACTTTGGGCAAGTCGATTAAGTATTCCTAACCTCTGTTTCCTCATCTGGAAAATGGGTACCATCCTAAAGGCCTATGGAAAGGGCTTGGCGCAATGCCTGGCTCTGATGCTCAATAAATATTGATCTTCCTTCCCCATGGGTGGCAGGACTGAGCTTTTTCTGGAGTCCAGGGGTGGTGGTTTCTAAAAGGCTGACCACCATGCACAGGCAGCCTTGGCAGGCTTTTGTCACTCACAGACTGGTCTTTGCCTACACTGCCACCTTCTGGTCGGCTTTGGCATAGCAGGTCTTGCTTTTGATTACTTTCAGCCCGGCCCCTGGTGGGACCAAGGGGTCCTTCCAGCCCATTATCCTTCCAGCCAAGGTCCTTGCGTGCAGCTGCACAGGTTGTGTGCTGTACAGGTTGTAGTCTATGTGATTGGCATCCCCTAGAGTTGTGAGGGCATTTAATATTCTCTAAAATCAACCATAGGCCAGAACCTGTGCTAGGAACTAGAGATATGACTATGAACAAAACCAGTGTGGGTCTTGTTTTCAAGTTCCTTGCATAATAAAAAAGCACATGCATAAGCAAAATATTTAAAACAGTGATTCATACTGGGAAGGAGGAAACTAACAAAGGCCCCGGAGGGCAAAATAGAGAGTGTTGAATTCACCAAGGCGGGGGGGGACCTCTGAGGAGGTGACCCCTTACCGTCTATGCGAAGCTCTCGGGGAAAAGCATTCCAGGAAAAGGGAACAGCAGAGGCAAAGGCCTTGACGTGGGAAAGAGGTTGGGTCTTTGAGGGTCGGAAGGGCCACTGTGGCTGGCTGTGGGAGATGAGGTGAGAGAGGTCAGGGAAGGCCAAATCATGCAGGGAGGCCCATGTAGGTCAGGAGGGGGTTTTGGAGTTTTTCTGTTGTGAATGGAGAAGTAGGTGGGGCATGTGCGGGTGTATATGATCTGACTGACACTTTAAGAAACCTTATATTTTATGAACTCTAAGATGCCATCTGTCATAAGTCACCATTCAGAGGACAAAACACTGCTAATTAAACTATGACATTCATTGATTATCAGACACACCCTGATCTCAGTGATTTTCCAATGCGAACATGTACATCTTGGCATCAATGAAATATGGGAAGAAACCTCTGCCTGTGGCAGGGAGGAAGGGCCTCCTGGGTTCTAAGATCCATCCCAGGAAGAAATTATAAAACCTCTGCCTGGTTCCTGCCCTGGTACTGGCCGACCCATGACATCAGTGGATCCTGGAGTTTAGCTTGAATCCACTTTGCTGCAGTGCTTCTTTGACCTGTACCCCTGCAGTGTAGCTCTGAGGCTGAGTCATGGCAAAGTCATAGCCTTAAAATTAGAACCGTGGCCATACCTGGCTTGCTAAAAGGATGCTGGTTAATAAGTGTATAGCTTAAGTCAGCACCAGCAACACCCGTTGTGCTATTTTTGACACTGCTGTTGGTGACTGAACACACTATTGAAACCCAAGCCGGCCCAGTGACTCTGGGTTTCTCTCTCCCCTGCTATCCCCAGGGCTGGACACACCCCCTACGGTAACTTGTATAACCTTCACAAACCCCCTTGGGAGGTAGTAATAACCATAATTAAGATGTAGTTCATTCCAGGTGTTGGACCCCGTTCCGGATGTTTTACCAACATTAACTCATTTACTCCTCCTTATAATTACTCTACTATCTCCATTTTATGGAGGAGCAAACTGAGTCACAAAGGAGTTAAGTAACTTATCAAAAGTCAGACAGGCAGCAAGCCACAGAGCTGGGATTTGAACTCAGGAAGTCTCAGTTAGGAAGCTACTTCCACTCAGTCCTGCTGCTTCTCCAGACTCACTAACTGCATGACCACGGAGAAGCAGCTCAGCTCCCTGGGACTCAGTTTTTTTCCTCTGTAAAATGGGGCAGTAATCCTGGCTGGGTGGGCTCCCCCTAGGTCCTGACCCCCCAGCGACCCCAGCCCCTGCCCTGACCTCTGTTCCCGGCAGCTTGTACAATAACTACATCTGCGACGCGGGAGCCGAGAGCCTGGCGCATGTGCTTCCGGACATGGTGTCCCTCCGGGTGCTGGAGTGAGTGTGGGAGCCCAGACAGCAGGGGGCGGGGACCAGGGCTTGGGAGGACCAGGGGTCTCCTGCTGGCCCCGTGGGCAGCTGAGGTCTGCTTGTCAAGAGCGTGGTGATGGCCTTGGCCTGGGGCTGGTTGGTCCCCAGGGCCAGGATCCACAACGGGTTTCTTTCCCCAGTGTCCAGTACAACAAGTTCACAGCCGCCGGGGCCCAGCAGCTCACCGCCAGCCTGAGAAAGTGCCCTCAAGTGGAGACGCTGGCGTAAGTCTCGGCAGTGGTGGAGAGTCAGTGTGAGGTTCATTGTGTGAGCCCTGAGCCCAGTCCCACTCTGCCCCTTACCAGCGTGCAACCTTGCAAGCAGACATTTCTTCCCTCTGGCCTCAGTTTCTTTGTCTATAAAATGGGAGCAATAATAATATTTACCCCCAAGCAGTTTTGTGGGGTTTAAATTAGTCAAGACATACAAAGCACGTAGAAGAAGGTCTGGTACACAAAAATGCTCACTATATTAGGCTGAATGATATGAAACCACTTATATTCAACTGTTTGTGATGCACACAATTGATAATTTCTTATGGTTCAAACTTATTTATTATTACGTCACCATGATGCTTACTGTCCAGTATTGTGCTTTATACTCTTCCAAAGCACTTTCGTCTGCATAATCACTCATATCTTCTAAGAGGAATAGAGTGGATCTTATAAGACCTGTTTTACAAATGAGACAAATAAGGCACAGAGAGGTTAACTAACCCTTTTGAGGTCACACAGCAAGTCAGCAGCAGAACCAGGTCTAAAAGAAGGGGTCTTGGGGCTCCTAGGCCTCTGGTGTCCCCACAACCCCACACTAGGCTGGGTGGGAGGAGGGATTTGGTGGCAGCTTGCGTTGGGGCTCCAGTCCACACTGTCTCCTTTAACCTGGCCTCTGGGTGCCATGCCCCCATCATAGGATGTGGACACCCACCATCCCGTTTGGAGTCCAGGAACACCTGCAGCAGCTGGACTCACGGATCATCCTGAGATGATCTGAGCTGTGCCTGGGACAAGGTAACTGAGGTGGGCGTGGAAGGGGAGAACCACGGGGCCCCCAGGGTCAATGTCCTGTGAAATCAGAATCCATAAAAAGTGGGCAGGCAGGGGCAGCGGTCACCCAGCTCCCACCACTGGACTGTGCTCCACCCTGTACCCTCCTGTGCTGGTCTCGGCAGGGTGTCTTCTAAAGGCTTGAGGACTTGGGCCCTGAGGATCCTCCCTGTGGGTGGTTGTGGAGGTGGCGGGGAAGGACAGACGGGTCAGCCGTGCATGCTTCACAGCCCTTAGCATAGGAAGGTCTTCCTCCAAGGACCTCCCAGCTACCCCCGCTGCTGTTTCAGCCTGTTGGTTGCCCTAATGCCTGACACTGTCCTCATAGGAATTTGCTCTACAAATTTCCTGCCTCTCTCTTTGCAGAGGACTGTCCACTGACTTTCGTGTTCCCCTGACCTATGACGTCCCCCTCCCCCATTCCTCCCCCTAGTCCCCACCACACTCTATCCATGTATTGAACTGCCCCATCCGAAAGCTCCCTGACCTCCCCATTCTCCTGACCTCCTGCAGCATGTTCTCTAAGGACACGGACCACGCTGGACCCTGACCTGGCTGTTTGTGGACACAGCTCTTTTGGGGCCATGTCCCAGGAGTCTCAGTGCCCTGGCACCCAGCCCTGGTGGCTCAGGGTTGGCCCCTGCCCAGCTGCAGGAAGGACCCACGTCCGGCTCTGTGGACAGACCCAGGCACGGCCCCAGGCTCCTCGGGGCCCAGGTTGATGTCAGCCCTGCTCAGCGGCTGTGGTCCTGCCAGATGGATGGGCGTCTGTCTGTTGGCAGCTGCTGTCCAACCGGGAGCCCTGAGGCCTTCCCTGCAGGACACCGCAGGCAGCCGTGGCCAGGCCAGAGCAAAGGATGAGGTGGCTGCATCTCCGCCTGCCCGGGTCCTGCCGGCCGGGGGAGAAAGCACTTCTCCACGCTGCTCCCCTCCCAGGGCACACCCGGCACTCTGACGGTACCAGCAGGCAAGCCCGCACTGCTGATTTCCCAAACCATGACAGCTGGGATTCCATGGCGCTGCCTTCTGTCTCTGGCGCTCCCTGGTTTGCACTCACTTTGTCTGCCGAGGCCAAAGCTAGGCCTGGCCAGACACGCGGACTTGAGCAGAAGAGCTGACGATACACTAATGGAGAAGGGGAGGGGTGATGGACTGGAGCCACATCCACCTTTTTGCCTTCATTTCCTGTCTTTTTTCACTACATTATAAATGGCTCATTCATTCTCACAGGCAGGTCCAGTGTTTGAGTTTATACCATGATTTGCATTTTGGGTGCCCACTGTTCTGGCTAGCTGGAGCCTCACAAACCACCCCAAAATGTGATGGCTCAAAACAGCATATTTATTTTGCTCACACAGCTGTCTTTGCGTCAGGGCTTGGTGGGGACAGCTCGTCTCTGCCCCACTCAGTGTCAGCTGGGGTCATCTGGAGGGCTCAGTCGCATATGTCCAGACCCTGATGCTGGCCGGTGGCTGGGGGCCTCGGTTCCCCCAAGGAAGTGTCAGAGGGGACTTCTCCACGTGGGCTAGCTTGGGCTTGCTCACAGCACGGTGGCTGGGTTGAAGGGTGA
The DNA here is from genome assembly GCF_009834535.1 of Camelus ferus. NCBI lineage: Eukaryota > Metazoa > Chordata > Mammalia > Artiodactyla > Camelidae > Camelus > Camelus ferus. Next base: position 29,238,239 of record NC_045713.1, on the reverse strand, counting down.
TCATCCCGAAAGGAAGAGAGGTGGAGCGGGGAGACCTAGACCATGGAGAGAAGTCGTGTCCTTTCTATAACCCAGCTTTAGATGTCACACAGTGTCACCTCTGCCACACAGTGTCACCTCTGCCATATTCTATGGCCAGTTGACAGGGGCCATTACCTTCCTACCCTCCCCACTCCCCACCCCATCAGCCCAGCACAGAGAGCAGAGTCTACTTTGGCCCAAGACCTGTCTTTTGGGAGAGGATTTTATTTATGGCTTCCTACAATTCATTGGAAAATTCATTATGTGGGTGGGTCAGCGAGGCTGAAGGGCCACGAGCCTTGCAGAGTGTTTTCCTCTCTTTCTGACCCTCCCCTCTATCCTGGGAACCATTTCTTAACCGAGCTGGAATCTGGCCCTGGCCATGCGAGCCCGAAAGGGACTTGGCAGCTTTGCTGTCTACACAGAGAGCTGCCAGCTCGGCTGTTGTTTTTGTATGCTCAGTCAGAAGCCCCTGTTTGGGACAACTTGGCTCTCTCCTGGTGGCCGTGGGAGCTATCTGTTTGGCTCCAGTGCTCCAGCCCTGATGCCCAGTTCCCAAACTCTCCTCCTTTTCCCAGCAAGTGGGACTTGAGGGGCGGGAGGGTCAGAGGGATTCTGACCCAGCTGCCTGGCTGGGGAACCTGGCCGGAAGGCAGCGCCTTCCCCCTTGGCCCAGCAGCTAAGGGCATCAGACCCTGTAGCTTAAGCGTCACTCCTTAGGGTGTCCCAACACTCGTGGACTCGGTGTAGTCCACAGGGTTCCCATTTGTGCAGCCTCAGGAGTGAGCACTGAGACAGTCCCCCGGTCTAGGCATCCTCCGCACCCTTCAGCCAGGTGGGGGGGCACTACGTCCCCCTCACTTTTGGTCCATTCAGAGGAGACTAATGAGGTCAGAGGCTGTAATCATTCGTAGTAGTGACTTTAAATGATAGTTACCACTTATGAAATGAGTTGAAACATGTAAATCACCTACCACAACCCAAGGAACACAGTAAGCGCTCAATAAATATTGGCAATGATTATTACTTTGGGCCAGGCACTGTGCTAAGCTCTTCCTCCTCAAGACGGACCACAGTGCAGGGTCAGCAGCTCAGACTCTAGAGCTAGACTATGTGGGCTTGATGCCCAGCTCACCACTTACCTGTGCAAATTATTTCTCTGGGCCTCAGTCTCCTCATATGCAAAATGGGCACGATCACAGTGCCTTCTTTGTGGGTTACGTGGAGATTCAACGAGCGAATATGCTGAAAACAAGAGCCTGGCACACGGCGCGATACCTGTCGGCTGTCATTATTACATACATTTGTGTGTTTCATTCTCGCCTCTGCCTGGAATGTTTTCCCAGCTCTTCACGTGGCCTGTGGGTCTCAGTTTAAAGGACAGCTCCTCAGGAGGGTCTACCAGACCACCCTACCAAACAGAGACACCCCCTCCAACTCCATCACTAGTTGATCTTTTCACACTTACACATTGTGTTGTCTGCTCTTGTCTGAGGATGTAAGCTCTCAGAGGGCAGGTAACTTATCTGTTTGTTCATTGCTGTGCCCTCTGCACATAGGGAGGTGCTGCATGTATTAAATGCTCAATGTTTGTGAAATGAACAAATCATCCTCGCCACAACTTTGCTTTCTTTATTTGCTGTATGCATTCCACAAGTATGTAGTGAGTACACAGTGGTATACTCAGTAAGATGCTCAAGGTCCCTGCTCTGTTAGGTCTTGCATTTTAGTAAATTAAAAGAATTCCCTGGGCAGGGTTGTCAGGTGTGGTTGGGTAGGCTGTGCACTGCACAAAGGCACCTGGACAAGGGGGCAAATGAAGGCTGTCATTCAGTCTGGGCTCTGCTTGCCAAGCTGTGAATCCTGGTGTGGAGCATGTCTGCCCAGAGGGGCACCTTCATCATTAACACAAAGTCATCTTATGAGGTGGGTACATGACTGTCCCCATTTCACAGAAGATATGAGTGACTTGCCTAAGGTCACACCCCAATAAACGAGGGAGTCAAAGATGCAAACTCCACTTCTGACTTCTTTGGAGGGTCTCTCTGTGGGCACAGGCACCAGGTGCTGGAATTGCTCCCTGAGCCCCATTTGCTGGGTGGGAGAAGCCATGCCTGGGGGAATCAGGGCATCTGACGTCTGGAGTCACACTGTCCACTGGCAGCATGATTCCACTTTTAGTGGCTATCAAGCCTGTGCATCTTTTAAACCCTGGCCCTTCCCCTCAGGTCTCTCTCACAGAACAGGCCTCATTTCCCCAGTTCCCCTTTTCTTGAACGTCTTCCGTCCTCACCTCTCAGCATCCCCTTTCTTAGAATCACATGAAGACAGGTGGTGCTGTAGCTGCCTTCTCTTCTTCTGCCGGACCTTTCCTCTCCCACACCTCAGTCTCCTCACCTGTGAAATGGAGCTAATCACCTGCTCCTTGTTAAACATCGTGCATAGGTGAAGGTACTCTGGAAAGCACCAGGTGTTCTGCAAACTGGAGAGAACTACTGCAAGGGGAACCAACGTCACTCATTCGTTTGCTCCTTCCCTCGCCCTCTCACCCACCTCATCTTCAGGGGAGGTCTATCATGCACCCAGCACGGGGTACCCCCACCCCCAACAGCTCTGGAATTCAGGCCTGATTTCCAGCTTGGCTAGCAGGCCTTGCCCACCACACCCCCGAAGGCGGGCCCTGGCTTGTCAGGCTTGTGGAAGCTGGGAGGGGGCCGAGCTGGGACTCCCACGCCTGCATATCTTGGATCTACTCTCCAAACCCGGGTCCTTCTCCAGCTGGGGAGACCTGGACTCTTCTGCCCTTTGTCAGTCACGAGGTTCTGCCTAAGGGCTCCTTTTCCAAAGCTCAAAGGGGGAAACAAATAAACAAAAAAAAGGCAGGGCCCCCAGGGGTTGGAGTTGCATACATTTTTTAATTGAAAGAAGTCAGCCTCCTAAGTATTGCTTTTACAGGTTTATCGAAGTCAAGTATTTATACCACTCACATTTTCGAAAAAAATATTTCTGGCCGGAAGAGCGCTGTCCCCCCGGCACAATATATCATCAGTTCTGGCAATCTGATGGAGAGCAAACAACTTGAAATGAATGAGTCAAACCCCACCCTTGGCCCCCAACATGTTCTTCTTTTCCTTCTGAGTCACCCTCCGAAACAGTCGCTGCATCTAAGACCAGCCTCGGGCCAAACCTTGCCGCTCCGCTGGCATCAAACAGAGCTGGGAGACGCTTCTGTGTGTGAAGTGTCCTCTCCAAAGGTTAAGTGGGGGAAGCAGGTGCGGTCAGGGGTCAATAGCAAGGAGGCAGACTCTGGCTGGGCTCCTGTAAACATCCATCGCAGCTGCGAAAGGTGGGAAGCCAAGGCAAGGCCGTTTGCGTGATGCTGCAGGCAGGCGAGGTCTCTGGGCGCCCTTTCCTTCCCCCTTCTGCAGGGGCCCGTGCCTTCTGGACCTCGGCACTCAGTCTCAATCTCTCTATCCCTGTCCTGGGTCAGGACCGGAACCTCTCTGTTGGCACGAAGCTTTTGAGGGGCGCAGGCCTAACGAGAGGGACAAAGAGTGTTACTGGCATGGAATCACTGCCCTGCCACCCAGTGGTGGTGGTGGGGGTGGAGATCTGGACCTGTCCACCCGCTGCCCTCAGGTCTTCCTCCCTCGTTTTTGGGGAAACACTAGAAGCCCTAGATTCAGGCTAAAGATGTTTTTCTGTAATTTTTATTAAAAACTCCTTTTTATGAATTTGCCTGACTTCTAAGGCAGTTGCACCTGGGAGATAATCCCCAGAAGACCTGAGGGAGGAGGGCAGCCCGCTCCGAGGGCACCCAGGGTCTGCTGGCTGACGAGCTCCAGGGCAGCTGAGCAAGGCCCGGGGAGTGGGTGGGGCTTGGCGCAGCTCCCACCTTGCCGGAAAAATGCTTTGCAGCCTACAGGAAGGCTTCGGCCAGAGCCAAGCTACTCAGCAGCTCTGCTTAGCTCGACTCCCCAGGACACTGCATCACCCTCATGCCTGGCTCCCCACAGGCCCTCATCTCCCATTCCTTTCTCTCTTGGGGTCCAGCTGGGTGCTTGTGTATCTGCAGCATCTCATATTCCCAGGCCCACCCTCCTTACAGCCCCCACAAGTCCTGCCCCCGTTCTGAGCCTCACCTTTGCCAGCTCAGGCTAGCCCTTCTGCAAACGTCACTGAGCATTGAACAAAACATATGTTAAACATGACATGTGCTATTGTTCATCAGAGCACTATTGACCTTTCAGGCAGGACAATTTTCTGATGTGCAGGGTGCTGTTCTGGGCATTGCGGGGTGTTTAGGGATCCCTGGTCCCTGACCACCAAGTGCCAGCAGCACTCCCAGTCACTGTGGCAACTCAAAATGCCCCCTCACCCCATTTCCAAGGCCACCTAAGGTGGCAGAACTGCTTCCACTGAGAACCATGCATCTCGCCATTTTATCGGCTAAGAAACAGAGGTTCAGGGAAGCCAAGTGGCCTGCCTAAAGCTGCACAACTGTGACAAGCAGAGCTGGCACTGGAATAGTGACAATGATGGAAATAATCAGGGCAGCTACCACTTCCTGAGTTTTACTATGTGCCACGAGCCCAAGGCAGAGCTGTGGGTGCCTCACCACATTACATCCACTCACCCTTTCCAGGCACACTGACCTGGCAGCTTCCACCTGCAGGGACCTGCCTCTCTGCCTCCAGGGCCTACTTGGGCCCCAGGCCACAAGTCCAGGCAGAGCCAATGTCTCCCCACAGCTGCCTTCCAACCAGTGATGGCCAGCAAACTGGTAGACCGATACTCCAGCTCTCACCTGGCATCTGGGACAACTCTGAGGCATATTCTCCACCTACACTGGTTCCCAGAGCTCCTGAGCAGGACTAAGCCCAGGGCCACAGTGGTGACCTACACGAGGACACATCCTTTCCCCATCTCACTGCCCCATTCCCCACCGCTAGTTCCTGGGATCATCTCCCAAATAAACAATTTGTACTTGAATCCTTGTTCCAGGGTCTGCTTCCTGGGAAAGCATGACTGAGATGGAGTGTTACACGGGTCACTTCATTCAAACCTCCCAACAACCCCAGGAGTTCCGTACTATTATGATTCCATGATACAGATGAAGACACTTAACTAAGGTTAAGAGAGGGTAAGAAACTTCTCTAAGGAGGCTCAGCTCTCCAGGGCTTTGTCCCACTGGAGATTTTAAACATATTACATAAACTCATACCTCCTGTGTGCCAGGTCCTGAGCTGGGTACTGGGGACCACGCAATGAGTACAGCCCCTGCCTTTGATACACAATCTAGTGAGCAATTTCAGCCCAAGGTAATACACTGACCCCGGGAGGAAGCACAGGGGATGGATAGAGCCTAGAGTCTGGGGAAGGCTGCGCCCAAAGGACATGCCAGGTAGGGGGTGGGCTGGTAACCAGGTCCTGGAAGCTCCTGTATTTTGTTAGGGGCGGAGAGAAGGGGGTTGAAGGCTGGCCATGGGGGAGGCATGGCTGGAGAGGTGAGCAGGGGCCAAATCAGCCAAATTTCTCATGTTGTCTGCCAGATTTATCCCCTGGAGGCCAGCTGGGAACATACCCTTCCACTGCTCAGAGACCTTCCCCAGCTCCCACTGATGACCAAGGCAAGTCCTCACGTCCCCGGACCCCATCTGGTCTCCCACGTGGACCTGGCAGGTGAGAGCAGAAGCCGGGGCTGCAGCTAGAGCATCGGAGAGCTTGGCCCTCCAGAAGGGTGTTCACAGGGTCCCCTCCCATCCCACCAGGAGCCCACCTTCTGTGGACCTCCCTCCTCCAAGGAGACTCCGGGGTTCCCTGTGGTGCTCTCGAGGGCCCTGGTGTCTGGGAACCTGGAGCAGAATAGTTTATTCTGACTCAGCTTTAGCAGGGCTCACTGAGCGCTCTCCAAGGCAGGGGATCCCATTTCAGTCTTGGGTGGGAGGGGTTAGAGAACCCCCCTCGGAGAAGGGACTCACTTCCCCTCCCTAGTCCTTGCAAACAGCATCGAGTCCCAGGCAAATCTGGCTGGCGCGCTGCTGTCACGCACCCTATTCCCGCATCTGAACAGACTCAGGGCCTTGCAGGCGCCGGCTCCAGCTGGAACTCACTAACTCGCTCTGTTCTCCTTCTTTATCTGTAGGGTCACCTTCTATTTTTGGCAAGTGATGCCAGTTTTCCACTTCTAATAATAATACTACAAAGTTCCCCTCTTCACAACATTACTTTCACTTTAAAAAGAGAGCCGGTTTAAGGACAACTGCGTAAGTAACAGTTCAGGCGGTGGGCAGACAGAGCAAAAATTGCTGGCAGCATCATATGAGGTTTAGGAGACCCTGATCTGTGTTGGTCTTACTCACTCCACAGAGAATGAAGGGACCCAGAGAGGGCGGTGACCTGCCCTAAGTCACACAGCCAGCTGCGGACAGAGATGCGGCCCCAGGCCTCTGTATCTGTGCCTGGAGGATGTCTTGGTTCCTCTCCTCTGTGCCACACACCGTGGCTGCTAAGGCTCAATCCCCTCCTTCCTTTGACTTGCAAGCCTGGCCTCACAGCAAATCTGCAGACATTTATCAAGCACTTGGTATTCCCCTTGGACTGTCTGCTTCGACTCATGGCTTAACTCGTTTATTCCTCAAAACAATCCTAGGAGGTGGGGCCAAGTGGGACCATCGCCCCTGAATTTCACATGGGGCTCAGAAAGGTTAAGTACACTGAGCAAGGTCACACAGCTCGTAAATGGCACAGCCAAGATTTGAACCTCCATGTCTGACCCCAACGTCTGTCTCAATTCCTCCCAGCATCTAGTTCCCCATTTCCCTTGGGCATCAGAAGTCCTGGGCGGAAGAGCACCCTAGGGCTGCAGCTTAGAGTCCAGTCAGTGGGTTCTCCAACCCTCTAACATCAGTAGAACATGACTGACAGTTCAGCAGCCATTGGCTTTGGCTTTTTTCCCTTTCCTTCTAAACTGCAACCTTGCACTCCAGGCCACTCTCCAGAGTTGGCCAGAGAGAGTGGCAGGCTGACTCATTTCTGTCACTGGAATGACATTTGGACACCTGATTCATTTTAAGAAGAAATGTCTCAGTTTGATACCTCTGTGGAGAAGCTGCCTAGTTTGAGGTTTGGCTTAAGTGAGAAAATGACCCAGTATCTTAAAGGTGTTGGTGGGGTGATGCTCTGGACACACTGGAAGGGGATTCTTTTTGCATTTGGGACCTCCCACTGTCCTGCTCCTCTGGGCGGCCAGGGCACGATCTGGAATTGGCTTATCTCTAGTAATTCTGGCTCTACCCTTTCCCAGCTGTGTGACCTCAGGCAAGTCACCTAAACTCTCTGGGCCTGTGTTCTCCTCTGAAATAATGCCTACCTCATCTGGCTGTTGCGAGGATTACATGAAGTCGTGTCGGTGGAATGCCTGCAATACCCAGCACACACTGCCCCGCCCCTCCGCGTCCCCACCTGTTCCCAGCTAGAAAACACTCAGGGCCGGGGCCAGTGGGGGGCAAGGGTGTCTCCTCAGTGCTGGAGGTCTTATGAAAGGGGCAGCCCTGTCCTCCTCCAAAGACCCTGCCTGCTAGAAACCCGTTGCTCGTTCCTCTTTCTCTACCAACCAAACAATTAAAGTGGCTAAAGACAGATGCCACCCAGATATGATTTGCCCAGTGTCTCCCTTGTCATCTCAGCACCAGGCCACGCAACAGGGAGGCCTCGGCCTTGTCCGGTTGACCAGTGCGTGGCCGGAAGGGGTTGGGAAAGGAGGTGCTGCCCAGCTGCCTGGGTCTGGGTCCCTGATCGAAGCCAGTGTCCTGGCCAGTTTCTCCACTAGCTCCTGGATTCTGGTTTACATGTCGGCAGCCAACGCTCATCAGCCGTGGGTTCTGTCAAGATTCCTGGTCCAGCACGTGTCTCCAGCTGGCTTGTGCCCGAGACTGGGTGAGGCCTTCAGAAGGGCAGCGTGTGCCCAACACCTTCGTACCACACCCAAGAACCACCTGGACTACTAGTTATTTAGTATTTTAAGTTGATGCACTTTTTTCTCCAAGTCCAAACTTTTCTGTCACTATCATGAATAAAAAACAGTATCATTTGTCATCAACAGAAAGCAACACTAAAAATGAATGATGCAATTCATTCTAGCCAGATAAGCCTGGCCTGCACAAAGGGAGCCTGCGCCTGGTTTCTCTGCTCAAAAGGCCAAAGTAGCACATGCCAAGGAGGCAGGGCACCGAGAGCCTGGTTGAACTAGGCTTTGGTGTATTCACTGCCTCCTGGGGACGCCTATGACAAGGACTTCACTTGGGGAAGAACTGGGAGTGTGGTCCCTTGGCCACCTCGTAGTTGGGTGTCTGGGGAGAGTCCTTGAACCTCCCCAAGCCTCAGTTTCCCGCCCTTTATAATGGAGTTAATGAGCCCTGCCCTGCCTGCTTCCTGGGTGATGCTCAGGGGAAGCTATGGAGATGTGGGAGAGCTGGTTATTTTTAACTACCTAGCCAAGTCCCCTGCCAGGAAGGCATCTCAGGAATGGATCCCTCCCCTTTGGGGGTGACTGGAACTGAAACTAGCTCCCAGCCACCCCGAGGCTTGGGGCAGGGATTGATGGCCATGAGGACACGAGCAATCACCACCCTCAGGCTGCTTCAAAGGCTGCCCGCACACACACACCCTCCCTGGTAAGTGGCGCCTGCAGAGGAAGGGTGCTAGAGGAAAGGGGAGGTCTTCCTGGCCTGAACCCTCTGTGTCTGACGCACCATCAACCCTGATGGCGTCGTTTATTAAGAACCAACCATCTCATCTAATGTGCACAAACCCTTCAGCAGGTACTATTATCCCCCTTTGACAGGAAAGGAAACTGAGGCTTGAGGAGGTGAAGTTGCTTATCTAAGGCGTTAGTGGAGCTGGGATTTAAACCCAAAGCTGACTGCAAGCTCCTGGGCAACAACCTTCAGGGTACACAGAGAAGGCCTGATAACAGAGTCACACACAGCTAGCCAACACCTGGCTTTTCTGTTCTCGGTCAATCCTTATGACTACTTGGAGAAGAAAGGTCCGCTTGGGTGCCGGAGTTTCCCTGTGACAGCTACTAACCTGAATTGCCGACAAAGAGCCAGGGGCCCCACGCCTTTAGCTGGCTTTAGTATTTGGTCAGAGGTTAATGACTTTGGCACTTGGTATTTTTATCCATGCAAGTGATGCTGGTTTTCTCCTTTCAGTGACATAAACAACCTTATAAAGACAAACTCAAAGTAGATTTTAAACAAGTGAAGCACTAACACTAGTGTACTTAATCACAAACTATAAATTATAAAGGAAGGAACAGTAACTTTGTAGTGGAGAGAGCCAGCAGACGAGACCTTAGCCAAGTGGTCAGAGTCAGTGTCACCAGTAATAGGGCAAACAGACATCACGTGCCTCCTGATACGACATACTCAGGATACACACTCACTGCTCTGTGGTAGTCCTGCCAAAAGCGCACCGTCTGAATCTAATTTCAAGACTAAACATCAGACAGGCCCGAACTAAGAGACATTCTACAAAATACCAGACTTGTATTCTTCAAAAATGTCAACGTCATGAAAGATACAGACTGAGAGACTGATAGATTGAAGGCGGCACAAGGAACACGGCAAGCGATACCAAGAGTGATCTGGGATTGGATCCTGGACCTCAGCTCCCCGTCCTCCTCTTTATTGTGAAAGGACACTATTGGGACAATTGATGAAATGTGAGTAACCAGAGATTAGATTGGTCATAGTTTTTTTTATCCATGTAATTTTGCTGATTTTGACAGCTGTATTGTGATTAGGTAAGTGAATGTCCCTGTTCTAAGGAAATACACACCAAAATATTTAGGAGTAAGGGATCATAATGTCTGCCATCTGTTTTAAAAAGTTTCAGCCGAACATTTATCCATGTATGTATATGTGTATAAATCCATGTGTACACACAGTGAGCACGCCGTACACATGAGCAAACGTGGCAAGTGTTAATTGATGCCAATTTGGGTGACGTATATACAGGAATTCTTTGCAACTTTTGTGTAACTGTGAAATTATTTCAAAATAAAATTTTTTTAAAAACTCATAAAAAAAGGAGCAAGAGTATGTATGACGTAGGCCTGACAGAGCCAGGTAAGTGGTATTCCAAGGATGGGAGCCGGGAGCCCCTCTCTGGAGGCCCCTGCACCCTCCCTCTGCACTAGGTCAGGAGGTTCAGCTGTCTTACTTGGCTTTCTTTGTTCCCCTGGCCCCTCACTTCCCCTTTCTGGGTCTCAGTGTCTTTACTGGAGAGATGGGGATGAGGATGCCTGTCCTTTTCATTGTGATCTTGGTTTCCCAAAAGCACACTATGCTTCCAGATGTCCCAGGGGAGGGGGCTGGAGACAGCAGATAAACCAGGAACACTATCCATCAGGCTGATAGGAGTCCTTCATATCTTACTTAGTCCAAGAAAACAGATGCAAGGGCTGTGAGGGCTTTCCTTAGATGAGACCTCCAGTTTGCATAACGCGGACACAAGGGGGTGGGACCCCTGGCTTCTCAGTTGTCTTGAGACAACATACTGGGGTCTTTTCCTGTCCAAAGGGGCAGCCAGCACACTTCTGAGGGAGCCTCATCTCAGGACAGAGATGGTCAGCCGGGCCTGGGGATGCACCTGCCTCCCCTCGTCACCACCACCCGTCTCTCACCTGGACGACAGCCACAGCCTCCCAGCTGGTTCCCCTCATCTGCCCTGAACCTGCCTGGAGCTCCACATGGGATCTCCCACAACTTGAATCTGCTGTGCCCACGTCCCTGGGGAAGGTTTGTTTCTGAGCAGGGGAACCATAGGCCCAGGCGGGGGGTCCTGCTGAAGGCACAGGCCACAGTCTGGCACAAAGGGACCAGGGTAGGAAGATCAGGAAGGAGCAGCTGTAGCACCCAGTTGGGACACTGAAGCCTGGGGAACCCTGTAATAAGTAGACTGGGTCTGGTTACTCTGAGCCCCAAATCTGGTCTCCACCAGGCCAGGCTGACTCTGGCAGCAACATTCTCATCTCTGCATTTCCAACTCAGAGAGGTTCCTCTCCCCCAGCCCTCCCTCTGTGCCAGGAGAGGACTGGCAGGCACCAGCTGCCTTCATCAGGAACCAGGACAAATCAATCCAGCTAAGCTGCCTCCGCAGTGGAACTGCTGGGACGTGAGGACTCTCCCGGCTCCCAGACCAGCTGCAGGCCCTTTCTCCCGGGAAGGAGGGAGCTCCTGATCCCCGCTCCCTGTTCCTGGGCCTCCATTAACCCTCTAGGAAAACCACAGAGTGGCAGCTCTCCAAAGCTCCGGAGCTGGTGGGAAAGGTCACCTGAGGGTCTCGAGATGGGAAGGCAGGGTGGGAATTCTGTCCCGGTTGTCCAGACTTGCAGTCACCCAGCACTCAGGCAGCCAGTCCTCTTTTACTCATCATGGCATATAAATATTCATGTGTGAGCGTGTGTGCAGGTTTATGCATTTCCAAGGGCCTAGGTGTACACGCTTCCCATTGTATCTGACTGTTAACAATAATAGTTAATTTGAATATATCACTTATACACAAGGGAAGATCTGAGAGCTTTATATCTATCTCACTCAACCCTCAGAACGAGGTAGATTTTCATTATCCCTGCTTTACAGAAGAAGAATGTGATGCACAGGGAGGTACGGAGTATGCCCAAGGTCAACTAGGACTGGGATTTGAACCCAGGTCATCTGAATCTAGGGACTTGGCTCCTTATCATGACCCTAATACTGCCTCCTTAAATAGGTGCTCAACCAATGTTTGAGGAACTGAGTTAAGTGGGTACAGACATAAGGGAAGAGAGGGAGGGGGTGAAAGAAAGCACACCTTTTATCTTGAGATCCACCCCAGTCCCCACTCTCTGGCATGCCCACGAACTTAGTGCTTCCTGGATTGGCCAGTGGGTCACATGATACTGTGTCTACGTGGCAATGAGCCAGAAAGAGCGAGATTTGACTATCATTGTTCCTCTGCTTATGGAAAGGAGCCTAGAGATGAGGTGACCATCTTTAATCCTTCCCATGGGCTTTGCTTTCTGCGAGCCACCTCGCCCCGACCAGGTCTGGGCTTCCCTAGTCCTTGGGGCTAAGGGCACTTAGGCTTAGATCTCGGAGTGGGCAAGAAGGAACATGGTGCATGGCTCCCACCATTTATTTCTCCAGGATGAGTATGTCCCACAGCCCCAGGCCTCCCCACCTCGAAAGGTCAGGTTCTGTCACTTTGGAAGTTTTGCAACGGTGTCTCCAAGACACACTTCCTAGTATTTCTGCTCAGACAGCATGTGCTGCAAAGCATGTTGAAGCATTTGGGCTTCAGCTTTTGGTTCAGAGTATGCCAATGTTTTCATTTGGAAGGGGAAGTGTTTCTGTTGATGTGGCGAAAAGATAAAATAAGACATTCTGCACCAAGTTACACTGACTGAAAGTCAAGAGCTTGGCTTGGGGGCATTTATCTTGGGATCCCCAAGGCCTGGCACAAGAGCAGGCAGGGCTAAAGTTTGTTGAATGACCCAATGAGTGAATATGCAAAGGGCCTGGAACCAGGCATGATTTATGGTCAATACTCAGTTCAAGTTCTCAATGGATCCCATAAGTTCTGCTTCTAGAAGGTGCTCTTGGTCTGTTTGTGTGTCTCCATCTTCACCAACTTGGCCTCACCCAAGCCTCCATCACCTGAGCAACAGCTCCTAACTGGCTTCCCTATTTCTGCACTTGTCCCTGAGGCCCATCCTGCCCACAACTGCCAGTCATCTTTGTAAAAATGCGGACTGGAATTGTGTCATCCCCTGCCTAAAACCTCCTGATGGCTTTCCACTGCTCATGGCTGTGGCCTCCCAGGACCTGCATGAGGCCCTGCCCACTCCACTAGCCTCTCTGGGGCTGCTCTCCTGTCATGCTGGCCTCTTTTCAGTTGCTGGAAGAACCAACTCTCTCCCAGCCCACGGCCTGGGCACTAGTGGATCCCTCTGCCTGGATTGCTTTGCTCCAGATCTGTGTGGCTCCTCCCATCAATTCAGGGCTCAGCATAAAAGGGTTATCTCTTCAGAGAGGACTTCTCTGACCCTTCTATGTGAAGCAGCCCATCTCTAGTGTTCTGTGTTACTCACTCAACAGGCATTTTTTGAGCACCTGCTAGATGCCAGGCACGTTTCTAAGTGCTGAGGACATAGCAGCAAACACAATAGGGGACTTCTTACATGCCTTTGTAGTTCTCAAAAAATCCGTCTTGTTTGGGAACCCACTTTTCGTTTTCACCAAGTGCCAGGAGGTCCGGGGCTGAGTCTGTCCTTTTCACTGTGTTCACGCACCAGGCACATTAGGTAATCTGTAAACATTTGTTCAATAAAAGAACAAACTGATGGAAGGATCGACAGATGATGTATGGAAGGCAGGTAGGCAGACTAAGTAGGTATGCAGAGTAGCTGATGCACACCCCACCTGGCCCTTGGCTCTTGCTAAGGTCTTCCTGAGCTCAAATGAAGCTTTCTTCAAAGAAATCTCACTGTCAGGGGAGCCCCTGCCCCCCAGCACTACTGCCAATAGGTCTTGCCCCATCGTGCACCACTCAACTATGGTCATCTTGGCTCAGACCGGCAACAGAGGAGGGGGCAACCTTAGCATGCCTGAGGTGAGTGGCACTAGTGTCTGTTTTCCAAAAGGCCCCCCACCTCAGTATCTCCCCTCCACTGCCACTCAGGACCTGTGCCAGGAGACATGCCAGGCCTGCCCAGCTGAGGGGCTCAGCCAAGGAGTTCCTGTATGCTCTGTGAACCCTCACAGACCCTCCCTCCTCTAGTCCAGCTGCCTCTCTTCATGCTGTGTGACTTTGGCCAAGTCTTCCTCCTTTCTGGATCTTCATTTCCCTCCCACCAACACACAAGGTGGGGCTGTACAAGCTTCCTGGTGGCGGCCCAGATGCAAGACTTTCACACCTCAGTGCAGTGACCCTGTGGTCCCTTCTGCTGACCCAGGAGCCCCTTGAGGCTTTGCAAACACTGCAGACAAAGCCACCCTGGCACCAACCCCCAGCCTGCCTGGTCTGCGAAAGCAGCCCGTGAAACTGGCAGCCTCTGCAGATTCGAGCTGCGGAACTGATGAGCTGGGGCACCCTGAAACCTGACTCCCAAACAGCAGCAAAGCCAAGGCCAAAGGAAGTGCAGGGTTCTGTGCTGAAGGAGGTTTCTCCTCTCAGCCTCAGCAAGGAGTCCTTGCTCTCAGTCTCTACCCAGCCCCCTAAGAGGCCACAGAGCAAAGATGATCAGTTCCTGGCTTCCTACCTCTTTTAACACTGCAAGTCTTTACACTTCCAGGACTAGGAAGAGTCCCCAAAAAGCCAAGGTCACCATTAAGCCACGCTGAGGATGTGGGGAGGAGTTGACAACTCTGCCTCAAATGGATTTGGGTGCAAAGGCTTTCCCCACAAGCTGTAGCAGTTGGTACCATGGCTAACCCAAAAGCCACTCAGGTCCTGCTTCCCTTCCCTTCTTCAACAGCTGTCACCTTCACTAAGGGGAAGGTTTCCTGCCCTAAGGGCCCAAGAAGAGTCCAGCCATTCCTGGCATCCAAAAAGACCTGGACGAGGTGGATGGGAGAATTAGAAGACTGGGGGAGGGTGTGTGTCCAGCTTGGGATGCCTCCCTCTTCCTTGCCAGCGCCCCAACCCGCCCTCATCCTGCACAGAGAGGGCACTTACAGGCCTCGGAGGCCGGAGAGGGCCTCGTCCTGGGGGTCCCATCCCTGGCCAGACGGTGCCCTCAACCAGCAGCGGTGGCATGATCTGGGCGTTGGTCCGGGCCGAGGGTTGCGGGTCGTTGAGGGGGCGGGAGATGGCAGCCAAGCCTACTCCAAGTAACCATCGAAGACGTCGAGCTCCGAGTCGGCATCGTAGAGGCCCGAGCCGGGGTCGGAGAGCACGCCGAGGTCCACGAGAGCCTGGTCCATGTCCTCGGGCAGGAAGACGAGGCCTACGTTGAGGACGATGTACTCCATGAGGAAGGCGTAGTATAAGATCAGCACATTGACGAAGAACAGGCCCACGTAGAACATAGAGGGCAGCAGCGGCGGCGGCACGGAGGGGACCAGGGGGCCCAGCGAGTCCAGGTGGGCCGCGACTCGGGCACCGGGCATGCAGGGGGCGGCGAGGGCGGCGGCAGCCCGGCGATCCCAGCGAGTTCAGCCGCTGCGGCGCCCGGGCGGCCGGCGAAGGGGCAGCTTAGCCATCCAGGGGCGCCCCGGGGCTGGCCGAGGCGGCGCCGGGCCCCGGCGGTGCGCCCCTGGGGATGTGAGTGGGCCCCTGCGGACGCGCCTCGGCCTCCGAAACGTACCAGGCGGGGTCACCCCACACCCAGAGGTGCCCACACAGCCCTATGGATCCTCCCAGCCGTCAGGCAGGCCCCCTTGCAGTGGCCGGCGGCTGCCCGGCTCCTCCGATACGCCGCGCTCGCGCTCACGGGCGCTCGCAGCTCCTGGAGGGACCCCACCGAAGCTAAGCGTTAAAGGCCAGTCCCCGCGACGGTCTCTTCAGCCCCGCCCGGCCGTTTCTCGAGCCCCCTACGCGCCCCCGGAGGCGCAGCGCCCATGGCTGCTGCCGCCGCCGCGTCGCCCTCCTGGTAGCGTTCCGAGCACCGCCTCCGAAACAGCCCCGCGCTCATTGGTCCACCACCTCTTGCCCGCGCTCATTGGCTCGCCCAACGCCCGGGCTCATTGGCCCGAGCCGTCCGGGGGCGGGTACCGTCTCGCTCCGCCCCTCGGGCCGCTGGCGTCTGAGTTGCTTCCTTGGTTCCGGACTCAGCGCAGATCTCGAATCCAATTCGCTCTGCAAATCCCCGACGGGGTAGGGGGAGGGGAAAGAATCAGAACACAATTCAAACCTAATATTGGCGCCATGCCTTTTTGGGACTCAGTTTACCTGTTGAAAAGGAGGCAGGGTAGGAGGGCGGTGGGCTTTACCAGTGAAAATTTTGGACTTTCCTACAGCAGCAATTTTCCACGCTGTAGAAGATCAATCAGTGCTGCCTTCATCTATCCAAATTCTGCCTGCTGGAAGGTCTGCTCCCAGCAGGTCAGACCTTCAGCAGTAGGGTTACTTCTTGGTTTTACTTTGTAAACCATGTTTTAAAACAATAATAATACACGTGGTTAAACAGTCAAACAACTAAGAAGTACACAGAAGTGAGTCTCTTCCACTCGCTGACTCACCCTCTTCAGCAGACTGATCTTGCCCAAAGCGCCTTCTAGAGCGGTTCAACAGACCTTTAAATCTCAGGCCACACTGGGCTGTATTGCTTAATTGGAGCCAGGTGGGGCAGTGTAGTATGTTACCCTTTTTTAACAGATGAGGAAACTGAGGCCCAAAGGAACAGAAGGATCGTGGAAGCTGCTGGGCCTGTGTGTGTTTGGAAGCCAGAACCTGCCTTTTTTCCTCCATGATTGTCTCTTGCCCTTTTAGATGAATTGCAGAGCAAACCATTAGCCCTCCAACTGCTGAAGGTGAAATAAACCTTCATTCATTCAGCCAGTCACTCTGCCAATATTTGTTGAATACCTATCATGTGCCAAACCTTGTGTTAGGCATTGGGGAAAACATTGGCCTTTAGCCCAATTCTGTCCTGAGCACAGTTAGTGGGACGCAGTAGACCTCTCATAACCACGAGGTGTAGAAATTAATGAATGAATGGTGAACAGGGCAGTATCACCTCCACTGAGTTTTCGACTCCTAATCCAGGAGAGAAATTCAGATACATCTTCTTGGTTGGTGTTGGAAACTGGGTGTTGCCTTATTTTTTAAAATGTGGTTGTTTTAAAAATGGAATGGATTTTGGGTGAAGACCAGAGAAATCCTCTGAAAGTACAAGACGTTCAGTTTTGGTATATCGTGGCTTGAAGGTCTTTCAATATTTATTTTTTAACTGAGGTAGAAAAAGAAAAAGGCTGTGAGGACAAACCAGCCCGTTACCGATTTGGTGCAGTTTTTTATTGGGGGAATGAAAATAAGGGTGCCTAGGTTTGAACCCTGGCTCTGCCACTTACTAACCGGATGACCTTGGGCAACTCAACCCCTCTGTGATTCACTTTTCTCCTGGGTATAATGGGAATAATAATAGTACTCACCTCATAAGGTTGTGAGAATTAAACATTATATGTAAAGCGCTTAGGGCAGTGGCACTTAGCAAGTGCCAAACAATGGCTATTCTTATTCTCATCATAAGCTAATAATTGTTAGCACTGTGGTAATTTACTCGCCCATCTTCGCCAATTCAGTCCTCAGGGTTCCGCCCATAGGTTTCTCATTCCCGCCCACCCCGACGAAACTACGGACTCTCCTCCTCTCGCTCCGCCTCATCTCCAAGGCCGCAGGCCCGCGGTTGTGTGATGCACGCCGGGCCTTGTGGTTCGTTCGCAGAGTCCTGTCAGCAGGGGCCTCGCGGGCGAACTACACTTCCCAGCGTTCCTCGTGGCGGCGGCCGTAAAGCGCGGCGGTCGAACGGCCGGTTCCGGCTGAATGTCAGTGCAGGGCTGTGGGCCGGGGAGGAAGGTGGTTGGCGGTCTCTTCACCTCCTCTGCTGCTGCCTCCTCTGCTTGTGCCGCCGCGGCGCCTGGCCGCTGGGCCGCTCGGGCATGAGACCGTGAGGCGAGCGACGGGCCGGGACCGCCGACATGTTTGGCCGCTCGCGGAGCTGGGTGGGCGGGGGCCATGGCAAGTCTTCCCGCAATATCCACTCCTTGGACCACCTCAAGTGAGTGTACTGGGGGCGGAGCTGGGAGGCCGCGGGGCTGGACATGGGGATGGGGGCGCATAGCGCCGGGCCGAAGGCGCTGGGAAGTGTGAAAGCGGAGGCGGAGGGCTGGGAGAGCGCCCGGGAAAAGCTGTATGGTGGTTAAGAGCTAGGGTTCTGGACTTAGGGCGCCCGGGTTCTAACCCTGACCCCGTTGCTCCTCGCTGTGTGACCTTGGGCAAGTCTCTCCGCTTCTTAGAGTCTCAGTATCCTCATCTGTAAAGTAAGGAGATGAGATTTCAGTTTACGGATGTAGATTTCGTTCTTGCTGATGCCACACGGTAGGCACCAAGCTTTCCCGGGGTGTTACTTCTCAGGCTGGACAACCTACGGGTCAGAAGTCTGGATCCTGGAGTCAGACAGATGTGAGTTCAAATCTAAGTATGTGAATTTAGGCCTCAGTTTCCTCAATTGTAAAATGGATATAGTGACAGTACCTGCTTCCTACGTTTGTTTTGAAGACGGGATGAGAGAATGAACATAAAGCTGGAAGCTTGTACAAGTGCTTAATAAAGGAAAATAATTTTTTAAAAACCTAGTTTCTTGCCGGAGTCTAAAGAGAGACTGCCAGAAGTAGAGCTATGGGGGGAGGATAGGTGGCAAAGGTGGTCCTGAGAAGCAGAAGTACACAGCGACCTGCATTCAAATCCTGTGTGACCTTGGACAAATTGCTTCACCTCTCTGAGCCTCTGGTTTCCTATCTGCAGATGGGCATGGTGAACATTGTGCAAGGATTCAGTAATGTTATGCCGGGAAAGAAATTGATCCCACTGTCTGTTACACAGTAGGTAGCCAATAATAGTAGCTGTGTTTATCAGCTGGCTAAGGCTTCCCAGACCACCCCACCTAAATAAAGTGCTTCGCCTACCATTAGATCTACCATTAGTTCCTTTCCATTAGATCTTTCTCTTAATTTCATTCATTAGTTTCATTTCCACTATCTGCAGTTATCCTGTTTGTTTTGGCTACTTTTCTTCCTGTTCCTAAACTAGTACTTCTAGGAGGGCAGAGATGGCTTGTTTTGCTCACTGCTATAGTCCCAGCATCTAGCAGTGTGCCTGGCAGATAGGAGGAGCTCAATGGCTACTTAAAGAATGGAAAAAAGTGAATGAATTGGGGAGAGGTGCAGAACATGCAGGCAGAGCCTAGGATTTTGGGGGGGGGCGGGGGGAGTGATGGAAAATTGAGACCTTTCAGTAGGGAATGACTTCAGGGAGGAAAATATAGTGTTGGGGGAAGGAGGGAGTTGGGTGCTGGGGTAGGCAAACCTTTGGTGGTAAGAAATTGGCTGGTTTCCAGAAGGATCTCCCAAGATTACTAAAGGGAAAGAAGGATGATGGTGTGGGGGGTAGGCAGGGAACAGTAGGAGGAAGACAGGGTCCCCTGGGAAGGATGGGTAGGAGGGAAGTTAGATGGGGCTTCTCATTTGGCCAGGGGTAGGGGTGCTGTAATTCTCAGCTGTGTCCTTTCTAGCGTGGTGCAGGCATTTAATAAATGTTAGTGGGTCTCAAAGAGTAGGGGGCAGGAGGGATCACTGTCACGTGAGGAAGGGTTTTAGGGGTGGTGATGAGAGAGGACATGGGGAGGAGAGAGGCCTAGGACAAGGATGGGGGTGTGCAGGGAAGCAAAAATCTTAAATGGGAGGGCAGCTGGACGGGAAAGGGAGAGGCTGAAGGATTTCAGGAATTTAGAGAGTGGGTGGATGAGGCTGAGAAGGGGAGGATGGTTATCTAAAGGAAGCTGGGCCTCCTGCCAGCATCCAGCTACCTGTAGGCTCCCACCTAACTCTGCCTGACTCTAGCTCTTTTAAATTACTTTAGTAATTATCGAATGCATTTTCGGTACCCGGTGCTTGTCAAGGACTTCCTGTGTGTTACTTCCTTTAGTCCTCACAGGTCTGTGCATAATGGGAACTATTATTGTTTGCATTTTATAGAGTGGAAACTAAGGTAGAAAGAGGTTAAGTCACTTGCCCAAGGTGACAACAGCTGAAAAGTGTCAAAGCCAGAATTTGACTTCAGTGGTTGCACTTATTGCACTATCTTTTTGAATAAAATGTCCCTAAAAGTCAATTTGGGAAGACTCAGCTTGGCTGAGTCCCACTGCCCAATGGGGCATCTTCACCATCTAGCCAGCCAGGAAATGGTAAAGGTTCTCCTGTTCCTCTGAAGTATCCTGGGAACTGCCCGGGTTCATTGTTTCTCGGGAGCTTTTTGGAAACCCGAGCTGCCTGCCCTGCATCAGGCAGATCCACTTAATCCATATTATGACCTAAAGGACCTGGCAATTTGTGTATCCGTGTGGGTCTTAGCCGATCCCACAGTGACTTGGGAAGGAGTGCCGTAAACAGCTAGTGCCCACCCCAGCAGTTGGTTCTGATGGTAAACATCTTGGACCCTGGGTACAGAAGAGCCCATTCCCTGAGGGAGCTCGCAGGCTGGTGGGGGAGAGCCAGGGACTGCGTGGTGTGACCCGTGCTGGGATCGCCATAGGTTCCGGGCTCTGTGGGAACCCTTCTGGGAAGCTCTCTGGGGGAGGCAACAGCAGAGCAGAGTTGTCAAAGATGAGCTCCTAGGAGCTACCATGTGGAGCAATGGGATGTGGGAGGGAGACCCTGGGGTTTGTGGAGTGTCCAGTTGGGGCTGGTAGTTGTGCGAAACAAGGAAAGAGGTAGAACAGGGCCTGGGCTTCATCCGACACTCAGGGTGGCCAACCGTCCTGGGATGCCTGGAACTGAGGGGTTTCCCGCGATGTGAGACTTTCAGTGCTGAAACTGGGAAAGTCTGGACAACTGGTACAAACCGGTCACCCTACCAGTGACAGGTGACAGTTCCTAATACACTCTTGCCCTGGCTAGGGCAGTGTGGGTAGAGAGGAGAGATTAAGATATTTAAACAAATTTAGAATTGACAATTTTTGGGGGGTGGCACACAAAGCATCTGGGAACCCTTTTCCTTTTCTTTTGTTTTTTTTTTAAATAGACTACTTTTAAGAATAATTTGAGATTTACAGAAAAATTTAGAAGATAGTACAGAGCTCTGGAAACCCTTTTTGAACCACATTATTCTTTGTAATGTTCCCAGACTTCAAACTGGAAAGGACTCTTGCTGTGAGACGGGTTTTACTTTTGCTAAGTAATGGAAAGCTGTGTACTGTGGTCTTTGTCTGCTGAATGGAGTTAGGGATTTAGTTGAGGCAGATTGAAATAGTAAGAGGTTAGTTGCTACACATCATGGGTGGTTTATTGCCCAGAATAGTGGCGAGGCTGCGGCACTGACGGGTAGAACCTTTACTGATGGAGGTGCCTGATCGCTACTGAAGCATTACCTTCACTAGGGACTGCAAGTCTGCAAACTGCTGGAACTTTCTTGGTGCTGTGTTGTGTTGTTGCCTTAATTCTGATCACCTTTGTGTGTGGGTCAGGATTCTTTGTTGCAAGTGACAGAAACCCACCTGGAATTGCCTTCAGCCCCAAGTGGAATTGATTGGCTCTTGCCGCTACGCAGCCTGTCCTAGCTAAGCGTCGGCTGAGTCTTGGTGTTCAGACGAAGCTGTCATATCGGTATCTGCTTCCTTCCAGTTCTTGTCCTGCTTCCTTATGGGTTGGCGTCATTCTCAGCAGGCTCCAGGCTTACATCCTATCTGCTTAGCAATCCCTGGGAAAAAGAGAATTTCTTTTCTTAGTATTGCCAGCAGAGAAGTCCAGAAGTGAGTGTCATTGAACCACTGGGGTCTCATGCCCGGCCCTGAGCTAGTCACTGTGGCAAGGGGCCTGGTGTTCTCTAATAGGCCGTTCCCTGGAGCCAGGGTGGCATCAGCTCCTTCCAAGCTAGTGGACAGAGAATGAGAGAAAGGAGTGGCTCTGCACAGGAAAATCAGGGGTTATTACCCAAAGAGAAGAGGAATGCCTACCAGCAGGCAGGCGCTTACCTACTCTTGGTATATTCAACTTTTGTCGCAGATAGCACTGATTAGTTTTAGAGCTTGGGGTAAATATTGCCGGATTCCTTTTCTTAGAATATATTCACTGTATCATTCATAGTGAGTCTGAGGCACCCATTATGTTAAGTCTAAAGTTCTTCCAGGCCTTCAGAGTGCTCCAGACTCTGTTCCCACCCATCTAGTTTGGGAGCACAGATGAGGGCCCTCTAACCCAGCTAGGGGGCCAGGAGCATTCTTGGTGGGTAGACACCCATCTACGTGAAGATGTAAAGGAGGAGTGGTTGTTACAGGTGGAGGAGGGCAGGCTGGAAGGGGGTTGCTGCAGGCAGAGGACATAGCATTTGAGAAACCTGCAAGAGAGAGACACAGGTCACTCAGTGAGGGGTGCACGTGGGGCGGTGGGGAGCAGAGCCATGAGGCAGGAGAGGTCGCAGAGCCCAGGTCCCGCTGGGCCTTGTAAATCCTGTTGCGGAATTTGGACATTAGGCTGAGAACAGTGGGGAGCCATTGAATAGTTTTTTAACCAGAGGAGCGCTGTGGTCTGGCCAAAGTTTGGAGGAGGAATTGGAGGAGGGTCAGACTGGAGGTGGACATCCCCACAGGGGCTGCCGCCCTATTCTAGTAAGTGAGGGTAGCTGCCTGCCGTATCCCGAGGAGGTTTCTCATGTCATTTCCCATTGATGGCCCTTTTCTTATTCTCTCTTACGCACACCTCACCTGAGTACATCTGGGCTCTGTCCAGATGCCTAACTATATCCTTAAAATACCAATTCTTCCATAAAATGTGCCCTCGTGTCTTCAGCCAACAAGCATTACTGTGGTCTCTGCCTGCATTTGTTCTTGGTCCCGCCGTCCCCCCCAACACGTTGTCATACAGTCTTCCCGTCGCCTGTTAGACCAGCTGCTAGGCTCTCTGGGCTCTTCAAGCTTTATCCCGACTGTGAGTTAGAGCCCCAGGAAGTGGCCAGGGTTCCTCAGAAATGGTCTTACTGGGATATATGACTGTCTGTTTCTCCCACATTTGAACGTAAGCTTCATGAGGACCGAGACCTGTGTGGCTTGTTCACCTGGGAATTGTCAGATGCCTGGCATCTAAGAAAGGGTCACCAACTATTTGTCACAAGATGAACGAAAGAGGCAAGTTCTGGCCAGACTTTCCTTAACAACAGTTTGCTCCTGCCAGTTTGGTCACAGTGCCTGTGCTGGAGCTGTGACTTTTTCTAGGAAGTCCCGCCCGCATCCTCACTGTGATTGCCGGCTCCCTGGCGTCTCAGACCCCGCCTCACTCACTGGCCCAGTTTGACATCTTTCAGGGGTGATTCATCAGAAGCACTGCGTATAACCCCTAATCCTCTGGTTTCATTCCACCCTGTGTGGAGAGCTTCTCCTTGTCTGCTGGCCCCAAGGCTGGACACTGACCAAATGGAGCTTTTCACGACACAGAGTGGGACCCTCTGGGAAGTGTCTGCTCTGGTGCTGAGCAGGCCAAACAGACACAGGCTGCATGTGCCCCACCCACAGGCATTTTACCTGGGGGCGTGTGCTCTGGGGGAGTGGATTTCTAGTCCCCCTTGGCCTCTGTCACAGCTCTTAGCCTTTCTCACTCTCTAGCTTGTGGACCACTTTCAGTATTTTCCACAAGGAGCGTCCTAAGAGGCATAATCTGACACAAGTCATAAAACTTGTATGAGCTTGAACTTAGTATGTCTGTCTCTGAAGTAGACATAATTGTTATTCACTTAATGGTTTAACTTGTGAAATGAGTGACTCTCTTGAGAAAGCAGGGTCTGTGGAGGAGAGGTTGTTTACAGGCCGGAGTCCTTGGCGATGAGCCTCTAATGTGTTGGTTGCATGTTGGTAATAGGAGGCAGTTTTTCCGTCTCCAGGCATTTCACACTCCTAAGCTTGTCTCTCAAAGTAGAATTTGCTCATGTGCAAGAGTCTGAAATTGGGATTTGACATTCTGCATAGCTTCCACTGGAGATATGATAATGCTGGTTCTTTACCAAAGGAACGGAACAAGGGTCCCTTATAAGGACTTACCATAAGATCTGCTATGTGTTTTCATGCCTTTTTGGTTTGTTGTTTATCTGTTTGGTTCTCTTGTATGCTAGGCATTCATAATTTCACGTAAAATGCTTGGCCAATAAAAGCGTTTAACTCATTGTTTGCATCTTCTATACTATAATGGTTATAAGTGAGGGGTTACTGCCTGGGTCCCCTGTCCCTGTATTGGAACTCTGGGCAGGTCCTAGCCTCCCAGAGCCTCAGCTCCCCGGAGCCTCAGCCCCTTAGGAGTCTTGTAAGGGTTTAAAGAGTAAATACATCTGAAGCATTCAGAACAGGGCCTGGCAGCAGGAGGCCATAACTGTTTTGGTGATGATGATGATGATGATGATAAAAATGTGCAGACATAGAGTTTGAGAGAAAATGTTACCATTGTAACAGTTATGATCATTGTAAGAGAAGAAATCTGTCATTTTGTCCTTGGAAACACATCTGAGATAGGGAACGCAGCCTTGCACACAGAGATGGCCATCGTAACATTGTTGAACATCTAAATAATTAGAAATCCTAGTGCCCAGTAGAAGAGTGGCTGCTGTGTACTATGTAACCATTACTGATGCTTGCAAAAACTTACCAATAACAAAAATGCTTTTATTTTAGCCAGAGGGGGGAAGAAAGATGGACAGACAGCATCAGCTCAACTATGTAAATATCCATAGCAAAGAAAAGGACCCAGGGAAATACATTGCAGCCCCAGCAGTGATCATCTCTGGGCAGTGGCATGACTGACAATTGCCATTTCTCTTTCTGGTGTTGTTGAAGTTTCCAACCTTTTTAAAATGAGTGTTACATTTAAAACCAGAAAGTTATTAAACTAAATTAGTATCTCTGAGGTAGTTGAATTAGTTGATCTTTGAGAGCTCTGGAATTAGATGCAGCATTAAAATATTAAACCTTAACCAATTCAACTTTCTTTTTTCCCTGCTACATTTAAGCAAATATATATATATATATATATATTTTTTTTTAATTGAAGTACAGTCAGTTATGATGTGTCAATTTCTGGTGTACAGCACAATGTCCCAGTCATGCTAAGCAAATATACATTGAGGGTCTTTTCCTGAAACATTACCTAAAACAACATGCTAGGGCATCGTGGGGGCGAGATGAGTACATGCAGGTATGATCATCAGAGAAATTTAGCACTTGAGATCTAGTGAGTATTTCTACCTACCAACAACAAACATTTAGAAAATGAATATTTTAAAACACTGCCATTTATAACAGCATTTAAAAAACCGTCAAATACCTAGGAATAAATCTAACAAAAGATGTGCAAGACCCCTTTCCAGCAAACATTGAAAGAAATGTAAATGTCATCATGTTACACTTTCAAAAAGATGTCAGTTCTCTCCATATTTATCTATAGATTTAGGGCAATCTTAACGGAAATCTTAGCAGGAGTTTTTGTGGAAACTGAGAAGGTAATTTTTAAATTTACATGGAAATGCAAAGGGCCAAGGATAGCCAATATAATGATGACAAAACGAAAGGAAAGAATTTGGAAGACTTGCATTATCACATAGCAAGATTTATTATAAAGCTGCAGTAATAAGACAACGTGGTGTTGACACAAAGGTGGACAAATGTATCAGCGGAACCAGAACATCCATAAAGAATCCCACCTGTTGTTGTCACTTGATTAATGACAAAGGTGACATTGGAGTGCTTTGGAGAAATGAGAACCTTTTTAGTAAATGATGCTTGACTGAACTGAATAGCCATATGGAAAAAGTGAATTTTGGCCAGTAGCTTACGCTAGTACACAAAAATGAGTTTCAGAGTTACTCTGAGTCAAAATGTGAAAGGTAAAAGTGTAACTGTTTTAAAGAAGAAAACAGCATTTCTTCATGACCTTGTGGGAGGTAAGGATTTTTTAAGGTTGATGCAAAAAACACTGTCCAAGGGCTAGATTGATAAATTGGACTACATCGAAATTAGGAACTTTTGCTATCAAAAGTTCACTGTAAAATGTGAAAAAGCAAGCCACGTTTAGAGAAAATATTTGCCATGTGTACATCCAGTAAAGGATTTGTGTTCAGAATATAGAAACTCTTATCAAATTAATTAGAAGAATATACACTGCCTAGAAAAAATGGGCAAAAAACTTGCCCAGGCACCTCACAAAAGATATTTTAACGGCGCTGAACTAATGAGAAGACCCTCAACCTCATTCGTGGTCAGACAGCGAAATCCCTAGCGCAGCATCACCACGTGCCAGCAGGTGGCGCCACTGAGAAAGGCCCAGGGCAGCAAGCCGATCAGCAGGAGCCCTCAGACCCCGCCTCCCGGTTTGACTGTGGATGAGCTGCTGAGTGTCCCTCAGTTCCCATCCTGGCCTGTGCAGTGCCATCGATGTGCCAGTCCCCAGGTTACTGTGAGCACGAGGTTCCCGGGAGGCGCCCGCCCAGAGCCAGGCATGGAGGCCATGCGCCGCACGTGGGAGTGCGTGGAATCTTCTTTTCAGGACTTAATACCCTGCCCCTTCCCCTGGGATTGTATGTAAGGGCCTCCTTATGGTTACTGCAGTTTTTTTAGGGACTGGTAAATGACGGCAGTGGATAACAGCGGTAACACCTGGCGCTGTTACCGGTAGGGACTGCCAGCTTAGTTTTCTGTCTTTACTTGTTTACTCCTGACAGCACCACAGCCGGGAGGTATTGAAGTCTGTAGGTGCTACTGCTGCTCGCATTTTACAGGTGAGATAACTGAGACGCACAGAGACTAAGTCCCTTGCTTGACATCGCCCAGCTAACACCACGCCACATTTGTTCCTCATTGGATATTATCAGAGTTCTTAATTGTTGTCAGTCCTAGTGAGTATGAGATGTGTCATTGTCATTTTATTTGAATTTCCCTGATTACCAACGTGATTAGGCTTGAGTATCTTTTCAAACTCTTATTGGCTATTTGTACTGCATGCAATAGTTAATTAATTAGATTAATGAAATGATTAAATAACTGATTTTGCTTTGTCTTTAAAATATAACAAACAGCAAAAGTACTCGTAAATAAAACCCAGCCCCCTAAAGCCACAGATGGCTCCTTATTGTTCCGTTTGCAAGTTCTACCTGTTTAAATCCTACTCATTTTTAGAGATTTTCAACGGCACAGTCCTCTCTAACCTTTCCCTGCCTTGCCCTCAACATTCTGCTGTCCCCAAACTGAAGGTGGCTGTAAAAGAAGTCAGGAGGTAACACTTCCTGAGTCACTCCCTCTTGCTGTCCCCTCATCCTTCCCAAGCCATGACAACTGAAGTTGCCTCAGTCTGTGGGTCCTGGGGACTCCGTCTCTTAAAAGCTGTGCCAGGTGGCACTCCCAGGGCATCGGCCAGGCTGCTGGTCCCCATGCTGCGCAGGGTGGCCTCTGCGATCCTTTCAGTTGCCGTCGCCAGCGTCAGAGGGCCTCGAGGCCTGAGCTGGGCCCACCTGTCTCTGCGCCAGCAGCTGGCACAGGTCTGAGGCATCGCAGGCTGCCCAGCACATTTGGGTGGGTGATGAGGCACAGTGCCAAAGCCTCTCAAACCCACTTCCCTGTAATCTGTACTCGGCAAATAAGATCGGCGCCCTTGAACTGCAAGCCACTCACTTCATTTGAGCCGTCAGTTCTGATGGGCATTCTGCACATCATGGGGGATTATGGACATTCCAAGGGTAATTGTGATTGCACATGATCTTTACCCCAGCCACTGGCTGTAGGACCCACCCTCCCTGATCTGTGACTCCGTGTCTAACCTCTGTATCAGCCGGGCTGTGGATCTTAGTCATTTGGCGCTGAGCGATGTCTCCGCTCGTTCCACCAGCATCAGAATCACCTGGAGTGAGCGTGAAAAAGGCCGATGTCTGGTCGGCCCTCAGTCCCACTGAATCTGAGTCTCCGGTGGGCTCTGTGGCTCCCCTTTGTCCAGCCGGCCAGGTGGCTCTCTTGCACGCACTGGAATTTGAGGACGCTGTCTTCAAAAGCTTGACAGTCTTGCCTCAGTTTGGGTTGGTGTGTCCCTGGTTAGTTAACACTTCAAAGCATTATCTGCCGTTTTTCTTGGGTGGTGAGTTGTGGCTCACCCGATGGGGAATTGTGCTAACAACCGAGTCTGAAGAAGGCACAGCCAAATTGTCCCCGAAGTGTTGCTAATGGTCTTTGAGCCTGGCTTACATTTTGGTTGGCCTTTAATTCTCTTTTCTTTCCTTTCTCTCAGGTATCTGTACCACGTTTTGACCAAAAACACCACCGTCACAGAACAGAACCGGAACCTGCTGGTGGAGACCATCCGATCCATCACTGAGATCCTGATCTGGGGGGATCAGAATGACAGCTCTGTGTTTGAGTAAGGGTTTCTGGTTTCCTGTTTTTTGATTCTTCTTTTTTGAATATTTTTCTAAGTATGTACCATGAGTCATTCCGATGATGTCAGGGTTTGACGCCAGTTTGGTCCTGCACAGATATCTCTATAAAATGTCCTTGAAACACAGTAGAGATGCCTGCTGAAAATGGGAAAGTTATGGAAATGAGTGTCTCTAGAAAATCTGAAAATTTCATGGATAATTTTCCAAATAGTATCTGATTATATCCCCAAAGGAAGGACAAAATGTCTTGGATAGTTAGATTCTAAGTGAACTGAAAAGACCTTGCCCCAGGGGAGACACTAAGGGCTAACATTTCTTGTGTTCACTGATGGGCAGGCACAGCGCTGAGCTCTTGAGAGAGAACCCTTCTCAGTCTCCTGACTACCGGAGGGTGGAGGCCCCTGTTGCCATCCTCATCTCCATCCCCACTCCCACCTCCATTCCTGTCCTCATCTCCATGCCCACTTCCACCCTCATCCTCATCTCCATCCCCACTCCCACCTCCATTCCCGTTCTCATCTCCATGCCCACCTCCACCCTCATTCTCATCTCCATCCCCATCTTCATCTCTATCCCCATCTTCATCTCTATCCCCATCCTCATTCCCATCTTCATCTTCATCTCCATCCCCAACCCCATCCTCATCTCCATCACTATCTTCATCTCTATCCCCACCTCCATCCCCATCCCCATTTTCATCTCTATCCCCATCTCCATCCTCATCCTCATCTCCATCCCCAGCCCAGCCCCATCCTCATACCCTTTTATGCTCCAGGTCACACAGCTGGTAAGTGAAGAATCAGCAGCTCACAGCCAGAGTCCATGGAGGGATTTCTCCTCACCCTCATACATCCTCGGTGAGCAGTCTTAGGCCTGCTTTGGTTTCCTCATCTTTAAGTGAGAGGGAGCAAGTTCCTGCCTAGTGCCTGGTACAAAGTAGGCACTCAAGGAATATCAGCAAGTGATCATTTTAAAAGATGTCCCTACTGACCAGTTGAAAAGCAAAGGCTGCAGACCATGAACTGCTTTCGCCGACAGACCTGTCCAAGTGTCTGAGTGCAGAAGGATTTAGGTAATGACAACTACCAAACACGGATTTTATTTTTATATAAAATAATCTCAATTATAAGTACTGAGGCCACTTAAAAAAAACCCATCTAAAACAAATACAGGTGTTCCATTTCCAACCTGGCTTCTTATTAGACATCCTAATTTTCTGGATGGCTCTGTATTTTCATCAGTAAGGTTAGCTAAGATAGTGCTACTTGTGGAAGATGCAGACTGTTTAAAATGCAGACCGGTGACACTGGCTATGACCCCCAAAGGAAAACATGAGTGATAAAGTAGGTATTGCTCGTAAACGGGACTGGTTGCCTTTAAGGATCCAGGGAGAATTTACTGTTTGTTGATTGGCATCTGTTTATGGAAATGAGAAGGACCATGTCCCCTTTACTAGAATAGGCGTTCTTAGTCCGTTGTCTTAGAAAAACTGCTGAGCTCTTAGAGGCCCGGTGCTTCCTAAATGGCTGCTCCACAGAGGCCCCGAGAGAATTCATTTTTAATCCGTTTTTAAATTTGAGGATAATTTTAGATTTAGCTAGTACAGAAAGTTCCCGTTTACCTGCACCCTGTTTCTCTGTTAGTATCTTATATGACCAGAGTGCATTTTTCAAAACTGAGAAGCTAACATTACAATTACGTCAACTCCAGACTTGGTTTGGATTTTGCCAGTTTTTCCATTAACATCCTCTTTCTGCTCCAGGATCCTAGCCCAGGCTCCCACAATGCATTAGTTGTCACGTCTCCCTAGTGTCCTGTGGCCTGTGACTTTTTTTTTAGTCTTCTTTTGTTTTTCATGACCTTGATAGTTTTGGGAAGTGCTGACCAGCTGTCCCACTCTGGGATTCTCTGATGTTTTACTCTGGATTACCCTGGAGTTGTAGGGGAGAGTGTCACAGAGATGAAGTGCCCTTCTCATCCCATGATGTCAGCATTTGTGATCTCCACGATCCCTGGTAGGGGTCACTTGGCTAAGGCGGTGTCTGTCAGGCTTTTCCACTCTACAGTTACTCTTTCTCTGTCTACACTATTCATTGAAAGCGAGCCATTAAGTCTAGACCACCTTGGGGTTGTAGGAATTAAACCCCACCTTCTGACAGCAAAGAATATCTACATATACTGTTTGAAATTTTTCTGCGTGGGAGACTTGTCTCTTCTCATTTATTTACTTATTCAGTCATTTATTTACATGCATCCCTCGAAGATCTTGCGGATTTGGTTCCAGGCCACCGCAGTAAAGCGAACACTGCAGTAAAGCGAGTCATGTGAATTTTTTTGATATCCCAGAGTGCATTACACTCTGCTGCGGCCTGTGAAGTATGCAATAGTGTCTTAAAAAAACGATGTACATATCTCAGTTAGAAACAGTGCTGTTGGGAGAATGGCGCCAATAGACTTGCTGATCACAGGGGTGCCACAAACCTTCAAGTTGGAAGAATCAAGTACCTGTAAGGCGCAGTAAAGCGAAGTGTAATGAAACGAGGTGCGCCTGTGAGTGAAGGTAGACTCACGGGTGTCTGTTTTATCCTTGGGGGCATGATCCAGTGTCTGATGATCCAGTCGGACGCTGCTTACTTTGTCGCTGGCACTGTTCCAGCCTGGGCGTTGCGCGCTCCTTTCGGTTGGCTCCTGCGCCCCTTTGACACGCCCCCATCCTTTTGGGTTTTTGAGCACTTCCTTCCTTTCTGCTCCTGTAAGGTGCTCCAGGCTTATCTTGTATTTTCCCTGCCCCAGCCCTAGAATTGGCCACTTTTCCAAGGAGCCCCTCACTCCCCGAGGCAATTCTAAAAATCCACGCTCCTGGATTTCACGCGAGACCAATGGAATCTATCCCTTGGCAAGATCTAGGTACAAGGGTCTTAACAAGTTCCCAAGTTGGTCATTGGGCTGCAGTGAGCTTTTTGGGTGGTACTTGGGAGTCACTGATTTATACAACCTAAAGCAAAGGAAGATAAAATGGGTCAAATGATAGAAATATTCTAGGGATCAACATGGATGACATTTGTAGGCACACAGGCTCCCAAGAATCAGAGTTGGAAAAGATTTTGGGGGTCTTTTTTAGGTCATATTTATTCATTCATTTACCCTTTCTTTCATGGATTCAGACAGAAGGTATACAGCACTGAGAGAGCACCTGGCCCACGATCCTGCCACCGTGGCAGTGACAGCAGAGGGATGAGAGACACCCCAGACTGTCAACCAGCAGACCCACAGGACTGCCGGGATTGGCTCTGAGTATCCCAGATGAGAGGTTCTCTGGTCTTAGCTTGAATACAGAGAACACATAACTAGAAACATCATTTTCCCCCTTTAAAGAAAAGCATTAGGGGGTCTCCTTTTCAAGACTAAAAGAGCCAAGGCATGCCCCCAAAAGTCAGTGCCCCCAGGCTGCCTGCAGACGGATGTCCTGGCCAGGGCAAGAAAGGCGGAGCGGACTTGGGGACTGGCTGGGCTCCCATCCCCACGTCAGCACCTTCTGTCTCCTCCCTGCTTTCTTTCCTTCCCTAGATGTGGACACTACAAGCTTGACAACTTGGAAACCCAAGCTCTTTTCATGTCCAGCATAATCTTGCCCCTTTGCAGGAAATTATTCTGGTTCCCAAGTTGTTGGTGAAAACTTAAAGATATGAAAGCAGAGGAAAGAGGTTTAGTAGGAAAACTCAGCTTATAAAATATTCAAAGGAAAATGCTGATGTTAGGTTTATACGCGTAGCTAGATTACTGGGTAATCATTTAGTCAGGAAGTTCTCTCCTTCTGTCAGAAATCCAGCAGTTCACTGCCTCCCAGGATCAGCACTGTTCTCACATTCTGGGAAGAGAGTCTGAAAGGTTGCATTTTTCTCGAGGGAAGATGGCATCGTGGGAGCCGGGTAGCGTGGAAGCCGAGGCTGCACGGGTGGTGGGACCGGTTGCCCTGCGGACACCACTGTCGGGGCGCACACATGCACCCTGGGTGCAGCCCGGGGACGACGTGTGTTTCCACGTGGGGAAGCAGACCACTGACGCTTTCCTGTTCTCTTCCCAGCTTCTTCCTGGAGAAGAACATGTTTGTTTTCTTCCTGAACATCCTGCGGCAGAAGTCAGGCCGCTATGTGTGCGTTCAGCTGCTGCAGACCTTGAACATCCTCTTTGAGAACATCAGTCACGAGACCTCACTTTGTAAGGACAGTCCCGACACTTGGCTCCACACCTCTAAGCATGATGTTTGCCGTGATTTTCGTGTTGCTTTTCGAGTGTCTGTGCTTACTGTGTGTCTCGGTGCATTTGGGCTGCTGTAACAAAATACCCCAGCCTGGGCGGCGTAGGCAGCAGAAACTTACTTCCTCACAGTTCTGGTGGCTGGTAGTGCAAGATCAAGGTGCTGTCAGGGTTGGTTGCTGGTGAGGCCTCCCTCTCTGGCCTGCAGATGGCCGTCTTCTCATTGTGCCCTCCCGTGGCCTCTCCTCTGTGCATATGGAAGGAGTGATTTCTGGTATTTCTTCCTTTTCATGTCAGGACACCAGTCCTCTCAGATCAAGGCCCCACCCTATGACCCCATTTAACATTAATTACCTCCTCCAAGGCCCCATCTCCAAAAATAGCCACATTGGGGTTTAGGGCTTCAGCATATGAATTTTGGGGGTGCACAGTTCCGTCCCTAACGCCGTTTTTATCCCTGCGTGGTAGGGTGCTGTAAAGGGCTGAGAGAGGGCACCCCTCTGCTGAGTGCTTCTGGGGGTATTTGCAGTTCTTTATAACCTGTTCCTGAAGAGCTGGGGTCGCTAAATCATCAGCCAACAGAATAAGCATTGGCATCGGAGGGTGAGTGAGAACTCGGCCACAGAGCCTGCAAGGGCCTGGCCGTGGCACCTGACGTGCCTGTTTCAGTCCCACTGCCTAACTGGAGAGGGCATGACTCGGAGCCGACTCCCTGCCCCCACTTGGCCCGGGGCTCTTGCTCTGAAACAACCACCCTGAGAGGCAGGTGGCATCAGTGTCCTCATTTAAAGCCGGATTGTGAGTCGCTGGCCCGAGGTGACAGCTCTGGCGAGGCCAGAATTGAGAAGGGGTTTCACCCCAGGTGAGTTAGCTCAGCGACCACCCGTGTGACTGTGCTCTCGGGGGACATTTGTCAGGTCTGGACACATTGCTGGCTGTGGTCATGGGGGCCAGGAGCTACTGGCATCGAGTGAGTAGAGGCCAGGGACGCTGCTTGAGATCGTACAACACGCAGGGCAGCCCCACTGTAAAGGAGTATTTCGCCCAAAATGTCACCGGTGCTGAGGGTGGGAAACCCTGGTTTAACTCCCGATCTATGCTTGACCCCTACCTGGCTTTATTATTCCAAGATGACTGCACCCAGCCCCAGGCCCTGCCCACAAGAAGCAGGGAAGTGATGACAGGTGACCAGATGTCTGTGTCACAGGCAGGCTCTAGGTCCCCAAGATGGGTCTGAGAAAAGTTTCTGGTGGGTGGAAAGAGGTGGAGATGGTGGCATTCCTCCTGAGGAGGACGGGGGAGGAGGGAGAGGTAGGGAAGAGCTGCTGACTGGTGGCTCTGGGCCACTAGATGGTGCTGCTGTCCCAGGAAGCGGCCACTAGGTGGTGCTGCTGTCCCGGAAAACGCCACTGGGTGGTGCTGCTGTCCCAGGAGACTCCTTGACGTGCTTCCCCATGAGTCTGAGTTGACAAATGAGTTGACTCACTCTCCCTAAGTGGTTTCCCTTGTTAACAGCTTTTGTTACCCTGGATATGAATTGCATGTGGTTTCTGAAAACTCCAAGAGGGGAAGACGCAGCTCAGTGGTGCAGGCCATGGACTCAGAGCCAGCCAGGTCCCAGGCCTGGTTCTACCACACGTTCCCCACGTGTTCCACGGAGTGAACTCTCCAAGCTGCAGTTTCTGCATCTGTGAAGTGGAGATCATACCAGTACCTGGTGGATAGAGTGCTCTGAAAATTAAGTGTGACAGCAGGTGTGCAGAGTGTCGTATGGGGCCTGGCAGATGGAAGTGTCCAGTAGAGTTGGTTTTATTATTAAATTCATTGTTCCCACAAATGTCTGTTCTCTGGTAGCCCAGCTAACCCCAAGGCTACTGGAATGAAGAGGAGGGTTGGGACAATGGAAAATACCGGGGTTTCTGGATCACATGGCCTTTCTTATACTAGGACCAAAAAGGGTGCTGTGCTATGAGAAACCCAGGCAGATGTTGCTGGCCTTTGGGGGAATTCACCAGAGCACTTTTATAAGCCCTGCAAAAGCAGCAGAAGTTACTCCGTCTTTACAGAACTTGGATGCATGGGGAGGGAGAAGGATAGGTGACTTTGGTTTTATTTTTATTGTCTAATTATAGAAAGGAAATGTCCTCATTATAATACAACGACAAAATGTCAAACATGACCAAACTATAGAAAGCAAAAGTTCTGCAGAGTCTCACCCTCACAGCTCAGTGGACATGTACCGTTTTGCTCTTTGCTTTATTTTTTCCAACTGACTCGTGTATCTGAGGTTTTCATATTGTCCGCTCATGCATCCCTACCTTGTTTGGTTTAAGAGCTGCATCTTCCTGGGCCATAACTTATTTAATGTGACCATGGGCGTCTAGGTGGTTTCCGGATTTTCACTATGATAAGCAGCCATTTCACAAGCGCACCTGTTGCCTGTTGGGTTTGGTGATCTAAGTGACAGAAGGCCCAAGAGACTGAGATTACTTGTAGATTCCTGGGTTTATTATGAAGGGACACCACAGAAAGTTGGCCACACAGTGAGGGGGCAGTAGAAAAACCCCAGTGGAATAATAGAGGCACCTCCGCTGCCTCCAAGGTGGCCCCGCCGCCCACAGAGTCACGTCGCGGGGGCCCTGGAAAAGTCCCCGCTGGGAGCGCGTGGCTCTTTCGGCTCGAGTGCAGCCAAGAGGCCCGCGGTGGCTCATCTGAAGCTGCTAGCATAGGCGTCTGTGCCTCTGGTGGCCCAGAAGCCACGGATCAGTCACAGCGGGGCTGACAGTCCCTTCTCCTACCAACCCATCTGTCCCCAACCAACCCCAGCCAGAGTGCCAGAATGAAAAGAAGCGCTTGAGGCATCAGCATCAGCTGGCTGCTTGTTACAAGTTCAGGCAGACTGTGGACTGTACAAAGAATAGAATTCTGTATAGCAGAAAGGAAAAAAAAAGGAGCGCTATTCCGCACACACGCAGCAGCGTGGGTAACACGGACCTGGTCATGAGTGAGAGAAGCCAGGCACCAGGTGTGGGCTTGCAGCATGATTCCACGCTTGGGAAGTTCAGGAGCAGGCAGAACGAGTCTATGGTGCTGGAAGCCAGGCTAGGGCCTGTCTCTGGGGAGAGGATGTGGATGGGCCAGGGGTGTGAGGGACTTTTGGGGAGCTGGCAATGTACTGTGTCTGATCTGGGTGGTGTCTACATGGGGTATATGTTCACAAACATTCATCAAGCTGGACACCTGAGATTTGTGAGCTGGACACCAAATATGTAGGTACGTGTTCTTAAGATTTATATACATGTGCATTTCCTCATATATCAAGCTGTATACTTAAGACTGGTGATATGTGTGAGGCCTTGTTTTTAAACACATTAAAATTCTTACTGGAGGAGAGGGTATAGCTCAGTGGTGCTTAACGTGTGTGAGATCCTGGGTTCAATCCCCAATACCGCCATTAAAAAAATTAAAATAAATTCACTTAATCACCCCCCCCCCCAAATATAAACAAACACGTTAAAATTCTTAGGACTCCACCCCAGACCTGCTGCCTCCTGTCTTGGAGCAGGCCCCAGGATTTTCATGAGGAATTGTTACAGTCAGGAGATTTGGAAAACTCCAGACTTCACATCCTACCTGCAAAGCCCCTCTGAGTATATGTTCTGAGGAGGACCCAGCAGGGGTCCCCGTGTCCCTGGATGGCTCTTCGTGTTGTGTTTGGTGACTCCAGCCTTTTCAGTAATCCTTCGATTGGCCTAAGTTAGGTACCAAATAACTTAATGGTTTGTTTATTTCTGATTTGCCCGAGAGCAGCTGTGATCTGTCCTTGTGACTGGAGGGCTGGTGATGGAGATTAGGAATCTCCAGATTATAGTGAGAAGAAGATTGAGTGCTTCCTCCACGCCCTGCACTGCCCTCAGTGCTTTTCCTGCCTTCCCTCCTCCAGTCCTCCCAGTGCCCCGTGAGGAAGGTCTTGTCCTTCCTGTTTTCAGATTCAGAAGCTGGGGGGTGGGGAGGGTGAGTGGCCTGCCCAAGGTCACCCAGCTTGGAAGTGGCAGAGGCAGTGAGGATCCAAGTCTACCTTTGGACCCAGCACCTCTGATATAGGAGCCCAACCGGAAGTCCTGCAGGGCTTCTTAACACAAGGCGCTGGGCCCACCAAGAGATCTGAGCAGGTGGGCGGTCAGGGCTGGGGCCCAAGATTCCCCGTGTCTGGCAAGCTCTTGTCCAAGGACCAGACTCTGAGTAGTGAGGCTCTGAACCACTCTGCTCTCCTGCCTCCCCGTTTCTGCCCAGAGTGCAGGTGGGATGTCCGGCCTTAACTGTTCGTGGGGAGGCAGCTGGGATGGTGCAGAGCTTACAGGCCAGCAGCCTGAGGGACAGACAGTGCCTGCTTCACGGTGGTTGGTAAGGACTCGGGGTAACATGTCTAGCAGGGGCCCAATGCCAAGGTTGCCAACAGCAGGCCCATGGGCTGCAGCTGGTCTGTAGACCTGTTTTTACTGGTCAGCACAGCTTTCAAAACCAGTTGATCTAGTGGCCGACACTTGAAAATCTGAGACCTGTGTTTTCCAGCTTCCCTTGCCCAGTTGGATGCTCTCGCCAGGCTGGGCCTGCACTTCTGTGGAGGCCAAGCCTGGGAGCTGAGTGAGGGTGGCCGTTCCCCAGTGGCCTCAGTGCCCCCAGGCCCTCGTCACCCAGTTTTCATTAGTGGCCCCCATTAGCACATGGTATTAACATAGGACATAGAACTTGAATTTGATTCCATCTTTGACTTACTGTCTCTGTGTCCTCGGGCAAATTAATCAACCCGAGCATTTTTTTACTCACCTGCAAAATGGGAAGGAGGCCTACTCTGCAGTATCATGACAGTGAATTATAACATACAGCAGTCGGCCCGGCGCTGGGCAGGTAGTGGAGGGGCAGCCTCACGTGGCCTTTGTGAAATCATGTTACCTTGTAGGGAGAAAAAATCATGGGTAGCCCTTTATGGCAAGACGGGGCAGCTTTTTATAAGATAGAGCGCTGCCTACCCTCACCCGCGGGTAGTCTGTGAAATGCCCACGTACCAGCTCGTCTGCCCCACCCCCGGCTCTGCTGAACTTTGCGAGCAATGAAAGAAAATGCTCAAGCGTTCTTTTCTCTGGTGTGGGAGGGAGGGGTGGCCCGGGCTTTCCCTGGCATTGCTCTTAAACTTTCTAGTGACTTCTCGTGGTGGCTGATTTCTTTGCTGGTTAAAGGTTAAGCTGCTCACTGTGAGCTTGCCTGGTTCAGGAATATTCACGTGGTTATCAGCTTGTTCCCCGACTTTCTGTGCTTGTCTTTCCTCCAGCGTGAATAATTAACCCATCTGTTTTCTTTTCTTTTTTTTTTCCTCTCCTTCTAGATTATTTGCTCTCTAATAACTATGTAAATTCTATCATCGTCCATAAATTTGACTTTTCTGATGAGGAGATTATGGCTTATTATATATCGTTCCTGAAAACGCTCTCATTAAAACTCAACAACCACACTGTCCACTTCTTTTACAACGAGGTAAGTAACTGCCAGAGGCACACACTTGGGTGGAAAGCTCTCCGATCAGAGCAGTGCCTTTGGTCCTGGTGGCCTTGTGTCTGTTTACAAAGCCCTTGTGCATTCACTGTTTCCTGATTTTCATACCAACACTGTTTGACCTTCTCATGCTTTAAATTTTTTTTTTTATTTAACAAATTACCTTCTCTATTTTTAATGTAAAATTCAATTTGTGCTACTTGAGATCACTATACTCTTGTTTGGGAGAAGTGCCCAGAAATAACTTGAGTCGTGTTGCTCTATTGGGAAAACAGGAACTCAGGTCAGGCCCAGCTTTGCCAATTCTCTGCTATGTGACCTTAGAGAAGTTCCAGTCCTCTGAGCCTTGGTTTCCTCATCTAAGAAATGGGGATGATAGTTTCTAGCTTGAAGGGTTTTTCAGGGATTGGGTTAAATGAGATGATGTCTTCAAAGTAACTAGTATGTACCTGGCTCCCTAAAATTATGGCCATTGCTGTTCCTTATAAGCTAAAATCCTGATATTCCTTGGGAGAATTACTAGCAGTTTAAATAAATAAATTGCTATTGTTCTCACAATTAGGAGAAGCTTAAACAATTAAGTCAATTTATCTCACCAAACAGTACAGATGTTGGCTGTCCTGAGGCTGGCTTATCCCATGGCTCAACCACTTCATCAGCAACCCAAGCTTTTCTGTCTTCTGCTCTGCTGACCATGCAGTTGACATCTGTCCTCAGGCCCAACTCCTCATGGGCCCAGTATGGCTGTAGCAGCTCCAAATGTCACACACTCACATGCCATTGCCAAACTGTCTGATGAGATGACGTCCCTTCTTGTGTCCCTTCCTAACTTCCCCAAAATCTTCTTTCCCGGAAGCCTCCCAGCAGACTTCCTCTTCAGTCTCCCTGGTCAGAATTCTGTCACGTTTCTCTCACAGTGGGTCTGGAATTTGGGAGCAGCCTGGTAGGGCCGTTCTGGCTTGGTCTCTCATGAGGCTGCAGTCATCTGAAGGCTGAATTAAGTTTGGAGGATCTGCTTCCAAGGTGGCTCACTCATGGCTGACCATTTGGTGCTAGCCATTGGCAGGAGGCCTTGGTTCCATGGGCTTCCCCAGGGGGCTGCTTGAGGGTCCTCATGGCACAGCATCTGGCTTCCCCTGGAATGACTGATCCCGAGAAACCACAGCAGGCTGTACCGCCTTTCCTGACCCAGCCTCAGAAGCCACATAGCACCGCTTCCACCATACCCTTTAGGCCGCACAGGCCAGCCCTGACTCAGGGCAAGTAGAGGAGGCGAGGGGCGTTGGGCCATCTTGGAGGCCGCTTGCCACACAGCCAGGTGTTGTTTGCATGACAGGTGTCTTCTGATCGGTGGTCACATGCACAGCCTGTGTTTGAAGTCAGACCATAGTCGCAAACGTTTCCTCTGAGTTTCTGCAAAAATTCATCCAGCTGTCCCCATAAGATGTGGCAACAGCATCCTGCACCTTGATTTTCTTTGTCTAGATTTGAAGTGGGGAAGAGATGGTCTCAAAGGGAAGAAATACTAGCCTGGCACATAGTAGGTGCGCATTGAATGTGCCCAGAGCCCAGAGGGATGCTGTTTGCATTCTCCTCCCAGAGGCTCTCCAGGTGAGATGAAACCCAGACCAGAATAGGGGGCCAGCTTCTCCCTCCACTCAAGTGCCACTGGGCTTCTGTGTATCTAGTGGGGAGGGCAGAACCCTGGGTTCTGGGGCCAGAGTGATGCTTCTGGAAGAACATCCTGCTGGTCACCCGAGGAGTGGTGGGAGGTGGGCCAGTGCAATAGCCACCGCTTGTTACGTGTACACCTGCTTCTAGTGCTCAGAGTGGCACTGCCCTTGTTAGACAGGTGTCACCTCAGTGGAGTCACAGGTTCCCTCTTCCCCACACCCTCACTGCCTGGGGGTGCCCTCCAGTCTGATCCAAGCTGTGTGGGAAAACTGGCCAGAAGAGGGCAGCAGAGCACGCCCCTGTGTGTTCCAGCCCGGATCCTGTGTGCTTTTCCCTCCAGGCTCCGTCAGTGGGGGTTCTGAACTATTTTGATCTTTCCCGATGACCCCTTTTTAATGGCAGAAGATTCCCAAGTCTCTCTGCCTCCATGATAATGTTTACACTTTTAGTGTTTCCAAATAGAGAAATATATAGTAGCTGAAAGATTCTGAATGTAGTCACACTTTGCACTGGCCTTTTATTAGTTGAAGCAGCAGCTAATCGTAACAATAAGCATTACTGCGGAGAGCTGGGGGTCAGGTGCCAGGGTATGCACTGTACCTGAAATAATCTCGTTTAACATTAGCAACTGTGAAGTGGGAATTATTGTCCTCACCTTACAGATGAAGAAACAAAGGCTTAGAAAGATCACATCACACAGCTAAGAAGTGGAAGAACAGATCATGAAGCCAGACCTGGCGTTGCCTGGATCTGCCTCTGTTTCTTCCATGGTCTCACCTTCCTGTCCCTTCCCACATTCCCCAATGGGAATGAACCACTAGCTTAAGGTTCACATGGGTACCATTTTTGTTGTTTTTTTGTTTGTTTGGCTTTGGCTTTTACTGAGGGCTCGGACAGGGTGCAGAAAGTTGGGGTGGAGGCAGGCTTGTATTCTGGGTCTCTAACTTTTTTGATACTACTTGTGTTTTAGCACACTAATGACTTCGCCCTGTACACGGAAGCCATCAAGTTTTTCAATCACCCCGAAAGCATGGTTAGGATTGCTGTAAGAACCATAACTTTAAACGTCTACAAAGGTACGTTTCTGTATGAGCTCCTGCCTCGTCGGGCTCCTAACTTGACAGCTGATGGTTGTGCTCATGAGTCCCCACAAACAGGTCTCATTTGATGGTAACAAGGGGCTCATTTATCATAGCTTGGGTTGCATGTCTCATGAAAGCTTGTCATCATCGGACATTTAGCTCCCCTCTTACGTGAATTTTTGTTCCACTGCCTTCTCCGTGCACGATTAGTTCTGCATGTTAAAGTCTTACTCAGCGCTGACACACAGAAGTCGTGATGTCCTAAGAGAGGCACACGTGGGACTCAGAGTGGCCATGTGATAATTAGATAAAGCAAAGCTGTCTTTGAAATGGGAGATGTACATTTTTGCCTTTTGGCCTGTTAAATATACTTCTGTACAAGCCAGGGGGGCATGTTATCTGTAATATTTAAAACCATTACATGT
Organism: Camelus ferus; assembly: GCF_009834535.1. Lineage (NCBI taxonomy): Eukaryota > Metazoa > Chordata > Mammalia > Artiodactyla > Camelidae > Camelus > Camelus ferus. The sequence goes on along the minus strand of NC_045713.1, from coordinate 29,197,072 downwards.
CACTACCAGCAGGGGGCAATATTGTATTCTCAGCAGATTCCTCCTTTCTCTCGAGAGTGCTTATTGCCCGGATCATTGCCTCTGGGAGAAAGCCCTTCTGTGGCTCCCTGCCCGCACTGGCACAAAGGCTGGCTGGACACAAGTTTCCTGACCTGGAGTTGCCTTCCGATGGCCCCTCTGCCTGTTTCCCTTGTGGTCATCACGCTGAAGCTGGGACCTGGTTTTTTCAGGGGCCAAATGCTTTGACCTTCACAAGTTACCATGTTGTTACTTGAGATGCCCCCTAATTGGTGGGGGGGGGGGTGCTAGGCAGCTCCTCGGGGACTCACTCCAGTCTGGTTCTGGGATTGCCTTAAACTGAGGAGCCTTTCTAAGAACCTAGGGGGCCCAGTCGAGGGGTCGCAAACTGAGGGCCTGAGGGCCAAATTCAGCTCTCAGACAGGTTTTAATTGGCTTAGATTTTTTTTTTTTTTGAAAAATATATATAGTTGCCAGTATTTAAAACTTGGGAGCTCTTGGGTGACAGTCTGGATTTCTGACTTGGAAGTGTAGATGTGACTGTTGTGGGCCCACAGTCCTGCAGGGCAGTGGTGAGCTGGCGCTGAGAAGCAGCTGCCCCCTTTAGGGTTGAGGCCCATGCTCCCCAGATAACCTGCTGGGCCTGCCAGCTTCACTCCTGGAGCCACTGTCCAGCCCGCAGGCTCCTGAGTTTGCAACCCAGTCTGAGCCCAGTCCTTCCGCCTCCTGTTCCCCCGTTCTGTCCTCTTCTAACCAGTGTCTCTCCGTTTAGATGCCTCTGCCCCTCTGAGCAGCTGTCCCACCCTCCCAGTTCCTAACCCCGCTAACTGTTGTCTGTTTTTGCCTTTCCTTCAATGACGATTCCTGTGTTCCTTATTCCAGTGTCATGTAAGTTAATAACTTCTGGTTTTCTGCTTTCTTAACTTACCCGTACATGTAAATACAGGAAACTTGCTTGAGAATGGTCCAGTTTTCACTGTAGCCTAGCTAAACGTACTGCTGACAAGTGGGCTTTCTAAGGCACTGTTAATGTTTAGCCCAACTGATTGTTCTCATTAATTGTAAAAACAGCATAAGAACTGCCTCGATGAGTATAGTTTTCTGAATAAAGTATCCATTTTTAAGTATTTCCAGGAAAGACAGAAAAGATTCATTGTAGAGGGCTTTTTCATTGTGGTTTTTTGTTTTTAATCTCCCCCAAGTTATTTTTGGTAGCTTGACTTTTTTTCCCCTCTTCTTTTGTAAATTTTCTCAGTGGATAACCAGGCCATGCTGCACTATATCAGAGATAAAACTGCTGTCCCTTACTTCTCCAATTTGGTCTGGTTCATCGGGAGCCACGTGATCGAGCTCGACAACTGTGTGCAGACGGATGAGGAGTAAGTGGCCTCCCAGGGCGCTTATTAAATAGAGTGCTTCTAGGAGAATTGTGTTTCCATTGAGAAAAAGCAGGCACTAGAACAAAACTTACTCACCTGCGTGTAGGTGGCATGTGGACTGCCCTGCTCTGAAAGGTTCCACCCACCTTTCCGCTTTTCCTAACAGCGCAAAGTTGGAAACAACTCAGAAACCTCTCAGAGGGGAATCGGGAAAGTGAGTTCACTATGGCCGTAGATAGGGTGCTAGGCAGCTTACAGAAAGATGAAGATGGTCCTTCACTGGTGACTGGATAAACAAAATGTATTTACACACAGTGGAGTAGTATTCGGCAGAAAAAAAGGAACAAAATGCTGACGCATACTAAACCACGGATGAACCTTGAAAGCATTATGCTCAGTGAAAGACACCAGATGCAAGGGACCACGTATTGTATGACTCCATTTATAGGAAATGCCCAGAATAGGCAAATGCTTAGAAATAGCAGATCAGTGGTTTCCTAGGGCTGGGTGGATGGGGTGTGTGGGGGAAGTGACTGCCTAAGACTATAGGGCTCCTTTTGGGGGGGAGGGGATAAAAATGTTCTAAAATTAATTGTGATGATGGTTGGACAGCTCTGTGAATATACTAAAAACATTAAATTGTATACTTTGAGAGAAGTTTCTGGTTTATAAATTATATCTCAGTAAATTTATTTTAAAAAGATAAATAGATTGAGGTGGTGATGAATGGGATCCAGAGCAGGGTTTCTCCAAGTTGGCACTGTTGATCTTTTGAGCTGGGTAATTCTGTGTTGTAGGACTGCGCTGTGCTTTGTTGGGTGTCTGGCAGCCTCCCTGGCCTCCACCTGCTAGATGCCAGTTAGCACCTCCTTTCCAAGTATGAAAACCAAAATTGTCTCTCTCAAGGGAAAATTGTATCAGCTGAGAACCGCTGCTGCAGAGTGACAGCGTTGCACAGGTCTGGTGAGAGGAGGCACCCCTAGATGGGGCCAGGACGATTAAGGGACCCGGAAAGGAGGTCTCCTAGGAGGCGGGGGTGAGAGAGAGAGCACGTGAGCTCATGTATTGGGAAGGAAGCAGGGCAAGGGGGATGACAGATCTGCAGAGCACATGGGAAAATAGAGACCCGCGTAGATATGAATAGTCATGGATATAAAACATGCAGAGACACAACTCCAGGAAGAGCAAAAAGTTATACAAGGGAGGAAGCGAACTCCTAGTCCTCTGTGTGGCTCTGCAGTGAATGATTACAATGTCCACACCAATCGCTGATGACTGTGGGGGACAGAGGGCACACAAAGAATTCTGTCGTGACAGAAGGTCATTATGTGATACGTAAAATGGCTCGATTGCGAAACAGAGGTCCTCACAGATTTTGGAGAAATATGGGAGGAACTATCCACAGAAACAGCTAAAAGAGTTAAAAACTGCTTCCTCTGGAGAGTGGGCAGGGGTGGGGGAGGCTCGGCCAGGAGCTGCCGTATTTTATTATCAGCTTGTCAGTGCTATTTAGTTCTTAAATTTATCTGCATATATTACTTAGGTATTTTTTAAACTACAGGTTTAGAAAGTGAAGTGCATGAAATATTCTGCTAAAGGAAAATGAACACAGTATCTTATTAAGTAGGGAGAAGGAGGCAGAACGTTATACATAAGATCTCATGGGTGGTGGGTTCATAGATCCTCATTATACTATTAGGCTTCACAACGTGTATTTGCTATAAATACTTACAAGTGTAAGAAGGAATAATTATCCAAAATTAAGTACGAGAAGCAGAGTTGATCCTGTCCTTACTTTATTTTAAAGCCTGTGTGATTAGCTGGGTAGATACGTAACACCAGCCGTTTAGACGTGACTGTAGGCAGACACGGAAATGTGAAAAACGGACCATAGGGTCACAAGTCCCCAAATATTATCTATTGGTGGTGGGACTACAGGAGACTTTGATTTCTTTTTGCTTTTATTTTCTTCATTAATTTTGCTTTCTAAAATGACTGTTACTTGAGTAATAATCACGATGCTAACAAAACATCCTACCCTAGCTAGGTGGCTCTTTGTGAAGGACGCCGCTTTGAGGGGGTGGAAGTGTCCCATCTGCTGTTTTAGGGTGTCGTCCTTGGTGAGCTTGACGCTGGTCCACTCGTGGGCCGTGACCAGCGTGCTGCTGCTTCCCAGGAAGGAGGCGGGGGCCTCCTGGGGCCAGAAATGGGAGGTCACGTCCTTGTGCTGAACACCCCATGTGGTCAGGGCCAGTGGCTCGGACGGGCCGCTGAGGCCTGCTGCTGCCTTCAGAGCTCCTCAGGAGCATTTTAATCAGCGAGAATTTATTGTTCCGTTAATGCTGCTTATCTTCAGAGCCAGGGGATCTTGCCACCTTGGTTAGTGGCTGCTCTTGTGTGAAATGGCTTGCTAAGAGCTTCGCTGGGTTTTTCTTTGTTTACCCATTTTCTTTCGGGCTGTGGTGGTGGTGTGAGTTGTGCTCAGGGCTCCAGAAGGTGGGGGACTCCTGAGTCCCCTAAAATCTATTGCAGTGGACCTGGCTGTTTTCTCTTTCTGTAATCCACCGGAAGGACCAGGATAGGTATCTCTCAAGACTAGCTCAAATATTTGTTGTGTGAATGAAGCACCGCCAGCAACCTAAGTCTCGGGCCACCGATCCTAGGCTCTGAGCTTTGGCATCTGGTCTGAGGTCGGCATTTCTCTTGCAGGCACCGGAATCGGGGGAAACTGAGTGACCTGGTGGCGGAGCACCTGGACCACCTGCACTATCTCAATGACATCCTGATCATCAACTGTGAGTTCCTCAACGATGTGCTCACAGACCACCTGCTCAATAGGCTCTTCCTGCCTCTCTACGTGTACTCGCTGGAGAACCAGGACAAGGTGGGTCCGGGGGCCTGGCCCCTGTGGGCTCAGGGCCATCTTCAGAAGGGGAAGAGCAGTCACCCTGAATAGGCCCGGGCTTTGCAAGTTTCCAAGGCTTTGAGCCTGAGGGAAGTGCCTTTCAAAGCACACTGGTTTTCCTTTCCTTTTATTTCCTGAGAGGGGGTAGAGAGAGAGGGTGGGAGAAAGAGACAGAGAGAGAGGGAAGGGGGGAGGTGGGGGTTGGGGTGGGGGGAGAGTGTGTATGAGTGTGTGTGTGCGGACTTTAAATGAATGAGAAAAGATGACTGACATCAGAAGGAAACAGGAAACCTTTACAAATTTAGGTTCTTGGTTTCTGTGCGTCCTTCTCTTGGGTGTTCTCATCCCTGGTAACTTTTTCGGATAGTTGCCAGAGCTAATTGATTTGGAGAAGATCCAGCCAGCCACAAAACTGGCACAGAACGGACGGGAAGGGATGGAGTGCACTTAGGAAAAGAGCCCGGATAGCGCCTGGCCACAGTCACGGGCTCAGAAGCCCCTGGGGGGATAGCGCCTGTTGAAGTGCACATCCTCGGACCTCCTCCCTCCTCTCAGGGATTCTGGCTCAGTGGGTCTGGAGTGGGCCAGGAATCTGGCCCCCAGGTGATTCTAAGCGGGTGGTCTCAGCTCCCCCAGGAGAAGTGCCACTTCAGGGAGAGAAGACCAGTACCACCCAGAGTTAAGGGCCAGAGCCCTTGACAGGAGGCAGGACAGAGCCAGCTGGTTACACTGCAGGGGCTTCAGCCTCCGCACCCATGTCCCAAGGGAATATAGCTTTCCTTCTGGTGATGGAACACGGGGATTCTTGCTAAAAATTAGTGAATAAAAGAAAATTGCAACCCTAACGAGATCTATAGGCAGAGAGAAAGCATGAGAATCGGAGTTTTCAGACCTTGTTCAAATTCTGCCTCTTCCCTTTCCTCATTCTGCCACCTTGGACAAGGCAGTAACCTCCCTGAGCAAAATGAGGGTCCTGAAGATCCTCCCAGGGTTGGTGTGAGATGGAGCCCATTGAAGCCTGTACAGATGAGGGGCTTCTCTGAGGCCAGAGCACCCAGCCTGTCCCTGCGCCTCACTGTTTTGAAAGCTCCTTCCTGAGAGCAGGCCTCCGGGGCCTCTCCTGCTGGGCTTTGGGCTCTCGGTGCCCCAGCTGGGGGCAATTTACATTCTTGGTAATTTAAGGAGCTCGTTCTTCTCCTGGGTCCAGCCTCTAATCCATAACTAATGGTGAAAGGTTTCTCAGGTGGAAGGACAGCGGCCTTGCAAATGGTAGTGGATAGGGTTAGGTTGCGAGTTTATTTTGCAGGGTAGACTTTGCCACCAGCAAAGAAGAGCCTCAAGGTCTTGGAGGAAGTCGGGGTACTGGGCGCCTCCCCTTCAGACAGATGGCATTTGGCTTCGTGTATCTTGTGCTGCTCACATGTGTAACCCAAACTTCTCTCTTCTTCCCCCAACCTTCCCTAGGGAGGAGAACGACCGAAAATCAGCCTGCCGGTTTCTCTCTACCTTCTGTCGCAGGTGCGTTTGATCATTTGCTGGTGTCCCCACACATCGGGGGTCCCTGGAGGGCTCCTGCCTTTCAGAAGTTTCCCAGGCCACATGGCCCCATCTTCTCTCTCTGGGTCCCCCATCTTGAAATAAAATAACAAAAATGAAAGGGGATTCTATTTTCCTGACATTAAGTAGAGGTGCTGTGTATCTGCTTCATGGTAGTACTTGGAAATTTAAGGAGAAATGAAAAATAAATCAACCCTGGCACGTGTACTGTGGAGACTGAGGTTTCCAAAACAACCAAGGAGTGTTCCAAAGACCCTTGAAATGTGGGCTGTGTGGGTCCTATTCCTGGCCATTTTGAAATAAGCCCCAAACTGTGGGACCCAATATGTGTACACACACAGCAATTTTGGTTTAACAGACTTCCCCTAATGAGGCCGTTTTTTAAGGCTATTGTCAGGGTTCTAGTTCCCAGATTACCTTCTGGAAGGTATCTTGTGGCAGCCTCAGTTCCCAGATTTGTGTCTTGAGCCAATTTGTCTGCCTGCCCCTCTTAAACAAGTGTGTTTCCTTCTCGTAATTATGTAATATTTACAAGAAGGGAAAAACTCCATGGTGACCCAGTTACATAACTTTAAAAATATTTTTATTACAAGCAGTCCAGACTCTCAGGCCATCTCATTAGACTGTCAAGTAGTCCGACGTTTGACCAGAGCTCTGTTCCCACTTCTGCAGTGGCCCAGGTATTTATTTGCTTTGCTGAGAGAACGTCCTTCTCACCGGGTCCCTGGGCCGTTTCGAGTTTGAGGTGGGTCTGACTCCGGTTGGTCTGAGAAGAGAGGTGCAGACCCAGCCTCTTTTCAGCGGGCCCAGCCAGCCGGGATCTGCACGTGGCCAGCTCCCTGTTACTCCCGGAGTCTTGTTCTGGGGGCTCTGTTTGCCCGGAGCTGTGCTCCGGTGCCGACTCCTTCTGAATGCCCCTCTGTGCGACAGGGCTCTGTGCAAACCCCAGCCCCTCCCGGCAGCTGTTTCCGCCGCCTTGTTACAAATCTGCCAGCTTCTCCTGCTCGGGATTCTGGGAGGCTGGCAGGGCTGAGCGGGCCAGGTCTGCACCCACAGGAATCCCGTGGCAAGCACCCTCAGGACCCTGCCGCTGTTGGGCCACTCCGAGGAGCAGGGGGTCAGGCCACACTTTTCCCCTGAGAACCCTTATTTCTCCTGTTTTCCTAGTGAAGGGCCAGGGGCTCAGGCACCTAATTATTTGTTTCAGTCTCTCACAAAAAGCATTGTCATGGGTGTCCCTCAGCTTGAGAGTAGAGCTCTTGTCCCACCGCATTTCCACATAGCTTTGTCAGAACGTTGCCTAAATGTGTGAAAACCTCGAATCAGGTATAAATCCCAGTCCTTAAGCTCTACATCAGAACATCCTTACAAATGATTTTAGAAGCATCCATGTTAATTCACTGTGATGGGGGATGCTGTCCAGCTGAAACTAAGCCACCACTCCCAACAAGAGTGTAATAGGGGCAGGCCGGCCCAGCTTTTCAAGTCTGGCCTGCGCACGGCTCCACGTACCCTGCAGTGACTGGTCTCCCCCATTTGTCTGTCCGGACCCAGGAAGGAACGAACACCATGCATGTCCACACCGGCCTTTGTCAGGTGGGCCTTAGTAGGTGCTCACTGAGTGTGTGTGGCCTGAATCCACTCATCCTCATGGTCACTAGCATCTGAATACCGGCCACAGCCCTGAGCACGTGGACTCCTCTGATCATACTGTGCAGCCTACGATAGTCAGTGTCTCCCCAGTGTTTTAAAACAGGTGTCCTTTTTTTTTTTTTAGTAGGTACTACATTTGGTTATTCTGCCTGTACCTTAAATCTGAATTGTATTTATATTTTTGAACAGTATATCACCCTATTCAAACAGTATAATACAACATTTAGGGAAAATCTTCTTCTTACCCCTGGCCCCCAGGCACCCAGTCCCACTCCTCAGGGGCAGCCAGTGTTTTAGTTTCTGCCTTTACTTTCTTTTTTTAGAATATATTTTTAATATACATATATATTTTAAGTTGTAAAGTTTGAACAGGTGAAAACCAAGCTGCCTTTCTGCTTTTACTCAGTCTCCTGATTTCTGTCCCTGGAGACAACCATGGTTAACAGGGTTTTCCCATGTCCTTCCAGAGCCGTTCCCTGCCAGGGGCTCTCACCTGGCAGCGACTTCACCCCCTCCTCCCCCCGGGGATGTTTGGCAGTGTCTGAAGACATTTCTGGTTGTCAAGACTTGGGGAGGGGGTGTGACTAGCATCTAGTGGGTGGAGGCCAGAGTCGCTGCCAAATAGCCTGCAGTGCACACGAGAGCCCCCCACAGCAAAGAATAATCACCTGACAGTCGTGCCAAGGTTCAGAAACCCTGTTCCACACATACATAAGCAAACACAAACGTGCGCACACACCCTCTTATAGGCAGACGGTTGATATATCCCAGCTTGCACTGCGGTACCGGTGTTGCCTTCACAGTTTAAAACAAACCAGCAGGTGTGTCTGAGCCAGCCCTGCAAGGCAGTTTCGGATACCCTGATTCCTCAAGCCATTCCTCTGAACGTTGGGCAACAGGGTGGGGTAGCAGGGCCATCCCAGACAGCCCCACGCCTTCTGATTTTGCATCCTGGCACAACTCTTGTGCTGGCTCATGTGGCTTTTCCTCCCCACAGTTTCCACGTCTACCAACACAGCCCTGGAATTCTGGTGTGCTCAAACCCACTGTGAGGGTCAGCACTCACTCCAGGGATGGGATCTCTGCATGGCCGAACCTCTGCCAAGTCCTTGATTGGAACAAGACTCGCTGGCCCTCTTTTCCATATAATTAAAGTATTGGGCCGGGGCCTCCTGGTCTTATCGTAATCGGATTTGACACTGACATGCCTGTAGAGAGGAAGGAGCGTGCGGGTTTGGCGCTCCTTTCCCACATTGCTCCGCTTCAGCCGGATTTGGCTTCATCCAGCCGTGAGGGACAGTCTTGCTTTAATTCACTTCCTTCCGCTGAAGAGCAGCCAGCCAAACAGGCAGCAGTCTTGAGTGAAGGAGGGCCTAGCCCTAAAAGGAGAAAAGCGTAACCAGTTTCTCCCAAACGTGACCCATTCTTTGGATTTTGCATCACAGGGATTGCCACTTAAACACGGCACTTAGGGAGCCCTGCCTAGTGGTTTCAGACTGAGGAGGAAGAGGTTGAAAGTCTGCACACTGTAACACAAATTCCATTTTTCTTTTTCTTACCAGGTCTTCCTAATTATACATCACGCACCCCTGGTGAACTCGTTAGCTGAAGTCATTCTGAACGGTGATCTGTCTGAGACATACGCTAAGCCTGAACAGGATGTGCAGAGAAGCTGCGTAAGTCATTAGTGTTAGGACCATTTCTAGACCCTGATAAGAAGCCATGGCTCATTTTGTTAATGTGTGTTTCTCTGAAACCAGAAATCAACATTTTACTTACACAGCACTGATGATGATGCATAAGCTGGTCTGGGACTCAGAGAACCTAATCAGAGTACTGACACGCATACCCAGAAAATTCTGGGGTCAAGCACTAAGAGTGGACTTGACTGATCATATGTTATTGAACACAGGTTTGGACCATTCTGGGCCTCTGGTTGTATATCTGTGAGACACTGTTATTGGGTCAGGATGAGAAAATGCTTTGCCTCTGGCACAAATGTTTATGGAGACTGGACAGGGAACACCTATGAATGACAGGGACCCTGTGAGACAGCAGTAGGGAGCAGTGGGGACTGTGACAAATTGGAGGGTGTACGTGTCCCTTGTTGAGCAGCTGCTGCTCCACCTGACCCTGCGGTTGTTCTGCAGGAGTACGGATGCAGTAGTGCCAGGTTCTCTCATGCTTCTGACAAGCTGGAAAGCTGCATCTTTTTTTATTTTATCTTTTTAAATTTTTTTTATTTATGAGGAGAGGTAATTAGGTTTATTTATTTATTTATCTAATGGAAGTACTTACTGGGAATTGAACCCAGGACCTCATGCATGCTAGGCATGCACGCTACCACCGAGCTATACCCTCCCCTCTGGAAAGCTGCATCTTAAGGCAAATACTCCCAAGTGTTAAACGATCGCCCAGCTGTGGCCTAAACAGAGTCTGTTTGCGGTTTGTGCATATTTGTGCCTTTTGTGCTCTGCTAGAAAGAAACCCCAAGGACCAGTGTGATGACATCTCCCGAGGTTTTCCCCGCTTGGCCTTGTCTACCTTGCCTGCCTTCTCTCCTACCATCCTGTTCACACATGCTGAACTCCAGGCTACCTTGGTACTGGCCCAGCTTGCTTTTTCCCCCAAAGTAGCCTGTGTTTTCCCTCTGTACCTGTGTCCTTACCATACCGACCGCCTGGCAGGCCCTCGCTGCTGGTTCCTTCTCATCAGAGGTCTTACCTGTCATTGGCTCTGCTGCAGCCTGGGTTCCACGTACGGGTCTGAGATGAGCTAGACAGAGGCTGTTTCATGAAGGCTGTGTCTCTGCAGCCGGGTTCTCAGGCAGTCAGCACACCGGTATGCGGGCAGGGCTTGCCCTGGGGCCTTTGGCTCTGTTGTCATATCTGAGCACGTGGTGGAGTATGAGCTCAGAGTGTGAAAGGCCAGATCTGCATGGAGCACAATGACAAGAGTCTCCCGCCCTTCTGGTTTTTCCAGCATACAGTGTCTTGGCCGGACCACTTTGCTCTTTAAAGAGAACATTAGAGCCTCTGAAAAGGTTTCCAGAAACCTGTCCTTGATGGTGGTGGTGGCGGTGTCAGTTCAGCTGAATTGAATGGGGCCTTTTCATGGCCCCTGTCTGGCCTGTCCCTTCTGGATCGAGCATCGTGCTAGGTCTGGGGATATTCAAAATCCTAAATGGTCGCTGTCACACTGGGGCTTTACAGTCCAGCAGAGACAGACGTTGCTAAAATACACAAACAGATGCACTACCTCAAGTCTTGTAAGTGCTCCAACGGGAAGGAGTAGTGTTGGTGAGAGGATTCAACCTAGAGGTGACAGGGGTAACAAGTGCTCTACAGGAAGGACTTCCCTGGTGGTCCATGTTGTGACAACACACAGTCTAGAAAATGTGGAGCTGACTTAGTGTTTATGCAGCTGGAGATTTTTCTTTGCAACTTTCTTAAACCCACTTTCGCTGAATGAATGCAAGTAATGGAATGCTGAGTCCACAGAATCAGCGGGCGGGGGGCCCAGGGGGCTGCTGAGGACCTTGCCAGCTGGTGGGTCGCCTGGGGCAAGTCGTTTCACCCCATTTAGAAGACAGTGAGTGTAAGCCCCACTCTGGAGGGCTGTGGTGAGGATGGGGAGAAAATATATTTAAAGTGCCCATTAAGTGCACGACAGACGGCAATCTGGCCCTCAGAGCTGTTTGACTTGGTCTTCACAGTGTTTAAAGGAAAATTTTACGAATTGCCAACTTTAAAATGTAGGAAGTTTCACAGAAAAGTCCCAGCATCAGGATTGTCTTGAAGATCCAGTCTGAGTTGCGCGGGAACCTTCTCAGAGGCCGCCCCCTTTGGGTGAGGCATGTGTTAGCCATCAGATTTGCCCAGTCCCTGCCCAGCCCGCTGCTAACACACCACATTTATGTTACTAACAGGTTGAAATGTAGTGGGTCCTTTTGGACTTCATTTTGTCGCGTGATTTCCAGACCCCAAGATTGCTGCTAAGGCTTCATTGCAGAATGTCTACCCATAAGACCCCTACTGCTGAAGTTAGACTTGATGTTCCAAGAGATGAACCCAGAGATTGTTGGGGTGCTTGGGTTTGCAGATTTTTTCCATTGAAATTGATTGGCGTACAGTTGCAGGAAATAATAGAGAGAGATCCGTCACCCTTTCCCTAGTTTTCCCCCAGTGGTGACATCTTGCAAGACTGTAGCACAATGTCACAAGCAGGATATTGACATTGATACGTGGGGTTTCCAATTAGAGCAAAAGCAAATTGCAGGAAGTTCCTGGTGACCTCTCAGCTTAGGATACTTGCTTTAGTTGAACACCCTCAAATCAGAGGGAGCATTTAGGAGATCTGTTCTTTTTCCCAAGGACCTCCTCTTGGGATGAGTTCCTGCCTCCATTGTGATGGACACATAACCGCTCATGTGGAAGCCTGAACGAAAAAGAGGTTCTTTTCAGTGTGGAAGGAATTGCCAGCCCCAGTGAAAGTGTCAGCTTTCTACTTTCGGTTCTTGCCTTTCCCTGGGTGCAAAATCGAAGTCTGTTGTGATGACTGCAGTTGAAATTTGGGAAGGGTTTATCTCATTTATGACTTGTTTGACAATAGTCCTGGTAAGATTTACCTTCCTTCCCTCTGAGCAAGAACAGTCTCCTATTGTTTCCTGCCTAACTCGGATGTGGTTTGATCATACTTGTTTTAAGTTTCTTGGTCTTTTTTAACCTACTTTCTCCTTCCCGTAATTTGTAGATAAGTTACTGGTATTGCTTCATTTTACCAGCAGACCTTTCACAAAACCAAACCAAAATTGAGGAGAGAGAAGCAGAGCGGAGAGCAGAGTTATTTGAAAAGTCTGTAATTTAGGGTTAAATTTAAAACACATCAGCATGGCTAGATAAATGTCTAATTGAAATTCATCTGTGCATTAAAATCATATGGTTCCTCCTAGGGGATAATTCTTGCTGTAATTCTAATGCAGAGCAGATAATGTTTCTCGTTGGGGGAAGTAGAGGAAGAGAACACTCATTGTGAAACTGCCAACATCTCATTATTTGTGCAAAATGAACGTATAGATTAGATTATGGGATATGCCTTGTTACCTGTAGGTACTTTTGTTTTTGAAGGGACTTTTTTCATCCTGGGTTTCTGTGGAATGGCTTCCTTCGTTTTTGCATTCATTCATCCATTCCCTCAGCAGAGATCCACTGGTGCCCAGGAAAGACACCACCCTTGCCTCCACTGGGCTTCCCATCCCCTGCAAAGGCATAGCACTGTGTCTTGGAGACGCCCACATCGCCTGTGCTGTCACGGGGCTGGCCGGAGATGCCTGGGGGCACTCACTGCAGGCATGAGTGACTCAGTGGGTGAACTGGTGACAAGGTCACGAGGGCTCTTGTGATGTTCTTCAAGACTCTCAGAACAGAAGTAGCCTCAGAACCTGACCCTCACATGCCGCCTTCTCTCTGCTCAGGCGTGGGGAAGGAGCGTCAGAGGGGATCGCTTTGGTGCTGTTCCACATTCCATCTTTAGATGCAGTCTGGTGGAGTGGACTCGGGAGCTAGGCTGCCAGGGCCCCTTGAATCCTGGCTCCTCGCCTTACTAGGTGTGTCCCAGGACAAGTTAGTCCATGTCTCCGGGCCCAAGGGTCCTCACCTCTCCAACTAGACTAACAACCATGGGTTTGCAGAGACGATTACGTGTTATGTAAAGTGCTTATTCCAAAGCCTAGTGCACAGCAAGGCCTAAACTTCAGATGCTAGCATCACGATGACCTTAGTTTCTGAGGCTTCAGCATCACCCTGCATCCCCTCCTTGGGATGATTAACATAGAGGCACACTTAGTGCACCCCAAAGGGAGGTGCCTCATGACCAGGCACAGGGCGCAGTGGTGACAGTGGTGACAGCACCCATTGTAAACGTCGCCATCTGGTGTCAGCAGGCTGGGCCTCTGTGTGCAGTCTGGGCCCCAGATTCCCTCTCTGAAAAGTGCAAGTGCTTAGCCAGCTAACGTGCATTCACACTTGGCTGTCTCTGAACTCGGAGTCGGGGCTGAGAATTCTGGGGCAGAATAGGCTTATTTGCCTCAAAATGAGGACATCAGCCGTCTCTCTAGGGGCATCAGTTCAGCCAGTTGGGATGGTCTCCAGATGATTCTTGGGGGATCCAAATGATTGGGCACACATATAGAACGTTAGCTGTCCACCCTCCATGGGCCACCTGTCCTTCTTGGGAGCTGGACCCTCTGCTGGCAGAAGGCTCTGCGAGGACGTGCCACGTGGAGCCAGCAGCTGAGAAAGTAGCAGCCTGGCTTCTCTGACTTGTGTATTTGTGGAAGCAGAGCGTTAATTGTTGGCTTGGGTCGCCTGGTCGCCACTGCACGGCTGTCTTTCCAGACCAGGCTTGAGTCAGACGGCAGCGGAGCCTCCAAAGTACTGAAGGCAGAACAGCCCCCTGTGCGGTTGGGGTTAGTGTTCCCCCACGTCTTTCAGTGACCCTGACCTTACTTGTGACCCCCAGGGTAATCAATGCTGTTTCTGAAGCCGACACATTCTTCTTCCTGAAAGTCGTCATTAGCTTCTAGGAGAGGGTTGATAGTGAACGCTGAAGGAAGAGAATAGACATCAATCAAGGGCCTTAACCAGTTGCAATCATTCCCACAGAGAATGAGAAGTCATGTGTGCTGTCCCTTTTTGCGGGGCTGCTGCGGTCTAGCCTGTAACCCCTCAACAGACAGGATTACAGTTCCAAGGCGCCACCGCTGCCTACAGAGGACTGAGTGCAGCAGTGCGAGTTGCGGGTAAGGGTTTGACCGCATCAGAGAGAATCAGACGCAGCGTGTCCCACAAACCAAGCAGAGCATCGTGGTAGATGAGAGACCTCTTAGAAACCGTCATCTCTCCCTTTGTCCTGCACAGCTGTCCAGCACCATGGTGTGGAGGCTCATGGAGGAGTGGCCTGTGGCCAGGGCTGCGGGTGACTGACCCAAGGGGCCGGAGTGCTGGTCCTGGTCCAGTGAGCCGGAGAAGGGCCAGAGGTTCTCGGAATGGCCACAGGCCGGATGGGCCAACAGGGCAAAACAGTGGGCAACTCAGGAGTGGGGTTGGGGGTGGAGAAGTTTCTGTGACTCAGGCCTGAGCTGGCTTTTCTGTCTGCCTGGCAGCTTGGCACGGAACAGGTTGGGGCAGCCACCAGGCTGGAGACTGCTGTCGGGGGCGGGGAGCCACACCCCTGACTGAATGGAGACCTCTCCTAGTCTGCATTTAGTCATTGGTGACTTTTTCCAGGTTTTGGCTAAAATCAGGAAAACCAAAGGTGGGGACAGAAAAAGAGGGCACCTACCACTTCTGGTATCGGTGCCCTGGGGCTTTGTGAGTTCTCATCACAGCCAGGCCCCTTTGGGCATTGGAGTCTTCTAAGACTCTTGAGTCCCTTGAAGCTGAGTCATCGTTACTTATTCGTCTATTCAACACACAGTTACCGAGTGTGCGCAAGGCACTGTTCTAGGCACTGGAGACACACCATGAACAAAATGAAGACCTCTGACCTCCAGAAGCTTCTCTTATAGTGAGGAGAGGCAGAGGGACAATAAAACTGTTAGTGAACATCAAAGCATGTCAGAATATGAGGCGTGCACTAGAAAAGCAGCTGTAGTGAAGCTGAGAAGGGAGAGGGCTGTGCCAGGAGGCTTGGGAGGGTGCACTTCTCTATCGGGTGGCCTCATGGGGAAGGTGACATTAGAGTATAGACTTGAAGGAAGTGAAGGAGTGAATCATGATATCTGGGGGAAGAGCATTTGGGCCGGAAAGAACAGCCAGTGCAAAGGCCCCTAGGCAGTAGTGTGCCTGGTGTGTCAGAGGAACAGCAAAGAGCAGTGTGGCAAGGTGGAGTGTAGTAAGGGGTGAGGTTAGGGAAAGAGGGGATGGGAGTCTAAAGTAGGTGGTGCCCTTGGAGCCATTGGAGGACTCAAGAGTTTACACCAAGGGAAGTGGGAACATCCTAACCCTGGGATCTGGAAGGTTCTTGCAGTAAACTTGGGATGTCTTGAGATAATGAATCTTAACAGGGATGCGAGCACCATATATCTAATGAGTAAGGAAATCCTTTCCTGGTCAGCGCCAAAGTTCTCCAACTGGGAAACTGGATTTTGCCGCGGGGGTGCTTTGCCTGACGGGAGACTGCACATGGAATGAGAAAAGGGCCACTCCGGTCACTTCCCTCTGTCATTGCTCTAGCGATTTAACAACAGTGGCTAGGTGGGAAGTGGTGTGAGTCACTTACTGCCTGACTGAGGACAGTCAGCGTGGCTGGTGGGCGTAACGCATCCCAGGGGCTGAATAGTGGGGTTGCCCCTGTGAATTCTGAGTCCTGGCTGGCCTGAGACTGACTGCCTGCTGACCACTTGCTGTGCTGGTCATAACCTTCCCTACCCCAGGGGACCCTTGGTAACTTCAAGCTGGGCATGGGGCAGATTCCTGAAAGCTTCATGAGCAGAGAAAAGGGGGGAAAAAGCTGACAAGGCTTTATTCACTCAGTCAGTATTGTTCTGGGTGACACTTGGGGTATGGACAGCCCTTCCCTAGCAGGAGCAACGCCCCTCGTTCTCTCCCCCATCCCCCTCAGCCGCAGTCTTTGGGAAGCACCCACACATTCCAGACCAGTGCCGTGCTGGCCTCACAGGCTGCAGGATGAGCAAGACAGACAAGGTGCCTGTCCTGACACCCTGGTGGGAAACATGGTAAACAAGCACATCAACACAGGTTTAAGGTTTGGATCTGGAAAGAAATGGAAAACAGCTTCAGGAGATGACGGTGAGGGAAGTCCTCCCCGAGGAGGTGACACTGGATTGGAGGACCGAAGGAAGGATAGCTCTCCCTGATGTAAGTGGAAGGGTAGGGGGTTGGGGTGGTCAAGGCACAAAAAATGGCGAATCAGAGACCTCGATGGTTGTGAACTGGCTGTCTGGGATCGAGGAGAGGCCAGTAGGCAAGCAACGTACTGACTGGGTCAGTGCGAGTGGGGGAACGCCTTCACTTTACAGAAGAGGAACACACTTGTTCCCCTCCTCGCTGTCTCATCTGAGGCTCCTGACAACCCGAAGAGTGAGACAGTATTATCATCACATTCTCTGCGTGAGGAAGCCAACGCTCACCTAACAGAGGTTAAGGGATCATTCTGTTGCCACCCAGTTGTGGGGGGTTGCAGGCCATCAGCCCCAAATCCCCGTGCTGCTGCATTTCGTGCCCTTCTGCCACCATCCACAGTGATAGTCACTTGGTGCAGCATGAGATGTAGGGTTCCGGACCGAACATTGCAGGTGACAGGAGTCACCACTGTTTCACAGTTCATTACCTTTTTTTTTTTTTTTGAGAACAAAATGTAGTAAAACACTCCTTCTAAAGAAATGCCAACGAAATGCTTTGTCACTGTTTAATGGAAGAATATAAGATATTTTATTTTGCAAGAGCATGGAACATGCCTTTTTAATCATACATAGCTTGGGATTAATACCTTGGGGATTCATTCATCCTGCAGGAATTCATTAGCTGTTGATCGAATGCTCGACACAGCATCAGAGGGACAGACTAGGCGGTGCCGGGCATTGAGGGGGGCAGAGAAGGTGACGGGGTGGGGAAGGCCAGGGGATGAGGCTGGTCTCACAGACCCAGCAGCACCCAGGGGGCAGCTTTCTAAGAAGTCCCAGCACCATCTTGACATGACCTGCTGGTTCCCACAGTCGGAGCGTGAGGCCTCTGAGCTCTGAGACCGCTCCGATGCCAGATAAATGGGCGCTGCCTTGGGTTATGCCTCGGCCGCTGCCTCGCTCCCTGATAATTGGCCAATCGTGGGGAAGAGTGCCATGCTCCTCCTGTTAATGGAAGTGGCCTGTTACCTCTTCGTGCCTCCCCCACCATGGGTTAGATCTTCCCCGTTCAGTTTGGCAGCAGTGCCCCGTCGTCTCACTGACGTGGTCACAGTTGTGCTTTCTGGATGCGCGCATGTGCTCTGGCTCGGCAGCCCCACGTCGCTCAGGGTTTGGCACGTAGCACGCGCACCCATACATCACCCCGGAGCTTATGCCGCCTGATGTTTGCTTGCTGATCACCTCGTTCTGGAACGAGAATAGGCTCGCTCTGCAGCAATTATCCACCCAGCTTCCCTTCATGGCCAGTTGCAGAGCTATGTGCTACAGTGCCGTTGGTTACGGTGGGTGTAAACCCGGGTCACCGTAACCCCTGTGACATTTGGAGCTCTGCGCACATGAAACGGAAATGGGAAATAATCACAGCCTGTGCTCGTCCATCATGCTCATCAAGTCAGAGGGCCACCTAGTGAGTGATGTGTAGACTGTCACTGTGCTTTTGCTCCCCAGGCTGCCTTCTCCACCGCCCGTCTCCGCATCACCGAGTAGTACCAAGAAACCCTCTCAGCAGGTGCTATGTGCAGGGACAGGGTCATGCTGACGTCCCTTCTTAGGCCATGAGTGTCAATGAACTCCTTCACGAACAGCTGACTGGACGTGCCACTTGGCCGGCCCAGAACCACCCCCTGACTTCCTTCCTGTGTGCCTGCTGCTACCTGGGAGCTTGGGCCAGGCACCTTGTGTCCCAGGGCACCACTGCTGTCACCACACAAACCAGCTCTAGGTGGCTCTGGCCTTGACAGAATTAAGGGTGACTGTCCAGAACTCTGAGCTGGCCTTCCTCTCCTCCCAAGTGTTGTTGTGAACTGTTAATACTGAAAACTCGGATCAATCATTTCCCTCTCCACGAAGCCCTCCTAAGCTCCCCTCCCAACCCGCCCCCATCCTGGCTCACTTCCCCACTCCTTCCTCCGTGCCCTCAGTTTCCTTCATCTCCTAGTGTCCGTGTGGGACACAACAGCAGTACACCGCCGGCTCCTGGCTGCACTGTGAGCTCAGTGAAGGCCTGGCCTTGGCTTCCTCGCTCTTAGCCCAGTGTTGGTGCTTAGTCGGGGCTCAGTGAATGGTCAGCCCTCCGGCGACTGCAGTGAAGCCAGCTTCCCGAGTTGTCTGATTTGCCCCTAGCTCATATTTAGGGCACTGTGACGATCTGAATTTACTGGAAACCTTCTAGGTTAACAGTTTTTTTAAATTGAGAGGTAACATAAATGAAGCACATAAAAGTGCAGTGATCTTCACTGTACTGCTTGATGGCTTCATACACGTGGTTACATTACTGTGTACAGGTGTCCCCGCTTTTCAGAAGTTTGCTTTAAGCCACGTCTCTATTATAGAAGACATTTTTACAGAAGGCTGAAAAATCCAAAGAGGTTTTTCACTTTTACGAAAAAAACTTGGAAAGTGAGAACAGTGTACAGTGCAGGTGCTGCCGCCGCGGTGACAGGGGCAGTGCGAACCCCGAGCAGTGGCAGCGGGGCCGCCAAGCCCCTTCCCTGGAACCACGCTCAGCACCTCAGCATCACGTCCCGTAGCTCTGAACTGTGTCTGTGAGCATCTGTGCTTTATCTCCATTCATTCTGTGCATCTCCGAGCAAGCCATGTCCTAAGGTTACTGCTTCTCTGCTTCACACCCTTCAGGTTCACAGGAGGTTTCGTAGGAACGCTCTACTTTCAGATCACAGGGGAAGCTTGTAATTCAAGTCAAGACAGAAAACATCTCTGGCATCTTGTGTTCCAGGGCACCACCACTCCTGCTCAGTCTGCAACCAGTTCCTCCCCCACTCCTCCCCCCAGCTAATCACCATTCTCACTTTTAGGGGTGCTTTTTTGAAAGTTTTTTTTTATGTGAAATATTTATAACAAAACATTTACAGTGGATTAACCATTTTTAAATGTATAGTTCAGTGATATTAGATATGTTCTTTAAAGGTATTTTTTACATTTAATGGCACTGGTAATACTTTCTTGGGGTAAAACAATTGAATGATATAGAAGCAACTAGAGTAGAAAGTGAAAGTTCCCCAACCTCAGTATCTTTCTCAAAAGGAACCACTGTTCTCAGTTTGTGTATCCTTCCAGGCCTTGCTCTGTGTACCGTCATGCAAATACCTATCAACGCAGGAAAACATGATGTATATGTACATGTTTTAAGTCAATGGTTTTGTTTTTTATCCATGAACGGAATCCTTGATTGATTGATCGGTCTTTCTTACGCAGTCTGTGTCAGGGTTTTTCTAAGGGGGCACACCCAGACCTAATAGAGGACATTATGTTTGACCTCCGTGGCATCAGCAATGCTGGGCTTGCATGTTTGCATCCTTCCTCCTGAACCCTTGCTCCTGACCCCTCTCGCGGTCCTTGCAGAACCTCTTCTCAGACCCTGCCACCCCTGAAAGGCCTTAGTTATCGCCGACCCCTGGGGGGAGTCACCTTCTTGAGTATGTAACTTTGAAGCCAG
Organism: Camelus ferus; assembly: GCF_009834535.1. NCBI lineage: Eukaryota > Metazoa > Chordata > Mammalia > Artiodactyla > Camelidae > Camelus > Camelus ferus. The sequence continues at coordinate 29,177,180 of NC_045713.1, read as the reverse complement.
GCGCAAAGGTTGGAGGCATGAAGGCTGGTGGAAGGTGTCCTTAACCAGCAGGTGGGGGCAGACACTCTAGGGAGTACTTAGACCCCAGACCACCCCTGAAAACACACTGCTGGACTGCAGCTGGCTATGACCCCAGAAGCCAGGCTGCCTAAACGTCCAGCCACAGAGCCCAAGGCTCCCCTCCTGCATCCCCAACTCGGGTGCCTGGCAGAGTCTCTGGAGGCAGCAAGGAGGGCCCCGCACCTCCACTCTCCCCCTGCAGCTCAGGCTTCCGATCCCTGGGGGGTGAGCCCTTAGGGAAACCCAAGCCTGCGGCGTTTGGGAAACTAGACCTTATTTGCAGGATTCTTTTCTCTGAGGCATGCGTGAGGTGCTTTCTTTATAAAAAGATAAACCCAAAGGCCTTCTGATTTTTGACTCTGAAGTGGGTTTTCCCGTTTCTTCTGGTTGGTTCCATCCTGTTAGCTCTTCCACTAAGTTTGGCTCCTGAGGGTGTTAGGCCCCTTTCTCCATCCACCCTCTCTTTTCTTCTGTTTTCTTCTTCTTCTCTCTGTCACGTTGGATGTAGTATGGATGGGACAGGCCACTCGGCAGCAGTCCATCAAGGCATGCCCTGCTCCAGGCACCTGGTTTAGTGTCAGGAGGACAGCGGGGTATAAGATGGCACTGCCCACGGGGCTTTCCGTCTGGAGCATCCGGGGTTGGCCAGTGTAACACAGATTCCCGGGGAGCTGGCAGCCGGGAGGCAGGAATGATAACGAGTCCCTGCCCACATTTCCCAGCCACGCCCTGTCAGCATCTCCATGGTAACTATGGGATTTTTGTTGTTGTTGTTGTTGTTAGTATTTTTTCTTAAATAAGACTTTTTAAATATAGAAGAAAAAAGGGGGAAAATAAACTTCATAATTCCAATATCCAAATGATCCCTGTTGAATTTTTTGAAAAGTTTATATGCATATACAATAAGAAATTTCAAACGGAGGAAAGGTATAGAAGTGAAAATCTCTTAAGTGCACTTTTAGGGGTGTGCACACATAGTACCACTTGCCTTTTTTCCTTCCCCAGACATGAAATGCTAATATATTCTTGTGCAGCTTTCCAGGAAAAGTTGTGTTTACACCATCATAAGGCTTTACCCCAAAGGGTCCCAGCTTTGTTCCCTGTCCTTCCTTTTTTATCCTGGTGCTGTTTCTGCATCAGTATATCTAGGTCTAAAAAGACCCCAGTCTTTTTAACATCTACGTGGATTCCCGCTCTATGGACAGACCATAATTACCTAACCATTCCCCTGTTGATGGACATTTAGGTTATTTCCAGCTATTTACTGGGTAGGTTGCATTTTAAAGGTTTGAAATTTCCCTGGTAAGCATGCCTTCTCTGCCTCCCTCCCTAACACCTGATCATTGACAAAAGCATAGCCCTTGGAAAGTTTTTAAATTCATTTTCACAGTTGAGTTTTTCTTTTCTTTTCTTTCTTTTCTTTTCTTTTCTTTTCTTTTCTTTTCTTTTCTTTTCTTTTCCTTGTTTCTCTCTCTCTTTCTCTCTTTCATGTATGCGGAGAAGGGAAGGTAGCTGTCTATATATTGGATGCTTCCTATATCACCAGGCTCTGAAGGAACTTTCTATCCATGATTTTGTTTAGCTCTAGGAGGCCAGAATTACTTCTCCCATGTTTTAGACAAGAGGCTGGAAGCTCTGAGAGGCCCCACAGCTCATGTAGGGTCTGGCTGGGCTTCACACCACTCTGACCAGCCCTGGACCTCGTGCGTTGCTTCACTTCCCTTACTACTGCCAGCTGTTCTGTGTATCTGAGTCCATGCAGAGCTCAGGGAGAGGTTTCTACATCCATCCATGTGAATTTCTACTCATAGCTTCTAACCAGTGGTGTGCTCTGTGTTTGGTCTCAGTTTTCTGTTCCTGAAAGCTTTAATTACATGTGGCATGCTCCAAAATTCCCTAGAAGTAAGTGGTGATCAGAGGAAGCAGTCACTTCATCTTGAGGCCCCAATTAACCGGGTTTGGGTCCTTCAGGAGAGGATGAGGCCGGCGTCTGGGGCTGCGTTCAATCGCACAGCATCCTAAGTGGGCCCTGATGGATGCTGTCTGTCAAGTGCTGCAAGCTCAGAATGCTCTCATCTCTGGGCTCTTGGTTGTCGGCATCTGTAATGCACTATCTGGGTTTCCTGGACAGTAGAAGCTCGTCTCAATTTAGCTGTCATTTTTGTGGATGAATAATCCAAAGGAGGTAAATAAAAATTAATGTTTGGATTTGGATGCTAATTTAGCTTTCCATTAGGTTTTGTTTTGAGTGTTATTGAAATTAATCTGTGTTCTTTGAGCACATTTCACTTATTGGCAAGGTCCGGTAGCCCCCAGAATATAATGGCGGTTGTTTGGGGTAAATTCAGAAGATGGATAGACTGTATCAAGATAATGGAAAAGTTTCCTTTAAAACTTTCCTTTTCAAAGACAAAATGATGTCTGAACGTCATCTGGACCCTGAAAAGAGAAAAATACTTCAATCAGAATCCTACCTCAAACAAATCAGGAACAGTTTTATTTTGTTTTTGGTTTTGTTTTTGTTTTTGTTTTGTCTTTGCTTCTTTCTAAACCTGATTCATTTGCACGTAGATGCTTTTCAGAGAGTACTAAACATGAAACTGAGTTTGAGCTCCCGGTGAAACACTGATATTTTAGGAAGAGCTTGGCCTTTGGGATTGGGCAAGTTTCGATTCAAATTCTGACTGAAGCTCAGTAGCTGTGTGGCATTGGGCCTGTCACTTAACCCTTCTGAATCTCACTTTCCTATCTGTAAAATGGGACAGATAATCCCTATAGCTCATGGTTGCTCTAAGAACTGAGATACAGCCATGTTTTCCACAATGTGGGATATGAACCATGGTGACGCACGGGCCTTTCTCATTTCTCTTAGGCTTCTGACTTTTTAGGGAAAAACGTTTTCCTTAGGGGCAGGCTTCTTTTGGGGATGAGCTTTAGAACTCATTGCCAATACTTGCCAGGCTCCCCTTCTAAAGAGAGCCAGCATTTGGTTACACCCAATACACCTTGCTTTTTCTTTTCTGTTTTTTATTTTTATAATAGCAAGATACGCTGGTGTCCCATTTCCATAGTGATATTCAGTTCCTTTTAAAATAAGTATATTTAAACTAGAAGTTTAGCGCAGCACATCAGAGTGCTGTGGTTAAGATGTAAATTGTGTAGATAAGTGGTCTTGAACCCCAGCTCTGCCACCTCCTGGCTCTGTGACCTTGGGCAGGTCATTTAACATCTCTGAGTCTCAGTCTCATCACATGTACAGTGAGCGTAACAACAGTACTATCTTGTGGGGGTTTTGTAAACTTTAAGTGAGATAATATAGTCAGAGGCCTTAGAACAGCATCTGGTGCGTAGAAAGTACCATAAAAGCATTAATCAGAAGTGTGTTTTTGACCTTTGGGAAGCGCAGAGCTGGTACTGGTAAAGTGCAGATGACTTAGGACCATGGGCAATAAATAGTAGCTGGTGCTGTTGTTTAGATTATAGTAATAATGATGTTCATAACAGTTACAGTAATCAACTAGGGGTAGCATTTGTTGTTTTGGACAGGAATTTCTTGGGGCAGAAACTCTCGGGCAGCTTAATAGGATGCAGCGTTGAGTCCAGCGCTCAAATCTGCCTGTTGTCTTGGTTCGACTTTCCTAGGCCAAGCCCAGCATTCGGTGCTTCATTAAACCCACCGAGACGCTAGAGCGGTCCCTTGAGATGAACAAGCACAAGGGCAAGAGGCGGGTGCAAAAGAGACCCAACTACAAAAACGTTGGGGAGGAAGAGGATGAGGAGAAAGGGCCCTGCCGAGGATGCCCAAGAAGACGCCGAGAAGGCTAAAGGTACAGAGGGTGGTTCAAAAGGCACCAAGACGAGTGGGGAGAGTGAAGGTGAGTGCGCCTGCAAACGCCGACCTGCGAGCCAGGCTGTCCTGTGTGTGGTCCCCTGTGTGTCAGTGGGTGCACCTGTCGTTCCGGACCCCAGTGTACCTCACTCTGCACAACCAGCGGTTCGGAGGCAGCTGTGGGCAGATCCCGTACAAGGCCTGCCCTTGTCGGATGGGTGTCCTGGAGCAAGGTCCTCTCCTTTTAACAGAGGTCGGTGCTTCCGTTTCCCCAACTGTAAAAAGAGGATAACACGTAGAATTCACTTTGTTTTTAAGAGACCTAGACGGGTTAACACGTGTATCCTGCTGGGGACAGGGCCTGGCCCACGTCATAAGGCTCTGCTGCTGCTGCCGCCTGTCCTGCTGTTATTATTATTATTATCATCATCTTGATCATTATTGCTGGTCTTATTACTCCCGATAACCTGGGGTTAAGATCTTCGACAGAAGTCATCATTTCCAGTGCACTGCAGGAAGAAGAATGCCCATGCTTAATGAAATGATATGCTTTTCAAAATGAGATTATGGTTTGTTGGAATCAAATGGTCAAATATAATCCCCTAGATTCTGACATTAAGATTTTTCCCAAGTCCTGACTGTGTTTAGAGTGAGGTACACTTGTGTTTGGTGCACATGTGCTCAGTAAACAGAATCATTGTGTCCTCTTTTTGCCCTTGTCGGGAATGATTCTGGTTTACTTTCCACCCTCCTCTCATTTAAATGCTAACACCTCCTCCATCTGGAGAGCGTTGTCCTCTGTGGAATGAAGCAAGCTTAAACTGTCCAGTTGCTTGTGTCATGGGCTGGGCTCACAGCCACACAGATGGGGTCACTGGCCACGGCCCCGGGCACTTGGTGGAGGAGGTGATGGGGCGCAAGTGGGGTGGGGGCTCTGCTCATGGAGGCGAACTCCCACCTCACCTCCTGGGACAGACCCAGGTGCTGCTCAGCTCCCGGCTGTGGTCTGCTGAGGCTGTGGGGAGCATTTCCTGCAAGCCGTCCTCCTGGGTCCTGGGCTAGCAGTGGCTGCTCTGAAGCCAGCTTCCCGGCCCATCAGCCTGGACTGTGAGTCCAGGGCATCTGAAGCTGGAAAATGGAGCAGCTCAATAAATCAGTGACTGGAAACTCGTATGTTTTGGGGAGTTTGCTGCAATTATGTAGCTGAAACCCACCCCTTCCCCCACCCCGCTAGCCCTGTTCTGATTTTCTTGGCACTTCTCAGTGAATGTCACCATCACATTTTGATAAGTAAAACTGAAGTGTCTCCCTGGTGCCACCGGCTCATTTTAAGGCTGAGATCTCCAGCATGCTTTTATTTCTGTTCAAAGTGCGCAGTAAGCATTTTGGTTTAGGAATTGCTGTTTGGCTTGGGAAACCTTTGCCAACAGATACCACTGGTGGGGAGGTGAGGGGCAAACACAAGGTAAGCCATACTTGTTTGCTTATTTGGATCATTTTGGGTTTTTTTTTTTTCTAACTTGGTAGAAAATTGCCTGCTTAAACCCTAGATTTAGCTGCCCTGTAGCCACATAGTGGAGAAAATGGGCAACTTCACTCCATTTTGTACACTGTGTTCTTGTCAATTTTGTTTTGGAAAGATGCTACCTCTTTTGTTCCAGCCCTTTTAAGGGCTGCTCTCTAACCAGGCCGGGGCCGTGACTAACCTGTGGTGTGGACAGGGGCAGGCTTGGCCTCAAACACACAATCAAATGACTCAGCCAGGCAGCCCAGTCCTGGCGCATGGGGGCTGCAGTGGCCAGACTGCCGTCCCAGCTTCCTGTTAGGATTGGGGCGAGGACTCACGGCAGGCTGATCCCACCTGCCGCATGTTGGGGGCAAGGGGAGAGATGGGCGGATACTCACCTGACTTGTGCCAGACAGGGCCCAGCAGTTTCCAGTGGAGGCTTTCTTGGACAGTCGATACTGACTTCAGGGCTCGGTTGAGCATGGCTCTCCACGACCCCCTTGGCATCTTAGCACCCTCCTGTTTTCTCAGGCACTCACTAATCTTCCCGCCCGGCTCACCATAAATCAGTACAACTTTCAGGCCCGTCCAGCAGAGAGAATGCCTAACTGGGCATCAGGAGCTGTATTCTGGGGCTTTTTGAATCGTTTATTTGATCTCTTAGACATTCTCTTGTTTGAAGGTACGGCTGGTGGGTATCCTCTCCCTCGGCTGTATCTGTGTTTGGGCATTAATTCCTGTGACCTGGAAGGGTGTCAGGCACATTTCCTCATTCAGTTTCAATCCAGAGAACAGTGTAGATGGGGGAGGTGCCTAGGAGAAGGGAGAGCTGCCTTGCAATCCTGTCTTGACAGCTAGGCTTACTGTGTGCCTTGGATGGTCTCCTCAAGCTCTGGGCCTCATCTTCCTCATCTGGAAATTGTGACTATAGGAGATGTAATTCATGTAATGAACTTTTTTTTTTTTAAATAAGGATATGTTAAGTATTCTTGTAGTTGCAAAATTTAGAAATTCAACTCAGGCTGACTTAAGCAAAAAAGGCAGTTACTGTTCACGTAACTGGGAGGCTGGACCCAGGGGCACGGATGACCACTGGCAGTGCCAGACTCACACCCTGCCAATTTACTGCCAGATGGAGAGGAAGCTGCTCCTTCCCCCTGGCTGCAGTGAAGTCTGGGGGCCAATGATGCTTGTTGGTGAGAATGGGCCTGGCTTGCCCAGCCCTATAGAGGGATGTTCTGTGCTGATTGGCCAGGCCTGGGTTACGCATCTACGCTAAGGTGACTCCCTCAGTAAGAAATGAGGTACGTTCATCAGAAGAAGGGGGTGTAAATGTCGGGTCAGCAGAAACAGCAGATGCTCCATTAGGAAGCCACACTATTTCTGTTTACGCCTCAGTTTTCCTCAGGGCTGTCTTCTTTCTTTCTGTTTTGAGGTGAATATGTGGCTATTTTCTCCAAATTATTCCTTCCCTAGCCTGCTTCTTGCATTGTCCCTAAATCTCAGGGCTTGTTGATAGCCTGGTGACTCTTGTGTAAAGAGATGCTGGCACCAGCTCCTCCCTGCATCCCCTGCTACCCCCATTTTAGTGCTGAAATCTTTACTGAAAAAGGCAGCATGAAGCACAGAAGTGAAAAGGCATGTGGTCACAAGTCACAATTCTGCCATGACCTGATTTGAATGTGGTATTAACTTGTTTTTTTCTGCAAACTGCAACACCCAGAATTCACACCTCCTCCACATTTAAGCCCAGACAAGGAAGTTGTGTGAAATGAATGTGCACCCCTGGACCCTCCACTTCCATCCCTGGTTTGCAAAGAAATGTTCCCTACCTCAGGTCCCAAGTAATGGGCAGCTCATTCTGAAACCAAGAAAATCACAGGGCTCCTAATTTTTCAGGAGCTGAATACTGAAAGGAAGACCAGAGGCGCCCTGGCCCCTCCGGCCAGAGGAGTGTTCACCCAGATGCACGTTCTTGTCTCATCCTGCTTTCCAGTCTGAGAGGATGGTCGCCTCTTTTTGGATTCACTTAGAACAGTTACTTGGTGATCCTGGGCAAGTCATCGCCCTTCCTGTGTTTCTCCACCGATAGAGGGGCCTGCGCGAAGCCCGGCCATCAAGGTGTCAGAAACGAGAACATCAGTGCCTCAGCATTTAGCATGTGACCCATGAGCACTGGGTAGGAGCCCTGGCAAGTCGGAGAGCAGAGCGGGGAGCCTGGAAGTGGTGCTTGAGCTTGACTAGGGGGACTTTGTCCTTGGGCACACTGGCAAGTTTCTGTGGGGCCTGTTTCTCTGTTAATTTTTATAACGAATAGTGAGGTGGGAAGTGTGTGTGTGTGTGTGTGTGTGAGAGAGAGAGAGAGGAGAGAGGGAGGGGGAGAAGGATGGGTTGGCTGGTAGAGAGATGTAGGAGTATCAGCTTTTCCAATGGGCTTAACTAATATGAAGAGAAGGATTAGAGGTCAGTTTAGACAAATCCTCTGCAAAGCAACTTCCCAGAAAAATGTTCTGAATTCAATCTCATGCTATCCAGTAAACAATAATTAGAAATCAAACGAAAGGGTACCCCAGATACTCAGCATATTCACATCCTGTCATTGCCAGGCACCGACTGAATCTTGAAATTCTGCTCCAAAGCCAGCCAGCAGCATGCGGTTTTGCCCCCATTTCCTAGGTAACCAGCAAGGGCATCTTTCTCCTCCTTCCCTTAACCTCCTTTTGAAGGCTTTCTCATGATCCCCGTCTCCTCTGTTCGTTGTCTGTCCTTGCCGTGATTACTGGACGGTAGAACACAGAGGGCAACTGAGAAAATCCTTGAATTTCTCAGTCAAAGACTGTTGGGAGGTCATGCCCGCCATTTCCCCGAAAAGCACTTCATTTACCAAATATTAATCAGATGAGAATGTACATCATCCCGGGCAAGTTGATGAATTATTGCCGTTATTTAAAAAAGCCAAGAGTGTCAGAGTGCTGGGGGAGCTCATGGACTTGGCCAGAATTGTCATATCCAGGGACAGCAGTTGATGTCCTTGGGTGGCAAGGGTCCTCAGGCCTCTCCTGTGCACTCACATCGTGTGCAGCCATCCCCACCTCCCGGCCCCAGAACTCTTCATCCTCCCAAACTGAACCTGTACCCATGAAACAACTGCACAGATGCTCGTTTACACGACAGAGCGGACAGACAGTGCCGGGAGAGGAGCCCGCGGGCAGCTGGGGCCAGAGGCCTCCCTCCTGATCTCTCTGTGCCTCAGTTTCCGTTCCATAAAATGCAGAGACTGCAGTCGATCAGCATAGCCCCAGCTGTGGGATATGGAGATGGCTTTGGGTGGGACAGAGAGGGCCTTAAAGACCATGGTGAGAGGATTCTTGCCAAGAGCTCAGCTCCAGGGAGGCTCGTGGTTGGTGTGTGCATCCGACACCCCATCACATTCCCCAGTCTCCCCCCTTTCCATTCACACGACAGGCCTCAGCACCTTTTCATTTATTTGTTGTGTGTGTTTTCACAATTACTTTCTACTTCTGTTGGCTTTATGCTTATAGTAGTAATTTCTAAAAATGTTTTATTTGAAAATGATTTCAAATTTATAGAAAGTGAAACAAAAACAAAAATAGTATAAAGAACATCTGTTTACTCTTTACCTGCTTTCTCCTTTTAACGTCTTATACCCCATTTGCTTTCTTACTTGCATATTCTCTCTCTCTCCACACGTTCGCTCTCTCTCTCTCTCTCTCTCTCTCTCTCTCACACAGACACACACACTCTCTCACACTTTTTTTTTCTGGGTAGGGTACACCCATCATGCCCCTTCCCTCCTAAATTCTTCAGCCTGCATTTGCTAAGCACAGGGCATCTCTGTCGTGACCACAGCACAGTTACCAGCTTCACCATAGTTTCCTTCTGTCCGTGTTCCAGTTTATCCGTTGGCCTAATGGCGCCCTTTGCAGCATACTTCCTCCTTGCAGTATAAAATCTGGGCCAGACTCAGATCGTGCCCTGAATCGCCATGTCTCTTTAGCCCCCTTCCTCTGGACGTTTCCACAGTCTGTCTTTCTCTTTTACAACTTTGACATTTTTGAAGACTACAGAACCTCTCCCTCCTTTGTTTTAGTAAAACATTCTTCATTCTGCCTTTGCTGTTTCTTTGTGATTAAATTGAGGCGATGCATTCTTGGCTGAAATACGGCCTAGGTGACATGTCCTTCCGTGGGTGTCACATCTGGAGGCACATAACATCCTTCTGTCCCTCATGGGTGATGTTAATTTTGGCCACCTGGTCAAGGTACGGCCCAGTTTCTCCACTGTATCATTACTTTCTCTTTTCTTTGAAACTGATTAGCAATCCATGGGGAAACACTTTGAGATAATGCCGATATTCTGTGCCGCATTAAAACTCCCCCCTAGATGTGGCATTCACTGACGAGTCTTGCCTGATCCCGTCTTTACCAGGATGGTGGTAGAATGTTGGTTTTCCAACGTCTCCGTGTTTAATAGTCAGTCCTCAGTATTCCACTGTAAGCAAGACTCCTCCCTTCTTCCCATTCATTTATTTATCTGTCTGTCTATTCTTGGCACAAAATCGTGGATTCCAGTTTTTTAGTGGTTTGTATTTCATCAAGACTCCTCTCTTCTTCCCATTCATTTATTTATCTGTCTGTCTATTCTTGGCACATTATCATGGATTCCGGTTTTTTAGTGGTTTATATTTTATTACTGTAATGAATTTGATGCTCAAATTGTCCCAGATTTGGTCCTTGGGAACCCTTTCAGACTGGCTACGTCCTTGTGATATCCCCCCGTCATTTTTTAAGCAGTCCTTACACTTTCTGTCATAACAAGGTTCGTTTCCCACCTACTCTGCCTCCCTTGGGGTTAGTCATTTCTCTGAAAAGCCCTGGTTCCTTTCAGTGGGCAGCAGTACTAGAGGCCAAGATCTGAGCACTAGCTATGCTCATCACCACATGAGATGTCTTACTTTTGGGCCCTTTCAGTGGACAGAGCTAGAAAATACATGCATGTAAAAGTACACATTACCAATATCTCCAATTCCAATGAATTCCCAGAGTTCTTTCTTGCCTTCCTTCTCCCACTCTAGATTTGTATGTTTCTTTGATAGCGAGAGCTGTGGCTCCCACTGACATCAAAACATTTAGTATTTGCTCAGTCCTATAATACGTCTTTAAAAGTTTCAGAATCGTTTATTGTATGATAAAGAATTCAAGGTCATTTGCAGTTCCCCGCCCCCACCCCCAAGTATTTTGCCTGTATCCAAACTGAGCATATAGAGTCGGGTATTGTGTTCATGGACTACTTGGATTCGTCTACCCTTCCTTTCTTTTCCCCCTTCAGGGTACATGTGGTATTCATTTGAAATATATTTTAGCCCTTTTTTTTTTTTAAGTTTAGGATTCTCCCTTCCCATTCATATTGATTTAATTTCTTAAAAAAAAATAATTTGGAATGTTAACAGACTCAAACTATGCAAAAGGGTTTGTACAGAGAAGTGTCCTTCCCTCCCATATTCCTTCCATCCTATTCCCCCGCCTCTTATAGATAACTAACATTGTTTTCTGGACTAGCCCTGCTGTGTTTCTTTGTGTAAAAAGAAGCAGATATATGTATGCTTTCTAATTTCCCTTCTTTCTTACACATGGCGTATAGCCCACGGTATATGCTGTTTGGCACTTTGCTCTCTTCACTTAGCACTGTCTCCGGAAATAAGTCCGTATCAGTTCCCAGCGATCTTCCTCATTCCTTTCTACAGCTGCACTGTGTGTGTACCATAGTTTATTCAACCAATCTTTATGCTTGGACATTTAGGTAGTTTCCAATATTTTGCAATTACAAATAATACCACAGTGAATACCCTTGTGGGTGTGCATTTTCATATCATAGGAGGTGTATCTTCCAGATAAATTCCTGTAAGTGGGTTTGCTCAATTGAAGGGTATAGGAATGATTTATTTTAAGTTTTCTTTTAAAATGTATTTAAGTAAAAAAAAAAAAAAAGTTCAAATAAAATGATTAAATAAATAACAAATAGTGGAGGCAACCCACAGACACGGCAGAAACTGTAAAGGCAGGCAAATGGGTGAATTTGGGGCTAGGGTGTTGCTACAGTCCCCTTCAGATTCCAAAACAGAAACCTCGTCTAGGTGGGGGCTCATGGTATAATAACTGAGGTTCAGATGGCGCCCCCTGGGGATTCATCATCAGAGCCTGGGTCCTCACCTCAGTGACCATCAGTGGAAATCTGTGTCCATGTGAGCCCACTGACGTGCTCTCCCTGGTGGCAGCATGGTGTGTGCACCCCGGGAGGGGATGCAGGCCACACCGAGGCAGGCATGGTGCCAGAAGGGAGATGTGGCAGTAGGGGCCCTGAAGGCTGTGCAGAACCACGCCGGACGTCCCGGAGTGGCATAAAGAGGGTGCACTTTGACCCTCAGTCACTAAGACAGGCCAGATCCTCTTTGGCACCCACTTTTAAAGATGGCTGTGGAATCCATTTTAGAGTGGCGAGAATCTGGTGGGACCCTCTCCCCAGAAACCTGTTACCCACTCCTCACATGGCCATGGAGCATTTTGCATACAGTTTCAAGGAGTTGGCCAACCTAAGAAAGAATTGCTAGTTTTAAGAGTTGTGTGGATAAACTTTTTAAAAAGAAATGGGGGAAAACCTGTTTGGCTTTGGAAGAACTGTTCAGTGGAAAATTAAGTGGAGCAGCATCCTGCAGCTGTGCTGGCTGGAGCGGGAGGGATGCGGGTGCAGCTGTGAGAAGCGGGCTGACACAGCTGAGGTTCGGAAACCTTGTTGTGCAAGGAGAGGCCCTTGTGAACCTGGCCCTGCCCGAGTTCTCCACATGCGGGATGCGAGGGGGCAGGCTTGGCTTTCGCCACTGCTTCTCTAGCTGTGTTAACAGTCATTACGCTCCTGGGTTTCTGTTTCCTCATATACAGTCTCCAGGACCCAACTAGTGGTCTTCAGCCCATTTTGTGTGAAGCTCCAGAATCCCAGAAAGGAGCTTTAGGGGCCTCTGTGGAGTGCGTGAGGGAACCCGAGGTCGGAGACGATGGGACACCCACCCGCCCTGGACCTGGAGCAGCTCCCCTCTCCCCTCTTACTGTGGTGGTGCCCTGGGAAGTAGTCATTCAGAATTAACGTGCACCCACTTAACACAGTTTGATGAGCACCAGACTGGGTTATCTTTAACCCCTCCCCTACGCCAGGATTCTGATCATGTCCAGGGAGTTTAGAAAGGCAAAAAGGGACAACCACATCACAGCAGGTGGAGGCACTCCGGCTTGGGCCCCATAATCATGGGGAGTCCTTGGAACTGACTTCCTGCCAGGTCAGCCAGGCAGGCAAGGAGGAAGTGGGGCTGCAGCAGTGTGGGAATCAGGTCAGAGGTCACGGGGCAAAAGCCAGTGGCTGGCACCTCTTCTCATTTGGTAGTGTTCAGCTGTCTCTGACGGCACACCCCATCCATAAACACAAATAAATACATAACTTTAGCATGCATCTCCCCAGTATGTATGCATTTATTATGAACTATATACATGCTTGTCTTAATGTGCTAACGTTATATGCATCATAACATGAACAAAATAGATTTTTAAAAGACAAGGATAATTAAAAATAAAAGAAGTACTCCCCAGTGAGGTGTCTGCATCCTACTTTGGAGAAGACGAGGGTAGTTGGGAGGTACCTGAAGGAGGCTGGTGGCGGGGTCTGATGCAAGGACAGGAGGGGAGGGTGGTTCTCAGACGGCAGTCCGCATCGCCTCCTGCCCTCCACCACGTCTCCGTGCGTTCATTGTGAATTGACTCACTTATTTTTTTCTTAAATTTAGCTTCATCCTAAGCAGTAACATCCACAAAAGAACAGATTTTCTGTGCAGTTAGAATTTTCTTCTAATGCATTTCTAATGCCTTGGATGCAATTCTAATTTATTTTAATGAACAGATATAAAACTATGCAAACACAGAACACTTAAAAATCACATGTCAGCCCCCACCTGTGTGCTGGGGGATGGCCCTGTGGGGGCCACTCTGATCTGTGATGTCTGACTCCAGACCACTGGGAGGGAAGGGGCTAGTGAGACCGAGCCTCGCCCCTCCCCCCAGCTCCAGGCCCCTGTGGACGTGTGGGGGTGCACTCCTCCGTGTCAGAGGACAGTCTCAAGCACAGTCATGTTTAACAGTCCGCATGGGGGCGGGGATGCGACACCTCCCTGTGAGGACACTGTGCACACACTGATCACAGGCTGGGGATGCGTTACACATTACAGCTGCCATGCATCACTGCCAGCCCTGCCTGCCACCGAAACCTCCCATCCATTCATCCATTTCAGAGATGTTTAATGAGCATTTGCCTTGTGCCAGGCCCCAGGCTAGACGCTGGAATTCTGGGGGAGAACAGGACAGATAAGGCAGCTACTCTTAGAAAGCCCACATCCTAGTGGGGGAAGGCCAGCAGGAAACAAGCAAACCAATACGTAGGAAATATAAAATCCAAGTACAGGTTTCCCCCGTGATCCGAAAGTAGAATGTTCCTATGAAGCCTTTCGTTAAGCCAGAATGGCGTAAAGCGAAGAGGCAATTGTCTTAGGTTACGTCTTGCTAACAGATGCACAAAATAAATGGAGATAAAGCACAGATGCTCACAGACACAGTTCAGAGCTACGGGACGTGATGCCGAGGTGCTGAGTGTGGTTCAGGGGAAGGAGCCTGGCGGCGCCGCTCCAGCTGCTCGGGTGCGCACTGCCTGTGTCACCGCAGCTGCAGCACCTGCGCTGAACGCTGTTTCTGCTTTTCACCTTTTTTGTGTGTGTGAAAGGGAAGATCCCTTTCAGATTTCTTTCGGTTAGTGAAAACAGGTACTGATGTAGGTCTTTCATAAAAGCGAAGTGGCCTAAAGCGAACATTTGAAAAACAGTAATAGTTATAAATACTATAAAGTAAAGATAAGGGGGGAGGGGACAGATCTCTACAGACGAATTCCAAATAATTCATGTAGCCGTTCCTCCCTCAGGAAGATAGAACACAACTCCCTACTCCTTAAGCGTGGGCTGCGTTGAATGGCTTGCTTCCAAAGGGTGTGGGGTGAAAGGAAGGAAAAATCACTTTCCCGTGGAGAAACCTGACTGACATTCGCTTGGCCAAGTCCTGCAGATTAACACCCACAGTTACAAGCAATATCGATAGCCTGTACCCTTGATAGGAAGTGATGAGAAGGGCACTTCTCTCAGTGGTCTTCCTCCCACAAACCTACAACCCCAAGTCTAACTATCAGAAAAGCATCCGTCAAATCCAGATTGAGGGACAGTCTACAAAAAGTGTGACCAGTCTCCTCAAACTGTAATGTCATCAAAAGCAAGGAAAGGCTGTGAAACTGTCATGGTCAAGAGAAGCCTAAGGAGACCTGTAACATGGCACCCTTGATGGGGTCCTGGAGCTGAGAAAGAATGTTAGGGAAAAACTAAGGAAATCTGAATGAAGTATGGCATTTAGTTCATAAAAGCTGAAAGAGGTAAAGGAAAACCCAGTGGAAAGAGTGTCTGAGAAGAGGACTCTGAGGTGGTGGCATTTGAGCTGAGCCTTGAATGACATGACTGAGTCATGCCTGGATAGGGAGGACCTGTGAGAGCGTCCCAGGCAGAGGAAACAGCTGTGTAAAGATCCTGGGGCAGAAAGAAGCTTGGGTAATGGAAGACGAGTGAGAAGAAAACTCGGCACAGCTGGTGTGGTGCCGGCGGAGAGAGCCTGGCGGTGAGGCCAGAAGCCAATGGGGCCAGGCCATGCCAGGCCTTGATGCCGTGGACGGCATTTGGATTTTGTCCTGGGTGTGATGGGAAGACAGAAGGGCGACCTGAGCTAATTTCCACTTAAAATCACTTGAGTCTGTGCAAACAGCAAACTAGGGGGCAAGGAAAGAAGCAGAGGCCAAGTGGGAGGCCCCTGCAGGAGCCCAGAGAAAGACATGGCGAGGCCGTGGCAGAGCCAGGGTGTGTGCCCATCCTTCCCAAACAGAAAAATGCTCATCGTTGCTGTTCCCTCATCATGTCTCCCAAAGATGGGGGGACAATACCTGAACTCTGGGATCGAGTATTTGGAGGTCCACACTTGCACGTCAGGGAACTCTGTAACAGGGACACCTCACAACTCAGCAACTGCCCACCTCTAACTCAGGACGTTTCCTTTGTTAGTTCAAGGGTGGAGGGTATAGCTCAGTGGCAGTAGGCATGCTTGGCATGCATGAGGTCCTGGGTTCAATCCCCAGCACCTCCCCTAAAAATAAATAATAAAAACCTAATTATCTCCCCCCAGCCAGAAAGAACAAAGAAAAAAGCCCTTTGTTGGTTCAGATTTTTTCTTGCAAATGAAAATGTACACCGTGCTTAAGTCGGGGGCTACAAGTTGCCCCTATTTAATTGGGAAAAATAAAACGAGGCCCCTCCCCTCTCTGCCTGCTGGGAGTTGTAAATGGGAAGGGAAAACGAGGGCTTCGTCACTCACGTCAGAGCCTTTTCTACGGTGTAAACAGTTTCAGAATATTTTCAGTGAATTTGGTTATGTTTTATTAACCACATGCCATTTCTTCCACGCTCCTCAACTCCTCTGGGAAGGAAGTGTGGTATCAATGAAGTAGAATAAATAACTTTTTTCTTTTAAATCTTGAAATAAATCATTGCAATCTGTGCTCTCTTGTTAAAATCAGGGCCACATTTCTTGGTGTTGCCAAAATGAAAGGCAAGAGAGGTCTGGCTTCCGTCTTATTTCTCCCAGCGTGCGTGTTGCTGATGCTCCTGTCACCACTGTCGAGCATTTGCTTGACGTGTTTGGAGCGGTCTACAGGCTCCATCTTGAGCCTGAGCGTGTCTGTCAGTCTCGGTCTGGAGCTGGGTGGGCTCACCCCCATGTCTGTGTTTGCTTCCAGAGATAGAGATGGTGATCATGGAGCGCAGCAAGCTCCCGGAGCTGGCGGCCGGCTCCTCGGTGCAGGAGCAGAACACGACGGACGAGGAGAAGAGCGCGGCCACGGGCCTGGAGAGTGTCCAGTGGAGCAGGTAGTGCCCGCCTGCGCTCACGGGCCTTCGGGGTGGGGCTGCTGCTCGGTCTCTGGGATGAGGCAAGGGGCTCAGCCGTGGGGATGTGGGCCTCGGTGGGTGCCCACTAGGGATTACCCACTAGGGCCTCTTCCCGACACCCAGATGAGCTTTTCTGCCCTCAGCCAAGCCAGCCTGCTTCTCCAGCCGCTGGCCACCAGAGGCACCGTTCCTCTCCAGAGGCCACAGGGGCAGAGCTGGCCCTCAACCCTTCAGGTGTCACATTTTTTTCCCACCAAACATAGGGTGGTGCTCACCCCTTTGGAAGAATGACCAAGATGTGGCGCCACCACCCCAAGCACTTCACTGCTGCGCCCCATCCTAGCGGGTGTGGCCCTGTCCTGGCCACACTCTGCTGCCCCAAGAAAGGACCCCCTTGGGGGCAGCGTGTGGATTTCACTGTCTCATTCATTCACTGCCACGCCCACTGCGGGCACCATTTAATGCTGTATTTCACGCTGCTGTCCCCCTTTACTTTTTGCTTCATCATTCATTTCAGTGATGGCCGCCCAAACTACATCCACTGAACCTTGGAGATGCCACGTTTCCTGCACCCTTGCTGGAGCACCACGCCTTTCAGAATGGGATTGGGTGCAGGGCTGCTCGTAAAGTTGCAGCAAACTGTTAGGAGGGCTTCTTCATCTCAGTGTTATTTCCTTATCAGGTGGCCCTCCTGCACAGACGCCTGCAGTATCCTCCTAATCCCGTTAGTGTTAGTAAATGCCTACAAGGCCTTCACTCCCGGAACGCTTACAGTGGGGCAGATGAAACACACACGCACACACACACACACACACACCCATCCTATTATTAATCCAACTTAAAATGAAGAGTTGAAGCACCATGATTTTTCCCTCCATGTCTTGTTTATCACTTTAATTGGCAAATGGCTCAATTATCTGACAGGATTCATTTTTATCAGATACACAGTGGAGCCATTTTTAGTTTTGGTTAAATAAAAAACATTGCAGCACAGTGTGGGCTGTCCGTTGTACTGACAAAGACCTTTTTGATTTTGTTTGGTGGCCAAAAAAAAGTGATATCTGAAGCTCTAAAAATTAAGGAAATCTTATTCTAAACACAGAAGAGGTGGGGAAAACAACCTTTAGTTGTTTGGCACAGCATTAATTAGAATATGAATAACTGAAAAACCAAAATTGTCATGGGGAATGTTTAAGCTAATATAGGTGCATCTGCTTAATAGAATATTAGCTGCTGCTTTTAAGTGAATACTGTCATGACGTGTTCAGTTTCTTAGAATCTAGTAAATGGAGACAGCATATGTTTTGCCGAGTGTGGTAATATTGTAGCTTTCCTAAAGGAAGAAATTATACTCATGTATTGTCAAAAACAAAAAGTCAACGAGACCGAAAGGTTCTGTTTGAATATTGGGGTTGAGACCTCGTTTTTTCTTGCATTTTAGTGACACAGAGTAGGGTTTTCTTAGAGTTGACTGAGATTGTTTCTTTTGGTGGGGCTGGCATCTTCTACCATGTGGTTTGTAATGGAAGCTGATTGATCTTGTGCCTTGAATTGGGCCACATGCAGACTTGTGGCCCCAGGAACCTCTGGGCAAGAGCTGCACTCTGCTCTGAGACCAACTGAGTGCCAGGGAGAGACTGGCCCAGGTGGGGAGATGCTTCTCCTTTGAAAAGGTGTTGAGGGGTTGGTTGTCAGAGACACCGCCACGGACTTCTGTCCTCCCTCCTCCTGGCGCTGAGGGTGAGAGAGGGGAGAATTTGTCCTGGGCATGAATTGGATCTTGACATTGGTCCACTTGTCCAAAGAAACAGCACAGTACAGAATGAAACTGTTCTCATAGTCCCCATATATGATGCGCTGCATCTGCGTTCATGGTTAAATATAGGCCTAAGAAACCAAAGACTATTCAAAACATTCTTTCTGTTCTTTAAAAAAAAAAATTAAAAAATGTAAAAAGTAATGCACCATTCAGAAAAATGTAAAGAACCTTGATAAGTATAAAAAAGGAAGAAAATGTCTCCATAGTTCAAAGGCAGCTGTTCCTAACGTTTTGGTATTTCCTGCTAGTCAGTTTTCAATGCCAATATAGAGGGGATTCTGCCCTCTTTCCCCCCAGTAGCTTATACCAATACCATGTCTACCATTTTTTATTCTTTTTTTTCTGTCTAATATCAAACCCCAAGCATCTTTTTCACTTTATTGTACCCTTAGTAAACAAAATGCTAATGTCTTCATAATACTTCATCTCAACAAAGATGGTACATCCACCCAGCCCTCCCTCTGCTGCTGGGCCTTGGATTATTTGTATTATTCCCAAATCAAAATACAATCCAAATTCCAAGCAGCTGGTTTACAAGAAAGTGTTTCATACTTTATCCTGCTCTTAAATTGGGAAGTATGATTGCTGGGGGCTTAGAAAAACTCAAATCCACACGTGGCAAAACTCTTTACGCATCTGAACGGTGATGAGCAATCTGTGTGGGGAGGATCTGGGCTCCAGAGCATCAGTGTTCCCCTTCAGGTTCTTTCTTTAATTTCTATATGTTACATGTCTGTTTGAAATGTCATGACCAGTGCATTTCATTGCTTTCTTTTTTGCATTTTTCAATATAATATTTTGAGTCGGTGGTACAGTTATAGAGTTCAAAATTCAAAAAGTATAAAAGTTGTATGCAGTGAATAGTCTCCCTGTTTCTCTGCCACACCATCTCACTCCCCCAGTCAGTGATATTGACAGAGGCTTGTGTCCTTCCAGTGAAGTGTGCCCTTGGCCCCTCGCTGAGGCGCTCTGCTTTCTTGGCTTCAGCCTGGCATCCAGGGCAGCTGCAGACGGTCAGGGGGCCAGAGCCTCCTGCCTATAGGCCAGACCCGTGCAGATTCTATTATCTTCGTGTTGAAGAGTCTTTCCAGGCCAGGCCCTTCACCTGGAAAGGCGGCATTCGGGGTGTGTGGTTTGTGATATTTGCAGCCACTCTGTGGATCTCACCCACGAAGTGTCAGGGGTGAGAGATTTCCTGTCGATCCTCACCAGTCAGGGAAAGCTGCTCCAAGAAATTGCTGGGCCAGGACCTGCTGAAGTGAGATCGTGGAGAAGTGCCCTTGGAATATTCAGAGTAGAAATTGGACAGCAGCTCGTGTGTGTTCCATCATGTGCCGGGGCCTGTGCTGAAGGCCTTTCAGTTGTCATTCACTTGAGTCTTCTTAGTAACCCTGGAGGATCTTAATCCCCAGCTTATGGATGGGGAAAGGGGGCGGTTTTTAGGTAACTTACCCAAGGGTTTGCAGCTCAGAAGAGGCAGACTCAGAATGTGAACCCTGGCAGTGTGGCTCCAGGGCCCACATTCTGAAATTGCCCAGGCTTTTTGGTGCCTTCTTCACTCTTGTCAGTCTACCACGTTATCCTGTTTTCTTCATTCTCTTGTCACTCTTTGAAGTGTGACATGGTGTGTCTGTTCTCTGTCTCTGCCCCCAGGCATGGGAGTGCCACTAAAGCAGGGACTTTGTATCGTTTATCCCCAGTGTCTGGGACAGCAGGTGAACGATTGTTGAGTTCCTTAGCTGGTTTCCCCTGGAGATAGCAGTTTCTGGTGGTAGAGCCTGCCTCTCAATCATCTTTTGTCCCAAGTGCCCAGTGCTGGACGGGGACACGGTGGACGCACCGCATGCTGGCGGTGAGGCTGGAAGAGGCAAAGGCAGCCAGCATCCCTTGTGCAGGTGAGAGGAGAGAGGCGTTCCCCGACACATGCCACGAGGTTCATGCACTCCCCTCCTCTTTTCCAGACCCTTCCTGGATATGGTGTACCATGCCCTGGACAGCCCGGACGACGATTACCACGCGCTCTTTGTGCTCTGCCTCCTGTACGCGATGTCACATAACAAAGGTAAGCTGCTCACCTCGCCTGCCTTCAGAGGAAAGGAAAGCTGCTTTCCTTGAAGAATTTCCTTTCTGGTTTTGGCAGACTCCCCCAGAACTTCTCTTCTGCCTCGTTCCAATTTCTCAGGTGCTTTTCTGCAGACGAAAGCCACAGGAATTGGTTACTCAGGCAATACAGGGGGGCGGAGAGGGGAGGTTCAAGTGTTGACTGTCCAACCCAGCATGACTGTGTTCACACCGTGGTTTTTCTTCGACCCCTTGGTTTACAACTGACTTAGGCTTCCGACCTCTTTCCTAACATCAGAACTGAAATCAGTCAAATTGTAATCTTGGTTTTGCTATTTTTAATAGTTGATGTTCTGCTCTGGGTTCAGAGCTAAAATAGGCTCTGAGTGGATTGTGTGGATGCGTAGTTTCCTTTCTGAAGAAAGGTGTGGTTCTCTGGCTTCCCCTGTTGAGGCTGAGTGGTCAGGCCCAGGCTCCCGCCCAGCTGACAGATTTGAGTGGGAGCCATTCATTCACTTCCTCTCTGAGAACAGCCGCTGCTGTGTGCTCCACCTGGCTCGACGCAGGGCAACTGAGTCCTAAAACCGCCGCATCAGAATCCCTTTGAGGAAGAAATCAAGGATACTCCTTCTGGCCCCTGTCAAGCACCGGGCTTGGCACGGACGGGACTTTGCATCAAGTGATGTAGGTTTTTCATAAGCTTGTTGGGAGGTAGTTGGAGGTGGGTTCTACTAAGACAGCCTCTGGCTGGAGTCGTTTAGAAAGCACTCAACTTGACGAAGTATGTATGTATTCTTAGATCATTAACTGTGATAAGTAAGTTGATTAGTGGCAAAGGAAAATGTAGTGAAAAGGCCTCCCCTCCCGTATTTGTCTCCAACTCTCTTCTTCAAAGGCAGTTCATGTTAAGTTTCTTGTGTGTCTTTTTAAAGATATCCAAGCATTCCCAAGTACAAGTCTATATGATTTGATTTCTGCAGCTGCCCCCCAAACATAAATGGAGGTTCATCCCTCATTGTCTGTTCTGTGCCTTGTTTTTCTCACACCATCATGTATCAGCATGTCATTTCCCGTCCCTAAAGAACTGCCTTGTTCTTTTTAATCCTTTGTCTGTGCCATCGTTTGTTTTGCCATCCCCTTTCTGAGTGACACTGAGGTTACTTCCGAGTGTCTCCTACTAGAGACAGGGCCAACCGCGCTGGCTCTTCTCCTGTGTAAGTCACTGTGCTCTCATGCAGGTGTGTAGATCCAGCCCGAGTCTTTTCTAAAAGAAGCATAGCAGGCTCCGAATCCTGCTGCCATTTCCCTCCCAGTCTTGTTCACTCCCTTGGCCTCTGTGATCCCTGCCAGCTCCTGGCTTGGCACCTGGCACACAGGAGCCCTCAGTTACTGGGAGCAAACAGAACTCCGTGAGCCTGACTGACTCCCACCTGTGGGCCGCCTGCTGTTCCCCTGACCCCCACCTTCTGTGCCTGTCTCCTTCCAGCTCTGCGATCTCCGTGCCAGCCCATGGCATGCTGGAGACTCCTACTTAGGTATTTGAGCACCACCTTGAAACAGTCTGTCTACACCACACTGACCTCATCACACTTCTGCCATTTCTGATTCAGTTGAAATTGCCAGCCAGGGTTGAAACTGCCATGACCTTTATTAGCTCTTTCCCTCCTTTGATCCCAGCATTTAGTCATCAAGTGTTGTCATTTCTCCCTCTGCAGCCTATCTGATCAGCAGAATTTAACCGAGTGCCACTCCGTCCCTGGTTCTAGGCTCCGTGCTGGAGGCGAGAACCAAAGGCATGAGAGCCAGAGAGATCTGAGTACGTCGTTCCCGTGGCCATTATCACAGCCTCCCCGAGGGGTCAGACATATAGCTGTTGTGCAATCCATCCTCTGTAGCACTGCCAGGTGGTTCTCTGTGAGACTGTTGACTGTGTCCTTCCCCTATTCAGAAATCTCATGCCTCCTTCTCTCTCTCAAACTCCACCCTCCTGTACCTGTCACTTTGAACATCCAGGTTGCACCCACCATTCTAACTTGATCTGATTCCGCTGACTTCCCTTCACAGACCCTTGGCTTTGGCCCAGGGGGTCCAAATTCTTATGTAGTAATTGAACTATTTCATAGAGATAAACTTATAGTTGCTTTCGTGGTGCTCACTGAGCTCTTTAATACTCTCTTGGTTGCAGAAACCACCTCATGTTAACTTAACTAAAAGAGTCTTACAGAAAGGCCCCTGGGGCAGCTCATGGGATCCCAAGAGGTTGCTGAAAAACCAAGGGAAGGGCAGGAACCAACCAGGTCCGGGGACTTCCTTTAAGGTAGATCGTGATTCAGGCCCAGCAAATCCCAGGCTGGGAGTCTGTCTCCAGTCAAGTTTCAGACTCTTGGGCAAGAGATCTGATGGTTCCAGTTTGGTGATGTGTCTTACCTCTAGAACAGTCAGTGAGGCTGGGGCATCAGGATCACACAGCACAGAGTTGGCCCCAGGGGTTTCAGCTCTTGCCTGGGTCTGTTTCCAGGGAAGGGAGCTCCTGCCTGTTCCTGACTAGTCTGCTGCTTCTTGTATTCATCTGCGTTTTTTCCTGCCATTTTCTCTGCCCTAACATCACCACCTATTTAAATGCTACTTGCCTCTCAGGGGTCTGCTTCAGAAGTCACTTTCCCTGGGAAGTTTTCTCTGATCCCTTCAGGTGATTGATACTCACTCTGGGTTAGTACCGCCTAATGTGGCAGGCACATTTTATACCTTGCTGGATTTGATTTGCTAAAATTTTGTTAAGGATTTTTGAATCTGTGTTCCTGGGTGATACTGGTCTGTGGTCTTCCTGTAATTCTCTTGTTTGCTTTTGAGTTATGCTCACCTTATGGAATGAATTGGGAAATATTCCCTCCTCCTGAATTTCCTGGAAGAGTTTTTATAAAACTAGTATTATTTCCTCCTTATTTGGTAGAATTCACCAGTGAAGCCATCTAGGCCTGAAGTTTTCTTTGAGAAAAGATTTCAAACTACTCAATTTCTTTAGTATATAGGGCTATTAAAGTTGATCTGTTTCTCCTGCTCGAGCTTGTGTCTTTCAAGGAATTTGTCACTTACCTAAACTATTGAATTTATTGGCACAAACTTGTTTATTATGTTCCCTTATTATCCTCGTGATGTATGTAGGACCTATAGTGATGTCCCCTTTCTAATTCATGCTATTGACAGTTTAGGTCTTCTTTTTTTTTTTCTGACCAGTTTGGCTAGAGATTTATCAACATTATATTAACTTTGTTGGTACTCTCAAAGAAATTTCTTTTGATTTCGTTAACTTTTCTCTATTGTTTTTCTGTTTTATATTTAATTAATTTCTGTTCTTTATTTCTTAAAAATAAAGAACAGCTGCTTACTTCAGATTTAATTTATTCTACTTTTTGTAGTTTCTTAAGATGGGAGCTTAGATCATTGTTTTTTTTTAAGCTATTCAATTTATTTCATTTTACTTTTTAAATCAACATACAATAAAATTAGCTCTTTTGTGTGTAGTTCTATTAATTTTAGTATATTTATGGATTTGTGTGAACACCACCATAATCAGGATACATTGTAGTTCTACCAACCAAAAAAATTCCTTCCTGCTATTCCTTTTCAGTCATACCCTCCTCATACCACTCATTGGTTTTTATACTTTTCTTCACTTATAAAATCAAAGTTTAATGCTGTACATTCCCCTCTAAGCACTGCTTTAGCTGCATGCAATAAATTTTGATATATATAGTTTAATTTTTTTTTCAGTTTAAAATATTATATAATTCCCCTTCTGATTTATTTTTGTCTGTTCTATCATCTGTGTAATTTCTAGCCATATTTCTATTACTGATTTTTCTCCCGGTTTGGTTTTGGGTCATTTTTTCCTTTCTTTTTTCTTTTTGCATGCCTGGTATCTTTTGATTGGTTGATAGTTACTGTGAGTTGTTGGATGTGAATTCACTATTGGATGCTGAATTCTTTCTGCCTTTCAGTATTTTTGGATTTTCTCGTGGGACATGGTGAAGTTACTTGGAATGAGTTTGATTCTCTTAGAAGCTTGCTTTTAAGCTTTGTTGGTGTTAGTCTAGAACAGCCTGTAGTCTTAGGCTGACTTGGCCCTGGTACTGAGGCCATCCCCTTCAGAGGACTCTGCCCTGTAAGCCACAGTTGGGTGGTCCTTCTGTGCTGGCCTGGGGAGCATGAACTCTCCTCAGCCCTGTGTGAGCTCCAGGGGCTGTTCCGCCTGCCTCCTCCCAGTGGGCCTTTCCCTTTCCTCACCTGCGTGCAGGGCACGGCTTAGTGGAAGCGTAAGAAGGAACCCCCTGTAGATCTGTGCAACTCCCTCTTCCCTGGCCCTCTATCCTGTCAATTCTAGTCCCTTGGGTTCTCTGAACTGCAGGCTCTTCTTTCTCATCTCAGAGACCATGGGCTTTGTCTGGATATTCTCCGTCTGTGTCCGGGCCTGGAAGCTTTCTAGACGGTGACCTGGAGTAATCACTGGGCCCAGTGCCTTTATTTCCTCTCTCTCAGGGTCACTCTTCTGTGCTGCCTGTTGTCTTGTCCAGTGTCTCATAATCATTTTTTTTCTATATTTTGCTTATTTTTTTAGTTGCTTGAATCAGGAGGGTAAAGCCAATCCATCTTGGCTAGAGGCTGTAGCACCTTAAAAAAATTGTTTATTGAGGTGTAATTGATAAACAGTAAACTGCACATATTTGAAGTGTACAATTTGCTAAATTTTGGCATATTTATACGCCCATGAAACCATCGTCACAGTCAGGACAGTGTACACGTCTGTCACTCCAAATGTTGTCTCCTGCCCCTTTCTCACCCCTCCATCCCTCTCTTCTTCTACCGATGTCCTTGGGCAACTCCAGACTGCTCCACGGCACTATAGATTAGTTTGCATTTTCTAGAATTTTATATAAACTCATGCAACATGTATTGTTTTTTTGTATGGGTTCTTTCAACCTGCATAATTATTTAGAGATTCGTCCATGTTGTTGTGTGTATCGGTGGTTCCTTTCTTCTTACTTTTGAGTAGTATCACCCTGTATGAACGTACCACAGTTTCTTTACCCTTTCATCTGTTAAGGGATGTTTGGGTTGCTTCAGTTTTTGACCGTTACAAATAAAGCTGCCATGAACATTTGCGTCTAAGTCTTTGTGTGGACATGTATTTCCATTTCTCTTGAATAAATACGGAGGAATAAAATGACTGCATCGTACGTGGGTGCATATTTGTTCTTAAGAAACTGCCCAAGTGGCTGTATAATTTTACATCCCACCACCAGTGTACGAGAGTTCCAGTGTCCACCAGGAGTTGGTATAGCCACATTTCTTATTTTAGCGATTTTAATAGGTGTGTAGTGGAGTCTTACTGTGATTTTAATTTGCATTTCCCTAAGGACTAATGATGTTGAGCAACTTTTCAAGTGCTTATTCTGCCACCTGCAAATCTTCTTTGGTGAAGTATCTTTTCACATCGTTTGCCCATTTCTTAATGGATTGTCCATTTTCTTATTGTTGGGTTTTGAGAGTTCTCTATATTCTGGATACAAGTCCTCTATCAGATGTGTTTTGCAAAGATTTCCTCCCAGTCTGTGGCTTATCTTTTCATTTTCTTAACAATGCCTTTTGAGGAGCAGATGCTTTTAATATCCATGAAGCGCCCATGGCACTTTTTTATGCTGCTTTTGCTCCGCATGTTTTCTCTCCCACGCCAGGGTGCCGGACCTCTGAAGGCAGAGGCCGTGTCTCTCCCGATGGCCTCCTGCGGTACTCAGCTTTGCGCCTGGCACCCAGTCAGTGTGGTCCAAGTTTGCTGACTGATTGCCTGTCAGCCGTGTGGCCACTCCCCTGCCCTGCTCTCTCCTGGCAGCCCGGGCTCATGGCCTCTGCAGGGAAAGTGCTGTCGGCAGGGGTGGAGATGCCGGGGTCCAGAGGGCCGGGGGCACGTGAGTGAACTCTTCGTCTTACGGGTGACTGGCTTTCCCTATGGGCTTCCTTCCAGGAGCCCTGGCGTATGCTGAGGAGTGGAGAAATCATGGCTTGCCCGCCATGCTCCTTCGGCCATGATGTGGAGACAGCCTTGCCAAATTCCTGCCGGGGAGCCTACCTCTCTTTCTTCCTGAACAGTGGGACTGTATATTCAAGGGAATTTAATTCCTTCTTTCATTTCCTGCTAATGCTGTTCATTTACTCATTCATTCACCCTTCTAACAATTTCTGAAGCCCTTCTTAGATGCCAGGCGGTGTGGTTAATATTGAGAATATAGTAGTGAACCAAATGGAAATTTTCCTGGAGGTGAGTGTGGATGCTGTGGAGGAAGCAAGGCGAAAGTGGAGAGAAGAGAAGGCAGCCTGACAGGCATGATTTGTGATTGTGGAATAAACCAGTGGGGGGGCGAGGCAGGGGTTACTAACTAGGGTGGTCAGAGAAGGCTTCTCTAAGAAATGAACATCAGAACTGAGGCCTGAAGGGTGAGAAAGAGACAGCTATGCAAAGATTTGGGGCAAGAGTGTTCCAGGCAAAGGGGACAGTATGTGCAAAGGCCCTGAGGTGGGAAAGAGCTTACAGGTTTGTGGAGCAGAAAGCAAGTCAAGGTGAGGGTGACCACGTAAGCAGGGACCAGATTGTGAAGAGCCTTGAAGATCACAAAAAGGAATTTAGATTTTATTCTAAGCATAGTAGGAAACACTGAAAGGATCTTCAAGTAGAAGAGTGACATGATCAGATGGAAATTTTTGGAAGAATACTCTGGCTACTGGATGGAAAGTAGGTTAACGAGGGTGAGGGAGAGAGTTGCAAGGGGGAAAGCTGGGAGGCTTGTTAGGAAGCTGTTGCTAAGTCCAGGCAGGGATAATGTGGATTGAATTACGGCATGTTGGCTGTAGAGATGGAGAAAATTGGAAGGTTTTACAATATATTTCAGAGCTAGAGCCAGGATGAGCTGATGGACTAGATGTGGGGGCTGAGTGAAAGGAGCACTTGGGCAGCTGTGTGTGGCCATTTACTAAGGTGAGGAGACAAGGGGAGGAGTGAGGCTGGGGAGAGGGACTTCTGCTTGATTTGGTGGGAGGGGGCACCACGGGAAGAATCTGGGTGATGCCAAGGGCCCTGCCTTCTGCCGCTGTGTGTCTGGTAGTGCCATTTCCAGAACCAGGGAGCATGGGCTATGGAACAGTTTTGGAGAGGAAGCTGGAGAGTTTAAGTTCAGCACCCTGAGGCCCAGGTGCCTGGAGGACCCCCAGGGGAACCTGCCTAGTGAGGGAGCTGCCACTTGTTTTATGCTCTGGTCCTGGCCTGCAGGGGGCCCAGGGTCTGCATTTGGTGGGAGTTGTTTGGTGGTGGTGATGGTGGTGGCTGGTTGGTTGGGGTCTGGGTTAGGCAGCAGGAGGTTAGCTACACTTAAACCTTCAGCCTCTCTTTTCTAGATTTGTGCCCTCCAAGTAGGGCCCCTAATGAAATGGTCTCTTTCCGATAGATTTTTCATCATAAGACAATTTTAACATAAAAGCGATGTTAATAAAAGCCAAATGTTAGCTCGGGCCTTCCAGTAAATCATAATAGATTAGATGCTGCACCAAAATGAATATCCCACAGTGGAGAGGGTTGACTGGTTAGAGGAAGGCGCTTGTTGTGATTCACTTGGGCCCCGTAATGAATTCTCGTTAGTATCTGTAATAGCAAATGCAGCCTTCTCTCCTTTGTCAGGTCTGCAGGGCCCTGGCCCAGGGGCGCGGGCTGCATTACGCAGCTTTATCTTCTTAAAGGTTCCCCCACTCCACCCACTACTACTCTTCTACTCCTGCTCCTCCATTTATCATTGTTTACCCAAGACGAATCTTAGACTTTTTGCTTTTTTGTTTTGCTGAGAAATTACTGGAACATGGATGAGAGGTATAAGAAAGGTTGAAAGGGAATAGGATAAAGGGGGGCTTTCGCCATGCAGAGAGCTGACAAAATATCATCTTGGGTCTCGACTGACACATAATCAGAACTGAAAGTACACTGGAAATTGGCCCAACATCTGGTTAGCTTTCGAAATAGTTGATCTATAGTTTTCCAAAGCTGGTGATGCTTGCGGGACTCCAGCCAAGGAGACCAAAAGAAAAAAAGTTTTGACCATAATTTACCTGGCACGACCGTAGTCTCTTTGTGCAGGTTTGTCCGTCTGCTTCTTTTCATGTAGCTTTGGTCTGAGTCTCTTCCACCCCTGTCCTGAATCCAGAAGCCAGAACACAGAGGGGAAGCTCAGGAGCTGGTTACTCACACTGAGGAGCTACACCCGTCCCTTCTGCTTGGGAGTCTTTGAATTAGTTAGGGAGAAGTTCTGCTCCCGCCCGCCTCCAACCCTGTGCCTGCTGGGTGGGAGTGCTGTTAGGAGAGACCTGTTCTGACTCACTCGGGCAGAGCGGATCGGACGCAGACGGGAAGGGAGCGAGGAAGCATGTGGTCTGCCGAAGTCTGGATGTGTGTCTTCCCAGGCCATGTGAAAGTGCCTCTGGGTTTCTCTGGAAATTGTCTGTCACCCGGCACTTAAGGGTTGAAGCAAATAGGACAATATATTATCTACAGTGTTTACCTCAGTCAAAGAGAAATGGCTAGTGAAGGATCTCTGTTGGGTTTGCAACAAAAGCTGCTTCTCAGTGTCTGGAAACACGTGTTGTGTGTGTGTGTCGGGGGGTGTCTTTGTCTGGCTGTCCGTCCGTCCGTCCATCTGCACACATGCCATTTCCTTTTCACGTGCTTTTCACATCCCTTGTTATATTAGCATGTTGACCTTGTTCATTCATAGCTGTCAGCCACTGTTTTGTTTGGACCCAGAAGAATGTCTGGAGCTTTTGAATTGCTGCACAGGCCTTGAAAGCCAAAGGCCAGGATAACATTCAGAGTAATAGAGGGGTTGTTAGAGACCGTGGTGGGAGAAGGAGAGAAACAGGGGAGGATACGAGGCACCAAGCCCAGCAGGAACTTTGGGGAAAGAGCAGACATGTTTAGAGGGGTTGTTTTTACAAAGTTTTGCCTTGTGTTGTGGGGAGTGGACCCTGTTCTCTGTCTCCCCTTGGCCGGTGGTAAAATCCACCTCACGTAGAATGCGTTGCCGTATGGAGTCTGTTCGGGGAAAAGTGCTAGAAACTTGGAGATTACCTCGAGTGGCCAGGGGAATGGAGACCACCCCAGAATTGACCAGAGCACAACCAGACCATGTCACCTGCTAGCTGGCCTCCAGGGACCCTGGTACCCAAGCTGTGCCTGTCCCTTCCCCCCAGTGTCTGTCTCATCACTTCCTCCCAAAGCCCCCCGCCCCGCTCTCCCCAAGCTCCTCTGCACTTCCTGCCCTGCCCCTGAGCCTGGCAAGCCCTGGTCATCCCTGTACAGCTCATCCTTCAGATCCAGCCTGAGCTGCTTGTCCCTTGAGCTGTCCCCAGACAGCTCAGCAGGCCTTCTTCGGGCTTTCTAGAATAGCTTGACGTCAGCTTTAGTTAGGTTGGTTCACTGCACGGGTGGTGCCACCCCCTCCCCATCTGGATCCTGCCCACCTTTGGAATCAGTACTGATCCTAACTGTGCCTCTAACTTGTTCTGTGACCTTGGGGATGTGATTTAACATCTCTGAGCCTTCATTTCCTCACTAAAGAAGAGGTTTTGTTGGAATCTGGTCCTGTGAAGTTGTGGAATTGTTCCAGTCCCTGGGGTTCCCCCACTTCACAGAGAGAGGAGCTGCCAGCTGAGAAAGGTCAGGATAACCTGGGCATGTTTTCCTTCCCATTGAGAGAAGATTTTGCAACCGATTTCCTCATTTTTGACAAATTCTAAGGGAATCGGGGCAATAATAGGAAAGAGACAAAAAAAGGAAACTCGCCGTGGAAATCCAAGAGCTGATCCTTGTCTGTGTCTCCCTGGTTCTGCCGGTCATGGCCACCTTCCCGAGGAAGCCAGCAGCTGGGTTCCTTCCTCTGTCTTCTTTGAAGGGGGATGATGGATGGCAGGTCATCAAGTTGGGCAAGGAGACATTTTTTCCCCAGAACCACTGCCTGACAGTCCCCAGAGGGCCAGGAGTTAAAGGGTAGAGTGATTCGGCCGGTATTGACGTCTCTGGGGGAAAAACCCAAATGCCAGAAAGATTTCATTGATGTTCTTCTTGCCACTTAATAAACCAAAGTGCTTCAGAGTTAGACATTCAGCATCCAAGTGGGACATAGAATCTACAGATTAAATTTCCATCACAATCAAATTTTTTGAGGAAGCCGCGTTGGCAAGGTGTGAGAGAGGGAGCTGCCCAGCTCCAGACCTCGGACCGTCCCTCAGCAGTGTCGTCTCCTTGGCATGACTTCGCCTCTGGTTTGGAGCTGGAAGGAATTCAATAAAGCAAGATATATTGTTATGGTTTATTACGTCAACGTGTGAGTGTAGGAGTTACTTAGAATCCAGACAATCAGCTCTTCAGTGCTATCCTCCACTATTTTGTCAAGGTTCTAAATGAAGCGTCATCTCGTACTCAAGGGGCCGTATTTCAAGAGTTCCGAGAAGTGCCACCTTCCCCCCTTTCGTAGAATAACAGGAAAAGACGTGCTTCAGGCATAAACAGTCCTTCCAGTCTCCCAGCTTGAATCAAGCAGAATGTTTGTTTCTGCAAATGTAGTTTTCCAGAGCCAGGCAAGATGAGGGGATAAAGGTTTGGAGCACCTCTTTTCCACCCCCAGCCTGGTGAAGTGGTCCCAGCAGGTCTTCCTGTCACCCCGGCCCCCAGGTTCTGCTTTAAGAAAAATGACACTCTAGCATGACTGGGACATTGTGCTGTACACCAGAGATAGACACATTGTAATTGACTGTACTTCAATTAAAAAGAAAAAAGAAAAGAGAAAAAAGACACTGTTCGCAGTTAGACTCCAAGCGCTCTCTCTTTCCTTTCCCACCCACCTCTCCCCTGCCATGTCTTTCATCTTTTCAATGCTGTTAGATTTCACTGGAGGAAAAATGATTCCTCTGCCTCTTAAAGACAGATCCACTCTATTGGTTTCGTTCTATTTGCACCCTTCTGTGCGGCCCAGCGCGGCGCCTGCTGCCACCTGTGTGCTTGCCAAGTGGCGGGCCCAGCTCCTCCAGTCTGGTATGGAGAGCTGGAGGTGCGATTGGTGGGTCTGGCTAGAGTCCCCTTTCTGTCTGCTCTGTTTCCCCCATTGTGCGGGTGGCCTCAGGTGGCAGGCAGACCTGGTACGAAACAGCAGGAGCGCGCTGTGCAAAAGGTACTCCCTTTTCCTGTTCCCTGTCCTCTCTTTCTGATAATGCCCCGAAGCATGTCACCATTCAAGCTTGCATGACTCAGCACCTCATGTTGTCCTTTTTAACACGGCCAGAGCGGGCCTCGGGCCACGGTGGCCACAGTGAGCAGCCAGTCAACAGTCTTCGACTAAAATGTAAAAACACTGTTGCTGTCAATATTGTAGCAGTGCTGATTTCCCATTTACAAGTAGTGATAGCAAATGTATGTTTTAGTATATTTACTTAAGTTCCATTTACAGAAAACGCTGAGATGAGGTCTAGTACAGGTAGTGCCCAGTCGTGGCAGGAATCACGAGGGTGGCGCCTCCACTTACAGCTCACCTCTCCTGTCTGTTCCAGGCATGGACCCTGAAAAGCTAGAGCGAATCCAGCTCCCAGTGCCCAGCGCGGCCGAGAAGACCACCTACAACCATCTCCTGGCGGAAAGGCTCATCAGGATCATGAACAACGCCGCGCAGCCAGGTGCCTGGCCATGCTGGCTGTTCACGGGGACGGCGGAGCTGCAGGGGCCAGGCCCCCACGCTGGGCACCAGGAGCCTTGGCTTTCTAGACTCAGCCATTGTGGGGATCCAGGCAGATCTCAGCCATGCCCTCTGCCTCACACATCTGTGTCCTGGGCCTCCTGTCCAGCCATGTCTTCATCTCTTTCTCCCCCCTCCCACCCCGATGGTATTTGTGCCAGACCCTCTCTTTCTTCCTTTTTATGCTCAACCCTTCTTTCGTCAGTTTTGCCAGTGTCTGCAGCTGTCCTCTCCGGGTGGCCCAAGGTCACATGTGAGCGTGAACCGGGCTGAGGGTGTGAGCGGGCGTTGAAGTTTGGGTCGGGTGCTCTTGCTCGTGTAAGACGCGCTTAGTGCCTGCCGCCTGCCAGCCTAGTTCTGAGGCTTTGGCCAACGCTGACCTGCAGCCCAGGCAAGAGCTGGAAGGACCTAGCGCCGCAGTTCTCCACCGGGGGCAGCCTTGTTCCCCAGGGGGCATCTAGCAATGTCCAGAGGTGTTTTTGGTTGTCACAACCTGGGGAGATGGTGCTCTTGGCATCTAGATCTAGTGGATAGAGGCCGGGATACTGTTGAGCATCCTGCAGTGCACAGGACAGCCCCACACAACAGAGGATTGTCTGACCCCAGATGTCAACAGTGAGAATCCCTGGTTGCAAGGCAGGGAGAGAAGCCATTGGGGTGTGAGTGAATACACGGAAAAGGGCCTGACGAAGATGCAGCCTGGTGGAGAGAGAACCACTGAGCTGAGCAATCAGGAGAAATCCAGGGGTGGGCCCCAGTCAGGCTCAGGAGAAGGGCAGGGCTGGGGGTTGTGATTGCAGATGAGGACTTCAGAAGTCAGGGGAGTGGTGGCCAGAAGCACAGTGTGACTGCTGGGGAGTGAGTACAGAGGCTTGGAGAAACAGGTCCACGGCTTCAAGGCTGTCACCAGAGTATCAGTAAATTCAACAAATATTCACTGAGCACCTCCTGCATGCCAGCCTGTGTGTGTGAGTGAAGGGCATCTAGGAAGTAGGAGACAGATGTGGCTCCTGCCCTCCAGAAGGACAGCCTGAGACTCCATGTGGAGGTGGAATCGAGAGCTCAGAGTGCGGTCAGGGCCCGAACTAACACTGCGGGGCTCACAGATGGTTTCTAAAGTCACAGGAGGGGAGATGTCTGGAGGGGAGGTAGCACCGGAGCCTGGCCAGGCTCCACGTAGGAAGAAGAGGGCCAGGAGGTGGGTGTCTTGGGTGGCAAGAAAGATGTGGGTGGCTGAGGACCATGGGGTGCTTAGTGGGGTCAGTTTCTGCGAGAGGTCCAGTCGGGGGAGGCAGGAGCTGTGAGAGCCGGACGTGGCTCAGTGATGGAGAAAGGTTGAGCGTGGCCAGGGTGTCTGGGGGAGGAACCTCCAGGCTGGGGAGGACCAGCCAGCCCCCTGAGGACAATGTATAAAGCAGCCTGGATTTTTGAAGAAAAGAGGTTGGGGCAGCTCAGAGAGACAATCTAGAAACTTCAGTAGGGCCTAAGGAGCTTGCTGCTCCCTCTCTTTCCCTTGAGAGACGAGCCAGTGGGAGGAATAGTGAGCAGCTTGGCAGGAGCTTGCCAAGGAAGAAGGGGCTTGGTGGAAAATCAGTCCCCTTCCCTGGAGGCGGCAGCAGGATGTTTGTGACCTGGCCCACAGTGGGGCTCGGTGGAAGGGCAGGCACGAGTGAGACTGTGCTCTGGAGAACTCCTGAACTCAGAGGAGGGTGGGCAGGCAGGTGCCACCGGCCCAGGGCAGCTGCTGGGCCAGGTGGGGCTGGGGTAGTGGCAGCAGACTCGCTGAGACTGACCAGCCTTGTCCCTGGCAGCCCCTGGCATTGTATCGTGCTTAGGGAGGCCTAGCTTTACTTCTGTACAGCCGGTTCATTTTGGGGCCAGCGGATTCATGACACACAAGGCATTAAAGGACAGGCAGAGAGGTGTGCAGTGGTGTGTCTGCCTTGAGTTTTTCCCTAGTGGCTCATCCTGGTCCCTGGAGTTTCCCAGGCCTTGGAGGTGTTGCCTAGAGACTCTCCCTTCTCCTGACCCCTCCTTCCACATGGAGACCTCTCCCCAGAAATGAACTTAAGGGGTGTCCTGCAGTCAGGCAGCCACAGGTGTTTCTAGGGATGATGCCAGATGTGGGTTTTGGCAGTCAGGGCACCTGGAGTCCATCAGGGCCCAGGGTGAGACTTGGGGCAAGTTGGTTCACTGCTCTGAAGCTTCATTCTTTAGAATATCATTGCAGAGGGTTTTAGAGGGACTCCTCGAGGGAGCGTCTGTAAAGCCCAAGAGACTGTTTAAGGGTGTGAGGCCCAAGCTGTGTGAGGTTGACCCGGGTGTGTTCTACAGACGGGAAGATCCGGTTGGCGACACTGGAGCTGAGCTGCCTGCTCCTAAAGCAGCAAGTCGTGACCAGCACGGGATGCATCATAAAGGACGTGCACCTGGCCTGCCTGGAGGTGAGGGCCCTTCCTCCCACCGCCTGTGCCCCAGGGAGAGTAGGGGGAGGTTGAGGGGAGCTCCTGGATCCAGATCTCCGCAGCACCAGCGCGAAGAAGCTGGGCCCGATACCCCAACACCCCACCCCACACACTTGTTCCCATGGGTCTTCCCTTCCACCGAGGTGGGCTTGAGGGTCCTGCGTAACTAGGGACTTTTAGTAGTTTTTCTTATCATTATTTTTGGTTCTGTATTTGTCTCCAGGATTTTTTTCTTTTTCTTTTTGTTTTATGAAAGTTTTATACATGTACAAACACACATTTATTTACTTATGGTTTCTCATGCTGCTGTATACATTTATTGTTTTAAGTAGCTTTTATTGTTTCCCCTCGTTTTCCATGTTTATTTTAGAAAACTTAGTACAGAGAGATAAAAAGTGACCTCTT
Source organism: Camelus ferus (assembly GCF_009834535.1). Lineage (NCBI taxonomy): Eukaryota > Metazoa > Chordata > Mammalia > Artiodactyla > Camelidae > Camelus > Camelus ferus. Next base: position 29,142,132 of record NC_045713.1, on the reverse strand, counting down.
TTACTTTTAACACTTTGGTGTGTGTCTTTCTGGATAGAAACATACACTCACACACACACTTACAAATGAATTTTTCTTTTTATAAAAAGGGAGTCATCGTGGCCATATTTTAGAACCCACTTCCCTCATATTACTGTATATTAACAGCTTTCCATGTCATCACATTGAACCGTCCTTCCTTTGCCCATTTTTATTTTGAGCTCCTCCTCCCCCTACAAGGAGGGAACTGCTTTATAGGTTATGGATATCAGCCCAGCATCTGTCTTTCATACACTCAGATTTTAGAATTTGTGATTTACCCAACTCCCTCACCTCCGGGGGCCCTGCCTCCCTCACGCCCTCCCTCTCTCTCCACAGGGCGCCAGAGAAGAAAGCGTCCACCTCGTGCGGCACTTTTATAAGGTAAGTCGCTGACACACAGTGGGCGGAAGTGTGTGTGTGTCACATAAACAGGACTGCAGTGTCCCCAGTTATTTCTTACACCCATGGTTCCTGAGTAAAAACGTTCTATGTCATCATCTCCAGAGCAGTGGTCTCTGCACTTTTCTGCCCATGTGCTCTTATCAGTGCAGCCTCTGAGGTCTCACCCCTAGTATGTGAGTTTGTTCACCAATTATATATGAATTTGTTTATTGATGTATTTACATGTAAATTACGAGTTATATACAGATACACATATGACTAACTTATACATATGAACTTACGTGTTCATGAATTATATTTGTTTTACATATAAAATTACTGAATTACGTGTGAATTTATGAACTATATGCATGTGTGTTATTTATACGTGTACAAGCAAACCTCAGGGATATTGTGGGTTTGGTTCCAAGCCACCGCAATAAAGTGAATATTGAAATAAAGAGAGTCACACAAATTTGTGGTCTCCCAGTGCACATCAAAGTTATGCTTACACTATAGTCTGTTAAGTGTATAATAGTTTTATGTCTTAAAATGTACATACCTTAATTAAAAATACTTCATTGCTAAAATATGCTCACCATCATCTGACAACACAGGGTTGTCACAAACCTTCAATTTGTTTAAAAAAAAAATGCAGTATCTGTAAAGCACAGTACCATAGATGAAGTGTGCCTGTATGCTGAGAAATCTCACACAGGCTTCTAAACAGTTATCATGAATTTAGTGACAGTCTGTAAAGGACCACCATGACTTCCAGTATCTGGAAAATTTGTAGATTCCAGGTTCCGGGTGATTAGTTTTAAGATCACTCCTTGTGGTGGTTTTGTTTAGCTCTTTTCTTAAGGCATAATATATTCTTAGGCAGGGCTCATCGTTGTCAGCAGTGGTGGATTAATCCATATGTCAAACAGTGCTAGTACTTACCTGATTATTTGGCCTCCACATCAACTCTCACCAGATCCAGTTGGTGACGGTTCCCCCTGGTAATTTGGCTGATGAAGAGATCCTCCCGGGAGGAACCTAGTTGTCCGCGCTGCTGTTTTCTCATTCACCTGCGCTTTCATTGTTTGTACTCTCTCTGAGCTGCTGTGAATTACATATATGCACAGGAATCTTCTTTGCAAGAAAGTTTTTAAGCCACTGTCCATTATTGTCAGTGTTTGTTGAGATAAAACCAGGTCAGATAATCGGGAAATGCACCTCGCTGGGCTCAGATGACCCCATTCAGCTGCACCACGGCGGACGTGCCCAGACAAAGGTGCACCACTGAGGGCCCCCACGCACCGGGGCGGAAATCCCAGTCTCCCTTGACCTTGGCCTTGGCCTTCTCACGCTTGGCCTTCAAGTGAGGATACGAGTCCTGAGCAAAGTCATCTTTGAAGCTCTTTCCATTATAACTGCACTTAGTTTGTTTCCCCCTGGAAAGCTTCTGGATTGCAAAAAACAGGAAGGCACACAGGTAGACATCTTCCCAGAGCATTTTTCTTTCTCATAAACAGGAGGAGAACTGGATTTGAATTGCAGCTCCCTTCTCCCAACCCAGGTTTTTCTCTCTTTTATCCTATAAGATTTGCACCCCAAGTGTAATATCTCAGCAGCTTTTGGATATTTTCAGGGGTTGTTATTGCACAGTTCTTACACCACAGAAGAACCTTCAGATTTATCTGTAGTTCTAATAACTGAAAAAATAAATAAAGGTCCTATCGCTTTCCCCACCCTGACTCTTGTGTGTGAGTGAGATTCAGGACTTAGAGGACAGGACAGAGGCCAGTTCTAACAGTCCGGATGCATTCAGCCAAGCCTGCCCTGCCCTCCCGAGCTGCAGGCCCATCCAGCGGTAATCACAATGACCGTACACTCAAACTCATTTCGTCTTCACAACGACCTGCACAGACACGGACTGTCATCCCAGTCTTGTGGTGAAATAAAGAGAGACTCCGAAAGGTACAGCTGAGATTGGCCCCTAGTTTACGTGTCTCACAAAGAGCCAGTTCCTCCTTACCACCCTGTTCTAAGGGGGACCTCCTAGCCGGAGTCCTCAGGACTGCAGGGACTCCAGAACCCCAAAGGCATGCGTCAGAAACAAGGGGAACAAGACATGTAATTGTAGCATTAAGCATATTTAATTATACTCTTCCTTCCAGAAGTGCGCAGCCTCGTAGTTTTAACATGACAACGTAACCAAGAATCTTATTTTCTCCAACCATTCTCAACAAATAGACAGTGTTAAATACTTGAAATATTAACCATTTTTTTATTTTAATTATATATGAAGTTATTTTTGTTGTTTTAAATTAACCGCCTTGACACTAGAAATCGAACTACATACGCTTAAAAAAAAAGGAGAAAAACATTGAGAGGTGCAATTTGATATTTGGGCTTTTGTTTGAATGTGTGTTCGTGTTCACGTGTGTATTTTACTTCCTGGTGATTTACGAGAACTCACTAATAAGAAACAGATGGCCCCAAAAGCCGCGAACTGAAGTTTACGATACTGTGTTGTTTATGGAAAAAAATATACATAATCTTCTCTTTCCTTCCTTTCTTTTTAGGGAGAAGAAATCTTTTTGGACATGTTTGAGGATGAGTACAGGAGCATGACAGTAAGTGAGGGGCCAGAACGCACCAGTGGGTCTATGAAGCTCGCCCTGCCGAACCCCGAGAGAGCTCGTCTAACCAAAGGACAGAGATTAGTGGAAAAGTGAATTGAAAACAGGGCCTCTGGATCCCCATCACTGACATTTCAGATGACATTTACCACCCCCCCCCAAATTGGGCTGAGTCATTAGATGGGTCAGAAGGATTCACTTGGACGTGAATAGTACTTGATTGAGGTCTTAGTCCTGTGTCAGGAGTGTAAAACCCATCGTACAGGTGAAATCTCTTAATCCCCACGTCAACCCGATGGGAGTAGCTGTTATCATGGTTCTGCTTTTTGCCGTATAAGAAACCGAGAGAGAGGGAGGTGCCCATGCGTGCCTGGCCGTTGAGGAGCAGAGCCAGGATTCCAGGGCAGAACAGTTCACCTCCCAGTGCCCCCGCCTCCTTTGCCACCAGAATGTTCGTGCATGTGGCTCTTCCTTGAATCTGCAGCATCAGCCCGGGACCTTCCCTGTCCATCCAGCAGGCAGAATCGTGCAGAAAAGATAGTTGCAGAAGATTGCAGCTTGTTCCTCTGTTTTGTTCATTTGTCTCTGGGTCCCCAGCACCTGCTCCTTAGTTCACACTCAATAAATAGATGATAAATTATGCTTTTCACAGGCATTCCTCACCAAAGAGTGAAGTGATTCGGGAAGTTTATAATAAACCCAAGTGTTTAAAGTGTCAAAAAGAAAGAGGCAGGCAGTGTGCGCGGCGTGGCCCCCTGGCTCCCTGGCCCATCGCTGGGTGTCTGGAAGGCTGGGCCCTCACCACGTCCTCACTCACAGCATGTCTGAGGCCTCGCAGAGCCTTTTCAAGGGAAAGATGTAAGTTGGCATAGTTCACCTCCAGAAATGCCCCAGCAGCACCCAGGCCTCCTTGTGGTGCTGCACAGGCTGCCCCTGTGCTCCCCACACCTTTGATTGCCACACGCCCTTATCCCCCTTACGCCCCCAAAGAGTGTCTCGGCCTTTAGTCTTTGGAGCGTGAATTGGAGCAGAGTGGAGTCGGGTCAGCTGCCATGCTACTTTACCCCCGTGACATCCCCTTCTGCAACGTAATTCTCCAGAGTTTGCTTCTTGTTTGGAAACATAAGGCTCGTGTGTCACTTAACGATGTGGAAAAGCTCGGGCTCCTAAACCCCGGTTCAGTTTCCTCTTTTGCTGCTTACTAACTGCAGCCTCGGGTGGGTTGCTTATATCCTGAGCATTGATTTTTCCATCTGTAAAAGGGGGCCCAAACCACATAGCTTTCCAGCCCGGATGTGAACTACGTAAGGGCTGCCTCCGGTAGACGTTAGGCACCACGCACATTCGGTTCCTCGCCCTCCCTCCACAGGGAGCTTCCTGGGTCTTGCTTGCTTGTCTCAGTCGCACGTTTATTGTGTATCTTGCACAATGCCTGGCACTCTGGAGAAATAAAAGCTGACCCACGCCCAGCCCCCATCCCTGAAAGTCAGTTGTTAGCTCAGACTTTGTGAAAACCAGCTGCTAAGCTCAGTAAACTGCGGACGGGCCCTAAGGTGCTGCCAGAGCCAGGCCTTCACTAAAGCCAGGCCTTCACTTCTGAGCCTTCCCTGTTTCTCTTGTCACCTCTTGTTTAATGCGGAGGCGTAATGAGTGTGGCTGACCTTGAGAGGGTCTTCCTGGGAAGGTGGTTGAGAGCAGAGGGAGCTGCCAGGGAGTGAAAGGCAAGCTGCGAAGGCCCTGCCGGGAGGCTGGTGCCACGGGCGCCCCGGGTGGGAGACTGGGCTCTGCCTCCCCGGGATAAAGGGGTTGGGATGGTGGACCTCAGGCCTTTGGAGGAAGGCTTAATGGGTCCAAAAGGAGGAGGCAGGCAGCATGTGGTAAGTGGCTCCCTATACACCAGATCTCCAGATGGCTGGGCCCTCACCCAGCCTTGCCCTGTTTAGTCAGCTTTATGTCACAGGAGGGAAAAATGTGTGATATGATTGAGACCCACTTTCTGTAAAGAGGAGACACACAACAAAGCTCATGGTGCTTAAGGGAATAAAATTAATTCTGTAGAATATTTCCCTTTGTGAAATGTCATTCCTTTATGATGCTAGGTAAAAGAAGTGTCAGTGATCAACAACACATATACATTAAGTGGTCAGTACTGATGCGACACAGTTCCATGAGGGGAGGTAATGTTATCATGTGTCTTCATAATCAGAGAAGGCTTCCTGGAGGTGGTGTGGAAGGAGGCATACAGCTCTGCCCCTGACTGGTCCGGTGGCTGTGGGCATACACCCTTCCTTTGAGCTCAGCGCTCCCCTCTGTAGTATAGGACAGCACCAGCACCTGCGCAGTAAGTAGGAGGCGAGCCTTGCGGGGGCCTGGCAGGTACTAGGTGCTTAATAAGTGGCTTGGTTCTGTTATCCCAAGTAAGAAGATAAGGAGACAAAGAAGGGGAAATGCTGGTTGTGTGGTATAAATCAGGGGGTCTAGAGCCAGGCAGGCCTGGGTCCATATTTTGGTTCTGCCACCACCTGGCTGAGTGGGCCCAGATCCGTTCCTCGGTTTCTCTGAGCCTCATTTTCTTATTAAGTGAGGAAGCCTCCTTTCTAGCGTTGTTGGGGGAATTAGACAGTTCACCACCTGCACTGCAGTCCAGTCTCCTTCAGTGGAAGCTGCATCACTACGCCTGCCGTCATCGTCACTGGAAGTACAGGGGAAGGAGGCTCACACGCAGAGGGCCCCCTATAGGGACCACCCATAAAGAGGCTGGCTCCTCTCCATGCTGGGTTGTGGGTGGGATGAGAGGGTAAGAAAGCAGAGCTTTCATAGCAGGGAGGCAGCTTCTCCAGTGTCTGAACTGTCACTGCAAATGAAGGGAAAATCTGCAACTCAGAAAACAAAAAAGGCACATCTCTCACTAGCCTGGCGGCCTCGAGGCTTCTCACCTCAGTCTCCATCGGGGTTGATGTGGCCACTTACTCTGTGCGGGTGGAGGTGAGAGGCCGGTGTGACCTGCCCCAGTCCCTTTCTCCCTTCAGTGAGGCTCCTTCCAATGTGTCTCTTCTAGATGAAGCCCATGAATGTGGAGTATCTCATGATGGACGCCTCCATCCTGCTGCCCCCAACAGGCACGCCGCTGACGGGCATTGACTTTGTGAAGCGGCTGCCGTGTGGTGACGTGGAGAAGACCCGGCGGGTGAGTGAGCCCTGGAGCTGGCCTCTCCTGGGCAGCTGTCAGCCAGGAGCCCTCCCGGGGCAGGGAGGGAAGGGGCTCTGATCACATCCAGATGGCAAATGGCAACACACATTTGGATAGCCAGGGACAGCATCTCCCTCATACCCTGCCACCCAGCCTCACTTTCCAGAGCACTCGGCCCTTTCTTAAAGCAGAGATTGACATTCCATTGCATCTGGCACCGGATGTCAGTTGCAGGCAGGTTGCCTTTGCTGGTGCAGAGCTCGGGCCCAACCCCAGGGCTCTGTGAGAGGAAGGAGGGTGGGCAGAAGGAGCGTGGGGGAGTGAGCTGTCGGTGCAGCGCAGGTGAGGCTGCTGTGAAATCTTGGCCCAGAGAGGCTTGGGACCCGGGACCCCCAGAGGTGGCATGGCGTTAAGGTATCTGAGTGATCTTGGGGCGAGGCACACGCAAATGAAGTTGTGATTCTGGCCGGCCTGCGGGAGGGAGGTGTGTAGAAGCAGATTAGTTCTCAGAACTCAGCTGCAGCTTCCGTTATCAGCACTTTTTTTCTGAAGCTGTCTCACAGGGCTGTTCACGGTATTTTATCTCACTCGTACGATCACAGTTTCTTTCTTAGAAAGCACCATAACCTTTTCCTAGAAAATCATTCCCTGGAGATGTGCAGGTTGGTGAAAAAAATTAGAGGAATTCATTTCACTCGGGTGCATCATCAGCCTGTCTTCCTCTGAATTAATCCAGGTGTAGCCAGAGTGGCAGAGGTGTTTAACGTGGATTTTGAGAAGCAGGATTGACTTGCTGGATCTGCCTCAGAGGATTTTGTGGCCTTCCTGCTGGCGATTTTGCCTTGGAAGCCTGGGGGGTGGGGTGGGACAGGGTGGAGGCAAAGGAAGTTGGGCCCATGTGTCTGAAGTCAATCCACATTCCCTGCTGTCTGACCAAACCCACAGACCTCACCACAGGACCCACCCTGCCTGAGCCAGTGACGCCTTCCTTCCTTCTGCTCCTGGCCAGGGTTGCAGGCCCCGTGGCCCGGTGCACGGTTGTATTTGTGGGTGGCAGTGTTTACACTGGGCATTCTTGGTGTCGGCTTTTACTGGGGGACTGGTTCTGACATGAGTGTTGTGTCTGCGACTCCTTCACGGAGCGGGACACTCACCCTTAGCCTCTGGTTAGCCTGGGAGATGCTCCCCAGCAAGGTAACAGCGAAGCCGCACTGTTACCTTGGTCTGTCATGTCCCCAGGCCAGAGAGGACCCTGTCCCCCAGGTTCTCTTGCCTTCATTTTGGCCCATAGTCTGTCAGGTCTTCTTAATAGTTACATGAGCTCATAACCTTTGTGATAAAGTGGATCATTCATACCAGTTCTTTACAAGAATTTCCTCATGTGATTCTACAACCGCCCTCGGAGACTGGCACTAGTATTACCCTCACCTAACAGAGGAAGAAACTGAGGCACGAAGAGGTCAAGTGATTTGCTCAAGATCCCCCAGCTAATAAGTATCAGAGCCAGGATTCAGCCCCAACAGTGTGACGACTATGACCCCTGCCTCCCACCGCTGCCTTCATTGTGTTTATTAGCCCTATTCAGTGCTGGACACCAGGGACACAGAAACCCAGCCCCAGTTCTCAAGGAATCAGAGTCTAGAGGGCAAGGTGGGAAAGAGGCAGCATCAAACCATGGTCCAGGACCGTTCCTAAAGGAGCATGGGGTCAGGTCCCTAATCCTACCTGGAGGAGGAGGTGGAGCAGCACAGAGGGATGGTCCTTAAGCCCAGACTGTGGAGAAGTCTGGGCAGCTGGAGGTGTGGCACATTCCAGCACCTCCCAGGAGGGGACCGTGGCTGGAGCCTAGCGTGAGGGAGGCTACGTGGGAAGTGATGGGGTTGGAGGGGCCGGAGGAGGCAGATCTCCAGGGTCTAAGAGCCCGACAAGGACCTTGGCATTGTTAGCTGGTTCCCGAAATCATGCCCTGCTGGCTTGAGGTGGACGGTCCTGGTCCACAGGAGAAATTCAGGGGCGAGGTGTATGGCAGAGGGAGGGTTGCTGGGGCTTTGGGGTTCCTGCTGCCTTCTGAGCCATTGTCTCCTCACCTAGAAAGCAGTAGGGCCTGTCCTGCCAGAGCTGTCGCGAGGACATAGCAAAAGGCAGAAACACCCTGGGGCAGGGGTTCTTCTTCCCTTGCCCTCACATCTCAGTTCAAGTGCCTTGCCCTCGTTGGGCTGCACGGCCCAAACTGCTAACTGAAGCCCAGGCAGAGCACCTGGACACCCAGGCTCCCCGGGGTCTCTCACTCAGCCTTATAAACTTATAAACAATGAGTTTATAAAAGCAACTCTCAAGTCCCAAGGCCCGGGGGTTTAGAGCCAGGGAGATGGTGGCAGGATGAGATAAAACAGGGCTGGCCACCTCAGAGCAGAGCCATCCACCTTGGAGAGGCTTCCCTTTGTGACTTCCAGACTCCCACTTATAAAGGGGAATTTTAGCCCCTCATGTCAGTCCAGTTCCTGATGCAAGGCAGCTGTCTGGAATCCTCCAGAAGCTTAGCTCCTTAGCCATTTCAGACATCAGAACACAGCAGTGTGCTTTGAATTTGAGCTAAAGGAAGTGTATGGTTTAGCAAGCAATTGAGGGCTTATGTGGTTTGTTTCAAGTTCTCTGCTTGTATCCCAGAGAACATTCCATTTCGTCCTTTTGGATTCAAAGATTTTCTTTTCCTTTTTCTTTTTCTTTTTTTTTTTTTTTTTTGCCAAGCGTAGACTTTTCTAACTTTTAGGAGGCTGACCCTTTTCAGAAATCCTACCCTTTATTTTCCTTAAAGACTTGTCAGAGAAGATCAGAGCACCCTTACTGGTAAGTCATTCCTTCATACATTCATCAAAGAACCACTGGACCCCTACTGTGTGCCAGGTGCTGGGCCTGAGGGTGCAGAAGTGAACGGGGCAGATGGCCTAGCCTCTGGACCTCACGTTCCACGGAGGGAGGAAAGTTTGTCAACAAGTAAGCAAATGACAAGGCTGATACCAGACTGCAGGGAGGGCCCTGGAGGAAACAGGGTGGCACCGCTTTGGAGGTGATCTGAAGCTGCTCTGCCAAGGTGATGTCTGAGCAGAAAGGTAAAGAGTGAGAAGGAGCCAGCTGTGCAGAGACTTAAAGGGGGCACTTTCCAGACCAATGGAGCAGTGAGTGCAAAGGTGTGAGATGCCAAAGAGTAAGTCGTGTCCGAGGAGCAGGGACCTGGAGCAGAGTGAGGGACAGGGGCAGGAGGGAGGGCCTTCCAGGCCATGCGGAGGCATCTGGCAAGAGAGTCATGCTTTCCCCGTTGCATTTTGCAAGTTACACTGTTTATTCTTTCCTTCAACATATCTGTCGAGCATTTTCTAGGTGCCACGCACCGTGCAAGATGCCTGAATAGACAGAACAAATAATGAAAAATAAAACCCAGGGAGCAAGAGTCCCACTGAGCCATCCCGGCTGAGAAGGGAAATCCATGTTGAAATGAGGTCTTGGAAACTACTGGGGTCTGAAGAGAACATGCAAGCAGAACCTTGGACTTGAGCTGGACCTACCCCACGTGTAAGGACAGCTGAGAGAAGCAGTTAAGAAAGAACACAGAGGAGGAGGGTGTAGCTCAGTGGTAGAGTTCATGCTTATCATGCATGAGGTTCTGGTTTAATCCCCAGTACCTCCATTTAAAAAAAAAAAAAGTAATTAAAAAAAAAAAACTTAATTGCCTACCCTCCCCCCCAAAAAAGACAGAACACAGGCTCATGATTCAGACCAACCAAGGTTCAATCCCAGCTTTAGCTGTGTGACCTTGAGCAAGTTACTTAACCTCCCTGAGCCTCAGGTTCCTCATGTGTCCTGCCTCTCAGCTCTTGCCCAGAGTATATGGGAGCAGCTGTGAGGTGGCAGAACCATGGCAGAGCATTCTGGCATCTTAGGTGGGAAACAAATCAAGTTTTTAATTATCTAAATCTACTTAAGCCAATGCTAGAGAAAAGAGAGGGAGAGGACTTTCTGGTGAATACCAAAATCTAAATAAATTTAGGCCACTAATCATCTTTATGGAGTAGCCGTGGAAGCCATTATGAAATAAAGATATTTGCATGAATATCTTGTCCCTGCATTCTGTGTGCCTGTTGCCTTGTAAAACCACAAACAATTTTTATGTTTATCACTATTGACCTTGAGGAAGTAGAATATTTTGCTTTTACTTTTTGGATGTGTATTACACATTAAAGAAAATACAGTAACATCTCATAAAGTTTCGAAAGTTGAGGGAAAGAATTTCCTGCGATTTCATCAGCCTAAACAAACAGCACAGACGTTTTATGTGTCTCCTCCCACCTTTGTTTGCAAACACGTCTTTTCTTGCATGCAGGGGGCGTGAACCATGGACTTGCTTTCATCCTCGCCACTTTTCTCTCTCCATGTAGAACAGGAGGTTTTTGACATTGTGATACAGTCTGAATAGGTCAAACGTCTTAACACTGCAGAAAAGTTTATCTCGTGGCTTCTGCCGTAATTTACTTAGGCATTTTCTGGCTGGTAGACATTTTGGTTGCTTCCAATATTACATTATTTTCAACTAAACTGTAATGAGCAGCTTCACGAATACAGTGTTTCCTTTCTTTTGGCTTATTTCTTTAGGATAAGTTCCCAGAAGTGGAATTTCTGGTTCAAAGGGTATGCACATTTTTTTTGTGACTCTCTACATATTGCCAAATTGCTTTCCCAAAGGGCTATGCCCACTTTAAACTGCTTCAGCACTCTTTTAAGAATGACTGACTTTCACAGCCCCATCTGTGGCCTCAGTGCGCTTCTAACCTGAGTGACTGTCGCCTTCACTCCTCAGCTTGCAAGTGGGGCAAGGGAAGTGGGACAGAAGGCATGGACTGAGTGTTTGCTCCAGGGCCGGCCCCAGGGCTCAGGGTGTCCCCTAAGCTATCTCATTGCACCTTTGCAGTGGCCTCGTGATCGGGGTGTTGAGTACCCCATTTCCAGAGCTTCATCCCGGGTTCAGGAAGTTCATGTGACTCACTTGACCCCAGGTTGAGCCAAGGTCTGTCTGACTAGGAAGCCGTCCTCCTGCCCCACTCCCGGGACTCATTCCACAACTCTCCTTGCCGGTGTTTGCTCCCAGCTGTGTGGAAGCAAACTGGACGGGCCTCTTCTCTATATTTGGGCTTGCTCAGCTGTCACCCCTTTCCAAATCTAATCTGTTCGTCCAGAGTCCGTGTTCCTGGCATTCTATAGGAGCACTTGAAAGAATAAGAATTCCTTTTTCCTTTTCAGGAATACTTTTTTTTAATTTGTACATTTATTTAGCGAAGTCAAGAAAAGCACTCATTAAAAGCCTGAGTCCCAAGCCTTCAGTCTTTTGAAGGCAAAGACACGTGGTTGGAAGAACACAGACTTTGGAGTCTGGTTATTAGTTGAATCACCTTCGGGCAGGCTGCCTAACATCGCTGGGCTTTGGTTTCCTGTCTATAAGTTGGGAACCATGCAGGGTTGTTAAAAGGCTTGATTGGAAAAAAAAAAAAAAAAAAGGCTTGATTGAGGTCACATGGTGCAGCCCCCAACCCTGGCAGGCCATGGGTAAGCAGAGGGGGTGGTGATTGTCACAGGGGGCAGTGGGATGATTTGATGACCCTTGTCCTGGTATCTGTTCTTTCCTTTGTGGATTCTCGGAGTTGTGGGGCTGGTCAGCCAAACACTATAGACACCCACAGGAGCCTGGCTTGTGCCCAAGTGGAATACCTGGCCTGTGGGAATCCGCCCTCCCGTTCGTGGGCGCGGGCTGCTCACGCATCCCTCCTTCTCTGAGGGTTGGGGCAGGAACCAAGAAAAGTATGGAAAACCAGAAAAACGGGGGGGGGGGGGCGTTATTTTGGTTTATATTTTTAATTATTTTATTATTATTATTTGTATTTCTGGAAATATCTTCCATTTGTTGCTTGAAGAGCAAAAGCAGATGTTTAACCAAAAAGGTCTATGACATTAGAAGCCAAATTCCAAACTCCTTTTATACTGGGAGGTTTCTGGTTTTCAGAGTGATGGGCTGTAGAAAGCCACATACGTTTCTCTTTTCTCATCCCCCAGCTTGGGTTCTGCTTGATTGCTTTGCCTTCAGAACCCCAAGAGGAATGGGCTTTTGAGGCAGAAATGAAGCATCCTCTCAACGTGGACCTGACTGTGATGGGCCTTTTTCTCCTGTTTTTTCCCCTCATCTCTGAGGTCATGACTCCTTATTTGGGAGCTCAAACTGCCAAAGACTTCAAGTGACCACTCACATCTTGGGCATTCTGCACTTGGGCTAGCATGGGTGTTTGAATTTCCTCGTGTATTTGTTTAAGTGACCAAGTGTCAGACATACCTGGGTTCAGACTCCAGCTCAGCCTCTCATCAGCTGTGTGAACTTGGTCACTGTGCCCCTCTCAGCTCCATTTCTTCCTATTGCAGCAAGCTGCCCACAGCGCCTGGCACCTAACTGGGCTTAATAAATAAATCATGTTTTGCTGTAATCTGTCCCCCATCCCCTGTCTCAGGAGGCACCTTGTCATATAAAGGGCAGCCTCCCCTCTCCGTGGGCCAGGCCTACAGCCTCAGAACTGGAAAAAGGAGGCCAAGAATTGGGCTGTGTGGCTCCCCAGTTGCGACAGTGGTTTGTGCCCATGCCCTCCCCGTGCTCGGCTCTGGAGTGGCTGGAGTAAGGGGCAGTCACCCCTTTACGGAATATGTGCAGACTGCTTCCCCGCCAGCACCATCTCAGAACCTCTTAGCAGCCCTGAGCAGTAGAGGACCCAACCCCCATTTCACAGATGAGGAAATTGAAGCTCACGGCCTCGCCCAACGTGGTAGAGCTGGGAGTCCAGCATGGACTTTGTATGTCTGACTCTCAAGCTGTTTCCCTCAGGCAGGCCCTCCAACTACGGGTTAGGGAAAGTGACCCGGAGGCCACCTCCCCTGTGGATGCCCCTCTGCTTCCTGGCCTCTGGTTGGTGGACAAGTCAGCCCCAACCTAGGACTCAAGGGGAGGGGACCTCCAGGCCAGGCCAGCCCCAGGATGAAGGCTGCTTTTTGTACAAGCTTCTCTGGCTTCCGGGGCCTGGGATTCTGCTTTGTCTGCTCTCTGAAACTGCCTGGCTACACTCAATTCCACTGAGACTCCTCTTTGGTGGGCCAGAGATCCCTGTGCTGATGGGGCCACCTCTGTCCCCAGAAAGCTATCTGGGGAAGTCTGAGGGGCTCTCAGGGCACTGACTTGCTGCACACCTTTCAGGTGCCAGGTCCTCTGGCCCGTCAGCAGCACACCCCCTGTGGTACAACCCCTATTGTAAGGCCAAGGGGCCTAGGCTTCCAGGGGAAGGGCTCGGCCAGGAAAGGGTAGGGTTTTGATCTAGTCTGGCTAGCTCTGAACCCCACCAGCATCTCACCTTCTGTCTTCCCCCAACCCCCACATTCAGTAGGTGGGACCTTGAAACACTTGTGATTTGGATTTCCAAATTCCATGCTGGTTTAGTTGGAAGAGGCCTGGTTCTTGCCCTGCCTAGATGTGAGCCTGGAGCACATCACTTCTCCTCCTTGGGTCTAAGGGCATCGTCTGTGAAGCAGGGCTGCCTGCTGAGCAGGGGTGCTATGAAGGTAACACAACACTAGAGGAAAGGTCCTGGCAAATGACAGGTGCTCAGTGAGGTGAAGTGGCCCAAACTGGAACCTGTGGATAGTTGAAACAGGCTGTGTCCTTTGTTTTCTTATCTTGCTCTGAAAGCACCAGAACCACAATACTGGGAGACGTGGGCTTTGTTTTGTTTTGGTTGGTTTGTTTTAAAGCAAGAGTCACTATGTGATTTTCCCATATGGAACATCTCACCGAAATGACTTCGATTTCACTCTTCTCTGCCCTCTGAACTGTGCGTCCAGGCCATCCGGGTGTTCTTCATGCTCCGTTCCCTATCACTGCAACTGCGAGGAGAGCCCGAGACCCAGCTGCCTCTGACACGGGAGGAGGACCTGATCAAAACAGACGATGTCCTAGATCTGAGTGAGTCGATCGTCCTGAGTCCCGGCATTGGGGGGTGGGGAGGGCGGGCATGGTGCAGGGAGGACGCCGCCAGGCTGAATCACATGTCACTGGGAGGGTCGTGTGCGACCTGCATGTTGTACTGGTGTTGATCTGTGATGGTGAGCTAATAGAGCGTGCATGTCACACAAAACTTTCGGAGAGAGGGCCCTAGATTCTAGGCACCTTGAAGTCAGTCTGTGGTCCTGCTTTCTGGAGACCAAGTGGAGCTGTGCAGGTGTTTTGCTGAAAACTCTGTGCACGGTGGTTGGGGTCTCAAGCAAGGCTGGGCACAGCTCCAGGATCCCTGCCCTCCATATAGTCATAACAGCACCAGTTTGATTGGTTTTGTGTATAAAGGTTTTCCGTATGATTTTAATGACGAAAGGATTCTGCTGCTAAAAAAAAGGAAAGCTTTCAAAAATGCAAATCACCAGCATTTAGGTAAAGATGAAGACTTTGGAGGCCAGAGAACCACGTGCTCAGCCAGCAACCTTGGGCTACTTACTTAACGGTGCAATGCCTTAGTGCTCTCCTCGGCAACATGAGGCTGAGATTTAAAGGAGACAGTGGGTATGAATCCTGGTGATGTTCCCGTAACCCTTCTTATATGTGTATAGCTCGCTCTTTCCTGCATTTGCTGTGGGGTCGTGCACACTGATGGGCAAAATCGTTTTCAGTTTCTTAAGGGCATTGTGATATATTAGGACTCTTTGGTTGTAAGAGACAGAAAACCCAACTTAGACTAGCTTAAGGAAAAAGAAAGAGGAATTGGCTGATATCACTGTAAAGTCCAAGAGTAGTTTTGCCTTCAGGCATGGCTGGATCTAGGTACTCAAGCAGCAGCATCAGGAAGCTGCCACCCTCCATCTCTCAGTTCTGCTTTCCTCTGTTCTGGCTTCATCCTCTGGAGGATCTCATCAGATAGTGACAAGACGGCCATCAGCACCTCCAAGATCTGCTGAACTAGCTGAACAGCCCTGGCAGAAATAGAGCTTCTCTTTCCCTGTAACTTTTATAGAAGTCCAGGGCAGTACTCTCATTGGCCTGGCTTGGGTCACATGACCATCCCTGAACCAGGCAGTGGTCAGAGGGATGTGATTCACTGATTGGCTAGGCTGGGGTCACATGCCCACTCTGGAGCTGGGAGGGGGAGAGCTATTCCTTTTGAACCCCATCACCAGGGAATGCAGAAGCAGGGGGCCCTCAAAGGGAGCTCACAAGAGAAGGGAGCTGGAGAGGCCGGAACAGCAGATGGCCACTCTTTGTAGTGTACAGTGAGGAGAGGGCCCCCTGCTTTATCGAAATATAGTTTACATCTAATAAAATCCACCAAGTTTTAGTGTTCAATTGAGTTTTGACATAACTATTCATTTGTAACCAGCGATTGTGATATAGGCCATTGAGGGTTGGATTTTGAGCCAGATACCCATGCCCTCCTCTAGACTCCCTTGAGCAAATGGTCGAAACCACCACAACTTCCGTCTCCTCCCATGTAAAATGAAGATGATCTTCCTTATATTATGGGGATGTTTTGAGACTTGAGTGAAATATAATATGAAATAAATGTGACTAGGCATAGTGCCTTGCATGTAACTGCACTCAGGAAACTGGAGTCAATGTTGCCCCACGGTCAAATGCGGTCCTGCATATAAATAGCAGAGCTCACCACCTGATACTTGGAAGATTCTCAGTAAGTGATTATTACGGGTTTTACCTGATTGTCTAACACCTTTTTCTAGCCTCCTTGTTGTTTGTGCTCTATTTTCCTTCCCTCTCTCTCTCTCTCTTTCTCTCTTTCTCTCTTTCTCTCTCTCTCTCTCTCTCTCTCTCTCTCTCTCTCTCTCTCTCTCTCTCTCGGAAGAACACAGACGCTCCATCTCCTCTGTGCCCTATGCCCATCTTCTTTGGCCCTTTCCTCCTTGAGAAGTGGCCACAGGGATTTCTGTAAAGGTTTAAATTGATGAAATTGTCTGGGAAGACCCATAAACCAGTCTTTCTCTGATTTGATTCAAGGAAAGAGAGAGAAACAGTTTGCTTTAAAGGGGGCCATTCCGTCAAGGCAGCAAGAATGTTTGCATCCGTGAAATGGAATTAAATTTTATGCTGGGAATTCGCATTTCTTCCCCCCTCCCCCTCAGAATGGCCTGCTGAAACAAAGGTTAAAAGTATTTCACTTATCAATTTTAATTGATTAGAATGCTAGTTGAGATCACTTAACTGAGCCTTTTTGGGTAGTTGGCCATTAAGAAAGTAATGGCTGTCTGTCTTTACCCAGCCTGATTGCAAATTATGTCTTTGCTAAAGAGGGGGCCAACCAGAAAGTCCTAAGAATTATGGATTTTAGGAGCACATGGTACTAGAATAAGATATGCATGTGTTGTTGGTTGATTTTTTTTTTTTTTTTGGTGATTATTCTTAAATATTGGAGCTTCTCACCTTCCATTTGGGGAAAAATTAACATGCCTTGCACTTCATAAAATGCCTTCTGTGTACACAAAAGGTAGGAAGCGTCATAATGGAGGTAAAGACATCCATGTTTGCTGAATGTTGGGGGCTTGGCATGCTCCTGATGGGGTAGTGTGTGGTCTCCCTGGAGCTTGAGGAGGCCGTCTCAAGAAGAGGTATTTGGGGTTGGTCAGCTTTTATATAAGGTGGTACGGTCTGACAGGCTTCAGGAAATGCCAGCTCCCCATAGCAGGAAGAGGTGACTTTTTTGACTTTAAGTGTATTTACTAAACTTGTCACACTTTGGTAAGAAACCACAGCATAAAAACACTCACGTCTGCTGACCAGCAGCCGGCCCCTGGGCCAGGTTTGGCAGGTGAGCTCTGGCCAGGTGGCTTCTGACAAGGAGCATCAAAGAGACTGACACCCCTTCGGAAAAGCAGCAAACTGTGCTGACAGCCTGCTTTGTTTTCACTGGAGAGGAGAGGTCACGGACTGGCAGCCATGACGGAAGGAGAGGAGGGTGGGAGGGAAGGGGAAGGGAGGGGGGATGGGAAGGGGAGCCTAGACTAGACTAGATAAAATAGATTAGATTTCCAGAGAGAATAACACCATGAATCTATATACCCAGCCTTCAGCTTCAATAGTTATTACCCTTTTGTTCAGCCTCATTTCATGTGCACCCCCACCATTTCTCTTTTTAACCATCATCTCCCCACCGCCCCTAGTGGATTAAAGCAAATGGAAGACATATTATTGCATCCATAAATACTTCTCTCTAACAGATAAGGACTTTGAGTTACTCTTCTTGATTGAATTGGTTGCCACCATCACAAACTGGGAGCTTCCCCAGCCCAGCCGCTGCTCTGGTGGAGCGCAGAGATGGGGCCTGTGCTCCCCTGTGTCCCACCAACCTGGCCCCATTGACGTGTGATTTTGCAGCCCCTGCTGTAGTTATTGGAAGTCAGTGGCATTGTGACCTTGCTCGGGGTCTTAATGCTTGTGAGGCTCAGCAGCCTTGCCTTTAAAATGGTTCTAAAAGACTTTAAAAAGAGGGCCGTTGAAGATCAAATGAGATCAAGTTCATGAAGCAGGCAGCGCCCTGCTTGGCGCATTGCAGGTGCTTTCCCGCCGCAGCTGCTGAATAAGCGAGATAAAACTCATACTGTGGGGCTCCGGGGTGAGCACTCTCTGCTTTGATAATGTTTTGAGGGGCGAGTATCCTGAAGTATTTAAACAGTTGGTCACTTGTATAATGACACCGTTCTGGGGAATAAGAAAGACAGTTCTGGCCATGTGGGCCCGGATGAAGGGAGCTGTACCGTGTCCAGGTGGGGCGCACCAGCATGTCTACCGACGGACAGCACCAGCACTGCTCTGAGGACGAGCAGAGGAGAAGCCAGGCTCCTGTCTGTCTCGCCTGTGTCCAGATGACATGGGCAGTCGCAGCGGGGGAAATTCTCCCATTACCAAACACCCTAAGGGGATACCAGGCAACCAGGCATCCTCAAGAAACTTTCCTTCCCAGCCTTATCCACATGGGCACTTGACATTAACATAGCTGTGGCCATACCGCATGCTGCACACACCTCATCTTGTATTCTGATTTTTTTTTCAATCCATTCATCAAAAACCCATCCATTAATTCAGCTACTCATTGGGCACCTGCTGTCTGCCAGGCACAGTGCTGGGAGCTGGGATGCGAAAGTGAACTAAAGCCAGACTTGGTCTCCGCTCTGTGGGGCTTCCACCACTTGGGGCAGGGGCGGGGGGAGACGACAAACAGGAAAGGAAGTAAATGGTAAATGAGCAATCACAGGTTGATCGAGGTGGCTCGGTGGAGAGGATGAGCAGGGTCCAGTGGTGGAGAATAACTAGGAGAAGAGACCTCGTGTGCTGATTAGGGAAGCCTCTCTAGAGAGGCACCGTGCAAGGGGGCCCAGAAGATTCCACGAGAAAATGCGAGGATGAGGCCTGCCAGTTCGAGATGTCAGAGGTGAGGGTAGAAGGTGGGAGTGAGCTCAGTATGTCCCAGAATCCTAAAGGAGGCCGGTGTGGCTGGCAGGTAAGGAGCAGAGGGGAGAGGGGCTGAGGTGAACTAGATCTCAACTCCAGTGCCGTGGGAAGCCATTGAAGGGTGCCCGCAGGGACAGCAGTTCTAGAACCAGAGCTGCCGGGTCAGACGGTGCCCACGGAGGCCTGTGAGCTGGGTCCAGGGACCGGAGAGGCCTCGTAGCCTAGTGGTTCTGAGCGTGGGCTCGGGAGCCAGACCGTGCCGGAGAGAAATCCCAGCTTGGCCCCTTGCCACCTGCCAGCGTATGACCTTCAGCGAGTAACTTGAGCTCTTGGTGCTTCTGTTTCCTCGTGTGTAAGTGGGAGTTGTTGGGAGGAGTCAGTGAGTTAATATATGTGACGTGTCTGGAATGGTGCCTGGCACAGTTGCAGGGAGGCCAGTTAGGAGGTTGTGGCAAGGGCACAGGGGCCAGTGACAGTGGGGCAAAGGGCATGGGGACGCAGTCTGAGGGCAGCATTTTGTGACTAACTCACCAGGGCGGTGCTGGAGATCCAGCTTGCCGCTGGTTGCTGAGCTTGGGGGCAGTCCTGGCAGCAAGGGCTGGGGGCCAGTGATCCCATAATCTGAAGGGCCAGCCCTGGAGATGAAGCGAATCCAGACCAAAGATGAGTGGACAGATAAGAGGTGCCAGGAGGCAGCTCAGCCGAGATGTCCAGGGAGCGGATCAGAAACCTCCTCACATGCTCCCCTGAAGCGGTTTTCCACATTGTCTCATAGAGTTCAGAACTGCCGTGTTTAGTAGCTAGCATAATATTCCACTGACTAAGGCATCTCATGCCACCCTCCCACAGTTATTGGCATTTCCAGTTCTGCTCTGTTACAACCTAGATGACTGTTCCTCAAAAGAGCCTTGAAGCAGTTAGAATCCTAGATCAAGTGGTCTGAGAGAGAGGACCCGAACCCCCCAAAGAAATATCCACAGATAAGCAGATTTCTGTGCTCTCTTTGTTTGAGTCCTCACCTGGACTTGGACTCACCCCCAGGGTCCAGGGGCCTGGAAAGTATGCATCGTTGTATAGAGCAGTGGTTCCCAGACCTTGGGACTTCACAGCCCAGTAAAAATGCCAAAACAAAAATAAAACCCAACAAAGCCTCTTGGGATAGGATTTCCAACTGCTTATTTTACCAAGTTGTCTTTTTTTTTAAAAGCATTTATGAAGTATCATTTCATAAAAGAGAGGATACTGTTAATACTAGTTAACTAGGAAGGGGATCATTTCAGAACGAGGGACAGACTTTCTAAGAAGCAGCAGTGGCAACTGTAGGCCCACGTACCATGCTTTATTGCAGTGTGTTTTAAAAAAAAAAAAAATTCAAGTGCAGACCAGTCACAGGAGCGAAAGCTAGTGTCTTTTCTAGCTTAGTCTTTTGAGAGAGGCGAACCCTGATCACAGCATCCCACAGATCAAAGTCAACTGGCCTCTGTGCTAAGTGCTAAGAGAGCACGTAACAGGGGTTGACCTGTCTGGAGGACAGAGAGGCTTCTAAGGGAAATCTGAGGGTTGCATGTGGACGTGGGCACCAGGAAGGGGCCTGGCAGGAGCAAAGGCCCTGGGGCTGGTGGGGAGTGGAGGAAGATGAGAAATGGCAGTGTGGCCAGAGGGCAGAGCAGGGGGAGAGGTAAGGCGGTGGTGAGATTAGAAGGAGATTGCCTTGGGCCCATTGTGCTGGCCTTCTGGTTGTATCAAGAGTTTAGAATTTTATCCTGAGAACAGTGAGAAGAGTTTTAACCAGGTGGTGTGACCAGATTTGTACCTCAAAAGGTCCTCTCGGACCTCAGTGTGATTTATGGAGCGAGATCTGTGGCCTCAGTAGATTTGTGGAGTCGAGGAGGGGGACTCAGCATTACAGCAGGGAGCTCTGTTGGGAGGCCAAGCATGGGAGACCCATCCTGCGGAAGTGGTCCAGAAGGACTGTGTGTTTCTCACAGACTCTGGTTTGCCTCTCCACTTCTTCCCTAGCACTGCTGGGTCCTGCTCTATGGCCTGAATAGAGGGACTCTTTACTGCCTAGAGGCCCATCCTGTTTGATCCAGTTTGTTCTCTGGAACCCAAGCCTTGGAATCATGCCTTCGAAGCTAATTATTAACAGCAGTAATACGATTTTGGTTGTCCTGGTCTCCTGGCAAGGCAGGCTGCTGTGGACCTCCCCTCTGCTCTCCTTCTAGCCCAGTACCTGCCTCTTTAAGAAGATGGCTGAGGGGATGGAGGAAGCCTTGGGTCTCAGAAAAATACAGACTTAGGAGAAAACAGATCTGGCATCTGGATCCCAGCTCTGCCTCTTCCTTACTGTGTGGCCTTGGACAAGTCAGTTTACCTTTCTGGGCCTCAATTTCCTCATTGATAAACTGAGAGCAGTGATGCTCACCTTTGCAGGATTATTGTAAGGCAGTGCAATAAGGTATGTATAGAGGTTACAAACCGCTGGCCTTTAGACAGGCGCACAGATGTAGTTCAGTATCTAGTAGAATGTTTGCAAGCAAATTTTATGTTAATTGTCAACATTTTAAAATCAAGATATTTTGTTGTGCAAACCTAGATATCTATCACTCTGAATTTGTGACGGTCTGGCCCTTTGGGGCCTGCATCCCCACAGGCAGCAGTGGCTGCCTCTCTTCATGGGCGTGCCCCCTTCTCACCAGCTCACTCTGCCTCCAGCCACAGGCCTCCAGTTACCTCCAGACCCGAGTACCCCAGTGGTCTGCTCAGCATCTCATGCGTACTATAAACACAGTGGAGTCCAATCTTACTTGCAAACCTGCCTCCCTTCAGCCTTTCCATCTCCCAGTTGGTAGCTGGCAGCTCTATCCTGGTGGCAAAAATCGGGGGCTCATCCTTGATTCTCCTTTTTCTCTCAAACTCAACTTCCGGTTGGTCAGCACACTTAGTCACCTCGTCCCTCCAAATGTATCCAGGATCTGACCATCTCTCCCAGCTCCACCCCTAGCACCTGGCTTGCCTGCCGTCATCTCTCACCTGCATCATTGCAGCAGCCTCTTAACCAGTCACTGGCTTCTGCCTTGTTCCCTGCAGTTTATTCTTAACACTGTGTCCAGTGTTACCCTCTTAAAACGTAAGTCAGATTGTGTCCTTCCTTTGCTCAAAGTGGCCTCCAATCCCTCTCTGACTAAAAGGGGAGACGTTTACAGTGGCCTACGAGGCTGAGCATCACCCAACACCACTGAGCTCTCTCTGCATCCTTGCTGTTCTTTCAGACACACAAGGCATGTTCTCACCTCAGGCCTTAGCGCTGGCTGTGCCTCCCACCTGCAAACCACTCACGCCCCCAGAACAAGCACCGCTGTGGGTGCTTACAAGGCTCAAGGCAGCCCAGGTGTGGCAGCCATACTCCAGATTCTCCATCCACCTTTCAGATCTGGACCACCTCCCTTTCTTATCCTCTGTTAATGAATGTGAATGTTATGAGTGAGCCTGCAGTATTCGCTGTTTGCCGTTTCTAGCACTCACCCCAGAGCTGCAGGTGAGAGCTTTCAGACAGAGTGGACATCTCTGGCTGTGCTCATCTGGATGCCTAAAGAGTCGTTTCCAGCAAGAGTATTATGAAGCTCCCTAAGCAGGTTATGTGGTTTGATTTTAAGTCCATGAAAATGTGAGCTCATTGATTTGCTTCTCCTGCAAGGCCAGTGATAGTTTTGTGGTCCTGTCAGTGCTGGAAAGTCCTCTGTGTTGCCTCATTTTGCTGATGGCCCAGTCATTGTCATGTGCCTCATCTTGGCAAAAATGAGAAAAGAGCATAAATAATAAAGACTTTGAAAGACAAACCTAGAATGTGAGACATTCTAGGAGACTACCAATTTGAACTTGTCTTGAATGTTGAGTGTCAGGGAAAACCAAACAGTGGAGAGGCCCAGGGCGCTGTTGTAGATTATTGCAACAGGACATGATGACTGTTGCCACAGATTGGCTCTTGGATTGAGGAATAAAAACAGAGTAGCTTTAGAGGACTTCTTTGTGAAATTGGAAAAACTTTGCATGTAGATTGTGATTGGATAATGTAATTGAGGTCAGTATCACATTTCTTGTGTGTGATAATGGCATTGTGATTCTGTGGGAGAATGTCCTCGATCTTAGGAAGTAGGGCTGAAGAGTTTAGGGGTAAAGTGCCATGCTGCTTGCAACTTTGGAATGATTCACAAAATAAAAATGTGGGAGTGTTTAGTGAGAGAGGAAGCAAATGCCACTAAATGTTAACCATTGATGAATCTAGGTCAAGGGCACATGTGTATTTATTGTACTATTCTTTAAACTTTTCTGAAAGTTTAAAAGCATTCTTTTAGAAATTTAGTTTTGTTTTTGTTTTGGTTTTTTGGGGGTGGGGTGGGGGAGGGTAATTAGGATTATTTATTTATTTAATGGAGATACTGGGGATTGAACCCAGGGCCTCATGCATGCTAATCACACAGGCTACCACTGAGCTACACCCTCCCCTCCCTGAGAGTTTTTGAAATAAAAGCTTAAAGAAGTGGGGAGTGATCAAATTCTTGAGAAGCCAACATTTAATTAATGAGGAGTGTAATGTTTAGGATTCAGGGCTCTGGATTCAGAAAAACCTGGGTTTGAGTCCCAGCTGTGTGACCTTGAGCAAACTGGTTAACCTCTCTGAGCCTTTTTTCCTCACCAGTAAAGTGGGACAATGATACTGTCTCCTTCAGGACTGTTCTGTAGATAAAAGAGAGAATCCATCAAAAATGCTCGGCATCACTGTCAGGGTGTGAAGGCTTTCCTAGTAAAAACAGTCATTAGCATCCATGGGCTATACATGGTCATTGAACGACTTTTCTGAAGTAGTAGGAGTTCTGACAAAACAAAGCCTCATGACTGTTTCTGTCCAGGCGCTACACTGAGAAGTGGAGGTCACACGGGCTTCTTAATTAGATAAGTTTCTTGGAAAGATGACTTTCAGGAAGGTGGGTACCAGCTGATTGGAGAACTGAAACCTTCAGTAGAGGCTTGATTCAGACCCAGATGTCTTCTCAGGGGCCATTTAATTCAAGCGTTCAGGCCTGGGGCTCCAGAGAAGTGGACTTGTGTAGTGCTGACACTGAAGTGGACTGATGTTAATGTGAAACCGAAGAGGCAAGTATGGAAATGGCATCTGAAGCCCCATCTCAGGCGAGTGTGGCTTTATGTCTCTTCGGCCTGCACTCCCCAGCCATGTTTTATCTTTAAAGGGAATATGGTCCACACTGGGTCTCTTTACATCCCCACCTGCTGACTTGGAACCACTCCTGATCCTGCTCTAACCCCAGAGTCAGAGGGTCACTGGCCATCCCACATCTGCAGTTCTGTCCCCTCTCCAGCCTAGACTCTCTGTGCCCAGTGTCTCCCACGTGGGATCCCAGCCCATGGCTCTGCCCCACCCTGGTCCAACTACCCTGCAGCCAGTGTCTAAAAAGCAAGTCTTGCCCACACTTGTAGATTTCACACATCACTTCCCCACTTGTAGATTTCAGAGCTCCTCTGCGCTCGCCTTCTGCCTTACGTCTTGCTGCATCTGAGCCCACTCGGCTGTGGTGCTGCTGGCAGGTCCCTAGACACAGCCTTCTGGGGTGCCGTTTCCCACCACTGGGCCTTTGCCCGAGTGTGCCCTCTGCCAGGCTTGCCCTCCCAGCCCCACTCCCAACCCCCTCCTCCTCAGTGCGGGATTAGGTAGCCCTCCTCTCCAGTCTTCCCAGGCACACCTCAGACATGCCCTTAGCACTTTGCTTTTCTCTCCCTAGTGCCTGGCACGGGGCCTAGCACATAGAAGGCACTCGAATAAGGCTTGGATTGAACTGGTTAAAGCTTTACTGGTCACTTTAATTGTCCATAAAACTTAAGGCACTTTCATTAACATGAAAAGTGACATTTCTAAAGGTTGTCACGAGTAATTTGAGGCAGTTGGATTATGAGGAAGAGTGATGTTTGTTCATCATTACCATAATATTTGAATAGCCAGATTATACTGGTGCAGACTTCCCCCCCTATTGAAATACCCCAAGAATCTTAAACCCACCTTGGTATTTCCTAAAAATGTAGATTGTCTTAACTTCAGCAGTTGTGCTATCTCAAATCATTTTACCTAAAGGCTAAAATGCTGGGGTAGGGATGTTTTCTGCCCCTCTCTGAAACTAGGACCCTGGACTACACCGATCAGAAAAGAATCGTGTTTGAATTAAACCACCAGTTCTCTAAGGAAATGGAAAACGTGGAATTAACAGCATTTCCCCCTCTCTATGAATTAGGCTGCTTCTCTGTGCTTGATGAGCAGTGTTGCTGGCCCCTCTTCAGAAATGAAGTAGAAATATGGAGAAACGAAATTTGTACCTTATAAAGTGACTGGAAACGTGATTATAATACAGCTGTCAGTTTTGTTCAAGTGGAAAATTTTAAAGTAAATCCAATTGCAGCATTATTTGGTTCTTTTAAAGCAGGGAGATGTAGCTGTTTCCTACGTATTGATTATTTGATTGGTACCTGTCTGCTGGACCTTTTTTTTTTTTCTCAGTAGCGCTCATTGATGTGGTTTAATGTATATTCCTGTAATCTTTCCCTGTTTTATAAACTTACAATCATAATTGAGCTACATTAGAGAGCCATGTTCTGCTGAAATCACAAGGTCACCTAATGGCTGTGCCCTCTGCTGTTTGTTATGTATTAGAGTAGTCCTAGATGGTTCTGGAAAAGACAAAAATTATTATTTTTTGACTCTACAGAGCAGAATTTCTAGATCGCATTCTATGCATTGGGGAAGTGAGGTGTTTGAGTGGTAGAGACTGGGTGTTGAGCCTTTCCCTTCTTTGACTATTAAAATGATCGTTTCTGCTGAAGGCACTCTACAGTTTAATTTTTTTTTTCTCCAAACCCCAGTCCTTCCATGTGTTTGAAAATGGGGCCACGTTTTTTATTTCTCTGATCACAGAGGATCTGGTGGCTTAGATTTCTCGAGGAACATCTTCTGAGGCACATCACACCCTTGAGAAGTAGACGGACTCTGGATATGGCTGCATCTCAGAGCAGCCAGGAGAGTGGACGGGGGTCCAGGTAGCGGTGGGGTCTCAGCCCCAGCACCCTCACACTGTGACATCAGTGTGTCCCCCTGACCTCAGATCTCTCTACCTCATGTTGCTGTTGGGAGGGAAAGGCACTGCGCACCGTGCTGAGCACAGCACCTGGCACGACTTTGTGGGGCCCAGCCAGCAGATGCCAACGGAGAGGCACCTCCAACTAGGCTGTCTTTCCCTGTCAGCAAACAGAAATTCAATCCTTGTATTCACTCATGCCAAAAGCCCTGGTGTGTCCTGTCTCCTCTCGTCCCACAACCAAGCTGTCTGTGCGTTCTGCCAGTTCAGGCATCAGCTAGATCCAGAATCTCACTCCAGCTCAGCGCTTTCAGCACCTCCACCCTGATCTGGATTCTGGAAGCTGCCCTCTGATGGGTGTACAGCTTCCTCCACTGCCCTCTCTCCGCATCCTTCAAGTGGCCCTCAGGGCCTGCAGGACGAGTGTCCCCGCCCTCTTCCCCATCTGTCCCTCCAGGCCCACGGGAGAGTCCCGCCCCAGAGGACCTCCCCAGCCTCCACCCAGCCCCGGTGCTGCTGAAGCCAGCCTCCTTGATCACTTCTTCACTTCTGGCTGATGGCATAGAGCAGCAGTGAGCTGCCACAGGAAACAGGAATTCGTGGGGTAACGGGGTTGAGGGTTAACGTTGAGTTTCAAGACATGCCTCGCTCCATCCCACTCGGTGCGGCTGTCTGGGGCTCTGCCTACACAGGGCTCCTCACTCTGAAGCCGCCGGTTTCTCGCCTACCTCCGCCACCCAACCTGGCCACCGGGGACGACACAGGATCCAGTGACTGCTCATGCCTCAGGAGGGGAGGGTTGGCTTCTGGCCCTGCTCTCTGACTAACCACAGAACACCCAAAACAAACCTCTGGGGGTGCTGATGCAGCGACAGACAGCATGACCTTTACCAAAGGTCTGTGACAGGAGCAGGCGCCTGCCCTGAGCCTGCTGTCTCTCCTGGCCCAGGTCACTGGTGCCACTGTCCCCAGTGCCCATCCTGCTGCTGACCCTGCTCTCCTTTCGGCTGGCCCACCCCAGTCCCCACTGAGAGACCAGGAGTAGGGGGCCAGCACCTTCCTCTGCCTCTTACGTAGGAGGGGGATGTGTGCCATTCACATTAGGCAGAAGCGCTAGGAAGCGTTGTCACCCAGAGTCCTAAGTAAGGGTCGGAGTCGAGGCATAAGAAGCACCTGGAATAGCGTAGAATGACCGCTGAGTCTCTGACTTAAGAGGATTCCTGATTGAAGACAGAGGGAGTTCCGTGAGGAGGATCGCGGTCTTCCCGGCACAGCAGGCCGTCCGCACTGATTTTTTAATGAACGTCATGTGAAGTTTGCTGTGCTTCACTTCCAAGAAATGTACTGATCTTGGGACATTTAAACGCTTAAATTGTCATTTCCACTTCGACCTGTCTGAAAGTAGAAGTGAAAATTGGTTTGCCACATTGCCCTCCGTGAGGCTACACGTCAGAGGAGCTGAACTGCTCCGGGGGCAGTTCTAACTTGCCCCTAACTCCACAGGCCGGGGTTGGGGAGGATCTCGGGGTGGTCTCTGGCCTGGGCCTCCCTGTGTTAGAAGAGGATGGTCCTCAACCCGCCAAGTGCCTTAGAATCACTTCAGGAGTTTCAAAAACTATCTGTGCCCAGGCACCACTCCCAAAGGTTCTGATTCACTTGTTCTGGGGATGGGCCCCGGCCTCTCTATTTGTAAGTGCTCCCTAGAGAATTCCATCGTGCAGCAGTGTTGCAAGCCATTGGGTTAGGCAGAATGAGGAAGTTTCTGAAACTTAGCACTTGGTCTCCACTTTGCTGCGGTCCGTGAATTCCAGTTCCCTCTTGGAGCGCTCCTTGCTCACCTCCTAATTAACTGAATGTCACCAGGGAGGCTGGCATTGTGGCGTGATGCAGCAGCCACATCTCTCTCTAGGCTCTGAAGTGGAAACCTTGTGCCGTCCAAATCACCCTTACATGTCCTTTGGGAAGGTGACGTGTAGGAGAATGACATCTTCTAATGAGCCAAACACAGCCCAAGGCTGAAACTGACCTGTCCTTGAGCAGCGGAGGAAGAGGAGGTTGGCCTCCGTATATGAGAGCGCATGTGTTTACCTGGGCGCATCTCACTGGGCACTGTGAGGGGCCCTGTGGGCAGAGGCAGGAGGGCCTGACGGTGGAGGACAGCACAGAGTTCCACCTGTCCCTCAGGCTGTGCTCCTTCCGTGGGTGAAACCAGAGCAGCCCTACCATCTAAACTTACATTTCTCTCCCTACTCCCTGAATGCAGTTGAGCTTGTGTAAGTTAACTTTGCATTTCAGTATGGTTCTGCCTTAGTTGAAGACAGATCACTTCTCCTCTCAATCCTAGGGTATCTTACTGGAGACAGGAAAGGGCTGAGTGACAGGCTGGGCTTCCTAGACCACCATCCCAGCCTGGTCTTGGAGCTCCCCCTCCCCCCCTCCCCCTCCAGAAATGCATGTGGGCTGGACCAGAGCTGGCCATCTCTGCAGCAGTGAAACTCCAGACCGTTCCTAACTCTCCGATTCTCTGATTCTCCCAAACCAGCTTCAGGCAACATCGTAAAAATGTCTCAGGAACAGACAGCCAGACCAGAAGGCTCAGAAGTCAGTGGGCTGAGCTTGCCTTTCCAGGTCTCCCCACTGATTAAACTGTTTTGCTTTTAATTGAGAGCTAAGGGTTCCCATTCCCATCTTCCCTTCCTTCCTCCCTTAGTCTGCTCAGGGCCACCATTTTTTATACCAGGTTCAAGGTCGAGTAGACCTTTCCTCTTCCTGCCATAGCCTCATACAGAAAAGCCCCGTGCAGCTTCCTGGTTTTCAACTTGGCACATCCAAATTATCTTTTGCATTCATCTGTTTCATCACCCAAACCCAGACCTTTGAATTTTATAATATGCTTTACATTTTTCTAAGTGCATTCGGGGTTTTCCAGAGCTGTGCAAAGCCAGGAAATATGCATGTCATTTAAATAACTCCATTTAACCTTTAGCCTGTAACTGGTGCCTCATAAAACACGCCTTCCTCCCAGTGACGGGTTGCATTCTCCAAAGCAGAAAAATTGATGAAAATCTACAACTTTCTTCATTCCATGCTGGGCCCCCTGCCCTGCCCTTTGCTGCCTTCACCACAATGAGCTCCGGTACCAGGCTCATACAGAGGAAGCCTGAGGTGGAAACCTGAGTCCCAGGCAGTGTCTAGTGAAGGTTCTAGACTAGATTTATGCAGCCTTGTTGCCATTCCCTGAGGTCTCACTGGCCCTTGGCTTCAGCTCTTCCCTTCCTGCTCAGCATCCTCTACGGGATCCCACAGTGATGATTGTAGATACCACCTATTGACCCATTTCTCAGGCCAGGCACTGTTGTAAGTATTTTATGTGAGTTAACCCATTTAACCCTCACAACCTGGCCAGGTAGACCTTGTTATTATCCCCGTCTTACTGACGAGGAAGCCAAAGCACAGAGAGGTAAAATAACCTGCCCGAGGTCACACTCTGCCAGGAAGCGGGGGAGCCAGCACACAAATGCCAGATTCAAACTGCAGAACTTGTACGCTTGGCTCTGGGCTATGATCCCTCCATCCATTTACTTACCGAGTAACGCGCCCATCATTCTTGGAGTGGCGGGCACTGCCTGGGTGCTAGAAATGTGAAGAATAAGACACAGCCCTCCCTCCAGGCAGCTGGTGGTGCCCTGACAGGAGTTACAGCACCACATGGATATGGGTGCTTTGATGGAACCTGCAGGGTGCAGTGGGGAGAATAGAGAGTGGTTGGGCCTTGGCTGGGGCTGGGGGTAAACAGGGACAGGAATTGCTTCTGAGAGCCCTAGCTGTTGAGCTGAGTATTATTCTGAGTGGGTGTTCAACAAGCAGACAAGCGAGGTAAAGAATGTTCCAGACAGGGGTATCCTAAGTGAAGACGTATCGGTGGTGTGGTGACCTGGTCAGACACTGCGTCTAAAACGTCGGGTGGTGTGTTCGTTTCTGATGGCTGCTATGACAAATTTCTACAAATTTGGTGACAAAACAACACACATTTACCGTCTTACAGTTCTGTAAGTCAGAAGTCTCCCTGGGCTAACATCACTGGCCTGCTTTCCTTTCTGGAAGCTCCAGGGAAGAGTCATTTCCTTGTCTTTTCCAGCTTCTAGCTGCCTGCATTCTTTGGCCCCCTCCTCCATCTTCAGACCAGTAATGGTGGTCAGAACCGTTCTGATTTCGCATCACTCCCACCTCCTCTTCTGCCTCCCTCTTCCACTTCTGAGGACCCCTTGTGATTAGACAGAGCCCACCCAGATAGTTCAGGATCATCTCACCATCCTTAATTTAGTCACCTCTTTGACATCCCTTTTGTAAGTAACCTTCACAGCTTCCAGGGACTCAACCATGGACATCTTTGGAGGCTGCTTTTCTGCCTACCACGGGGGGGATGTGGAAACCGGCAGCGACAGGGTGGAGGCCCTGAATGACAACTGCAGTTAAGAAGTCCCCGAGAACCACTGGCAGACGCACCAGCTAGGGACAGTTACCCCTCAGGCGCGCCTGGGCTATGTGACCGTGGTGGTCTCCCACCATGTCCTTGGCAGAACCTACTGACCCTTCAGCCCCAGACAAGGCTGAGGCCTATCCCTCTGGGCCCCACTTTGATGGTATAGGTTAAGACCCTTCTCTCTGTGCCCCCCTGCTTCCTGCCACCATCCTCAGGGAGTCCCTGGTCTCTGCCCGCTGACGGTCCCCCGACTGCCTCCCCCAGTTCCAGCACCCGGCCACTTCCTGCCTTTCTTGCCTGCCTTTTCCATCCTTCCCCTGGGTTCCTGCTGCTGAGGCTCTTCCTATGGCTGGCAGCTTGGGCTCCCTTCTCCCCGCAGCTCTCCTTTTTGACCTAAAAGGCTCAAATGTCACCCTCCATGGCTACCTGACCCCATAGTCCTGGACAACCTCACACACACTCAAACACACACACACACACACACACACACACACACATGGCCCCATTCCCTTCCCTTGGGTCATCAAACCACAGGGGCCCTCATGGTTTCTTCTCACACCCTGTTAGTCTAGGACTGTGGTGTTCTCTCCAGCCGATTGAATGGGGTTTCTCTCCAGCCGATTTTGGCCAGGAGGAATTTTAATCCAAAGCCCCCATTTGGTTTTGAGAGGGACCTTTCTCCAGGAAAGGATTAGAGGGTTTCAATCATTACATGGTCTGTGGCAGAACGTTAGTCCTTGACTAAAGTGGCTAGATGTAAAAAAATGAAATAAAATAAATGTGTTCTTGGGTTTTGGTTGTTGCTTTTTTTTTTTTTTCCTCTCAAGAAATGAGAACATTGTTGACCATGATGGAAAAACATCCTGATTCAGGCCTTTAGTATATATATGTGTGAGAATTGAGATTCTGCAAAATTCTGCAAATACTTCCCTCAATTTTGATGGCCGTTATTTAAAAAGAAAAAAATCTACCACAACCTTAGAAACTATGTGTGTGCACACACATGTGTTTATGTGTATGTACTTGTGTGCACATATGTGTACGTAACAGGAAAGCACAGTGACTTGCTTTATAGAATCCAGACGCACTGATTTACAGCTGCCCTCCCCTCGGTGCCAGGGACTGTGGGTGGTGCCACTTCCCCACCCAGGCCGCGCCTCCCCTAGATCCAGGTCCAGGCTTTTACTTCTTCCTGCTAGGAAGAAAGTATTTCTCTGGAAAACAAGCAACAGCCCCCAGCCAACTCCCTAAATGATACTGGGTGACACCAAAGATAGGAACTCGTTTGGGTGAAAACTTCGGGATTTTAAAGTAAGTCTTGACAAGGCTTAAATCCTGATGGGTTTATGGGCGAGTTGGGAATGAGTCGTGTGTCCAGGCGGCCAAAGGAACTCTGCGCTGGTTGGGCAGCTGTTGGCTGAGGCGCCACTGTGTGCCGGCCGGGCGTGGGCTTGGCACTGGGAACAGAGATAGTTAGGCACTGCCTCTCTAGTCTCTCTACAACCTTCTCTCTTCTCTTGAAAAGAAAAACACGCTTTCTTTCTGAGGCCAAACTCACAGACAGGTTCAGGGTAGCAGGTCCCTCCCATCCGGTATATGAAGTTTTAAAACTTCCATATGTGGTGAATCTGTATTCTGGGTTTGTTGTTTGGTTGTGTGAGGATGTGAAATTATATTTACCTCTGATAATTGTGGGAGGTGGGGCACCAGCTGCAGTTTGACGTCTTCTCTGCCCCATCAGGGAGAAGGTGGGAGCTCCCGGTCGGGGTCTAGGGTTGCTGCTCCTCTCCAGCAATTCCCCAGACTTACCCTCCTGGTCCCAGCCTCCTACAATAGCCGTGACCCCTGGAGGGCTTGGCCAAAGGCTCTGAGAAGTCCTGCAGACCCAAAGCTGCTGAGCAGATGGGTGTAGTGGGAGCTGCCCCTCAGCAGCAGCTCAGTGTACTCCAGGCACTGTCTGAGGATCTGTCATGGGGGCCCCCCAGCCTGGAGGGGCTCAGCCAGCACCCAACCCCCAGGCCCGTTCTCCTCCAGTGCCCATTCTCTCAAGCACCAAACCCCACCACCTCCTGTTCCATCCTAGCATCACCCAACTGTTTTCGGCCTCCTCAGCACATGTAATCACATCTCGTTTCCCCAGTGTTGGTTTTGGTTGAAGGTGGAAACTTGGAGGCCAGAATAAACACAAGGCACTAGCCCTGAGCCCCAGCCCTCTCTCCTGACCTGGGGAACCCTCTCCTACCAGCCGCCCCTGCCTGTCGAGCTGCTCTGCCAGCTGGGAGGGCCTGGAAGACTGTCTGAGGGGGACCTGGAGTGGAGTTTGTACAGGGAAGGGGACGGGATGGCCCTGAGCTGCCTTTGCCTGTGTTAACCTACCAGGATGGAAACCAGCGGTGGGCTTTTGGCCTGGCTGGGGAGGGGGCTGCAGGGAACATGGGCCCCTGGCCTCTGTCAGCAGCCACATCTAAGCTCAGCTCTCCCTTGTTCCTCTCTGTTCACCAGCAAGGTCAAGGCCTGAGCCCTCCAGGGCCGCCAGGCCTGCGCAGTCAGACCCTCAGCCTGCTCTCCAGCCGCACCGCCCACCCTGGGTCCCGGCCACACCGCCCTCTTTTGGTTCCCTGACCCTGCTTCTGACCCTTACACGGGCCAGGTCCTCTGCCTGGGGTGCTCTCTGCCACCATGGTCCCCTTTGCTTGGCTAACTCCCTGATGTCCTTCAGATCTCTGTAGACAGCTCACTCCCCAGCAAAACCTTTTCTGGCCACCAGATCTCTCTCTTCATGACATTGGCTGTGTGTAACTTTTCTATTTTCATGTGGCTATTTGATTTTTTTTAACTTTTTTTTTATTGAATTATAGTCATTTTACAATGTTGTGTCAAAATTCATTGTAGAGCACAATTTTTCAGTTACATTTTGTTTTCGCTGTGAGCTACCACAAGATCTTGTATATATTTCCCTGTGCTATACAGTATAATCTTGTTTATCTATTCTGCATATGCCTGTCGGTATCTACAAATTTTGAAATCCCATCTGTCCCTTCCCACCTGGCTATTTGATTCACATGAGCACCCAGCTGCTTGGAGCAGCAACTCCGACTCTTTTGTTAACACTTGAATCCAGGGGCTGACAGCGTAATGAGTCCTGGTGAAGGTGCATGTGAATGAATGGAAACAAAAGAGTGGCTTAGAATCCATCACAGAAATGAGGACATTTATTTTGTTTTCAAAAAACAGACAGTGATTCCAGGGCCCCCAGGGCATACTCGTGGGCTTCACGATTCTGACAGCATCTGACATTCATCTTCACTTTGGGTTGGTCCCTTCTCTCACTGGGAAGCTGGAATGAGATGGATTCGACGGCCCTGCATTAGTCTGCTGAGCTCACCCAGCTGTATGCGTCATCTCCATCGTGGAGGGAGGCAATCTGAAACTCTAAAGGTCAATCTGCCCATCCAAACATGTAGTAAATCACACTGTGCTCTACCTGGTGCTCCTTCCTGTCCCTTGAAATGTGCGCCCTTGTGCAGCGTCTCTGGAAGACGCTGCTTAGGGAGAAGCAGCCCCGGCACAGATGGTGACTACCTTGAGGAAAATTAATACTGTGCCATCCATTCCAGAGGCAGAAAGGGCTGGTGGCCAGATGGCTGCACATGGGCTGGAGTAGCTCACGCCGTCATGGGCCCTGGTTTGGGGAAGCCTCTCCTGGCCCTGCGTGTAAATCAGCAGTTCTTCTGCTGAGAGCGAGTGAACGGGTACCTTTGTCAGGGGTCGGGGAAGGGAGCCAGCTCCAGAGCCCCTCTTCCTGGGAGTCTGTCATCTGTCGTCATCATTGTCATCGTCTGGGGGTTCTAAAGGCTCCGACACCTGTTCTCGACTGGGGCCAGGCGCTGGACTCATTCGCGGATGGGGCTGAGAAGCCCATGTCCTTGTCCCTGGTAGGATCACAGGAACAGGCTTTCAGTGTGGCTGTCAGAGCGTGACATGACAGACCCATTTTCATGCCGCGAGCCTTAATTGGATGGTCAGAGGGCACATCTGTGGCTTATAAAAAACAAGTGGCGATTTTAGCCAAGGAGAGAGAACGCTGGCCTCAGATTGAGTCCCCAGGGAGGGGGCTGCTGGGAGGCAGCAGGCTGGAGATCGCAGTGGGACTCGGGCCAAGTCCCAGCTCGGTCACTGGCCGTGAGGCCTCAGTTACTCTCTTTATCTTTACAAGGGTCTGTTTTCCCATCTGTAAAATGAGGATTATGAGGCCCAACAATGTAACATAAGGCTGCAAAGATTTGGCGAAAAAACGCATTTAAAACTATTAAGTGCCTGTGTGTTCCAAGCCCTCAGCTGTCACCACCCTCCTGTGGCCTTGGGTTGCCAGACCCAAGATCAGCCTCACGGTTTACTCTTCAGTGGCTTCATCTCAGGGTCCGTGGGACACTGGTCCTGGGTGTTGGGTGCTACATTCTTCAGTTCTTGCTCACTCTCCTTGTCCCATGTGGGTCAGCGGGGTGCCCTGCCCCTCAGGTCACTCCAAAGCTCAGCTGATGGAGGCTCCGCCATCCTGCAGCTCACCGCCTGGCACACACCCACCTCCTCACGGTGAAGGGCAGGGAAAAGAGAGAGAGCTGGAGGGCCAGGCCTCAGCTCTTAAATGCTTCAGCCAAAAGGGAGAGCTTTTTGCTCACTGCCCCTGTGGCCTCACCCAACTGTCAGAGGGTGGGAGAATGGGGGAGGGATTGACCGCTTAGTGCAGGGAGTGTCTGGGCACTGCTGGTGAATACACATCCTCCACCTCGTCCCTGGGAACCTCTTAGTTCAGCAACAGGCATTTGGGTGTTTGGGGGATCAGGAGCACCCAGGCCCGTGCCCGACTAAGCCAGGAAGAAATCTGAGGGACAGACAGTAAGGGAGGAGCAAAGACTGAAACTGAAAGGGAAGGGAGAATCTTAAAGAATCAAGCCCAGGACTGATTTTAAGATGTTAGGCAGATTCTGGGCTGGGCTGAGATGGGGCAGGCCCCTTGGGGGAGTGGAGTTAATTTGCAAATGGTCATGTCCCTAAACCATCACTGTTGCTGGCCGACCACTGGGCACAAGAGGAGGGTCCAGAACTGCCCTTGGCTTCCCCCAGAACCACCACCAGAGAAGAAGGAGGCCAGCAGAACATGGGCACAACTTGACCTCTTGGTTGGCTGCCCTTGCAGGGGTTCACAGGTGTGTGGACTGAGGGAGATAACAACACGGGTGGCAAGGCTGAAGCCTGGGAAGCAGAAGAGGCTGGAAGTGGGTATGAACATGAGCTTTGGGGCCTGGCTGGCCTGGGTCCCATTCCCAGCTCTGCCACGTGGTAGCTGTGTACCGTGGAAAGTGACCTCACCTCTTAGGCCCTTAGGTGCCTCCTCTGTGATGTAGGGAGAATAATAAATACTGGCTGCTGAATGGGGATATCATGAGGGTGAAACAGCGTGTGTAAAGCACAGAGCCACCATTTATTGAAAGTGCACTGTTACTATTATTGCCGTTGTTGTTGTGCTTGGGTTTTTTTTAATCGAAGTGTAGTTGATGTACAATGTTGTGTTAATCTCTGGTGTACAGCATAGTGATCCACTTATACATATATTTGTGTGTTCCTTTTCATGTTCTTTTTCATTATAGGCCATTATGAGGATTGGGTATAGTTCCCCGTGCTAAACAGTAGGACCTTGTATATGTCATGCTTGTTTTTGTTGGAGATTTAGTCTGGAGAACTTGGGCTGCTTTGGTTTCTGGGGTGTACACACAAGAACCAAAGCCAAGGATAAGGCTTAGGTGGGGGTCCCTGAGCTCATGCCCTGGGCCATAGATGTAGTGGTTAGGAGCATGGGCTGGGCCAGCCCCGCCTCCCCACCCAGCTCAGGTCCCCGCTTGCTATCTCTGTGCCCTGGACAGGTTACTTAATCTCACCTATAATATGGGGAGAGTAACCATTCCCTGCTTCCGGCGGAGTAGGGGGAGCACATTACAAGGATTCAGCAAGAGAATCCGTGTTGTTTCCACAGTGCTTTGCAGTAATAAATATCTGGGATTGTAATGCAAAGATAACTCATTTCCCGGTTAAAGACTTAGCAAGACATGTGGCGCTGGCGCTGGCGCTCAGGTGGTGGCAGGGGCCGAGTCACTTATACCACTGCTACAAAGAGACAGCGTGATGGCCTGAGTGCCTGGGCACTGCCCTAGTCCTTGCCTCTCTAGAGCCTGGAGTTATCTTTTAAATCAGTGCTACCCCATCTCTTCCATTCAATTCCTGTCCACCTCCTCTCAGCAGAGACAGCCCCTCCCCATGCCTGAGTACCAGTGCTCCCCACGCAGGAGATACTCAAGTACCGCCTTGGAGATGTTTGCCATGACAAAGAACCAGCTATATTATCGTTTAATCTTTTTCTTTGAGTCTGTGTATAATTACTCCCTCTCAGGGCCAGGTGGGGTAGGTTAAACTAATCCTAACTTTTACGGGAAATCTTGGGATCCATAGCTAAGTATATAGTTTTCTCACTACACATGAAGATAAACAAAGCATGGAATAGAATAAAAGTAACTATTCACACATGTACCTTCTAAAACCATCTCACATCCCCCCAGGGTCTGCACATACAGTGTGCTTTTAGTCACCTCCAGGAGCCCCCCTGCCTGCAGAGTCCGGACTGGCTCCCAGGGTATCCAGGAAAAAGCCCTCCCTCCCTCGGGCTTGGCCGTGATTTTCATCCTGCAGTGGTGGGATGGCGAGGCAGTTTGTAAAACCATACTTAATATTCCCCATTGTTATTTTTAATTTATGAAATGCACCTAAACTACTTCTTGTTGTTTTTTTTTTTACAGTCACCTGTAGATACTAAATGTGGACAGTTTTGCTGGGTGGAGCATTGGTTTAGAAGACTGGGTTTGAGTAATAGTAGGATTCAGTCCCTGGTTTCTTTTGGCCCCAAGGAAGAAAGTTCTTTTCCTGTCTCAGCACTTCTTCCAGGGGAGCGGGGAATGTATGCAAATCATGTGTCACAATCACCAGGGATAGATACTTAAAATCCTGATAAACTAGTGCGGAAGCTGCATTTGTTACCAAGTTCCCCAGTCGGTGGAGGCCACACCTGGATTCAGTGGTCCCCTTTCACGTGGGTGCACTGAGGTGAGGTCTGGGGGAGGATTTTTGTGGAATCTTCCTGCACCTCTGAAGAGGTAACATCTTCATTTTACCTCTTTGAGGACTGAGGCTTCCAGAGGTCACCTGATCGGCCCAGGGTTGCACAGCTAGGACCTGGCAGAACGAGCCTGGGAGCCCCGGCTGCCTGGCCCCCGAGG
The DNA here is from genome assembly GCF_009834535.1 of Camelus ferus. Taxonomy (NCBI): domain Eukaryota; kingdom Metazoa; phylum Chordata; class Mammalia; order Artiodactyla; family Camelidae; genus Camelus; species Camelus ferus. The sequence goes on along the minus strand of NC_045713.1, from coordinate 29,104,440 downwards.
CCCCGGGGTGTCTTCTCCACGGCCTTGGCAGAGTCAAGCTGTCCTTGGCCAGAAGGGCAGGAATGTATCCAGTTCAAGTACTTTTTGCTGATGCTCACGGGCTGTTCTCCATGTACCACTTCCAGCTGGGCTTGGGTAGGGCCTTGATGGGGAGGAGGGTGGGCCCAGGAGAACACCTGGGTCACGTCCAGAGAGAGCTGCTGAGAGAGCCCTGGCTGGGCAGGCTGAGGACGCTCAGTGCTCTCTGGGGGTTTGCCCTCTGATGCACAGCCTTGGGCTCGAGCGTGCGCTCGTGACCCAGCCATGGCCGAGACCTTCTCCAGAGGAGATGGATGGGCTGCTGGCGTCAGTGCTCTGCAAACCTGATCTTTCCAGAGGGCCTGGAAATGATGTAGAACCACAGGCTTGGCCCTGGTTGGAAAATGGGCTCCTACTTAACTCCGTCTCTGTCCCTCACCCACCCGCAGAGTGAGCACCCATCCTGAGAACAGTCAGATTGGGGTCCTACCACTGAGTCAGTAATTTCATGTTTTTTCTTTGCTGTTTAAAGGTCACCCAGTAATACAGAAACGCATTCTACAGTGTAAAAAGCTCAGACAATACAGTGTGTAGAGGGAAAAGTGAAAGTACACTTTCAACCCTCTCCCGCCGTCCTGCACCCCTCCCTGAGCCCGCCAACCGCCCCAGCACTGCCTCCCAGCTCAGTCTGGGTGTGTCTCCTCCCAAACCCTATTCTCTGCACTGGCACACATATACGGAGGCACAGATTTCATCTTGTTTATCACCATCACCCAGGCACAGGGCCTGGCACTTAGTAGGCATGTGACAAATAATATTTGTCAAATGCACGACTATCCTTGTAGTTTTTACACAAATAGGGCCATGCACATCTCAGTCCACACCTTGGTTTTTGCAGTTAAAAGTGGGGCTTTCCTGTGTCAGAACCCATGGATGGAGCTTGTCTGCACTTTATTGCATTGAATGGACAGGCCCAAAGTGCCACCCTCTTGCAGCCACTCCCAGTGATGGGCGTTTGGTTCACTATCCCAACAACCCAGGAGAGCCATGCCCATGAGCAGCTCTGTTCACAAGTGCCGTGCTCCGCTAGTGGGAGTCCTCGCTGTGAAATCACTGGGGTAGAGTTAGGTATCTCGACATGTACAACCACGTCTATCAAATTGCCCTCCACGGAAGCAGCCTTACCCCTCGGGCCTCTTGCTGAGTGTAGGGGAGGGTCCATTTCCACACCCCTTACCCTTGATGATCACTGTCAGCCCTTTTTGTTTGTGTCAGCATGATGGGCAAGTGCGCATCTATCTGCCGAGCACTGTCAGCCTGGTTAAGTAGTCAGAGGGAGCTGGAGGAATTCCTCCTTCCAGACCCCAGGCGGCCAGGCTGGTGAGCACAGCAGGACAGCTCTGCTGAGAAGCCGTGGGCTCAGCTCCCTGCTCGGATTCAGCCCGCCCGGCCCCTCGAGGCGCCACCCAAACCAACTGACCCGGCTCTGCTCCTTTTTTTCCCATCCCTATCTTTGCTCATCAAGGAAGTGCCAAAGAGGACTTCCGGCACTTGGAATTCCTGCCTCCTTCAAGTGTGCTCAGAGGACACACAGCTGTGTCCTCTCAAACTGCCACCATCCTTCACACTCGGAATATCTGTTTAGACATTCCCAACCCTCTGCTTGGCAGTTGTTTATTTTAAAATAGTGCCAGAAATATGCTGGCTAAGTTATATGATTCTCTGCCAAATAAATCTCCATCTCATGAAACAGCACATCCCCTGTGTGTATTCTGGTTCGTCAGAAGAACCACAGAAGGGGACCTGCACCATAGTCCCACCAGTAACTCGACATTCTCTTACCTTGAAGAAGAGCCTTAAAAATGTTTCCTCTTTTTCCCATGTTTGTGGAGTCACTGAGTGATTCTTAGGGGTTGGTCAGAAAGGAGACCATGGGGGACTCAAACTGGAATTCTCACACGGCAGATGTCCTCGGGAAGCAGTGTGATGTAGGTGGGCATCTCAGATAGTGCCATGAGCCTCTGCCTCTCTGCCACAGACCATTTTATTACTCCATCTCTTCCAGTAACTCTTCCAGTAACTCCCCACCACCTGCCCACCCTGCCCCACTACCACGGAATCCGTGTCTGTGCTGTGTCTTAGGAGGCTCCCATGGATTTTGTTTCTAAAAGCTCGCAACCTGCTTTCTCAGTGAAGCCCTGAGTCACACGGTTTTCCCTCCTGTGTTTATATCTGCCCCAACTCAACACTGTGAACTGCTTCTATTAAAAGACACAAAAGATTGTTAAGTGGTATAGAGACAGATACCACTTATTCCAGAGGGTGAAAGGGAAGTTGTGTGTGGCTTTCAGTCAAAGCTCACTGGCCTCTTCAGCGTCAGCACCTCGATGAAGAAGACCCGCTTTTAGGGATGCTCCCGGGTCTGAGAGAGCTGGACCGAGAGGCAAGAGCACGCCTCTGGAGGCTGGAATTCCGGCCCAGCCACTTGGGGCGGGCTGAGCTGTGCTTCCTGGCGGCTTCTGCCTCCCCACAACCCTAGGTCTCAGAGCTTCCCACCCACCTCTGCAGGGCTGTCAGGAGGCACGGGCACCACATGGGGAGGGGCCCTGGCACCGCGGCAGGAAGAGGCACGGGGTGGGCCGTGTGCCCCGAAGGCCAGCCCCCCAGCCCTCAAGCCTGCTCTGCCGCTGGTCAGCTGGGTGACTTTGCAACAACACTGAACAGGAGTCTGAGCTTCCCTTCATCTGGAAAATGAGACTTGTCAGGAAGGCCCTGAGCACAGAGCCTGAAACACAGCAGGCTTCTATGAAATGTGACCAGAGTTCTACGACTGAGGCCGCAAAATGACCTGCTAGGCTTGTGGTAACGCAGCTACAGCGAAGGCGGGGCCAGAGTTGTCACTTCTAAAGCAGCACCCCACTTCTCTCTGCGGGGGGGAAGGCGTGTCTCAGCAGGGGTGCTCTGAACCCCTGGGGGCAGGTCTAAGCAGTGGCACCCCCAACTGCCATGCGCTTGCTTGGTCAGGATGCTTCCTCACCAGCCTGCATGGACTCCCTGAGGGTCTGCTTGGGCCTGACTTTCAAGAGCCCTCTGTCTTGATTGGGAGTGAGTGCTCTAAAAACATGCTTAAACCATCCCTGGCTCACAGGCATTTCCAGCATTTCTTTGAAAATCCTTGAAAGTTGATGTGCAAATACAAATTTGATTTCTGTTCTCACCCCAAAAACTTTTGGTTTCCTTTTTTTCTTTTTCCTTCCTGTCTTTTGTTCCGAGCCCAGTGGTAAGAGTGGGGGCTCCCGTGTCAGGATACATCAGGGTTCGAGCACCAAGTCTGTTGTCTGTTAGCTCCATGACCTTGGACAAGTTCCTGAAACTCTGTGGACAGGAATGTCCTCATCTGTACAACAGGGTTGTTGTGAGAATTAAATTATTTAATATACCATAGAAGGTCTGGTCCAGTGCCTGGCTCATAATATAAGGCCCAGTACCTGTCATCTGTCATTATTGTCCTCATTGTCATGACTGTCCCCAGTCCAGAGGGAGACAGGCCAGGAGGCAGGGTGCTGAGGTGCCCAAGGAGCAGGAGGAGCCAGGACAAGGACCGTCTTCGCCTGGACCATCCCTCCAGATCCATCCTGGGATTCTCAGTCTCCTGAGTTCCCCCTACCCCCAACCCTGTGCAGTTTTGGGGGCATTGCCCAGAATGCACCTTTATCTCACATGAGTTCAGCTAGACCTGCTCAGCAAAGCAGAGAGAGGGAGAGAGGCGGCGGCCCAACTTGGATTGAGCAGCCCTTTCCTGCCATCCCTCGTTGAGCACCTGGGCCCCGGAGTCAGAGCCTCTCGAGAAGGAAGCCAGTGTTCCTCAGCCAGTAGGCATCCAGGTCTCAAAAATGTGTATTTTGAGTGCGTTGCGGCCTCCTGATGACCAGCCAACACAGTGTGTGGTGCTCAACCAAATAAACCGCAGGCATCTGGGGCCGCAGGCCATGGAGCATGCCCCCCCACCCCGGACACTTGGGTGATTTTGCCCAGACTTGGTTGTCTCTTTCTGTTCTGCTCCCCTGGGTGGAAGGCGGGCTTTTTTCTCTGTGGCCGTGCTTCCTGGCAGTGAGAAGCCACCAAATACATACCTCTTGGAGCAAAGTAAACTCATTTTTCAAGAAGTAAATATCAGCCAGGCCTCAGGGGTGAGTGGAAGTCCACCAGGCAGAGGGCACAGATGGATGGAGGGGCGGGTGTGCACAGGACTGAGTGGAGGGTGGGAGGGCAGAGTGTGTGGAGGGTGTTGCAGGGTCAAGGAGGTCCCTCAAGAGGAAGGAAAAGCTGTGCCTTGAGCACAGGTGTGACACACTGGGATGTGTGCTACAGAAAGGTCCTGCCACAGCCACGGCCACTCATGGGTGACAGTGAGGTAGCAAGACTGGAGGCGGGCAACTGGTGGATGGCACCTTCCCTTGGACCTGGAGTGAGAGGATGATACCATGAACCAAAGCAGGCTGCAGGGATGGGGCCGAGGGCCCAGCAGGTAGAGAGGGTCCTTGGCCTTATGACCCATTGGAGAGGCAGGGGGTGGGGGTGAGTGTCTTTGGATAGTCAGGCAGGTCTCCTCGGCCACGCCGGGCACGGCAGTCTAGTTCGGTCCTCCTTTGTCACGGCGGCATTAGGAAGCAGGACTGACCCCGGTCTTCTAAGTGATGCCCGGCGTCAGCCTTTTCTCCGGGGTGCTTGCTGGCTCTGAGGGGCCCCTCCCAGCCTGTGTCCTAATGAACCACCTCGTAACAGGCCCTGCTGCTGTGTCACCTTTTGGTGACAGCAGGTGCACCCTCCGGGGGCTCAAAGGGAAACTGAAAGGTGATGTGAGTCAGGGATTCCACGGGCTTGACCCAGAAGCTCCGCTCCTGTCCCAGTCAGGCCTTGCCTGAGAAGTTTCCAGCCCTCCCGTGTGATTACAGTAAACAGTCTGGAGGCCCCTGCCCTCCACGAAGGCCAGGCTTCACGTACAAGTGCAGGGTTTGGGGGAGGAGGCAGACGTGCTCTTGTGGCTTAACGGGCCCTCTAGGCACCAGCTGCTCTGGCGGGGGCAGCTGAGTCCTGCAGGAGATCTCACCCTCTGAAGTTTGAGGCATTTGCAGGCACTGCCTCGCCCACCCAACCCCCAGTCCAACTCTTGGTTACCACAGCTGGCTGCATACACCCGGTGTTTCCCTTCCTGAGAACTGACCTCGTGTGTTCTGTTAGCATCTGAGTTCTTTAGAATCTTTCCCTTTTTCCCTTTGGGCCCCTGCATGCCTGTCGGGGCCTCCACTGCCCAGACCTGCCTGCTCTCATTTCCCTATCGCCTCTGCCATGCAATTCACAGTATAACTCAAATGTGGTAAATGAACTTGCTTGAATTTTACATAAATCATATTTCAATCAATAAAGTCTGTAGAATGAATCCAGTCATCACTATTGTGAAGAAGTAGGGGCCAATTTAAAGGGGCCGTGAGCCTTTAAACACACCGCCCCTGGTCAGGGGTGGAAAAAGTTTTCCCCCAGTGGCTCAGCCACGAGAAAGCAAGTAACCTTTCACAGTTCTGGGCTCCCTCAGTACCCGGGATGCCTTTGAAGTTTCTACTTTCTTCTTGGGAGGTGTGATCAGGCAGCACAAGAATGAAAGTCAGATTTTCCATGACTTGTTTCTTCTTTGAACAGTTGCTGATCGTTTTTTTTTTTTTTTTTTTAAGTTGGTAATCTTTGAAATGACATTCGGTTTCAAATGTGTAAGCTTGGGATCTTTGATGTAAATAGCAGGAAAAAGTGGGCGGTAATGTTATGGAACATGGAAAGCCTGCCTTTTCTAGGCTGTGCTTTAAGAGCAAAAACCAGAGAGCAGAGAGACAGGAAGGGCAACAAGTAGCAGAAAGGAGAGTGGAGAATGAACAAGAAAGGACAAGAAAAAACCCCCGTGAGGGATCTAGGCTGCGTGGGCTCCAAATCCCAGCCCGGCCACATGGTGTTCTCATTGTGGGTCTGGGGCTCTCCCCACTGCCCATCTTTTTTTTTTTTTTTTTTTTTTTTTTTTTTTTAATTGAAGTATAGTCAGTTTACAATGTTGTGTCAATTTCTGGTGTACAGCATAATGTTTGAGTCATACATGTATCTACATATATTCCTTTTCATATTCTTTTTTATTATAGGTTACTACAAGGTATTGAATATAGTTCCCTGTGCTGAACAGTAGGACCTTGTTGTTTATCTATTTTATGTATAGTAGTTAGTATCTGTAAATCTCAAACCCCCGATTTATCCCTTCCCACCCCCTTCCCCTCTGGTAACCGTAAGCTTGTTTTCTGTGTCTGTGAGTCTGCTTCTGTTTTTAAATAAGTTCATTTGTGTCATCCTTTTAGATTCCACATATAAGTGATCTCACGTGGTATTTTTCTTTCTCTGTCTGGCTTACTTCACTTCATATGACAATTTCCAGGTCCACCCATGTTGCTGCAGATGGCATTATTTTATTCTTTTTTGTCCCTCCGCCCATCTTCACCTCAACGACCCCTGGCTTCTCTGCACAGCCAGCTCTATCTTGGTGGGAATGAGTGAGCCATGTGGCAGGCAGGAGCATTCCCCAAGCAGAGGCCTGGCCGTTGGCCACACACCTCTCAATGATCAAGCAAGACAGGGGCCAAGAGCATGGCAGTGGCATAAGATTGGCACCAAATGGGGCCTTCTCTATAGAAGTTAATGTTGTTCATTAACTTCTGATTACACAAATACTGTACAAATATGCTGTCCTTGTATGGAAACAAAACTTAAATAATTCATGCCCTTCTCCCTTGGCCCTTCCTTCCCACTTCCCCAGAAGTAACCCAGTTCCATTTGGGCCTGTATCCTTCCAGACCTAATCTCCAGGAAGCACGTGGGGACCCATGGGAGAAACAGAGGACCACTGAAGTGTTTATAAATTTTTTTTTTGATTATTAAAGTGTTACTAGTTCACTGTGGAAAATTTAGAAAATAGAGATAAGCATTTTAAAAGTCACTTAGAAGTGTACTGTAACCCAGAGACAGCCACGTGTTTGTTTTATAGAAACGAGGTCTTTCTGTGCATGCTGTTTGGTAACCTTCATTTTTCATGTCAGGCCTCATCAGCCGTTCATCTCAGCAGGCTTTTCAAGAGGGGGTGCCTGAGATGGTTTTTGGTGGTGGGTGTGTGAATATTTTGTGCATATAAATGGTTATGTCCTCTATTGACAGATGATGCTCTTATATAAATGATACAAAGTTTCCCTTTAAAATAAAGGTAGAAGGGAGGGACAAACTTAAGGAAACTAACAAATAAATGGTACAGATGGTGGTACAACCATGGAAAAATTCTGAGGGTGGTTAATGAAATGACTGAAGTGTAGGAAACGCTATTTTAACAGCATTTTTTAAAACTGCTTGTATAACACCCCATCACGAGAGTCTCCCAATTAGCTTCCCCTTATCCATGAGTTTTTCCCTACTTAAGCCCTCTCCTCCTACAAACACACACACACACACACGCACACGCTTACACACGCACACACACGCACTGCACTCTCCTCCCCAGTGTGAGCTTCCCTGTAGCTGATCTCCGTGAGGCCGTAGCGTACAATTTTAGAAGAGGACTTGCAGGTTCAAGCTCAGCGGAAAGATTTCCTTTACTTATTGCCAAGTTTCCCTCCAGAAAGACTGTACCAGTGTAGGCAGCTGGGTGAGTAACCAAGGGCTGTTTTCCTGATTTATTTAAATCACAGCTATAAGTAAATGCCTCTCATCACTTACCAATTCCCTTATCTGAAGGATTTAATCAGTGCCTTCACCCTTGACAGATTTCACTGTCCCTCCCTGTGTTCTGGGGGCCTCTGTAAGTGCCTTTTAATATTTCCATTGTGTGTGTGTTAGTCTTTAATTAGAATCTGATGTATCAGAAATATTTTTAAAAGGCTTAGCTCAATTAATTTCATTCCCTGCCCTATTATTTTACGTCTTTCTTTACCTGAATCATTAATGGCAAAGAGTGCTGACATATAGGACTGAGTTCAGGGCCCTTCTAATTAACTCTGAGGACGCCGGAAGCAATCCATCAGACCTGGGATGGCATTACAGCCCCATGTATTTACTGATGTTTTTTCAGCATACGCTGAGAACCTCATTAGCTTTCCGGCCCTGTTGGACATCTGTTTTGTGAGGGGCCTGAAACATCTTACCCCAGTGTCTCAGAGCAAGATGAAGAAAAGGATTTCGTGACTTGTTTTGCTTTGAATTAATGATGGGCTGCAAGTTCCTTGCATTTTAATAGCAAGATCATAAGCCTCTTCATCAAGGCTGGGTTCACTATTGGTCAGTGTGTGGTCTTGGCCAAGTCTGTCTCCTCAGCTGCATCAGGGGGATGGGGGGGTGTCTCCCTCGTCAGTTGATGCTGGAAGGCAGTGGTCTGCAAACTTTGCTGCAGAGTTGAGTCACCTGGAGAGCTTTTAAGAATCCCAGTGCCCAGTCACACCCCATACCAGTGAGATCAGATGTGCAGGGCAGGGGTGGGAGCCGCATCAGTGAGTTTAAAGATCCCGAAGTGACTCCACGTGCAACAAAGTTTGGGTGCCACTGCCATAAGGTTTAATTAGGCCTCCGTGGCAGGCTTGAGACTTAACAGAAATGTGCTCAGTGCCCACCCCTCAAAAAAAAGCTGGTTTGGGGAGAAGGTGGAGCACCAGAAATCAGGTCCTGCCCAGCCCTTCTCCACAGAAGGGCCAGGTGAGCCTGCATGCTGGCGAGCATGTAGGTGTGTGCCCGGGCCCAGCGGGGCGGGAGGACCAAGGGGCGCTCAGCCTCATGTTCTAAATTGCCACCAGGCAGCTCTATGTCCCCTCCTCCTGGGAGAACTGTCAGGCTCCTCAGTAAGGAGAGTGGGCCTGGCTGCAGCTTCTTCACAAAGACTCCTGAGCACTGAGCCTCCGTGTGACCACCTGTAAAGCTGCCTGGGCTCTGACAGGTCTCCAAAGCACGAGTCCCTAGGCCCTCCCAGCCCCACCCCGAGTCTGGAGTCCTGAGGCCTGCACTGACCACCGATGCCCAGATGCCCAGACCATCAGTGGCCCTCCCTGTGAGCCACCCTGGCTCCCACCCAAGTCAATGTGGCTGAGCTGCAGCTTTTTCATTTGTATGACCCTTCCCTTCCAAGTGGCAGATGAGTGGGAGTAACTTTCCAGCCTGTTCGTTCCATGAGCCTTTCCTGCCCCTATGCTGTGCCCGGCCCCACAGAATGTGGAGAAAGCCAGGCAATGAATGCCAGACCCTGCTTACCCTGGGAGGCCTGGCTTCAAAGAAGCAGGTGGCCCATGAGGAACCCCTGCCCAGACGCGAGATGAAAATGCAGTGCCCGTTGGCCCTGGTGTCCCTGGTGCTGCAGAGCAGCTGTGCGGGACGTGTCCTCTGCAGGATCTGCAGGGGCAGTGGCAGCTAAGGTGACTCGTGGGCACTGGGCTCCCACTTTGAGTGAGCCGGGAGCCCAGAACGCAGGTGGCCGGAGCACCCCAGTCCTTCCAGGTCAGGGAGTGCCCATCTCCAGCATGGGTCACACTGCCTCTTGTCCCCAAGCTTTCCTGAGAAAACTCATTCTCAGTCGGAGTTCCTGGCCAGAAATGAACCGGGGCAGTTTCCCACAGTCTCATATGTGATCAGCTCTGTGCTTTCTCTTGGGGTCCCTCTAGCCATGGGCACACCTGACTATCTAGATTTTAAATAATGAAAATAACATTAAGCAAAGCTAAAGATTCTGTCTATCAGTCACACTAGCCACGTTTCAGGTGCTCAGCAGCTACATGTGGCTAGCATGAGAGAGAATGAAAAACTTCATTTTATTTTCATTTAAATAGCCTCACGTGGCTGGTAGCGCCCATGATAGACAGCACATATGAAGGGCACGTCCAGCAACGCAGAAAGTCCTGTAAGGCAGCACTGTCTGACTGGCGGGGCTAACGCCAGGAAACGGGGACAGCACAGGCTTTGGAGTCTTTCAGAATCCTGGCTCGGTGATTTCACCCTCTGAGCCTCAGGTGCTCTCACCTGTGGCCTCAGAGCAGGTGAAGCAGTGAAGCTATAACAGGATTAGTGGTGTTGACTGGGCACTGACCCTCTGCCCATTTATTCTCCAGTGCTTGGGAGCTAAGGGCTGTTACCACCCGATTTACAAATGGGAAAGTGGAGGCCAGAGCCCGCCTTGGGTGTCAGCACCTGGCATGTGGCAGGGAGTAGAAACAGTGGGACCTGTGATTCTCATTCAGCCAGAGCTGCACCTGGAGCTTAGAGCCCTGGCCCCTGCCCAGCGTCCAGGCAGACCTCCGCAGCCTAGCCGTCTCCTCCTTTCCTCAGCCTGTGGTCTATTCTTATTTCCTAGTGGTCAGCCTGACTAGCTCCCACGTGAAGAAAGCAGTGTCCGCCTTTTCTTTGCCTTGCTTTTGCCTAATTTGATTCCTGGCATCCTAGCCCTGCAAACGTGCTCTGTGCGTCACACTCAGGAAGGCGCAGGGTTTTCAGCGCCAACCACACTAGCAAAGAGGTAGGTGTGCGGGGCGCTCAGCTTCTCGGAGTCCGGGCTTCCTTGCCACCTATTACTCCCTCCTACCATCCTGCCAAATTTCTGTCTCTCTTAACCTTTCCCTTTCTCTCCCTGTTGGTGGATTTCCTCTGCCAAGAAATCACCAAAACAGCCAAAGGCAATGACGTTCACACAGCTCAGCCAAAGTGAAGTCACTTGGCTCTTGGTCTAAAAGCCGCTGTGTGAGCACAGACAGTCAAATGCTGTTTCCCCGGCTGGTCCGGATTCATGTAGCTTAGTGTAGGGTGTGACCCACACAGTCTTTTCATGAAATTGAAGTTTGGTTTTAAGTGGCTTCATGTGTATGGAGGATCTTGGACCTCACTGTGGCTGTTTCCTGCCTGGGGTCCTGGGAATTGACCTTACTGATAACATAGCCTCACACCCTCGAGCCCTGAATAACTCTGGCGGGGCCTCACTTTTCTCGTCTGTAACCTGTAGATATTTGTACCTTCTTCATTGGATTGTTTCAAGTGCTTAGCACAGGGCCAGGCACTTTGGGGTTCTTTTTTTTACTGAGTTTTATTGAGCTATTGATTATTTTAATAATACTCAATGAATTTCAACTGTTGTTACTTGAAGTTTGCGCAGATGGGCATTTGCGAGTGGAACTTTGGAATAATCTGTTTGCAAGATTTGCAAATGAACTTTTGTTTTGTTTGGGGGGAGGTAATTAGGTTTTTTAATATTTTATTTTTTTAGAGGAGGTACTGAGGATTGAACCCAGGACCTCGTGCATGCTGAGCATGTACTCTACCACTTGGGCTATACCCGCAAGTGAGCTTTTGAAGAGTTTCTTTGTAGGCAGGTGAAACACCGCCTTCCCATTGTGCGAGCACAAGGTATACTAATAGGTTTATTTCACTTATTTGTTTATGGTCTGTCTGCACCCACCAGACTGTGAGCTGCATGAAGGCGGGGACCTTCTTTTTCACCCCCTGCATCCTTAGTACCTGGGATGGTGCTGGGCATGTAGCAGATGCACAGTAAATATTTGTTGAATTATAAATAAACGATTGGGGAATCTTGTCAGTTTTTTTCTCATATCCTTAATAAGCGCTTGTTTTATGTGTAAGTTCCAGACGGGGTCTTAATTATAGACTTTCAATTAAATTCCTGAATTAAGTTTCAGTAAGTAACTACAGGCAAAACCTTCAGTTGCCATGACGGTCTTCCCTTAGTCCTCGGTTCTGGGCATCTGTTTACTCTCCTTGGTATGGCTTTAATAAACAGCCCTTTCTGACGGGCCCCCAGCTTCTGCAGCCCCACCCTCCAGCAGGCCTCGCTGCCTGGTTCCACGTAGTCCAGCCCCACTGAAGGACAGACTCCCCATGTTCTCACGTGCCTCTGACCCCACAGCTTACGCACTTCCCTGCTGACTACGACATACACTTCAAAAGCCTGTGAGGACCCACCACCTTGAGAGACTAAAGTAAAAGGAAAGGTGAATGAATGAGTTCCCTTCCTTGTTTTGTTCTTCGTGAATTTAATAGAGTAGTTCATGTTCAAGTTTACTTTTAAAAGGAGGAAAAACGCAGAGAGGGAAATAGTTGAGATTCTTGATTTTTATCTCATTTGAAACATAGCTTAGTTATTTAAAAGATAGGCATCTGATTGGGTGCATAGGATTATACAGAGTTAGCAGATAAGATTTAGTTTCACATTAACGGTATCAGTTTAAATCATATGCTTTGGAAGTGTTGTTCTAGCGCCAAATGTTTATTGATACTCAATTTGAGCGCCAGAGGTTAAAAACAGAGAGCAGGCAGTTTGGTGTGTGAAGGATACAGCTTTTGTTTAAGCCCAAAGGTATGGCTTGTCTCCACCAGAGGTCTCCCATATTTTACTGTTAATGTTTGAAGTATACTGAATTCCCACCAGCTAATTAAAAATCAGCCTGCGATGCCGGTAAGCATTCACTCTGTGAACTAATTTCTGCCAAACGGCCATAAATGTGTCCCCCAGTGTGAAATTTAGACGTTCTTTCCCATCAGAAAAGAGGCATGTGGTTTAGTCCCAACCTCTTCATTTGAGGGAGAAGGAAACCGTGGCCCACCCGAAAGGTCAATTGCCCCAACCGAGGCCACGCAGCCTCTTAAGTGCCCAGCTGGGATTCCGACCCAGGCCTCTTCTCGCTCTCAGCTCACTGTTCTCACCAAACCCTGCGTGCTTTTGCCGAGTTGAATTCAGCAAGCTGATTCTATTATTCCTAAGTGCCAGGCGCTCTTCTAGCACTGGATGACTATCGCTTATTCTCCACAGCAGCCATGTAGTACCCTAATCCTATTATCACCCCATTGGCTGGATGGGGCACCTAAGGACTAGCAGGTGGGCAGCAGTGTGCCAAGGTCCCACACCAGCTAGTCTGGCCCATTACCCGTGCTCTTCAGCATGAAACTATACTATCCCAGGAGGCTAAGACTCAGAAGGGACAGACGTAGAGGGAGGACCCAAGCTATGAACCAGGGAGGGCATGTGGAGCCCCTCCAGCCGTTCCAACCAAGATCAGGCAAGGAGCTTGAAACCCCAGAGGACGAGCAAAAAATAGGAGGCTAGCGCTGGGCCACGAGGGTCAGATGCAAGAACGAATCAGAGCCCTCCAGAGAGGAGTAGTGGCTTGACTCGGCCCGAAGCCTGGCTCTCCTCCTCTGCTTGGTCCATTTCTGGGCTTCTTTCAGGGTTCAGCTGAAACTTCACCTCCTGCAGGAAGCCTTCCCTGACCCCTGGGCCGTGTCGGGGGGCCTCCATCTGGCCTTCTACAGCCCCCTAGTCTTTCTCTGCCGTAGCCTTTGTCACATGGTAATGTAATTGTCACTTGTTTGATCTCCCCCACGGATCACAGGAGCTCCTGAGGGGTGAGTCTCTCCCAGTCTCTGTGGCCCCCTTTGCCAAGCACACTGGTCCAGCATGGAGGAAAGTACCTCCGAAATATCAGAATGAAAAGTCTGAAGTAGTGAAGGGGAGAGGGTGTAAACGGTTCTGTCTACAAAGCCGTTTCCTTCTACCACTATCCTGTCTCTAGAGCAGAGTCCTGGTTGGATATTAGCAAGATAGAACATTCCCTACCCAAGAAGGGCCTTGAAGGTCAAGCTCAGAGCCATTGACCAGAAGAGCTCCCTGAAGTCTAGCCAGCGTCTGTTGGGTGCACAGATTGCCCACACAGTGGTGTTAAAGTCTAAATCCCAGTGGTTTAAACACTTGGGGGAAACACTCTAGCTGATGTTCTCTGCCAGGAGGACTCCCCTCCCCACCACCTCACTCTCCACCCCCACCCAAGGAGGGACAATTCCCTGGGCCAGAATCTGCTCTCTAGAATACCCACTGTGTACTTTTCTGAGGAAGGATCATAAAGAGGAAATCTGAGGGAAAGCGAAGATTTGGCCCTATCTTCAAGAACCTTCTATCCAGAGGAAGAAAGGAGATGTGCTCACATGACCCGTGTAGAGAAAAATCACAAGCCTTTTCTGTACCTCATCTCGTCTGCTCGTCACAGAATCCCTAGGAAGTAAGCAGTGTATCTATTTTTCAGATAAGGAAACCGAGGTTCAGAAAAGCTACCCAGAGCCGGGACCTCCTTCATCCTTGTAGCCAGGTGCCTGGCGCCCAGTAGGCAAATGCTGAGTAGGGAGACTGGTGGAGGAATAAAAGAAGAAAGGGAAAGACAGAGCCTTGATGTGAGCCCAGGGCAGCCTGACTGTGTCCTGGGGAGGGACCCTGAGCAGAGATCTTGTGGTGGGGGGCCTTAAAGGCTTGGGGACCCTCCCCCATCGGCTGCGGGGCTTCTGATTCTGAGTAGGAGGAAGGAGGGAGCCCGGCTGAAAGTCCATTCTGTGTCAGTCTGTCTTGTCGTGCATGGTAAAGAACTTTGGTATTCAAATCTTTTCTTGGAAATCTCAAGTATTCCATTGGGCTGCCTCCGAGTTAGGTAACTTTATTTACTCATGCTAAACAGGGCCATTTGCTGAGAGGAAATTACACAACATACTATGCAAATGTGGCATTCTGGAGCGTGAGTGTCGAGATAAGTGTGGTCGCCAATGTGTTATACAGATCAGATCACCACCATGCCGCTGGTGGCAGGCTGCGGGTCGCTTGATAAGGGAACGTGCCATGCTCTACTTGGAATTGCTGCTCATTTGGATTCTGTTTCTGGTAATTACGTTTTCGCTGAGTTGTCTGTCTGTGAACTTTGTTTAGTGCAAAGAAGGAACAAGGAATAAAGCACTTGCAAGTACACTCGAGCAGTCAGAGGGAGCTGCCCCACACATGTCCCGACATGTGGGAACAAGAAAAGTCAAATCCTCACTCTTTGTTCTCCCAAGAAGAGAGGTTCTTGAAATCTCCCAGGGGGGAAAGATGAAGTCATGTGACAGATGTTCTTGGCCGCTTTGTGAAAATCAGTCACGTTAGTTTACTAAACATGGCATGTGCATTTCAAGCAAGAGAAAAACCATCCTCTGGAAGCAGGTAGAACTGAGCCCCAGCAGAGCACTGTCCCCAGTCTGTGGGCACTGGGGACTGGGTGTCTGGCCTTGAAAATGGCACCAGGGCCCTCCCATCAGTTAGTTATTGCTCCTGGGTCTTTTAACAGTTACCAAGACACCAACCATCACACAGTAACTACTTGAATAATTGCCAAATGAGCAAATGACAGACTTATCCAGCCATGTCAATAAAGTGAGCATTGATGTAGTATCCTTGGTGGCCCTGGAATCCACTGGGTGACCTTAAGATTCTAAAATGTTAGAGGGTGGATATAGCTCAGTGGTAGAGCACGTGCTTAGCATACTCAAGGTCCTGGGTTCAATCCCCCGTACCTCCACTGAAAAAATAAAAAAAGATTTTACAAGTTTAAGAGATGCTACAAAGAACACTCAGGACAGCACACCACTCACATCCAAACTCTTCCTATTAAATTCTTACTCTTCAAACTCGGGAACCAAATAGATTTTCGTAATGAGAATTAATAAAAACCTTTGATTGCACAGCCCCAAGTTGTCACACACACTTCCGCATACTTGTGTGACTTTCACAACAACCCTTGGAGGTCAGTTTTTCCCCCAACGTTTCCTTTTGAAAAATTTCAAGCATACAACCAAGTTGACTGGTGCAAGAACACCCCTTGTACCCACCATCCACATTCTACCACTAACAGTCACGTTCCACCACTAACAATGTACTAGATCTCTGACCCTTGAACTGCGTGGGTCCACTTATACATGGGTTTTTTTCAGTATAGGACCTGTATTTTCATTTTACAGGTCTTTAAATTAACTAAGTGTGGGGGAAAGTTTGTGTTAGATTAGAGATCACAGTATGTGGAATCAAAAGAAATAGGATTTAAGTCCTGATTCTGTCCAGAGTGTTTCAGCGTCCTGCCCTTGGGTGAGTCATTTATCAGTGCCTTTGTTTTTGAGGCGGAGAGAGCGGTCTGTGAATTTTCAACGGCACAAGAGGTCAGCGCCCCTAACTCCCTTGTTGTTCAAAGATCAACTGTACTTCTTGTATCACATATCTACTCTTATTCAGCCATCAGTCCATCTTTTCTTTCCTTTCTTTCTTTTTTTTTTTTTTTTCAAAGTTAACTGCGGACATCGGTACCCACCTCCCTAAAACCATCAGCATGCATATCATTGAAGGTGAGCAATAAAGTCATTTTATTACCCTGGCCTACAGATGAGGCACCCAAAGCGAAGCCACGAGCTCAGGGTCAACACAGCTAGAAAGTGGCAGAGGCAGGACTCCTCTGCAGACCGCCAGCCCCGATGCCTGGCTCCTGACTGTTCCCTGCAGCTGCCCCTCCCTGTAGAGCTGTGGTTATGAGGGGGAGCAGAGCTGGAGAGCCTCGGCAGTTCTCTCCATAGTGTTTCTTGGGGGAGGAGCGGGTGGAGCGGAGGCTGAAGGCCAGGTCATCAGTGTGGGTTGGGGTAGCCCTGGATCATGGATGAAATATCAGAACCCAGCACTGGGTCACCCTTTCCCTGGGTGATTGCATCTCAGCACATATCCTAATACCTGCATCCCTAATTGCTGCACCCCCTTGCAAACCTGAGGAACACCAGTACCTTCTTCCCTGCATTCTTGGAGGGACCAGACTCATATGCCTGGCAATCGAAATTGCCAAGACCTGCTCTCCATCCAGGAAATATCGCACTTTACAACTGCCCCGTGCCGTGCTGTGCTGGGAAGGAAGGCTTTAGGGAGCTTCAAAGAAGACAGAGTAATTGATTGCTACTTGCAGCAAATAACCCATAAGCTGTTGCTGGGTTGATGGAGAAATGGTTACTTAATTTTCTTCAAAGGATTGATTCGACTGTCAGGAGAAGCAGCCAACCTAATTGAGTGTGTTAGTTCACACCCTTAGTGGGAACAGTCAGATCTCTTTCTCGTTTTGGCTTCAGAACGTCATGGGCCGTGCATGGAGTCTCCCCTTGGTGTTAATCAGGCTTGAGGTTTGGGTGTCACCCATACGGGATCATTCACCTTGGGTGGGTCTGAAGAATTAACCAGGGCCTGATTCCCTGTCGCCCCAGCTCTGCTGGACTACGTTTGAATCAGCGCAAGACTTCCTTTCCTTGGCACTCAGAGTAGCTCCCCAGGAAACGTGTGTAACTTTCTTGTGCCCCAGAATGGCTATAGTTTTCAGTTTTGTACTGGATGTTGATAGATTGGTGACGTTTGGGAGATGGATTCCACTTTCCCACTGGGCATCTGAATGACTGCCTTGTACCCCCAGTGCCTGCCTCCTCCCTCCAGACCCCCCCAGAGAGCCAACTGAGGCCCGATGATTCATCAGTCGCTTCCTAGCCATGCATTACTGGTCAGCTAAGGCCGCTCCCCTCGGCTACATTCCATCATCAGAGAGCCACGTGAGGCTGGCTTTCCCTGGAGTCACTGTCAAAGCTGAATTCAGTGCCACAGTACCTTCTGTGTCTCAAAGGGTGGCCATCTGGCCACTAGTCTCAAGGCTCCAAGGGTCTGGGGCTCAGCCCATTTTGCTCCCACTGTACCTGAACCCCGGGAGCGGCAGGTACCCAGCATGGCAGAAAGGGGAGGACCAGGAACTACCCCTGGAAGGAGCCACTGAATGCCTGGTGAAGGAGGACCTCACCAAGGGCAGCCCAGGGGCACACGGCAGCTTCATACTGTCAGCCCCTGGGGCCTGCCTGCTGTCATTTGACTGTCCCCCTCCCGGACCCAGTCAGCATCCTCCACCCTTGAGAGCTATCCTGAATCGCAAATGCCCCTTTTTCTAAGGGAAACAGGGTGTTATGTTTGCTCTGGCTTCATAGCTCACCACTTCATTTGCATCAGTTGTGTGTCCTTGGGGGTGTTACCCGACATCCTGTACCTGTGTCCTCGGGAATCAGTGAACCCACCTCCTAGTGATGCAGGAAAATGGATGGGGAGCGTGAAGAGGGCCGTGTCCCAGGTCTTGGTTGAGCCCCCGGGATGTGCCCTGCCAAGTGTGGGTCCTTGGCTTTGCACAGGAAAGAGTTCAAGTGCGAGCCACCGTTGAGTAAAGGTAGGTTTATTTAGAGAGATTTATACTGCATAGAGTGTAAGGCAAAAGAAAGGCAAGGAAAGAGGTGTGGGAATTGGGTGCTCAGGTTAAAGTAAAAGTAGGTACACACTCCACAGACAGAGTGCAGGCCGTCTCAGAAGAGGAGGGAGTGGAAAAGGCCACTAGGCGTGGTGTTGTCAGTTTTTGTGAGCTCAGTAGCTTCACAGGCCTACAGGTGGGACCATTCCAACTGCCCTGGGGAAGGGGCTGGGATTTCCAGGGATCGGGCCCCCGCCCATTCTTTGGCCTTTTGCGGTTAGCCTTGGGGCTGTCATGGCGCCTGCGGGCATGTTATTTATCAGGCTGTTACAATGAGCACATAATGAAGCTCAAGGTCTCCTAGAAGTCAAACCTCTTAATCCTCAAGGCCAACTAGGAGTTGAATCTCCCACCATTTTAGTGTTAAATTGCTGTCATTCCTTGAGTGGCTGTGCCCTACGCCTTCCCTCCTGTCTCACTAGGATCCCGGAAACTTGTCAAATTGGAGCTCAGCACCTGGTCCACAGGAGCACTCGATAAAGGCTGGTCGTGGTGTCAGCAGCGTCATAGAACTGCTGGAGGCAGGGGATGGGGGTGCCCCTCTCCAAAGACTCAGCCCTGACAGTCTTTCAGCACATGGCTTTAGAGGACCAAAACTCATGAATGGCATGGAATTCCCAGCAGACGCAGCCACCAACTCCAGGGCAAGTCAGCGATCCCCTCAGCTCGCCCTGCAAGAGCCCACAGGCCACTGCGGTTTCTTCCTCACTGATCCCCGGCATACCTGCAGATCTGGAAGAGAACCCCAGTCTGCTCTAGAACCCGTACAGGGGCCAGGACCACGCATTCCTTGCAAAAGGAGTCACGTGCCTTTCTGCTCACAAAGGAAATCCCGCTGTCCTGTTGGCTATGAACTTTCCCTGTGGGCTGATTATCTTTGGAATCCCAGGGTGAGTCTGCCTTTCTCAAGGAATTTGTACCTCCTTCCCCGCCCTTCCAGACCTCTGATTAACAACACGTGCCTGAAAGACTTGGTAGTGTTTACAGAGTCAGTAATCTAAACTCAAGCTGTGATGGTGTTCCAAGAATTGGCCCTAAAGCCCAGGGCATTGGATTTCAAAGCGCTGGAATTCAGCTAGCCTGGAAATCCCACCGTAAGGATAAAGGCTTCAATTCTAAATGTATTTGGAGGCACCAACGCCAAGAATTAAATTATGGTATTGGCATCCATATTTTACCAGGGAGGGATTATTTAAATACAGCAAAAGTCAATCAGCCCCATTTATTGCTCAGTAATGAGCTACGGCCTGTCAGAGGGAGCTGTGGAGGAAGGCTTCAGCCCAGGGGCTAAAAAGACAGCTGTTGAGAAGGGAAGGCCTTTGCCTTCAAAACTGGAGGACCAGAAGATGTTAGCATTCCTCCATCCAGTGGATAAATACTTCTCCAGCACCTGCCACTGCCCAGTCCCCTCCTGGGGGTGCAGCAGTGAATGGGACAGGTCAAGTCCTGCCTTCGTGGGGCCTGCAGCCCACAAAGGGGACCAGGCAGGAAGGAGTAAAAGGGATCATTGGAGACTGACAGGCAGTGGGGTGCGGTAGCGGGCTCAGGTGGGTAGATGTGGTGGAGAGTGACTGGGTGGGTGGGGCAACCACGGGCGAGGGCCCATCACCCCACAGGAGTTCTGAGAACCGAAAACCATGATTCATTTTCTCCCTCTGAAGAGCCTCGCTTAGTCTAGAGCCAGCATCCAGCAAGTGTGACTTTACCGCAGGCAGGCCAGAGAGTCAGGGCGCTTCCAGGCAACAACCACTGCTGCTGAGGACCAGGCCCACGCTCATAATGGGGATGGGTGCTGGGCGTGGCCCCAGGCGCTCGGTCCTGAGGTGGGTTATAAGTAACCTGAGCCACAAAGAGGGAGGAGGCTTGCCTGGGGCCACACAGCTTTTAGTGGCAGAGCTGAGATTTAAACCCAGGTCTGTGTGGCTCCAAAACCTATGCTGTTTTCACCCGGCCACATTGCCCTGATTCTGAACTTCATGGCAAGGGGGCTCTTTCGTGTTTTTTCCTTTCCTTTCCTCTCCTCTCTCCCAACAACTTAAACTTCTGTTGGAAATGACTACACTCCTTTCCCTTCATTCTGCTGAACACTGCAGGACCTTTTTACGCATCCCAAGTCAGCAGCCCTGGGCTGTTTCTCCAGGCTGGTCTTCCACAATGTGGTGTGCAGCCCCTTGGTAGTGCTGGAAGAGTTTTAGAATTTTAAGCGTGCCTGGGTACAGCACTAAATTACAGTAAGTCACAGCTGCCATCATCTGTTGCTGAGTAACAATCTGCCTTAAAATTCAATGGCTTAAAGCAACTGCAGTCATTCATTTTGCTCACGGTTCTGTAATTTGCCCAGGGCTCAGTGGGACTCGCTCATCTCTGCTCCACATGGCATCAGCTGGGAGCTGGGGGCTGTGGGCCTGGGGCCTTGGTTTCTCCAGTCGGTGTCTCATGGCTGCTTGGGCTTCCTCACAGCGTGGTGGGGAGGTTCCAAGAGCCTCTTTATGACCTTGCCTCAGAAATCATACGGGATCACCTCCAGTGTACTCTGTTGGTCTAGGCAGTCACAGAAGGCCCCCCCCCCAAGTTCAAGGAGAAAGGACATAGATGCCACCACTTGATGGGAGGCAGGTCAAGGTCACACTGTAAGAGCATGTAGGGTGGGAGATACTGCCCTGGCCGTCTTTGGAAAGTATAGTCCACAAGAAAATCCATTTCAGTGCCCCTCAGGTCCTTTCTGTTACAATCAGGGAGAAGGTCTCAGATCGCTATTAGTTTGTCTTAGAACTTCTCTAACTCTTGGAACTCCCTTTTTATCAAAAGAATAGTCTTTAGGCTATAATTTTAAAAAGGGTCTTCTTAATCTATTTTCATGGTCGCCTTATTTATTGTAATTAACTCTAGTTTTCCACTCATGGTAATGATATGAAGTTTCCCTTTAAAATAAATGTATTTTAGGAACACCACAGGTGCTTTCAAGAGAAAAATCAAACACAAGTTCTACTTTCTGCTATAGATTTACCCTCCCATGCTCATATGAATAAGGATGCTCCTTTGCTGTAGCAAAAGCTTATAAGCTACCCACATGGCCATCAGCTGGGGAGCTGTCAGAGCATCCAGAGTCATGCCTACAGCGGGAGAGAACGCAGCTGTGAAAAAAGGTGAGGTGTTAGTCTATGGGTGCTGCTGTGTCACCAAGATGCGTGCTTCAATGGCAAAAGCACAACGCGGAGGGAGTGTGTGGCATGGCATGCTACCATTTGCGAAAGGCCAGGCGGCGAGGATGTAGCTACATGTACACTTGGAAACGCACAGGGGTCGGATAACAAGAAATCAGTAGTGGTTGCCTCTGGGGCGGGGGACGGGAGATTTACCACCCGCTGTAGAAAATTTAACACCTTTGTAAACGGGAACATAAGAATGTGTTTTCTATTCAAAGAGATTGATGAGCTTAGTATTTGTAAATAACATAAAATGGCAAATCTCCCCCCCTGTCAAGTAAATGAAAGGCAGTGCCTGGCAGTAGGAGGAACATGTCCCCTCTCCCTGGAGTGAGGTTCTGCTAGGGGGCACAGAGCACCTTCATGGTCTTGGGGTGAGATGAAGCATCTGGCATCCCACCTGCTCTGCCCGTAGGGTTCGTCCCTCCCCAAGTGGAGGCTTGGTCTACATGATGTTGTATGGTCCCCAGTCCGAGCATCCCTGCCGGCCCTTGAGCCCCTTAGGCAAGGCCAGGCCTCATTCTTCACGGTCTGGTTCCCTAGTACAGGGTCTAACACCCACATGTTTGTTGAACTGGACGCCAGAGCTCTTCAGCTCACACATCTGGCCGCTTTGGAAACGTGCACACCTGTGTACCAAGAGGTGCTGTCAGAGAGCCCTTGGTGTCTTGCCATCGCCCTGTCCTCGATGATCGTCACCGCCTTCAGGCTCAGGGAATGTTGGACGGCCGACATCTGGGCCTGGAGCTGCTTCCCAACCCTGCCTGGGCCCCAGACAGACCTGAGGCCCTGTGTATACGAGTGTGGGAAGAGAGTCAGTTTTCTCTTTATTTAATTTTAAGTACACAAATAACATAACTCTTTGAAAAATCGGAACATTGCATATAAACTAAAATGACCTGACCCTGCACCCCTAGTCCCACCCACTCCCCTCCAAAGAGGTAATCACTCTGCACCCTGCCAGACGTTTTCTTAAATTTTTCTTTTACATACACATGCTCCAGTCCACAGAAAATATACAGTATCATTTTGTGTGGTTTAATTCTACACAAATTGTGTCTTACTGCATGTGTCATGCCACAGCTTTTCCCATTGAACAGTACGTTCTTGAGATTAACCATGTTGAAATAGCTAGAGATCTCATTCATTCCTTATCATTGCCTTATGATTTTGCACTGAATAAATGCACACTTAAGAGCTTCCTTTTCTTACTGGACACTTGGGTCATTTCAGAGCCAAATCCTGCCGTCAGCATCCTTGTTCCCGTCTTTGGCCCACACCAGTGTTTTCCTGGGAACATACCAATAACTGGGTCATACGGTGTGAAACTTTCAGTTTTAATAAATAATGCTAATTTGCCCTTCAAAATGGCTGTGTTAATTTATTCTACTAGCAGCATTTGAGAATGTCCGGTTTCCTATGGCCTCACCAATACCTGACATTATCAGGCATCTTTATTTTTGCCACCCTGGTGCTATCTTGTTTTAGTTTGCTTCCTGATTTAGCATGAGGGTGAGCCCCTATGTGTGCGTCTGTCAGCTGGCCCTGTTCTCTTGTCTGTGAATGGGCTGTGGGAGTCCTTCATATCTGCTGCTTTATTCATCTTTTGCCTCTTAGAGATACTTTGCAAATATTCCTCCAGTCTGTTTATAAAGTTGTTTGTATCATGAGCTGAATTTTAATTTTGATCTAGTCAGTTTGTCAATCTTACATTTATTTATTTCTATATATTGATTCTTATTTTTGTTAAAAGAAATCCTTCCCTGCCCCTGAAGTTATGTGAATATTCTCCTACGTTTCCTGATAAATTTTTGCAAAATTTTTTTAAAAAGAGTCCGAGGTTTTACCTCTTTTGAAATAAAGCTAGTGGGGGAAGGGCGCAGGAGACTCAGGTGGGCTGTGAGATTTGGACAGCGCCAGTACACAGGTGACCTGTCACTTCCACTGGCCTCCGCTGGCCACAGGCCAGTCCTGAGAGGCAGGCAAGGAGGCTCATGAGGCTGCCACACACCCCAGCTGCCTGCCGCGGAGTCCTCCCCACGTGCCTGCATCCCTCCCGGACCTCGGTACCCAGCACGGCTCCCCCCGGCTCAGAGTGAAGTCCACAGGTGCCTGCTTGCAGGCAGCAGCAGCAGGACTTAGATTGTGGGCAGAGTCAGTTCCATCAGCCAGGAATGCCCACAGCCAGCGTGCGGAGCAGCCGAGGCGAGGGACGAGGTGGCGAAGGCATTTCCTAAGATGACGCCCCAGAGACCCACAAACACTCGAGTCACCCCAACCAGCCCTACCTTGATCTCTCTAAAGGATGCCCAGAAGCCCTTCTGTTTAGTCCGCAGAAGCCGCTTCATTTCTCCTTAACTGCCCCCACAGCTTCTGAAAAGCCAGGGGCTCCCTCCCTCTCAGAGCTGTCCTGTCTCATTGGTGACGGTTGCCTTTTAGTTTTCTTATGAAATCTCTCACGGGGCTTTGATGTCTCAATTGCGTTTCTGAAAGTTGTTCCGCTTTGGGGTTTTGTCCTTCCTTTTTTGTTCTTTGCGGCGGAGGTGGTAGGTCTTTTTTACCTCCTGAAGCCCCTAAGGCCTCTGGGCTTTATGAGGGGGTTGCCTGCCGACAAACCTCACTGCCACCAACACCTTGGCTGTGCCCGCTTTTTCCCGGGCCTCATGCGCAGAGGAATGTGGGAAAAGAAGAGCCAGGTTGTCCTGTTTGCAGGGAGAGGGGAAGAGAAAGAGGGGAAAAGGAAAGAAAAGGCATCTTGTATTAGTTTTCTATCTTTAAAAAGTAAAAGATTCTCATTGGGAAACAAGTTTCTAAGTATTGAATAAAGGAAATAAACCCTGCCTACCACAAAGAAAATGTTGGTAAGAATGAGTATGATGACTTGCATTTCTGATAGTGCAGAGGACCAGATGTCTTCTGTATGGAACTAAAGATTGTGGATAAAGTAATTTTTAGAAATCTTTTTAAATACTTGGCTGGACTTTTGGGAAAGGGAGAAAGTTTCTTGCTCTAGATAATGAGAACGTGCAATCCCAAGAGTCAGGCCTGTCTGGTGCTGGTGTTTGCCGTGGGGTGTCTGGCTGTGCTGGGGAGAAAAGACAGAAACACAAGGCCTGTCCGAGCTGAGAGGATGGACCGGAAGACATCCCGTGAAGCCAGGATCCCAGATGGGTTATGCTCTCAGGGGGTTAAACTGAGCTGGAGCAGGAGGGGGGCAGGGGGAGAGAGGAGGCAGAAGAGAGGGAAGAGGAGAAATGCACCTTAGATCTAAATGAAAAGGAAACATAGAAGGAGGGGGACTTTGGCAAACATCTGAGTCCACGTTTATCACATGTGTTTGGAGCCAGAATTTTTACTGTCTGTGTTACCATCCTCCCACCACCACTGCTAATAGATTGAAGCCAGGTTTTAGGTTACAGAACGTATTGGGGTGATGAAGGTGTTCTACAACGGGAATATCACAATGCACAGCTGTAAATTTACTAAAACTCAAACCGTACGCTTAAAATGGGTGAATTTTATGGTATATAAATTATACCTCAATAAAGCTGTTTAAGAGGAAAAAATGTGCCCACCATTCTTCTAATCAGAGACATCTTTTAATGTTTTAGTGTATTTCTCTGCACTTTTATTTCTTTGTGGGGATACTTTCTTTAAAACATATCAAAATCATAGTAGTAAAGCTTTTAATCTCTTGTTTCTTTTAAAATTATAATGTCTTGTCCAATCTCATAGCAGTTATTCTAAATAGGATTTTTTACTTGGGTTTTTAATATGCATTTCAGAAGTACATCTCGAATACCTTCTCATTCTAAAATAATTTGAAACAATACAGTGGTATATAGGGCAAAAATTAAAGTTCTGTTGTTACTCCCTCACACACATACACACACACTTTCCCACCCCCAGTTCTCACTTCCCTCCTCAAAGGTAACCACAGTTCACAGTTTGGTTAAATATGATTTTTAAATGGGTATATAATTTTCCATATGCTGGGGAAAAAAATCATACTCAAATGGTTCCCCTATTTGGGGGCATTTAGGTTGTTTCCTGGTTAGTTCAGCTTTTCTTTTAAAACAGACTGCCAACGATCTCGTGGGAGGGAACTCAAAGCAGACCGTAGATTTAATGGTCCTGTATTACTCTGGTGATTTCAGAGCTATCAAAGACAGGCACTGAATTAGACATCAAATCTGGGAATAGCTTCCAGGTAAGAGAAGGGACCACGCGGAGGCTGAGGATGCCATGCTAAATGCTGTACCTGTCTGTTCTCATTGGATGCATCAAACATCTCAAGCTAGGGGACATTATTCCCATTTTACAGATGGGAAGCCGTGGTTTAGAGGGGCCAAGTGCTTTGCCCAGGATCACACACCATCTAGTGTAGAGCTCAGCTCTAAGTGGCCAGACACCAAGCTGAGGATTTGGTGATTCTATAACCGATCAAGGGACTCTTCCTTTCCCATCTTCACTAAATTCAGGCCCCATCCACCAACGGCCTGCAGGGAAGCCCTAAGTGTTACTGGGATTCTCAGTTTGTTGGTTGTTTTTTTTAGCTGCAGTTCACCAGTGCCTAATATGCAAGTTAACATTGTACTGATGCTTTATGTGCTTTCTGTCAGTCAGTCCTCACAAGCAGTGCTTTGACATGGGATGGGCGTTAGCCCCATTTTTCAGATGAGAAATCTGAAGCCCAGAGAGGTAGAGTAAATTGCCCAACATAACTCAGAGGAGGAGTATCAGACCGGGTGTGTGTGGCTCCCAGCCCGGGCACCGACACTAAGCTGTGCTACCTGGCAGAACATGAGTCAGCTTGAGCGTCTCCATCAGGCTGGACAGCGGACTGCACCTCACTCTGCTCTCTGTCCCCCTCCTCCCAGACAACAGCGACCTGATCGCATGCACGGTGATCACCAAGGATGGCGGCATGCTCCAGCGGTTCCTGGCCGTCGATATTTACCAGATGAGTTTGGTGGAGCCCGATGTGTCCAGGCTTGGCTGGGGAGTGGTCAAGTTTGCAGGCCTTCTGCAGGTACGATGGCCGAGAACTCCGGGAACTCTTCTCGGTTGACTGTGTAAACACCCACAAAAGTTATCATCTTTACAGTTAATTTCTAATGAAACTGGGGCTACATGAACAGGTTTTCATGGAAAAGGGTTCAAATACTTCCCAGGTAAGGGCCAGATCCTTTTCGCTTAAAACCCATTCTTACTCCCCTCCTGCATTATCAGTATGATCCTCCCAGATACGGTGCTCTGCCAAGTGCAGAGATAAATATAACTCAAAGTACTGTTTTTAAACATTATACACATCTCCTTGAGAGGTGGGGGGTGTGAGTGTGTGTGTTTTTTATACTGTCACATTGAATGTATTCTAAATTTCGGTTTTTTCACTCAATGACTATTTTGGAAAGCTGACTCTGTTAGTATGTGCAGACTGGTGTCCTTTTAACTGCTCCCTGACCACACCAAGGCAGGGTTTACCAGTGCCCTTTACCCATTTCTAGCTTTTTACCTTTACAAACGGTGCTGCTATGAACAGAATTGTCCTTACTTCCTTGTGCACTTGGGCCAGGGTTTCCCTAGGCAGATACCAAGAAGCTGGGATACACCTATTTCCTCTCTAAAATTCCTCTCTGAAATGATTATTGCCACCAGTGATTTATGGAAGTTCCCTTACCCTCCACCACTCCTACAGACCTAGGCTTTAAATTGCCAAATGCCAGGCTGGGGTTTGGGTTTTCTTACTGTTTGTCTAAGCAATGGGTGTAATGCCAGCTCGTTGATCGAACAGAGCATAAAACCAGATGAACTGAAAACAATCTTGCAGCTCACACCCCGTGCCAGGCCCTGAGGCCCTGGACGTTCAGCAGACTCTTCCAGGCCTGATTTGTCCTGTGCTGAGTCCGTTTCCTTGCTGGGCAGTCCTGGTTGCTGGCAAGGCTTGGCCCGGGGCTGACCCACGTCCGCCGCTCCAGTGTGACCCACTCTCCGAGAAGACCACCCACGTGTTTGAAGATGCTGTTGCAACCATTTTCCAGCCTCCTCTTTTTCAAGATCTTTCCATTCAAAAAAAAAAAAAAAAGAAAAGTCTTTTTACAGAAGGTGATGTGAGAAGCTACTATCTGAAGAATCTCTCATTTTAAAAAAGACTTCCACGTAAGAGATTGTCCATTAGGTGACCTAGTATTTCTTATCTATCTCGGCTTATGATCCATTTCCTTTAGAATTTAGTGTCAGGAAAGTGTTTTTCTCCCTCAGAGGATTAACACATGTCGTCCATCAGATAACGAAAGCCACATAAACCTCTCCTTTTGGTCATCTTCCAGGAGCTGCTGTTTGTCAGGCCGTTAATACATGCCAGGCGCTCCGTTTTAAAAGCGTAGTATCTCATCTAATCCCCACTGCAACATTTCGGTGGCGGTATTATGTCCAGAGAGCCTTTGCCAGGTCTGATGCCTGTGAACAGTAACCATCTTGCTTCATGGGTTTTTTTCAACGTTTTCCCGTGTCCCTCTCTTGTCTCCTGCTTTTGTCTCAAACCTTAGTGGGAAGCTGATTTTTTTTTTTCTTTTGGGAGGGAGGGGAATTAGGTTTGTATATTTATTTGTTTGTTTATGTATTTATTTAATGGAGGTACTGGGGATTGAACCCAGGACCTCATGCATGCTAAGCATTCCCTCTGCCACTGAGTTATATGCCCTCGCCTCCCTGGGAAGCAGATTTCCTTACACAGAATCCATTTGAGGCTTTAGATTGGAGTTGTCTTTACGATACTTGCTATCCGTGAGTTCCTCTCCACTTTTCACGTATAACTTTCTTCAAATATTTGCTAAGTGGCTTCCCCCAACCCTGTCT
The DNA here is from genome assembly GCF_009834535.1 of Camelus ferus. Taxonomy (NCBI): domain Eukaryota; kingdom Metazoa; phylum Chordata; class Mammalia; order Artiodactyla; family Camelidae; genus Camelus; species Camelus ferus. The sequence continues at coordinate 29,076,149 of NC_045713.1, read as the reverse complement.
CGGAGTTAGCGTTTACCTTTAGGGACCAGGAATTCTTGAGAGATGTGCAGATGGAAGCCAGCGGTGCCCCCTACCTAGGAGAAGCACGGGAGGAGTTGTTCTATAAAGATGAACGGAACCTGTTCTGCCCACTTTATAGAACGCCAAGATGAGTGACTACATGGAAGCTCATGCCAGAGGGGACTAGGAACTTCGATTTGCCATCTCGGGTTTTTTCTCAGAAGCAAGAATTTTTGGAGTTTGACTGCTGGCTTCCCCAAAGCCCCCTGAAGAGGCCAATGTCCCGTGTGTTCACTTGAGACTCAAGTCCTCACTGGGACAGGACCAGCTACCAAAGTCAACATCAGCAACTTGAGCTCTCCGTACTTCCCACCCCGTCCTCTCCCGCCAGGCCTGACCTGGTTTGTGTCCATCTTTGACTTAGACTTGGGGGGGGGGGGCAATGGTTTCTTTCAAAGCAAAAGCAAAGTACAGTCTGGGAGGCCTCTCTCTAGATGAGACACGGATCCATAGCTTCTGAGCAGCTACCCACCCCTAACCTAACGGACACCCTCTCTTTGGCCTCCTCCCCCGGCAGGACATGCAGGTTACCGGCGTGGAGGATGACAGCCGCGCCCTGAACATCACCATCCACAAGCCTGCGTCTAGCCCCCATTCCAAGCCCTTCCCCATCCTCCAGGCCACCTTCATCTTCTCAGACCACATTCGCTGCATCATCGCCAAGCAGCGCCTGGCCAAGGGCCGCATCCAGGCGAGGCGCATGAAGATGCAGAGGATAGCTGGTGAGTGGTGGCCCCAGCAAAGTGTCCCCCGAGTCACCAGGGCAGAAGCTGTTCGAGTGGTTCTCACGTTGACCTTTGGAACCCTTAAGACTCCTCTAGAGGAGGACACATGCAGTTCAGGAATCAGTGGTGTTTTAGGGAGAAAATGAGAATTTTCTCAGAATTTCCCATTTCCTAAATGTTTAATTTCTAGAGGGTCTCCAGGGCTGCTTGGAAGCGAAGGTGAGCCCTCCCTACCAGGCCCGAGGCCGTGACAAGGTAGCCATCAGTGTGTGACAGCGGTTCTCACTCCTGCGCACAGAAGTTCTCTAGCCTATGTTTTACAAAGTGCTTTTCATTCCTCTACCACCTCTGATCCTTAAACCCTTGAGATGAACGGAACCTGTTCTGCCCACTTTATAGAAGGGTAAACTGAAGCTCAGTGACTTGCCCAAAGCCACATAGACAACATAGTCGGCAGAACCCAAAGCAGAACTTCCTCCACTAAAGACCATCCCTTCCCTCCTCTTCATTCCCCGCTCTCATAAGAAGCAGCCCTGCTTGGGAAGGGGGGCAAGAAGCAGCACTGAATTTGGAAGTGTCATTTTACATTGTACAGAGATTGTAGTAAACTTGTGAGGAGGCCCTACGCTGCCCAGTGTCAGGAAGGCTCCAGCTTTCTTAGAAGGGAAGGCACTGAAATGAGGGCATTCCCTTTGTCAGGGAGGAAGACACAGTGTTCTTGGGGGAAAACGTATTCTATCAACTCCTAAAATCACAAACAGCCTTTCTTAAAGAAACCAGTGCCTTTCAGTGCAAGCACCAGTGGTCGTTCTGGTGTGGGCACTGGGAGGCTTTCCACCCCATGGTGGTAGATGGGGAACTTTCTTGAGGAGTTACCTAAAAATAAACACCTGGAGGTCAGGGTTTCTGGGTATCGCAGATTCAGTTATTTCCTGCACATGCCCCGTGGATTTGCCCAGGCCTGCATCCCACAGTCCTCATCTTATTTCTCACTTAGCTGAAACTTGGCCTCCAGAATCATTACAGAAGCATTTTGTAATGTGCAAAGTGACTTAAATCATTCAGTCCTTTCCTTTAAGATTTATTTCCAGAGGGTTTTTTTGTTGTTGTTGCTGTTTAATGTAAAGCAATTTCTCACAGCTGGCATGAAGGCTAAATATTTCATCTGAAAATTGAGAATTATGCTGTAAAGTGGCTGTTAGAACTAACGCCTTAGGTATTTCTTAAATTGATTTTAAAAAGCCCCTTCAAATTGCTGTATCGTGAGATTTGTGTGTGGAAGGGAGGGCAGCAACAGTGACAGATACACACACGCTCATGAATATACAGGCACAGTGCGTGTGCGTTCTCTCTCACACACTCCTTCCCACACGCATTGATGTGAACTTTCACAGCAGAAGTGGCCCCATTTGCTCTGGGGTCTGAAACTATACCCAAGGCTAAGCCTTCATAAGGATCTTCTGTGTGAAGCCGAGAATCCGAAGTGAAGAAAGTCCTGGCATTCATCTTGAACCCCTCACTAGGCACTGCTTGGGTTTTGAGCCTCAGGCAGGACCCTTGGTGTCCAGCTCAAGGCTGCCAGCCGCCTGCTTAGCATCACCCAAGGGATGTGCCTGGCAGGGCCACAGCCCTCTCGCCACCCAAAGTCTCATCGCATACACTCCCATCCCATATGCTGAGCACAAACCACGGGTTTGTTTGAATGCAGCCCTCCTGGACCTCCCGATCCAGCCGACGACTGAAGTCCTGGGGTTTGGTCTCGGGTCCTCTTCCGCCCAGCACCTGCCTTTCCGTTTCTACGACCAGTGCCGCCGGGGCAGCAGCGACCCCACAGTGCAGCGCTCTGTGTTTGCGTCTGTGGACAAGGTACCAGGTAAGCCGGCCCTACCCTGTGCCACCTCCTGTCCCCTCCAGCGAGTGGGAGAGGGGTGGCTCCAGGACTTTCTCAGTCTTAAGCCTGTGTAGGCTTCCCTTCTCCTCTCAGAAATCCAGTCAGTGGGAAGCACCAGTTTCTTAGAATTTATCCACACCTAACACAAGATTAAACACAAGCCCCAGAAAGAAATCTTGGCTTTCTCTTTGGTGTTCTGCCTCCTGGGTTTGGTTTTCCAGAGATTTGTTAAAGATGTGGAAGCACTTCTCAGAATTAAGATGAAAAGATTTCTTAGAAATTTCTTGGAAATGCTTAGATTATTAGTAATGAGTTTGTGGGAGAGTAGTTTCCTTCTCCACATAGGATGACTAGAAAGAGCTAGTGTGTGCGGTCCCTGTTACAAACCCTTGAAGAAGTGAGACTTCAGAAGAAGGTCCTGCTGCCCACGGGGCGGCTGCCACTGTCTTCTTCCAGGGAACCTCTCTTCCTACTTTCACCAAAGCGCGTCTCTAACTTTCCTCCCCACCTCTCCAAAAGAGAAACATGAATAGAAAGTTCAAGGCTGGCTTGGTGGAGCTGACAGTACTGCTTCTCCAGAAGGGCAGGCGGGCTGCCCCTCCCTGTTCTGGCATGTCTGCTTCAAGTAAATCCATGTACACCCCAATTCCTTGAAAGAGAACCTTGCTCTTGGTTACGAAACTCCAGAAACTGGCCAAGCAGTCCCCTGCACCTTCACCCCTCCACCGTTAGGGCTTCGAACTTCCGCTGTAAGGGTTGCAGAATGTTTTCAAAAGCAGTCATTCGTTTGAGAACAAAATGGGGTCAAGAGAACCTGACCCAAATCAGGGTCGCCTTTTCCCTTCCACCCCATGATTCATTCTGTTTTTGTTCTTTGATTGGATTAATTCATTTCAGAAATACAGTATATACTATATAAACATACGATTTTTAAAAATCCAAACGGGATGTGATAAAATGAAAAATAAGTCCACTTGGCCCCAGAAGTGACCATTGTTAACAGTTTCTCGCATATCCTTCCAAAACCATTTTGCTTGTCTGTTTTTACGCCCGGGGTTATGCCGTGTATGTGATTCTACCTCTTGCCGTTTTTACTTACTGACAAGTCAGTGTTACATGTAAGCAGGTGCGAGTGGACTTAATAGCTCATTAACTGTTTATGGCATTTTCTCCTATGGTTGGACCAAAAACAAATCTTTCATAACATTTCGTGTTGATGGACATGGGGGTCATTTCCAGTGTTTTGCACCCCTGGTGTCACAGTGAACATCCCCAGGGTATCTTTGTGTAAGTGTGCAAATCTCATGTGTCTGTGGGATAAATTCCCAGCAGTGGATCTGGGAAAAGTATTGAGGAACCCAGCAAGTCAGAGGGGAGGTTTTTCATCCTGATGTGTGTAGTCCCAGCATGTGCTCTGGAGAAAGCGTGCCAGTTTACGCTACCGCCCGCAGCCTGGGACTGTTTTCATTCTTAAATCCAGTCTTGGGCTGCAAGACTGTTTGTAGCCCTGCTTCTGTTTTTAACTGTGGAATGTGAGTTGATTCTGCCTGCTTGTGGGTCCGGAGGGCTCTTTTGTTAAAAATTCTCCGGATTGCTTCACCTTCCGTAGAGGTGGTTTTTAAGTAAATGTAAGTGATGACCATGAATCTAGGTTAACTAAATACGGATTGGCCTGGTAAGAAATCGTTTCTTTTTTCCTTTCTTTTCTCTCTCTCCCTCTCTTTTTTTTTAACAGACGGTTCTAATTTTATTATATGTCTATAAGCACTGCTTTGTAATTTTTTAAAAGTGAAATATAATTGATATATAAGATTGTATTAGTTAAGAAATCATTTCTTCCGGGTCATCAGGGACTCTGAGCTCGGGAACTAATGGGTTAAGGAGAAAAGCCCAGTCCTTATTTCCGCTCCATCATCTTTGGAACAAGGCAAGTGTAAATTCCAAATGTCACATTCTCTGGCATTGGCATAATCATCTCTCTGTTTGCAGGATGCTTTGCAATGATTTATTACTTACTTCTCCCACCTTGCTTGGGCTCCAGGGGTGCTGACGGTGTAACGCTGCCAACAATAGCCCAGGCCTGCCTTGCAGGAGGGTTGGTGCAGCTGGAATGCCCAGTGTCCTCTTGCTAGTCCCAGGGTCGGAGTATATGAGGTTGGGCTAATGGGGACTGTGGCAAGTCAAAGGTAGCCCCTGAAAGTGGCTGTCTGCCCCTCGGCTGTGTCTCTGCCCTGACATCCCCCTGGAAGTGCCACTCAGGTGGGGAGCAAGGCCGGGGACATTTGTACAGATGTGCTCCCCAGGGTGACTGCTCTGGGCCCTTGGGTGCAGAGGCCTCACTGGCTGCCCTCCAGGCCTCGTCTGAGCCAGAGATGTGACCTAAGAGCGAGTTGAAACCACTGAGCCTTAGCGTGACTCCGAGAGATGGGAGGGAACTCTCCTGCCCCCGGTCCCAGCTCCTCACCACCTGTAGACTCAGTAGAGGGGCCCCCACAGCCACCCGGCATCTTGGAATCATCCTTAATTCTTCTCTTCCCTCTCCCACACCCACTGGCCTGCTCTGCCTCTGGAACACACCCCAGCTTTTCTCCCCTCCTGGCCGCCAGCCTCTCCCCTAGATCGTGGCAGCCGCATCCTCAGTATTCCCAGCTTCCAAACTCATCCCCTGCCTTCCATGCAGACAGAGAGATCTTTCTAGAGCCTAAATCGGAACATATCATGCCCCTGCCTGCAACCCTCCAGTAGCTTCCCATTGCACTCAGTACCAAATCCAGATGTCTCACTCTGCCCTTGTGTGATCGCTGTAGAAGGGCCCCAGCAGGCCTCTGAGACGCAGCTCCCCCAGCCTTCACGCCATCCCCCACCCCCGCCGTACCACCCCTGCTGCTCCTCCAAGTCAGCGCTTCTCGAGAGTTTTGGCCTCAGGACCCCTTTATTCTCTGAAAAAGTATTGAGGAACCCAACAAGCTTAGTTTGTATGGACTCTATCGATATTTCGGGCATTAGAAATTAAAACTGAGAAATACTTTGAATATTTACTTATTTTAAAAATAATAATAATCCATTCCACATAAACATAAGAACAATAACTCTGTTTTCGAAAACAAAAAAAGTTAATAGTTATTATTTTTGCAAGTCTCTGTAATATCTGGCTTAATAGAAGACAGCTGGATTCTCCTGTCTGTTTCTGCTTTCAATCTGCTGTGACAGAGTATGTTGTGTGGCCTCTGGAAGACTCCTCTGTATACTCCTGGGAGAATGAACGTAAAAGGAAAATGCTGTCTTCTTATTTTCATGAAAGTTCTGACCCTGGGAGGCCCTCCGGGTTCCCCCGGCCAAGCTTTGGAACCACTACTCTAACTCACTGAGCTCTCTCTTTCCCCAGGGCCTTTGCACGGAATACTCTTCCCCAGACCTGTGTGTGGCTACTTCCTACTGATTCCTCATGCTTCACTCTGCATGCTGCCTCCTCAAAGAGGCCTTTCCAGATCACCCCCCTAACAAAAGTGACCCCCGTCACATCAGCCTGGTTTACGTTCTCCGTGGTCCTGGGGCTCCATATGTGTCTGACATGTTTGTGGACCTTTCTCCTCCATGGAGAATGTCACTTCCACGGGGACCTGGAGTGTCCCATTCACTGCTGTACCTCAGCACCTAGCGTGGTGCCTTCGTTCAATATTCGTTGAATGAGGAATGGGCCTTCATTCTTACCCTCTGCACAGCCTTAGCGCAGATCCCACCTGCTGCCTTCTGCCTGCGCGCACGCTAGGAAGATGAGGAATTCCCGCTGGGGCCCTGGACTTTGGGTGGTTTAGGCCGCAGCACTTTGACAAGGGAGCATGAGGGAACTGAGACCCTGGGAAGGCCCGAAGCAGCTTTCCTCTGTTCAGTCTCTGTCATCAGAGTGAGCAAGATGTGCGTCCCAGGCACCCAGGTGACAGATTTGGGTTGGTTGCAGGTCAGTTTCACTGCCCTCACCTTACTCAGAAGTTTGCAAAATCCAAAGAGCAGTGCTATCAGAAGCACTGCCAAGGTTGCCCCCCGATGCTCTGGCATCCACAGCCACCACCCCAGCCCCTCCACACAGCGGGTTCTGCTCCGTGTCCCTTGCCGCAGGCTGCCCTGTGGCAGCGTCCCAGGCTGTGTGGCGTCCCTGCTCCTGCTGGGGAATTGTTCACCAGGGAAAAAACAACGCTGGCCACCTGCCTCGGGATGACTGCTGCAGAGGCTGGCTCTGTCGTGTCACATCTTCCAATTTTATTAACAGGCACAGGTAATTGTCACAGAGCAGTCTGCCTCCCCCTTTAGAAGCTCTAAATGATGATATTTGATGAAAATATACCTTTCATTTCCTTGGAAGAGATTAAAAGTTGAATATAAATCTGGGCTAATAGACAACTGGCCACTTTGGTATATTTTTCTTCTTCCATTTGGCTTGGAAAGAAATTACAAATTCTGTTTATTGGCCTGTTTTATGTTTATGGCTCTCGCCCCCACAGAATATTCAGCTCCACAAGGGCAGAGGCCACTGTGTGTGCCCAGCCAGGGAGGGAGGGGCCAGCAGGGACCGGTGTGTCTGGTGGGCAAGTGCGACTGGGTTTAGAGTCTAGCTTTGAGGGGTGGTGCTCCATGGTTGGTGCCCTCGAGGACCTGTTCCACTGACCCATGGTGACAGCTGATTGCCAGAATCTGCCAAGGGAGGGGGGATGTCCAAAACTAGCCTACAAGGGCAGTCTTTCCATCAACACCCAGTGGACCAGCAGACCCCAGAGCAGAGGCTGTTCCTGGAAGTGAACCTGGGCATCAGGGGAGCAGTGGCCTCCAAAGGACCAGGGCTCTGGCCTCCCTGAACAGATCTGACCCCCTTTCCTAGGCTCCTCGTGGCCCAGAGGCTGCTCCCACGTGCTCCCCTGGGGGTGGGAGGGTCGGTGACAGAACACCATAGTCCCTCTTGCTCAGGTTCTCCCCAGGCTCTTCCTATTTCTTACCCCTGTTACAGGCTCACAGTGGCACAGGCAAGTGGACACCCAGCGGCCCTCACTGTTGGGGTCTCAGTGACATGACCCAAAAAACTGACCCTCCCCCAGCCGAGGATAATTATCAGCTGCCCCCCCACAACAGCTTTTTAGTGCCAGGCCAGGGACCGAGTCTCCCTCTTTCACTGCTCTCTACCCTGCTTAAAACCCCCAGCACCTCCTGTCGCAGCCCCTTTCCATGGCCCCAGTCTGGCCCCTGCCCCCTTCCTACAATCAGCTCCTCTCTCTTCTCCCTCCTCAGCTCTCTTCACAGGTAATCCAACCCAGCATTTCAGCCGTGTCTGCACCTCTCAAGGGCCAGGCACATCCCATTCAAAACCTGGAACCCTCTACGAGGCTGGTGCCTTCTCAGCATCCAGAGCTCTGCTGGGATTCCTCTTCCGAGGCCTTCCCCAGGGGTCTTGACCCACCCCCTAGACTCTCCGTGCAGCAGCTGGGTTTTATTTTTCTCAGTTGAGGTGGAATTCATACCGCATAAAACTAACCATTTGGAAGTATACAATTCAGTGGCATTTAGTGCTTTCACAGTCTTGTGCCACCATCACCTCGACTGCTTCCAAAATATCTTCATTACCCCAAATAAACCTGGTACCCATTAAGCAGTCACTGCCCATCCCCTCTTCCCCCTAGCCTCTGGCAACCACTCATCTGCTCTGTCTCTGAATTTATCGATTCTGGGTATTTTGTATAAATCCTACAACATGTGATCTTTTGTTTCTGGCTTCTTTAATTTAGCATCATGTTCTGGAGGTTCATCCATGTTGTGGCCTATGTCAGAGCTTCATTCCTTTTCATGGCTGAATAATATCCCATTGGTGGCCATGTGGCTTGTTTCCACCTTTTAGCCAGTGTGAATAGTACTGTGTGTACGTGTTCTTGTTTGAACACCTGTTTTCAATCTTTTAGGGTGTCTACCTAGGAGTGGAATTGCTGGGTCGAACGGGAATTGAACTTTTGGTGGGGGGGTTAAACTTTTTGAAGAACTGTTTTCCCACAGTCTCCAGGGCCCTTAACATTAACTGAAGTTGCCTGTTTTCTCGTCTGCGTCACTGCCGTGCACTAGCATGGAAGGTTCTGGGGCCCCATTCATCCTACACTCGACTGCTGACACTTTGTGAGTGAGCAGGGCTCAGTGACCGTCAAAGGCAGGTGGGGGCGTGGACTGGTGGCTGGAGGCTGAGCTGGATGAATTGTTCCCAGCAGACTGTGAGTTCCTGCAGCAGGGGCGTCGTGGCATTGCTCACGCCTGGGTCTGGCTCCTGCGCCAGTCGGTGGGGGCTCGGGGTGCCAGCGGGAGGGGTCAGCATTCCTCCCTTCTCGTCCTGCTGGATGCGGGACACCGTCTGTCTCTGGGCAGACACTGAGATCCCTGAGCACGGGTTGGGAGTGGGGGCGGGGTGGTGGTGGTGCCGTGCTTTCCGCAGGTGTTATCTTTATCAAAGGCAAACAAATCGGCCCTATCAGTCACTGACCCAGAACACCGAGTAGTTCTGTGGAAAGGCAGCACGTGCGGTTCCAAAGCCAGCCTTTGGCAGCTGAGTAACTGAGGAAGAATGCAGGGTTACCGTGTGCCCGGAGCCAGCCGAGCTGACCACAAAGCCTCAGACTGACATCCAGAAAGAAAAAAAAAAGAGGAAAAAAATCGATGTTTAATTCATAGACCTCAGCCCTGACTTCTCCCCTGGGGAGAACGGACTAGGTGCTAATGTCATCTCATGGCAGTTTTTCCCAGAAACTAATTTTTTAGGCCTGTTATTTTTCTTCATTCTGATTATAAAACTGGAACCAGTTCTCTCCTTCCAGCTCCTCAAGGCAAAAAAATACCCTTTCTGAAGTCACAGGGGAAAGAAAGCCGCCCTGCCACCATCCTCCAGTTCCCCACACCCTGGGTTAACCCATCAGCTCCCCAGTCAGAGACTCTGGCCACTGGGTCATGAGTTACAGAAACTTGATTCTGACCCTGAGGCCTTTTTTTTTTTTTTTAAAGCAAAACATATTGAGCTGCTAAGCACTGTATACAGTATTCTCATTTGATCTTCCTCAGGAAGGAAGGTTTTTACCATTTGCCTTTTCTACATGTAAGGAAGCCACCTGCCCAAGGTCACACCAGAGACCCCTCCCCCAGCAAAGCTTTGAACTCAGGTCTGCCCAGGTCAGACCCCTGAGCACCCCCAACCATGCCCTTTAATTCCTGACTCAGTTTTGATGCTTCCAAAGTGAATTCTCGCCACCTGAAGCCTCCGTGGTATCGGGCGCCGGCATGTTTCTGACAGAAAACTCATCAGTTTCTAGAAGTGTGGGGTAGAGTGTGACCAGAAGAATTAACTGTGCCAGGTACTTTATAAGCATTAATTCTATCCTCTGCCCAGATCTTGAAGCTGGCATCACTTGCCCTGATGTACAGATAGGAAACAGAGGCTCAGACCAAGGCCACAGAGCTCCTGAGGGTGGCCGAGATCCACACCTCCGCTTCCTGCCTCTAAATCCCATTTGCTTCCAGGTGATGGCCGAGCAGCTTCACGCGACGGCTCTGCCAGCTGTCTCTGAGTGAGAGGTTGGCAGGACAGAGCCTCTGTAGCTAGAAGACTCTTAGGTGGCCCTGGCCCAGACAGCGCTCCCCACCCCTGTTTTCTGTATGACGCTCACACGCTCCCAAGTCCTCTCGCTCCAAGCCAGCCTCTGTTGGATCAGGGACAAACCTGCAAAGCTGTGATACAGAAAGACACTCTTCTCCCAGAGCCACCACTTCCAAACCAAGCTAGGGGTCAGGGTCACACAAAGGCCATCCTTGTACAGATTGTTCCTGGTCTCTCATGAACAAAAAGCAGAAATGAGACTTCGGAATCCTGCCTGAGCAAAAGCAGCAGGATTCATGCTCCTTTTAGAGCTCTCTGGCAATTGTCTCTAAAAGCTCAACCTTCAAGTGGTGGGGTTGACAGTGTGGGGACCCTGAGCCGAGTCCATGGGGTCCCTGTCTGCCAGGCTGCTGCTTCTTGGGAGTCCCCAGGGCAGCTGTGAAGAGAGAGCCTGTGGACATTGTCAGGCTGGGAGCACACAGCCCCAGAGGGAACCCTATTCCCAAACCAGGGCCAACGAGGTTCCCTCCCCTGGAACCTGCCCCCGAAGGACACTTCCCCAGAAGAGCCACCAGCATTTGTCGGAGGAGCCCTCTTGTGAAATGCACATGGCAGGCAGAGCCAGCTGTCAGGCCCCAAGACCAGCTTGTCCTGGGGGCGGAGGCTGGGAGGAGAAAAGAATTCCTAAGAATTGTGTTGCTTCACTTTTCGGGGTCATTACTCACCTCAGACTGCTGAAGCGACAGTGCGCCCTGGAGCCTTCTGGCAATGGCAGTGTGTCAGAGAGCAGGGAACACTCCCCAGATTGCCAGCAGAGGAGAATGTGGAGAGCCCGTGCAGCAGGTTATGGGAAGAGACCCAAACCCGAGCTTCATCCTGCCATTCGACCTTGGCTACACTTCAGAATGTTCTGTAGGTCAAGCGGGCCCGCCCCGGGCAGCCTCGCTGGCCACACAGGATAGGACGGCATGTGCCAGAACAAGTGGCCCTCGTGGGCGCACGGCACACGCCAGTCTCTGCCCCCAGGACTCAGCTCCTGCCACTTATCACCTCCCGGCCTCTTAGTACAAGTCAAGCACTTTTAATGCAGCACAATTGGAAAGATGGAAAAGCATCCAGAAAAGATGGAACGTCCAGGGTCCTGCCCCCTCGTCCTTTCTGTTCACCCTCCTGTTCTTTCTGTTCTTTTCTCAGCAGCAGTGTTTGCCCAGGTGAGACTCAGCGGTGGAGGTGGCTTAGCACAGCCCCAGAGCAGTCAGTCAGGTTCAAGGCCTGGCTCCACCTCATACTCATTACATGGCCTTGAGCCAGTTAGTCACCCCTCTGGGCCTGTTTATTCACGTGAAAAATGAGGGTAATGCACGGCAGCGTGTATGTACTCCACACAGCTGAACTGTATGCGAAGTAACAGCTCACTTTCTGTTATGTGTATTTTACCATAATTAAAAAGGAAGAAGAAACTCTAGATGGAAATGTCACCTACCTCATTAGGCTCTAGTGAGCTGAAAGTGAGTTAATCGACGGAAGTGCCTGGAATGGTTCCTCCGTGTGTACAGCGCACAGTAGAGGTTATCCCTGTGTTCTTTACGGGCGCTGTTATTAGTCAGGGCTGACCCTTGGGACCCCAAAGGATAAGTTCCCTTTCTACACATTAAATCAGTTTGCACACAGTTAATAATCCAGGAGCCCCTTCTGCTGTAAATAACAAAGAAACCCTGCAGTTGTACAGATTTGCTTATTTCAGAAAGGCTTTCTCCAGTGCTGATCAAACACCCGGGCAGAATCTGCTTCCTCCTGCAGAAGGGCCATGAGGATTCTGGTTACGTGATTTGCCCGAGGTCCCACAGCAGAGCCGGGGCCAGAGTCGAACCGAGATCTGTCCCCTTCGGCCCCCTGCCCAGCACATACCCACTCACCCGTGACACTTGACTGCCACTGGGGAGTCCATGCCTGCCTGGGTTGGGCAGTTTCCACTGAGCCTTGCGACACTCTGGGAGGCTGACCCCATTCCTCAGTATGCAGACCAGGAAACCTGAGCTCGGAGAAGTGGGGGCACCTGGCCCCATGTCACACAGCTCACAGGTGGCCAGCCTGGTTCCTGCTCCATGAACCACCGTGTCTTCAGTTCTGAAGACTGTTCAGCGGCAGAACACCTGAAGATCAGGTGTGCTTTGGGAACACTGTGAACTGTGAACGATTGCTGTGTCCCGCTCCACTGTGTGAGCCAGGAGCACAGAGACCGGCAGAGAACGTGACTGTATTCTGTGGGTGCAAGTATCTGTGTCTAAAAGGAAAGTCTATAAAATGATTGAAGAAAGTTTCAACCCCTCCTTAGGAGACAAGTGATAGCAAATGCCAAGGATTGAAGGCTTGTCTGTGGGATAAAACCCAGAAACTGAGAAAATTCTAGCCCTTAATTGTTTATCTATGAATTGGAAAAAGACCATTTTGATCTGATTTTTTTTCCTTAAAGTACCTCTGACTAGCGCAAGGAACCCCAGGGTGCCCCTGGAGCAGGGTTCGAGAACCACTTTACTGCTTCCCAAGAACCAGTCATAGTGCCCACCTTGTGATCCAAGAGAATGCGATGCCCAGCAAGCGTCATTGCTGAGCGTGCAGGCGGCTGGAAGGAGAGGTGTTAATTCACAAGGACCTGCTAAGCATGAGACGAACCAAAGCAGAAGGTGGGGATGGGACACAATAACAGTGCTGGAGGTTCACAGAGGCCAAAGTCATTGGATCTTCCACATGTCCTCTCCTTTATGACCCAGATCCCTCCTCAAAGCTTGGCAGCTCCTAGGAGCAGGGGTAGGGGACCACCAGGAGAGGAATGGAGGGTGGGCAGGTGAGGGAAGAACTGGTAAAAATTTCAAGGAAGTTACATGACAGATACACTCTCTATGGTCAGGAAAGGAAGGATGCTTTCTGAGGCCTCTCATGAAGCAAATAAATGCTGTGCCCAGCGTACAGAGAGGACTGGATGGGGGAGACAGACTTATAAACAGGCCGTGCAGAGCAGAGAAGCAGGTGTGGTGGGGACAGCATGTGCAAAGGCACAAGGGAGCAGGTGACATTTGGTGGCATGGCTGTGGGGTAGGGAAGTGACTCAAGACATCCTGGAAAGCTAGGCAGGGTCAGATGGCAAAGGGCTTCCAGGCCTGCTGAAGGGTTGAAATTTTACCCTGAAAGTAACAGGGAGCCCATGAAGGTTCTCAGGATGAGGCGTGATGAGTCAGGAGGCTTGGGTTTTGATTGACAGAAGTCAGAAGCGCAGGGGAGAAGGAGGTGCCCAGAGAACCCAAGGCACCCTCAGCCTTTCGCTTGGCACTCTCCACCTGGGGAGTTTGGTGCTGTGCCCATCTTACGGCTGAGAGCAAGTCTCTGTAGAAATACCCTCTTCCTCAACTTGGCGTGTATCCTTCGATATGTTTTTCTGGGCATTTATACACGACACTTTACTATAGTATTATATTGCTTTTTTTGTTTGTTTTTTTAACCTAAATGAGTGCTACGTTTCACTCAACAATATGTCTTGGATTTGTTTTACGTTAGTTCCCAAGAGTGCCCTCATTCATGTTTGACTGCTGCGGAGCAGTCCATCATGGGGGCAAACCACTGTTTATTTAGCCAATCTCCCATTGATAAATGTTTAGACTGTGGCCAGTTTTTTCAGTCCTTAACAAATAAGAGCTCCTCCACGCCCTCTTGCGCAAGGATTTCCCTGGGGTAAGAAACACGAAGTGAGTCCAGGAATCTCTAGGCTGTGGACCTAACAGGATTTGGTGACCAGTGAAGCATGTGGGCGGAGGGAGTGGGAAGCCACCAGGCTAGTTTAAGGCGAAATATTGAGGAGCCCCAGTTTCTCTCTGAATGTTCTCTGTGTCTTCAACAAGGGCATTTTGATGATCCCAACTTCTGACCCAGCAAAACCCTCATTACTTGTGGATGTTGTTCTGTCCAGGAGGCCTTCAGGAGCTGTGATGATTGGAAAGGTTCCCAGGGACTGGCCCACCCATGGCTAGGCTTGTCATCGCAGAGTCTGATGGCATGAGGGAGCCACCAAGGGGTTCTGCTTCTACCTCCTGGCACCTCTGCTGAGGGTACCCCTCTCTATAACTCTTTTCTTTCTGTAGCCAGCATCCCATGACTAAAATACAGCTTCCTTTACTTGTGGCTCTCCAGCCATGGCATTTTGTATAAATATGCTTTTCTCCAAAAACATACACAGAGTATTATTTTTCTAACATATCAAACTCCCAAAGGGCCAGAAATCAGTATTATCTCAGCGTAACAGGAATGGCTGTTTTGTGACAGCTTTCGCACTTAAGCAGCCTGCTTCCTTAAGCCCCAGAGTAATCACAAAAAGAAACATTCCAAAGCCCATCAAACTGCGGCTGGTGAATTGTTTTACTCTGTCTCCATCGCTGCCTGCTCTGAACTCAAGTCCTTGAAAGCCGAATCCTCACAATCCGATTTCAAGAGTAGATGCTTCAACTGTGTGAAATACTAAGTTTGGACTGTGATTTTGCAGTGACCCCCCCCCCCAAACGCCGCCAAAATGCTTGCAAGTTTATAAAAATTCAGGTGCATGGCGTATGTGGTGTCTTTCTAGCATCTCGGATTTTTTAAAAGCCCCAGGATAAAAGTCCCTTTTATTGAGTGCCAACTATGTGCTAGGCGCCAGGCCAGTTGCTTTACAGAAAGTAAGGAGGTAAATACGTGAACACTGGCACATTACTAATCCCGCTTTTGCAGCTGGGCAAGCAAAACTCAAAAGCAGAGTCACTTGCCCCACGTCCCAGAGGGGCCGGGCCTGGTTTCAGACTCCTGCTCTTCCTAAGGCTTCTACCAGCTTCCTGAGAAAAAGGTTACCTCCTGCTCAGCGAGCTTTCCTTTCCTGCTAAGTTGATTTGAAGGCTCCGTGGCACTTCTGGGGTAAAGTTGCCCTTTGTTGTGGTTTTCTGAGCGTGTTGACTTCATAGGCAACAGTTGGGCCTCCGATGCTAGGTCCCACGCACCTTCCAGCTCATAAGTCTGATGCTACAAGCTTTACTCTTAATAACCTGGGGAATGTTCTGAAATGGTTGACATTTATAAAATCTTGGGGATTTTGGAAAAATGCTTTGTGTGTGTGTGTGGCGGATTTTCTGCCCCATGCCCCAGGGAGGCGTCCACTTGCTCAGAACAGTGTTCACGCATCCTGTAACAGTGTCTGGGCCTGCGAGAGGCCAGCATCCCCTCTCTGACCTCTTCACTCCACCCCCAGCAGAAAGCAGATGCAGAAACCACCCTGTACCAACTCCTGGCCCCACTGCATCAAAAGAGGGGCCCTCCGTGCCAGCCAGAACACCAACAGGAAGCTACTGGCCTCCAACAGCTAAAGGCTACTGGCATTTGGGCACCGGTGTGTGCCGCCATGCTGTTGCAACCATGCCATATCCCTGCCAGGGAGCTCTTGCCACGGGGAGGCCAGGGGCACACGCATTCCTGGAGTCAGCCTGTCCGGGTGTAAGTCAGCACCCGCCCATTGACAACTGTGTGATGCCAGGAAGCTCTGTAAGGCCCCCGAGCCTCCGTCTCCTCTTCTGTAAAATGGGGGTGATAGACAGAGGGGAGGGATAAATTAGGAGTTTAGGATTAGCAGATACAAACTACTATATATAAAATGGATAAACAAGGTCCTAATATGTAGCAGAGGAAACTATGTTCAATATCTTGTAATAACCTATAATGAAAAATAATACATACATGTATAACTGAATCACTGTGCTGTGCACCAGAAACTAACACAACACTGCAAACTAACTACACTTCAGTTTATATGTATACATATGGGGCTGATGCTAGGCCCTGCCTCACTAGGGCAGGAGCCGGCCCTGGCCAGCACTCGGTAGGTGCCTCCCATCGTCCCAGTGTCTTACCAGCCACTCACTGAGGTGGAATGAGCAAGGGCCCAGGGGGCTATAGCAGCCTGCCCAGGTCGCAGCTCAGGGGTGGGAGGCCAGCGCCCCCTGCCTCCTGACCAGGCTTGAGCCCCAAGCACCTCTCTAGGCAGCTGGCCCAGCCCCTCCAGGCCACTTCACAGGGCATTTGCAGGGGTCCTAGCTGGTTCTCTCCGGCCCCGCCAGGCAAGGGGACCTCTGGGCAGCTGCCTTGATGGAGCCACAAAAGAAGGCACCCCTCAGGCGTCGTGCATTCTTCCAGCATGTGCACACCCAGCATCTCCCACAGCCCCATTCCAGACCCTTAATGCAGCTGACGGTCCGCGTCTGTGAGGCAGACAGAACTGGGGTGACCACCACACCAGAGACCGTGGGAGCAGTCACTGAGTGTTGCCTACAGTACCTGTGTGTTGTAATGCAGGAAGTGAGGGGCGAGGGTTGGGGAGAAGGTCGCAGAGGCAGGAGAGGTAGGCCTCGGAGCATGTGTGGGTTTCATCTTGAGTGCTCCGGACTTTACGCAGGGGAGGGCTGCACATGATTCGTATTTGTCTGAGCTCATGTGGCTGCTGGATGGGGAGTGGTTTGGAGCCACTGGAGTCCGCCCAGAGGCCAAGATCTGGGCAGATGGGAGTACACCCTTGGCTAATGTGGTCAGTGCTGGGTTTTGGGTACAGCTTGCCTGGTTGTGACAGATCTGCTCCTGAGGATGGCACTGTCCCCTCATGTCGTGTAGCACCTCAGGGTTGGCAAAGCATTTCCCATTCATGATGTCAGTCACCCCATGAGGGGAGGGAGATGGGGAAACTGAGGCTAGAGAGGCAAGGTGACCAGCCAGTTCACATCTCCAGGAAGCAGCAATGTGCTTTGACCTCTGACCCTCTGAGCCATTCTGAGGTTGAAGTGTCTGAATGGCTCTGGCACCACTGAAGAGGGTTTTTCTTTTTTTTAACATTTGCGTAATTTTTTAAAATTGAAGTATAGTCGATTTACAATGTTGTGTTAATTTCTGGTGTACCAAAGAGGGTTTCTTGAGGCCCACCACGTTGCCAACCTTAGGCTGAGTGTCTCCACGATCTGGAGTCACAGCAACCTGCAGAGGAAGGCCCTGTTACTACCCTCATTTAACAAGTCAGGAGGTTGAGGCCCAGAGAAGTTAAGTAACTTGCCCCAGGTCACGCAGTAGTACGTGATGTCGCAGAAACCCACTCCTAGGCCATATCACTCCACAGTCTGCTCAGTCCAGTGTCCAGGGATCCTGCTCAGGGCCTGGGGACTTTAAGAAATTCTTGGCCTCACCCTGGAGGAGTCACAGTTGGAAGCTGAGACACCATGATCTCAACTGTAGCCCCTCACATGTGGTTCCTGAGCTCCGGTCTTCAGTGCTGGGCCCAGAAGGATTTTCTGAGCATGCCTGTCAGAGCTCGCTGATAAATCAGGCCCGAGATGCCTGTGCGTGGCTGGCAGCACTGAGTGGTTGTCTAGGTTTCCCCAAACCAATTGACATTTGCCCAAGAGGTGTGATGTATCAACAGCTCTGTCTCCTGCTTCTTGCAGCCTGGACTGGCTCTCTGCCAGAACTCTTTTAAAAATATATAATAAGGTGCTGACCTGCAGTGGAAAACGCCGGTGCACCAGCCAAGCGCGGGAGCCTCTGCAGTAGAGATTTAAGGTCTGCTGGTCAAGGATGAATTTAGAAACTTTCCGGAAAGTTCTAGGGCTGGCAGACTATAGTCAAGCCCTGCAGTGATGTGAGTCTGCGGACTTCTTTGCCTTCATGGATCTGCAAAGATGGGCTTTGGGGAAAGCAATGGAGTTTACCTTTTCATCCATTCCTTTATCCTACAAGCATTTATTGAGCATCAACTGCATACCAGGCACTGTGCTCGGGTTTGAGGTGACAGCAGTGAGCACATCCAATATTCATGGCCCTGCCACATGCAGCTTGCAATCTTGTAAGAATAGTAGGCGTTATTCAGATAATCATACCAGTAAATACTTAGTTGATAACGGGGAACCTGGTCTTCTCTAGTGGAGATCAGAGAAGCCTTCCCTGCATCGATGATGTGGGCTCATAGTAGAAGGATTCATTGGACAAACTGGGTGGGGAGGGGAAGTGTTCCAGGCAGGGACAGCATGTGCAGGGCCCCAAGTCAGGAAGGAACTGGGCACAGAGTGAGGAGGGCAGGCTTCCCTGGCTCCCCATCAGTGGGCCACCTTCTGTGCTTCAAATTCTGTTCCAAGCATATTCCATGGATTCATTATCTCACCTTCAGAACCTCCTGGGGAGAGGCAGGCACATGCTTATTTTGCAGTGGAGGTTTTCTGAGGCTCAGTGTGGTTAAGGAACTTGCCCAGACTTGCACAGCAAGTCAGCAACAGCGGTGTCCATCCTCTGCCTGACTCTGACCCCAGCCCATAGCCTCCCTCTCTGTGTTCTCATTTTTATTCTTATTCCCAAGCCTGTGTTATTACTGCCCTGTCTCAGACGCCTGCCAGATGTGGCACTTTCTCGACAAACCATTTGGTTGACTTGACTTAGCCAGTTCACGTCATCCACCTTAGTGTAAGCGTGGCCCTGAATCTTGGTCAGGAACTGCATCCAAATGAGGCACAGCGGTGCCACCCGCGAGGAGCAGAGGGGCTGAGAGCGCTGTCCGGCTCCCGAGGGCATCCCTCCAGCCTCAGGCTGGAGAGTGGTCTCACTGTCCCGCTGCAGAGGGTGACAGGGCCTCCTCAGCTCACATAGCCCTCGGGTCAGCTTGTGGCTCCTCCAAGCAGGCAGGCTTGTCCTTCCAATGGTCCCGAAGCTCCAAGGCTTCTGTGGGGCAGTGGCCACCTAGGTGATCAGGAAGTCAGTCAACTAGAATGCCTTCACTCAGCCAGAGAGGCACATAGGACCTGCGCCCACGGTGCCCAGGGGCAGAGGAACAGCCCTTTTGGAAGTGTGGAATCCTGGTCCATGGGAGATCTTCTCCAGTTTGAGGCCCTGGGCTGAGCCAGCCTAACCCTGTGGCCCTCAGCCCTGGCTTTGCATTTCTAGAATTGCCTTGAGAGCGTTTGAAAAGCCTGATGTCCATGCCCACTTCAGCCCAGTTAAAACAGAGTGAGGAGAGGGTGACTGGTGTTTGTTGAAGCTCCCTGGCTCATTCTAATGTCCATCCAGTCTTGGGAACACTATTAGGGATTGAAAGATCTCACTGAATTTCTCTTCGATGGCTTTACAAGGGGTTGTGGGTGACCATTGGGATCAAATGCAGTGGCCCAATTGTCATTCCTTTAATCCACAAACATCCACCAAGCACCTACCATGGGCTTGTGTGGCACAGGGCCCAGCATGACTGAGGTCCCTTCTCTGTGGACCAGCTGCCTTGATTGTAGCCCAGAGATGGAGTGACAGCTTGGCAAGCTGGGGCGTGCTCAGTCAGTAGCTCTCCTGCTTCAAGGCAACTGCTCCTTAGAGGGTTTGGGGAACCAGGAGATTCTGATACAGGAGCAAAATGCATTTGGTGCCCTGGGCCCAGTTTCAGGAGAGGCCAGTTCTTCAAGCTTGTCCCACTTTCAGGAAACCTTATGCACACATCCCTGCGCCATGCTCTGCCAAGACTGGGGAGTGGAAGGTTCTGGACAGGCCCTGCCTTCAAGGAATTCACAGTGTCTTGGGGAAGATGCCACCTAGCCCACTATTGCTACATAGTCTCGTTGTGCATGATGATGTTGGAGCCCAGGACAGGGGCGCCGGCCCCCCATCCCCAGGATTGGAGGGCAGGGAGGGCTCCTGGAGCAGGTCTTGGTGGATGGGCCAGGCTAAACAATGGGGCATCCCGGGCTGGTGGCGGACCCAGGCTGTGAAGACCATGGTGAGCAGGTGCGTCCTGCAAGCAGCCTGAGCCATGTGGGCGGGAGGCAGCAGAAGATGAGGCCATGTGGGGATGACCCACTGTGCCTGTTGACCTTCCTCGACTTCATTGGAGGGCCCGGGGGGAGCGTGGATGGGCTTCAGGCAGGGAGGCAAAAGGCCGCCCTCCAGATGACCACACTCAGCCCTCAGAGCAGGACAGCAGCCGTTCACGGGCTGGCCCCAGGCTGGGCTGCCCATGGGGTCCAGTGACCCAGACTTAGTCACTTGGGAAGAAGACGCAGCTTGACTAAAAACATGTCCTCACGTAGAGCAGCTGGAGACCAACTCACTTGTCCACTCCGGGCCAGGCCTTACCCAGCCTGCCAGCGCTCCCTGGAAGTGCGGCCTGAGTCCAGTCCCCTCTCCCCGCTGCTCTGGTCTCCTAGGCCAGGGGTTGGCTGACTTTAATTAAAGGGCCATGTGGTCTCTGTCACAACCTGACTCTGCTGTGTGGCCAAGCTGCAAACGAGCAGGCGGGGCCGCATTCCAAACTTCCCTCACAAATCCAGTGTAGGATTTGGGAAGTTGGCCTACAGGATGTTGTTTGCTGCCTCCTGACCTTGGCCTTCAAAATCGTTTCCCCTGTTTCTCTGCTTGGCCAATTTGGTGTTCTCAGCACCAGAGCTAGAGAGATCCTTTTCAGGCATAAGTTAGAACATGTGTGTCCTCTGCTTAAATCCATCACCAGATCCCATTTCACTCGGAGTGAAAGCCAGATTCCTTACAGTGGCCCCCAATGTCCCACACAGTCTGATCCCTCTGCTCCTCCTAAGACTGACCTCACCTCTTCCCACTGTCCCCCGGCCCACTCCAAGGCAGCCACAGGGGCCTCGGCTGAGCCTCGACTGTGCCAGGCACCCCCTGCCTTGCAGCCCCTGCATTGGGTTGCCCTCTGCTTAGAACAGTGTGGTCCCAGATACCTGCCTGGCTCTGTCCTGTGTCTCATTCCTCAGGCCTCTCAATCTCAGAGGGTTTTCCCTGAGCATCCTGTGTACATCACAACCCTGCCCCACTCCCAGCACTCCAGATGCCCCTGCCCTGCTTAGCTCTCTTCATCGCCCTCATCCCTTCCCCGTATTTTCTGTTTCTTCATTGTCTGCACCCCTGCACCCCACCCCAGTCCTGCCCCATCCTGTTACTGAGCTATAAACTGCAAGAGGTCAGATGCTGTGTTTCATTTATTGCTAAATGCCCAGCAACTGGAGTTGTACAGGGAGGCATATAAGTAGTGCTTGGAAAGCACTGGATGGATGGGTAGATGAATGGATGGATGGAGAAGGGAGGGAGGGAGAGAGGGATAGACGGATGGATGGATGGATGGATGGATGGATGGATGGAACCAACAAATCTCCAGTACCCCTATATATGCTAGACATTGCTTACTGTAGACTCGGGTGAGCTGAACAGATCTGTCCCTTTGGAGCTCCCAGGCACTGTGGACATCATAGATAGTCCAGGACTGCTGACCATGATTGGGGCCCCAAATGAACTGGCGGAGAGCTGGGACAATGTGCGCCAAAGGGCTCTGACCTGGACAGGGAGTCCAGGAAGACTTCTCTGAGGGCAGGAATCCATCCTTGATGGGAGCCCACACAGACAGGAGAGCCACTGGTGCCTGGGCCCACAGGCTGCCCAGACCCTCAGGGAATAACAGCATTACTGTCCACGTGACACCTGCTGCCAGACTGGCTGGGCACACAGTTCCCCTGTCATCAGTTTCCGCCTTGGCCAGGTAAGTGGGGCCTGAGATCTCAGTCCTCCTTCCTGGGAAGGTGCTTAGCCCAGGGCTCCCAGCAACAGCCTAGGTCTCCTCCCCTCATCAGTGAAGAACACGGAAGAAGGAATTGGACCCAGGACATTTTTCTGAGGAATTCTATTGAAAGGGAAAGTTCTTGGGCTCAGGCCTGATGTGAAGAATGAAATCTTTTAAAATGCCACTCACAGAACAAATGGCAGAATCTGGAGTGGGCCATTCTAGAAAAGGCCAGGTGATGGACTCATTCAGCATAGCTGGGGGTACATGTGTTTGTAACCCCCCAAGTTGTATTCAAAATAGATAGCAAGGAGATGAAAATGTTCTAAAATTGATTGTAGTGATGGTTGTGCAATTCTGTGAAATCAACTAAAAATCACTGCGTTATCCCTTTCAATGGGTAGATGATACAGTATGTGTATTATATCTCAAGAAAGCTGTTATAATTTAAAAAACAGTTCTAAACTAGTCAGACTGTCACAAAGCTGTCATCTTTTTCTAAAGACCAGATTATCATATTTGTGTCCCTTTTCATCGTAAAACAGTCCAATTTATGCAACATTTTCCTTAAAACAGTCCAAGTGTGAAAAAAGAAATTGGAACCTGCAATGTAGTCTGGAACAATTTGGAAACCTTGATGCAGTCCAGACTCACCTGGCACCCTTCCTCTTCTTTAGAATTTTTCTTTTTCCATTTCTTTTTGACTTTGAAGAAAAGACTCTGTTCTTGCTGGTAAAATAGCCTCCTGTTCCTTTTTCTTTCCTGTAAATTACGAGATAAGTTTGCATTTCATACCTTTCCAGAAATCTCTGTTGACTGTGGTCTGACCTCAGTATCATAACTTCTGGGAAAGAAAGTAGGTATTAGAATCAGTGCCATGAGCATTTGTTGGAAACCTCTGTAGTGGTGAGCGTCCACTCGTGTTGTGGATCCGAGACAGAAAGCAGGTCGACGCTACCTGCTGGTCACTCTGCAAGTTGACTCCTGGTGCCGGTAGACGATTTGTCTGCCAGTCTGTCCAACTCACCCAGTGACTTTTAAAATATGATCCCAAATGCTCCGTGTTATTTCTTGGAGATGATTGGGGCTAGTTGTGCTTCTCTTTCTTTGTGGTAGAAACTGGTGAAGGGGGTCTGGAGATAGATGCTCAGAGTGTGGCTGGTGCTACGACTTAATGACGCCAGCTCCTGTTAATTGAGCAGTTACTATATATCAACCCCTGTGCTAAGCATGACTGCATATGTTCTTCTCATTTAACTTTCACAACAATGCCTGAGGTCGGGATTATTTCCTCCATATCGTACCCGGGAATCCCAGGCTGAAGTCAGCATCCCAGGGCTGGGATTTGAACCTGTCTGTTTCCAAAGCCCACACTCGAACTCTGATGCCATATCTCTGTTTCCCTGTCCATACTGTGGCCCTTGGACCCCCAAGCCACTGCTCCACCCTCTCCGCCCCTTCTCTGGAGGACGGCTGTGAAGCACAGCAGTCTTGTAGAACGGAGGGTAGCTCAGATACCGAGAACACCGTTGGCACCCTTCCCCCAAGCGCAGTGATGGACCAAAATGCTGTCCCTCTAGTGACAGGTGATGTGCCCTTCTCAGGCCCTGAGGGGCCCCAAAAGGGATGCTCCAGCAGTTCTGTTTAGGAGGCAGGATGTGTTTCTGTCCAAAGAAGTGCTCTCACGATTATTTATTAATTGTGAAAGGGAAGATAAAAAAGAATAGGGTTTCCTGGAAAGGGATAAAAGTTCAACATGATAAACTCCCGAAAAGCAATCAAAGGCCAAAGAGGGCAGAAGAATAAAGGACAGAGAGAGTAAGAGAGATGATGAATCAAAGTGGCAAGTGTGTGAGCAGCGCCCCGGGAAGGGGCCATATTTCATGGCATCAGAGGTGCAGCAGCCGCGCGGATCAGGAGCCAGCGGGGGTTGGGGGGGGACTCAGCCCTGCCATCTCCCCCAGGGCCCTGGGGATGAGCTGGCAATGACGAGAATGGATGGAACCAGTCATGTGTCCCACTGCTGCTGCAGGCCCTTGTATTCACTGGTGGTTAATACATGGATGTAGAAAATTATCAGTGGAAACTGTCAAGCTGCAGGAAGAGGAAATCACCACAGTCCCACCACCAGAAAAAGCATTCTGCACATTTCAGTTTACTTCTCATCCATGTCTTCTCTGTTTTTCTCTTTCTGTTTTTTTCCCTACTTTTTAGGTTACCCTCAAAATATATGAGTTGATTCTTCATTTAAAAAACGAAAAATGTTACAGACGGGTCTTAAGTCCCCTTCTACTACCCCTCCCCAGTTCCCCCCCCCTTCCCCAGATGTCCGTCCACTGTTTGGCTCATCTCCTTCCAGACCCTCCTCTGTGCAGTTGCATCTGTGTGGGCCCCCGTGGCCAGTGGGCAGCCCAGGGCCTCAGTCCTTCTCTGCACTTCTGAAGTCCAAATTTGCATAACTCACTTGGTGGCAAAACCTGCCCTAAACTATTTATAGACTTTTTACAAGAGTTTTCAGATGCCATTTATTGTGAATAGACTTGGTTTTTTTCCCTGCAGAAATTTAATAGGTTTGGTTTCAGCTGCCTGAGGCCCAGCTGAGGATGTGGCCTAATATACATGTATGCACCTCATGGCCTTTTTAAAAAGCCTTAAAGAGTCTAAATTCCAGAACACATTCAACCTCAAAGATTTAAGATAAGGGGTGATGGATCTTATGATTTGGGCTGCCCTTTTTTTTTTTTTAAACCTAAACAGAATCATCTTCCTGCATACCCTTCTGCAGCTTGACTTTCAAACACCACTGTGAATCAAAGGTCTTTCTGTGTTGATGTGTACACATTTTGTTCATTCCCTTTTGTGGCTGTGTAGTATTCCACAGTGCGGATCCGCGTGTTTCTTTGGCTGGGCATTTTGGTTGTTTCCTGGTTCTTGCCATCACAGTGCTCTAGGGAGCATCCTTGGATGCACATGCAGCCCCAGATCAGAACTGCTGGATCTTGGGATTTTGTTTTTCATAACATTGCCCTCATGTCAGAAGCATTTCTCTATGCTGCGGAATACCTCTTCCTGATACTTCATTTTTAATGACTGCATAATACTCCATTGTCTGAGTATTTGCTTAATGGCTGCTGTAACAAAGTACCATGAACTGGGTGGCTTAAAACGAACAGAAATTTATTGTCTCACAGTTCTGAAGGCTGAAAGTCTGAGATCAAGGTGTCTGCATGGTTGGTTCCTTCTGAAGGTGATGAGGAAGAATCAGTCCTCCCTCCTGACTTCTGGTGGTTTGCTGGCAATCTTGTTGTTCCTCAGCTTGTACATGCATCACTGTGACCTCTGTCTTCATCTTCACATGGTGCTCCCCCACGTGTGCCTCTATGTCTGAGTGTCCCTCTTTTATAAGGACACCACTCACACTGGATTAGGGCCCACCCTAATCTCAACTAATTACATCTGCAGAATAACCTTCTTTCCAAATTAAGTCACGTTCTGAGACGGTAGGGGTTAGGACATCAGCGTGAGAATTTGGGGAAGACATAATTCAACCTGTAACAGTCTGGAGTTTAGCCAGTATTTACTTAGCCACACCCTTTATATTGGCTACTTAGGTTATTCGTACTATGTTATGAATCACGCTTACACAGAAACCTTCGCCCAGGTTTCCGGTTATTCCTTGAGAAACCGTTCCTTAGGGTCAACGAGAATGCCCCTAATTAAGGCTCTTGACAGCACCTTGCCAGGTTGCTTTCCAGAAAGCAAGGTGAGGGGGTTGCCAATCTGGCCACACCCAGACCCCGTATCTTCATTCACGGGGCTCTCCCGAGACACCGGCCTGTTCGCTGCTTCGAGGCCAGACCCTGTCCACAGCGTGTGTGCACGTGCCTGCCAGCAGGGGCGCGTGCGTCCTCTCTCTCAAGGCCCATTTTTATTTTCTTTCTGATTCCTGCCCAAAAGAGAGAGAGTCCACAGGTTAACAGCAAAATAGGAATGGTAGCTCAGGATGCTAGTTTAGGGCATGTTCTCTTGCAACTGCGAATATGAATAAAGATTTCAGAACTAACGGGCTCTCTGGGCATCAGGCATTGAATCAGTCAGTGAAATTTCACTTACAGGGCGGCTTGCCAAGCGAGACCAGCAGAGAGAAGTCAGTTCTCTGGTCAGTTCAGTCTGTAAAGCCCACAGCGGCCTACGTCATCCCACTCCGTCAAATTCCTGAGCACTCAGCCACTTTGGGGGCAGGGGCTGGCTGGGGACGGGTTGCTCAACAGCTGTTCAAAGCCAGCCAACCTGATGGCTTTTCAGGGTAGATTTTGAGAGCTGGGGCCAGGTGAGGACCTCGAGAAGTCAGAGCTTAAATTCACAGGGACTTCAGAGAATGAGGCAGCAGAGGAATCTTTGAGGGAACCAGGGAGGGGGGAGGGGGTTCTGTGCGTGATGAACAGCAGGATGGGGCTGGATGCTGAGCTCCCCCAGCGAGGAAGGGGCGTCGGAAGACAGACGCTTCACTCAGCAAGATGAGGGCCAGCTGAGTGCAGAGACCAGCGTGCAGGATGCAGGGAAGGATAAATTTAGCTGGCGTTTCAGGGGAAAACATCGATCTCAAATGTAGTACTGTCTTTTAAAGGAAAGTAGAAGCTGCAGGCTGGTCATTTGGGACAATTTCACTTGAACAGATAAAAGCCCAGGAAAAACGAACGCTTGTAGCCAGCTTATCCTCCTGGCAGCCCCAAAGGATCTTCTTTTGACGGGAGGGCAGCTGCTTTCTGCGTGGGCATGACGGACGGTCCACCCACCCCTCCCCTTCCTCGTTCCCCAGAAGAGGTGCTGCCTTGCTTTCTGGAAAGATTGGACGTTTATATTTCCAATCCCAAACGTTCATCTTCACAAGGAGCAATGCCAGGCCCAGGCTCCGAGCTCGCTTGGCTGCCAGCCCAGGCTGCTGACATCTGAGGTGCCTCCTGTGTCAGAGCAGGGCCACTGCCGGCCCCCGTCCCGGCTGTCCTGGACATCTGGTGGCTGTCGACAGATTTTTTTTTTTTTAACCAGGCTCTTGTGACATTCACATAGCATCCTAGGCATTGTTTCTACCTGGGCGAAGCTGAGGGAACTGCAGTTCCTTCCAAACAGCGGAGCTCCTGTCTGAATGCTGTTTCCGCAGACTCCCTTGTCCGGTGGCAACAGCATCTTTCACGCAGCCTCACGCCGACACTGCTCCCTTGTTTGGAAGGGGAAGAGAGTCTAGCCTGTCAATATTTGGGGCACTAATCATCTGCTTTCGGGCACCAGAGGTCATTGAAAGGCTGAGACGTTTCCAGGAATTCATGGCTGTGAAAATGTGGGGCTGACCGGAAAGGATTTCCAGCGAGGGTATGAAAGAAAGAAACCCAAATCTCAGCCCCACCCCCCTCACTGGCCCCGAGCATTGTCCATTGTGTCTTGGATCCTTGGGAAGAAATGAAGTCAATGTACACAGTGATGTGGGTCCAAGTTAATAATAAATGTGGAGGAAGGAGAAAGGATGTTCAATATTTAAACATTTCAGAGCGCCTCATTTGGTTTGCCAGTTACTGTCCTCCACCCGCTTCCTGAAGGGGTTCTGTAAAACTGAGCGTTCTTTCCCTAACTCTGCAACTGGCATCTGACACTGGTAATTTAGAGATTGGGAGAAATGGAGCGTTTTCCTAGGCAGCCCCAAATCGGCAGTATTTCTTCTTGGTTCTTGTTGGCTTTCTGGAGGGCAGGAAGAGAGGGGGCAAGGTGGAGACTGAGGTTTCTGTGAATCCTCTGGCACGTGTAAGGAGTTTTTAAGTTTTGGGGTCATGTCTCAAGTTGTCTTAATTTTCCCATATTAGCATCTCTTGGAGCTACCTCATATTTGAATGTAAATTTTGTGCTTTGGTTCTTGCTTCTGGCTTAACAGTGAGGCACTGTGGTCATGTTTAGGAATTGTCTGTCCAAGTACCCCCGACTAGATATGTTCCTTCAAAGTTGCCTGTGATGCAGAATTCTGTGAATCAATTCCTTTTTTCTTCTTGACACACATTATATAAAAGGAGAAGCATTCCTTTGTGGGGAGGAATAAAAAACATTTGGCCCCAAGACATAATAAAATCATGCTTAAGGATGCAGCAAACTTTAAAGTCTCTTAGTTAAAGGAAATCAATACTTTTATGATGAAATATTAATAATACTAAAAAAAAAAAGTCAAAACTACAAATGCAGACTAGCTGGGGTGATTTTAACAGTTGAACGCACTAGCTTAGCATTTACAAGGAAGCACAAAGGGAAAATAGATCCCACCAGATCCCATCTCAGAAGCCCCCTTTTCCAGTGTTTTCCCCCTAGAAGACACACACCTCTCCTTAAGTGCCAAGATCATTTGCAAGCATTTTGTTGAAGCTGCTTGCTGACTTTTGGAAATGAAAGGATAAATCTGAGCTGGAGAGGAGGACACATACATCCACCCACCCACCCACACACACAGACACACACACACATACGGGTGTAATGGAAACTGAAAAGGGAGAGCTGGGAATACACAGCTGGCTGTCCCTTCCTCCAGGAATGACTTCAGTGGAGGGCTTTAAGGGAGACAAATTCATACTAGGTTGAACTGTATGAAATGGCCGATTTCATTGGTCATGTTGGTTGAATACAGGCAGTTCACATGGTTCCACTTAATGCAGTCAACTCTCCAGCAGAGAAGCCCTGACAAACAGAATACAGTCATCTGTGTCTTGAACCCAAACATAACAGATGAGATTTTAAGATTCTAAATGAAAATAACAAGAACCTCATTTTCTCATATTCTGTTTTCATATAAATCCCTTAAACGTAGATATTTAAGGTTTCTTTAGAAAAGCTCTGTCTCTGTTAACTCCTAAAACCTTCAGTCCTAACAGCCGACATGAAGAAAGATTCTGCTTTGTGCTGTGTTGCTTTCTCCAAAGAGCTGAACCGTTTCTTCTGTTACGCACCCCAGGAGTCAAGACCCTCAGAAAAATGAAAATCCCCAGTTCTTGCCTCAGTGGACCTAAATTCCAAGCACCATAAATGTCGGCTAAGTAGTGAAGACAGCTCATGCTAACAGAACACTCAGACCATAGCAATTTGGTCAGCCCCCGGGGGCCCTGCGCAGTCAGCTGTTGTCACCCCTCTTTATACCTGAGAACCACAGGCTTGTGATGCCCTCGTGGTCACATGCGCATGCAGGGTGGCTGGACCCCCCGGCACTCTCTTCCCTCCTGTACTTTGTGCCTGGGCTGGGAACTTCAGTCCCAGGGTCAAGTATTTGCTCTCAACACTTCTCCCGGGTAGATGCTGGAGCCACGCGTACCATCGCCTGATGGCCTGTGTCCCACAGCTCTGCCAGGACAGAAGGTGACAGTCCCATCTACCCGGCGACCTCAGTCATGGCTTTTGAAGCTTGTTCTGGGCTGATACCCATCGCAGTCTTCATGTGGCTCCTCACACACTCCCTGATTCTATCTGCCCCACGTCGTTCCAGATAGCATCTCCAGTTCTTATTGTAGAGGATGTGTAATCAAACGTCATCGTCTGTTGGTCTGGCCTAACCCCTATCTGTTAAAACACACAGTCAGAGACGCTCTGGTGACGTGGCCCCACTGCCAGAGTTAGCCACCCACTCTGCAGAACCCCAGTCCTGCCAGACACGCAGGCAGAACCTGGGCCTCAGGGGTGTGGGGCCGCTTTGGGAGTGAGTTAAATATGTGTCGACTGCATGTGCAGGAGATCAAAACTGGTCCCCTGGCCCTTTTATGAAACACACGGGGCAGGGCATACATTTTGGCGTAAGATGAGCACCGTGTGGCCTCACCCTCTTCTGTCCTGAGAGACAGAGCAGGGCTGATGGGCTGAGAGCCTTATTGGAAAGAATTGGTGGTCCTTGGGCCAGAGAGAACCTCAGGAGGTTGTCCTTGGCAAGCAGAGCTGTAGCTGACCCACCCCAGCCCCAGCTGGTGGCTCCAGGTCTGGCCCTCTTAGGCCCGGGGGCCAGAGGAGCCCAAGGCCCGCACCCCGCTCCCTGTGTCTGGAGGTGCCTGCTGACAGCTGTGTAACCCGCCCCCCTCTCGCTGCTTTTTCAGCCCTGTTTCCTGCCTCGGTAAAGAGGCAGCCGGGATGGCCAGTGGTCGGCTTTCTAATGCCGTGGCTGAGAGACTGTTGCGGAGCTCTTTGCTTACTGTTGTACAGACGGTAATGCCATGGGAGGAGGGCAGGGGCTGGGCAAGGCAGGGACCTGGTCCTTGGGAACAGAGCCTCGAAGAGAGTCTCAGAGACCCGGTCCAGCCGTGACCCCCACGTGCCAGCCTTCCTGTGGCCAAGGCAGCACAGGGCCACCGGCGCAGCAAGGTGCTGACATTCAGACAGCCCTGGTGCCCCCTCGGCAGCCACAGGGCCACTTAGACCTTCGACCTCTCCCGTGGGTGGCAGTGCACTCACACAGGCTTCACCTAGAACAAAAACACTTTGAGGGCAGAGCTGGGACAGAGATGGCACAAAGGAAACAAGATACTGAAAGACCGTTTTTTCTTTTCTGCAGGTTTTCAAGTATAGTCCTTAAAATCCACGAGGATTTATCCATGGATAAACAGCTGTAGGCTAAAAGATTCCGCAAGTTCCCAGCTATTTTTGTATGTTGGACCTGTTATCCCTTAAAAAGCAACCAGAAATAAAAGTCTTTAAGCACTTTGAGGTGCAGCCAGTCAGTGATCTAGGGAGTCGCCCATGATGACGTTGCTCAGGCTTGGCCGAGGAAGGTGATAGAAACACCCTCTTCCCAGATGGCCGATTTGCAGATGTGCCCCTAGGGCTGGACAGGAAGTGCACGTGAAGAAAATCAGAACTCCCTTAGGGTCAGTCGGGGGAGGCCGTATCTTGCCCTGGAAGCCCAGAGTTCTGTGCACCCAACCCTGGAACAGTAGATCATGTGACTCACTTGGGGACGCTGGAGGAGGATCCCCGTGCAGACATCTGGGTCTCCTACCTGCACCAAAGCCTCAGAGTCCTAGCAGGAAGTGAGGGGACTGCAGGGAGCCCCCAGGGTCCTGCCGGCCTGTAGGGTTGCTGCTGTTCTGAACCCTGCACCTGTATTGGTGGATTCTTTCATTTTTGTGCGAATTCTTTAGAGGAGACCCGTGTGAGCACCTGGCCTCACCTGGCCCAGTGGGTGCGCCGCTGCTGGACTTGACTTCCTCAGCTTCACACACACACACGTTCTTGGAATAGTTGTGGGTAATTTGGCTTTTCAGGTGCGCTCCCAACTCAGTGGCTCCCATCTTGGGGGGGTGGGGGCGGCAGGTGGCTTCAGAGCCAGCTCCTCGAGTCAGAAGTGTGGACGAGAAAGCTCTGTGTCACTTGTAGACCCTGTGGGCTGCCATCTGCCCAGAGACACCAGCAGGCTGAAGTCCCAGTCTCAGTCTCAGCCCAGCCCCTCCTCTCTGGCCCCAGGGCCCTGGCAGACCGCACTGGGAGGTGAAAGGGCAGAGCCGAGGAAGGAGCCAGCGAGGGGAGAAACGAGGCCACAGCCGCACTTGATGTCTTCGGCTTCGTGCACGAGGTCACAGGGCCAATTGATTTTTTCCTGTTTCCCAGCATCGAGGAGCGGTGAGAAAAATACGAACACTGCATCCTCACAACCTGAGCCGCAGCCATGGAGCAAATGCGCTAATGAAAGGCAAATTCAGGGCGCCCCTGCCCCACTCTCCTCACCGCTCCTCCTGAGTCAGCCCTCAGGCATGAATCAATGTTGGTTTGTGTTAGGGCGGGCAACTCTCCACCCCAAATCTTAGAGTTTTTTCCTCAAGGAGGTCTCTTGAAAACTGGACTTCTTTGAAGCACATCTGTGTGAGCCTTAAGCAGCCTGGGG
The DNA here is from genome assembly GCF_009834535.1 of Camelus ferus. Lineage (NCBI taxonomy): Eukaryota > Metazoa > Chordata > Mammalia > Artiodactyla > Camelidae > Camelus > Camelus ferus. The sequence goes on along the minus strand of NC_045713.1, from coordinate 29,044,379 downwards.
TCGTGTACTTCAGACTCGGAACCTGCACACATCAGGAGCTGGGCAGGGTGGCCTCGACACCCGACGCTCCCAGTCTCAGCCTGGAGCAGAGGCCCACGCAGACAGAAGACACTCTTGGTTTGCCTTGCCTGGGGTTACCAGCTTCTTGTTTAAAAAAGGAATTTGAGAAGGCTGAGGATATAGCTCAAGTGGTAGAGTGTGTGCTTAGCATGCACGAGGTCCTGGGTTCAATCCCAGCACCTCCATTAAAAGGAAAATAAATAAATAAACCTAACTACCTTCCCCTCAAAATAAAAAGCCAAAACAAACAAAAAAAAATAATATTTTTTTAAAAGGAATATGAAGTAAGTTGTCAACAATTTAAAAAATCAGGAGGCTTTAACCCCAAAATCCAGATAATCCAGCTTCTCTTGAAGAACATAAAGCTGTGGTCACACTACGGCGGCAGCCGTCAGGAGAGGCTGTGGAGCTGCTGTTTCCAGTTTTCCCCGGTCTCCACCAGTCCCTATTGTCTCCCTGACACAGGCAGAATATCCTGCATACCATGGTTATTTTCCTGATAGAAGAGAATGGTTTCTCAGTGCCCGTGTCTCAGTCAAACAAGGGAAAACAGATGGCCAGTTTGGGGGCGGGGGGGGGGGGGCACTGTCAGCCTTTCACCCCTGGTCTCTCCTTTTTCACGGATGTTACCCATCCAGCCCTTGGTTCTCTAGTTTGCAGCCTGAAGGTTTGAGGCTTTGAGGTGCCAACCTGCCATATCTGATTCTCAAAGGTGGGATCTGCAGAGATTCTGGAAAGGACAGAACAAGCCTACCCTCGATCAGGCACCATGCAGACGGAGCGTTCCGTTCTCATCTTGTGTATAAACCAGAGTTTCACTGTTGAGAAAAAACGTTTGGAAAGCACTTGAATGTGGCATGAACTCTCCAGTCAGGAGAGAACAAGATCCCTCTAGTCAGGTAGCTGGATCTTCTGGGCAGCCCGCTTCAGGGACACTAGCCAGGAAGGTGTAATGGACAGGAGTCATGCACGTGGACAGGGGTATCACAAGAGCCAGCTCACCTGGACCATGTTCCTGGAGATCTTGGCTCCCAGGAAGTGCAGAGCCCAGCAGTGACATCAGCTTCCCCTCACTGGACGTCATTCTGGTGTGACTTTTCACTTTCCACCCACCTTTCATTGTTGGACTCTCATCATTTAGTTTGTGTCTTAGTGGCTTTCAGTACTTAGCATCTGTGGCATTTGGGCTTTAAAAATAAGCCACCTTGAATCCTTCCTAGGAAGCAGCAGGTGATATGTAGGAGCGTCTGTAGGGCGTGAGGCTGTGGGGTGGTGCTAGTGCCATTCAGCAGTCAGAATCCCTGAGATGAATTCTAAGCCAAAGGCTTCCTTCCTCTTCAGCTCTCTGAAAGGCCCCTGTGGAATCCCCCACATGCTCAGGTAGTTTTCACATCTTCCAGTTTTCAAACTGAAGCAGTTGCTCTTCAGTCACATAACCAATATCTGTGGAGAAATTACAGTGTGCAAGACAGCACAAGCCCCAGGCCGACCGCAGAGGTCAGCTAGGGACTCCCTGCTCCTTGGAGGTTTGGGAAACCTTTGGCTCAACCCCCCCAGTTCTCTAGCCCGCACATGTGCATCCTTTACTCTCTCGTGGTCCATGCTGTTCCTAGGTCTTGGCCCTCGTGGGTAATCCGTGGCCTTGTGTGAACCCAGATGGAAGCTCAGTCTCCATCACTGGTGTCCACCAAAAAATGTCCACTCACACCACACAAGGGAAGAGTTGAAGTTTTCCTAGAGATTTGGGGGTTTGTGGGGAAAGTCACCTCCCCTATCTCAACTGCCCCCTCCCCTCTTTCTCCTCACTCCACCATTCCCAGATTCTCCCCAGGAAGTACAGGGCAGCTTTCCCTATGCTGGAAACTCTGAGGGCCAGCCAATCTCTTGTCCCCACGGAATTCAGCTCACATCCTTGCATTAACAAAGCTTTTTTACAGCTGTCAGTTAAGATTCGGTTCAACTACATAGTAAAGAAAAACCCCAAAGTATGTACTTCCCTTTCAGGTAGAGGAAACATAAATGAAGGTAGTCAGGGGCTTCACAAAGGCATCAAGGACCCAAGCTCCTTCCTTCTCAGTGCTCTGCTGTCCCTAATATGGGACTCATCCTCATGGTCCACGATAGCTGCTGGAGTTCCAGCCATCACATCTATGGTTCATGAAACAGAATAGAGGAAAGCATACCTCTTTTCTTTTAAGAAGCCTTCCTAGAAATCCAACATGTCACTTTCATTTCTATCTCATTAGCCACAGCTTAGTCACATGGCCATGCCTAGCTGTCAGGTTATGTAACTGCAGAAGAAGGGGCGCATGGGTATTGGAAGATAGCTTACAATATCAGAAATAATTTCCAAAAGCCCCTGAACCCCAGAGGATTCCAGGTGCTAGGTGTTAAAATAATGATAGTCATTGTACAAAGTAGCAAAGCATCTTTGCAGTCAAATTTCTTATGCCCTACTTTGCAGTCATATTGGGAAAGCCAACTCCTATACAGCTCACAAAGCCCCAGGGCTGGATAGATCAGGCTGCAGGAGCACAGGGGAAAGAACAGTTAACCCCAGGAACTGTAGACACTCTTGCCCAAGCTGGCCCTAAGCTGCATGAACCTTAAAAGATGGGGAAAGGATTTGTGAAGACAGAAAAGAGGCAAAAGGGAATTACAGACCAAGGGAACAGCCCAGTTAAGGCCAAAAGCAAGTGATTTTTGTCACTGGGTCTGAGACCTGCATGGGCTGCTAGAGGCAGGCAGCCCCATCTCCACAGGCCCTCTCTCTCACCCCCACTGGTAGGGTTTGAAGAGGGAGTTGACAAAAGGTCTCTAGGGGTTGGAACTTCCCCGATTCCTATGGATTTATCAAGAATCCAAGGATAAATCGCAGAGATTAATAACCGAAATGCCTACGAGCACCAGTCATGTCAAGGTGGAGAGGGGAGGAACCAGCTCACTGCCTCCCTTCAGTTGCTGCCTCGTGGCAGTGGGGCCCAGTGATGCCAGATCTTTCTGTTTTCTAAGAAGCCAGAAACCCAGACTTGGATACAGACTCTCCCAGTGTGTGAATGGTGGTGCCTAAAACAAGCAAACACAAACATGATGTAAGCAGAGCAGAACACATCTGGAAACCTCTGGGCTGGGATTGGCCAGGGCTGCTGCCTGCCTCCCACAGCAACGTGGTTCTCATGGGGAAAGCTTGGTGAGTGTTCCCTCCAAAGACAAACAGCATATATTCAGGGCGCACTTTTCAATGTCTTTTCCCTTGCCTGCCTCCCCAAAAGGCCGTGGGGTTCAAATCAAGTTCAGATTTATAGGTAAAAGGAAAACTACTGACCATTTAAGTCAAGAACTCCTCACGAACTGTATTGTGTTTCACACAAAGACGTGGAGGCCCCGAAAGGAGGGGGCTTTGTCCAAGGTCACCAAGCCCTTTGGGCAGAGCTTGGGCTTGAACTTGGGGTTCTGATTCCCAGCCCAGTGCTCCCTCTGTCAGTGGATCTAAAATAGAAAGATGACCTTTTTGTGGTATTTTTGCTCTTGGCAAATGCCAGAGAGTTCCTCTTGAGTTCATCCTCCCGGCATAACTGTCAGAACAGGGCCAGAGGGCAGCAGGAAGACCCCCGCCTGACCCCGTGAAGCCTGGGGCCCCTGAAAAGTCAGGGGTGCGTTTCACCGTTGGCCCAGATCTGCCTGCTACAGAGCATGGAGCCTGCTCCCAGCTTTAAGGGGGTTCTTCGTGAGTCCAGGGGAGAGAGCCCCGGAGGCCAGAACAGATCGCAGGGATGTGTTAGGGGCCTGGCGGCCTCAGCCTGTCCAGCTCCCAGGCAGCTCGTGTGTCTTCCTTCATCCTCCATTCTTTTTCTGTTTTAAGAGAATATCGTAGCAGGAGTCTTGGAAAATTCAGACAAGCACAGAAACTAAAACTCAAGCTCACCATTGTGAACCGCTGGGTTCTCCCACGACCTCAGCTTCAATCCCTCCAGTGTTTGCTCCCTGAACAAGGAGGGAGGCGGAGCTTGGATTTTTTTTTTTTTTTTAATCTTTTTATAACAATGGGAGCATACAGGACGTGCTTCTCCTAACCTGTTTTCATTTATTATGTCTTGAGCGTTCCCCTTCACTCTTAATCTTCTTTTACACCAGCATCTTTAACAGCAACCAACAGTTTCATCGTCTGGGCGTATTAGGATTCATTTGGCCTTTCCCTGATTGTTGGCTGTTTCGGGTGCCTCTAGTTCCCTGTCACACACACCAGTGCTTTGAACATCTGTGTCGTTCGCTGTGTGGACCCACCCACCCACTGCACCGTCCACAGCATACATTTCTAGATGTGGAATCAGCTGAGCGATGTGAAAATCCATATGGCCTTTGATATACATTTCACAGGCTGTTCTTGAGACACACTCAGGGAGGGCCAAGAATTTTATCTACTGGAGAAGTGCTCAGGGAGGCCGGCTTGCCTTTGCCCTTGTCCCATCATCTCTGGCACATCTGTGCATTTGCAAGTACTTGGCAGCCCGTATGTGTTTGACTCACGCCCAGAAAGCCCCTTGGCACCTCCACCAAAGCTAGTTCATCAAGAACTGCCTTCCTAGGATGAAGCAAGAGCAGGGGGGCCGGCGCTCCGGCCACTAGTCTTGTCCTGCGTTCTCTGCAGAGCCCTCCTGACCCTCTGACACATCAGACTGGCTCTCAAAGTGTTGCCACGTTGATTTTGGAAAGAACCCCATGAAATTGCAAGGGGAGTCTGGGCACCTAGCTTAAAAATGAGCAAACAAGCAAACAAATAACATCACTGGGGCTTTCTGGGTCCCCGTGCCGTGGAAAGAAGGGAAGTGGGCTTTTAGTAGCAGCATACAAGGGAAAGAGGCATTCACTTGCCTCTGCTCAGCTGGACCCCCAGACAGGTGGTGTCAGAGGTTGGTGATTCTTTTTTCTGTTTTAACTCTTAGCACCTACAGAAGGTGCACAATATTTTTTGGCAGTCTCTGGCTTGACCCCTAATCCGTTCCCAAAATGGAGGAACTTTAGTATCCCGACTGCAGTCTCAGCATCTCGTCTGCTACCCCACACGCCCCTCCCCAGATGTCTTACGGCAAGAAACCAGGGCTTAAAAGCGCGTGAGAGAGAAGACGTGTGTCTTAAGAGAAGGAGTGGGTGACCACCTTGGTGACAGCCACATCATTCATCCGTTCGAGCTGGGGCATTGTCAGAGCGTGGAAGGCTTAGTCCCAACTCTGCTACCACGCTCTCCAGCCCCTCTGTTCACACTTCTGATAAATAAGCAGCTCAGGAAAGGCCATCCTGACATTTTGATTTGTTGAGGAGTGATTCATTTTCGAGGCAGGTAAACAGCTTGTAAACTTGGGGGTTTACCACTTGAAGTGATTAAGCAGTAAGCAGCTATTAAGCTGGTTCTGTGAGGCTGTGGCTGCTTGCCCCCTGGGAATCTTCCTGACTGGTGTTTGGATTTGCTTTGATGTTTGCTGTAGTTAATATGAGTGCCCCAACCCCCTCCCCTGCAACCACACACAGTCAATCACATGATGCCTCTTCCTGAGAAGTCCAGCACGTTAACCCTGCCCTCTTGGCAGGAAGACCTCCGGGGTAGGTGGGGGTGGGGAATTCACCCACCAGGCTCCCCCCAGGTCTTGCATCCGCGTGCTAGCCCATCACCCAAAACCAGGGGGGTCTGGCCGGGGGTATGAATAGAGACCCAGTTTGGAAGGAGCTGGTCCTTAGACAAAAATAACTTCACACAAACTTAGTACAAAGTAACTCCTCCACGGTGGCCAGGTGTAGGTTCCCCTAAGACTTGAGATGGGGACAGAGCAGTGAGTCCTCCTGCATGCCCCCCGCCAAGGTCTGCCCACCAGGGGTTAAAGGGAAGGAGGCTCAGGGAAGTGGGGAGACTTGCCCAGGGCCCCACGGCTGGTAAGTGAGCAGGTCAGGACGGAACCCAGGCTTTCCTGGTGCCAGAGCTGGTGCCCCCTTCTCTTCTGGGCTCTGCGCACTGTTTCTGTCTTGGGCCAGGGAGTGAAATATCTCAGGCTTGCAACAAGTCAGCATTGCTAGTGTAGCTTGTAACGGCCACAGGCAGAATGTAAGCAAAGGGCCTGGCTCTGTTCCAGTAAAACTTTATTTACCAAACAGTCAGCGGGCTGTAGTTCTCCAACCCTTGGCGCCTTCCCGAATTCTGAGAAAGGCATGGTCAGGCCTGGAGAACCTGCTGGAAGAAGTGACAGCAGGAGCTGGACCGTGTGAGGCTCAGGCAACGCAGGGGGTGAGCGTAAGGCTCGGGGCTGTCTGGGGTAAGTGCGCTCAGGGTGGGGAGGTTTGCTGTGACTGGCCAGAGGGGTCAAGGTCCCCGCTCAGGGAGGAGGACTTGCTCCCCCGTCCCCACCCCGACTTGGTGCAGAGGCAGCAGGGGGGGCACAGGGCTCCTGAGGGCCGAAGCCGGAACCACTGAGGTCTGCATGGGCTCCTGGGATCGTCGACGAGGGGTTTGTTCCCCGAGGAGTTCTGCTGTGTTTAGTGGCTCAAATCAGAAGCCGGGGCCCTTTAGAAAAGCAGAGGCGGACGTCACTGTCTGCGGGAGGCACGTGCACCCTGAAAGAGGGGCCCCTGGGTGGCTCGTTCAGAAGGGCCTCCTTCCTCCACAGAGAGCACCTCGCTGTCACCATGCGCCAAGCCCTGCGCAGGCTGGTGGCCGTTCTCCCCCTGCTGCACCCCTCCTAGCAGTTGGGGAAGGACCCTGGGCTCGTGTTCCAGAGCTTCTGCTGGTGAACAGGGTTTGCCTAGGTCTGAGTGTCTCCAAAATGTGGGGTTCCTCCACTCCCCAGTGCTGGGAGGTCGCAGGCCCCAAAAACGTGTGGGCCCCGTCTCCAAACCTGGAATTGCTCTGAAGGCCAAGTGAAACTCTGTGATTGCTAGCTTTTCACCAGAGCTTTCGTTCCTCCCACCCCAAGCTCGCCAGACCCGCCAGGGCAGAGCAGAATCTCTGGCAGGGGGTGACCTCAGGGTCTCCCCTCCCTTTCAGTGTGGCTTCAGAGCTGGGGTCCAGCACCCTGCCTCTGGCAGAACTCAGGCACACGAGCAAAGGCCCTAAGGTTTGGCCGTGAGGATGTCCCGTGTCCCTGTGGAAACTTCTCCAGGACGCCTCTGAGCCCCGAGGTTGCGTGCTCCCTTCAAGGGCACAGCCGGCGTGGTGCTGAGCCAGCATCAGGCATTCAGATTTACGGCTCTGTGGTTGGCTGCACTCTTTTCCTTGAAAGAGCTCTGCGGTGTGTCCAGGTCAGCCTGGTGCCCGGCGAGCTTGGCTAATTCCAGGGAGCAGACCCAGACTTTCAAGGAGCAGGGTTTGGATCGGTTGGTGTAGCTCTTACACTGAGGCCCCCAGCTTGCCACAGGGTCTCACACACAGTCGGGGAGGGCAGTGCCCCTCCCACCAGGCCGGCTTATTCCTACCACTGGGTCACGTCACCACCTTGTCTTGTAGGCTTCGCCGTGGCCCAGTGCATAAACCAGCACAGCTCGCCATCCCTGGCCTCACCGTCACCGTCTGCCAGTGGGAGCCCCAGTGGCAGTGGGAGCACAAGCCACTGTGACTCAGGAGGCGCCAGCTCGTCGTCCACCCCCTCTGCTGCCCAGAGCCCGGCAGGTATTGGCCGCGGGACACAGTGCGGCGGGGGGGGGGGGCGGGGGGGGGGGACTTGGGACCTTGCGACCCCTCAACCCAAGGCCCCTGACACCCAGCTGCTCCTCACCACCACGTGTGGGGACACTGCCACTCAGGGTTCTGCGTCCGCTCCAACTGTGACATTGCTGGTTAAGCTCTCAGCGGGGAGGAATCTCTCCCTTTGCAGGCGGGTCCACTGCAGGGGGTGGGTAGCAGGCGGGTGGAGCCTGAATTCATCCCGTTATCACTCCAGAGCCTCAGGTGTCACGAAGAGGGGTCTCCTACACGTGACTGTTTGAACTCTGGCAAAAGAATTGTGTCTGCTAATTTTTTTCCTCCGTAACATACCAGTTTCCTCTCTAAATGTTTGGTGCAGTCCAGTCATCCATAACCAGCGGGTGCATCTTGCCGCCCTTTTGAGGGTCTGTCAGGATGTACTGGAGGCATGCCTTGCCCTCCTGTAACTTACACAAGTGCAAATGTGGCATGGAGAGCCCCCGTGAGCAGGGAGCCTGGAGTGAGACACGTGAGTGGTCCCCCTTGCTCTGAGCTGCCGTGAGCCCCTCACTGCAGTGCGTAAGATCCCTGCGAGAGAGATGCCAGGCTTGTTTCCTGAGCAACGTGGCCCCAAAGTGCAGCCAGAGGAGCAGGGCCTCGCGTGGACGATGCTTCACACCACACGGCATGACCTGTGGGTCTTCAGGGCCCCGGGCATCTCTGATCTGCGAGGCCCTCGTGACTCTGGTCTGCACTCCAACTTGGGGGCCATCGGTGTCCTTTGCTGTTCCTATAGGGTCCCATCCAGAGTCCTCACCCATCATATTTCAGGGACACCTGTCCAAACTCTTGTTAAGTGATGGTTTGATGGGTCGTGACAAAATCAGTGTGCCAGGGCGTGAGCTGCCTGGTGCCAGGAAACTGAGGGCCCCTGGCCACCATCCACTCAGAGGCAGAGATCCCTTTGGGTGCCTGCACCTCTCTCTGTGGTTTCAGCTTCCACCTTTCCCAGCAGAGGGTTAACCCCGCCTGGCCTCCATGCCTGCGGCTCAGGGCACCGTGGCTGCCAGCACCCCCACCTCCTCCCACCAGCATCCATTACCTCCATCTCTGATTGACATTCACAAGGCCCAGGAAGCAAGGTCACCCTCAAGCCACTTCATTTAGACCCCTTTCCACTCAGCACCTGCTCCTCTCCCTGCCCCAGCCCAAGGGAAATGACCGCCCTTTCTGAGCTATTTCTGAGCCCGGCTTAAGGACGGCTATGCATCCAAGAAGTTGCTGCTGCCGTTCCCAGGCTTGTAGCTGGGAAATTCAGACAGAGCTTTCTCAGAAGCCAAGAACAGCCCTGAGCCTCCCCCTGAAGACTGGTCTCATGTTGGCTCTGGGGGCCAAAGTGCAGGGCTGTGTGTTTATGTGCTTGCGCGTGTGCCCGCGTGCTGTCTGCTTGTGCACGGTTCTGTGTCTGCGTTGTGTGCACCCAAACACACATATACTCACAGTTGCATTTTGGGTGAAAGGTGTCTCCCTGGTGTCACGATGTGTGCCTGTTTTTCATTTTTAAGGAGGCACAGCCAACAGCCAGGCAAACCAATGAGCCCTGCACTTCTTTCCCTAAAACTGAAACCAGCAAAGACCCACGTTATCAAAACCAGGCCTGTATGTACAGCTGTTCACCAGAGCACAGCACCTGGGACACTGCACCTCGTCTACCTTGCACCGTGTGCTGGTTTCTTTGTTCTTGGCCTCCCTCTGTCCCCACCCCCACTATCCCCTGCACGGTGCCAATGACATGTCTTCTCATCTCAGAAGTGCAGGGGCTGTTAGCCTGGCTGTCAGGTAGATAAGTGATGGTCAGGCCCCCCAGCGTCTGCTCCCGATCAGTGTGTCCCCGGCAGGCCTGCGGAGGCAAGTGTGCAGGGGCCCCATTTTTTATGCTGCCTGACAGTAAAAGCCTGCAGCCCAGCCTGCCTGTGCAAACCTCCACAGACACTGAAATAACTTACCTCCTGATGAAGGGCCGGCCTGTCGGTCTGCTGGTGCTTCACTCTCAACTGAGTAGCCAGCTGTAATCCCTGTCACAGGTGCCCAGCCACAGGAGCCAGCTCCATCTCCAGGCCCACGAGCTGGGGTGGCAGATCTCAGAAGGACAGCCTGTCACTTCCTCTTGATGCCAAACTTCCTGGCCAGCCTTTGGCCTCCTGGGTCCATCCAGAGAACAGCACTTGGGGTTTCCATGTTCCCCAAGTCCTACCCAGATGGTTCCAACATCTGCGTGGTGTCCTACCAGCCACGCTAGACAGAAGGGAGGCAGATTTTGTCAGGACAGGTGCCCTCTGCCAGTTTCCTGGTTTGACGTCAGCCCAGCATGGTGGCCCAGTATTCAGACTTCTGATTTGGAAAGTCACCAGACCCTCCGCCACAGGTCCTGGCCACCATCTGCCAGAGGCAGCATCTTTGGAGGGCCAGCCGGGCAGCAAGATGAGCCAAGGCCTCTCCCTGCAGCGCCACCCAGCCTGGACCCAGCCCAACCAAGGGACCGCTTGTCCTCAAAGTGGTATTTGAGGGCACAGTGCCGAATCAGAAGCATTCCTGCCCCTGTGTTTCCAGAGCCTCCCAGAGTCCGGGAAGTTCTTAGTGTGGAGAGCAGCCTCCAGGCCCTTTGCAGCCGGTATCAGCAAATTCCAAGGCCTTCTTTGCTCTTGAAGTGCAGGCCCTCAAAGAGATTCCCCAGACTGAAGGAGAGGCCCTGGAAGGTCCAGTCAGGTGTTTGGTTGGGAAGCACACAAGAGATGCCATCCGCCAGGGCACGAGACAGACCCAGTTTTCCATGTCTCTGCTCCAAGGGGTTGAAACCTGGAATTGCACAAGGATATCTGTAGAAGCCAGGGGTGACCCTGGCACTATCAGCTGTCAATATGGCCTGGGCCCCCATTGTCCAGCCTTCTGGGTGTGCACCCACTGTGGGACATCCCCGTAGACCCTGCTCCCAAACCCTTGTGTCGGGCATAGTGCTCCCAAGAACACTGCAGACACCCCCTTGTTGAATCCTGCCGCACTCCACCTCCCACTGTGTGCAGTTGAAAACACGGGGGCTCGGAGAGGTCACACAGCTTGGCCAAGATGCTGCAGCTGGTAAGTGGAGGAGTCCAGTCAGGCAGCTCCAGGGCCCGTGCTCCACCTCCCGCAACAATCCAGCGGAATATCTATGCGGTTCCTAAGTCTGGCTTAGGTGCCTCCAGGAGGCAGCCTGGAGACCTGGGCCCCTGGTTCAGTATCCGGTTGGGAGCCGTCTATGAAGTACACGCGTCTTTCCTTCCAACGCGCATGGTTGCTCTAAAGCCAAACGGAAAGCCTCAGCCCGTTCGTAGAGGCCCAGGTGCAGCCCCACCCGGTGGAAGCTGGGCTGTGCAGCTCCTGTCGCGGGAAGAATAGACCCCAGATGGCCACATGTCCTCTGCCAGCCCAAATGGGTTCACCCCCGATGAGGCGTCAAACTGTTTTGACACTCAGTTGTGTCTTCCGCCTCCACCCTCTGCCCATCCCAGGAGACCTTACGTTTCCTGCCTGTGTTCGAAAGAGGCCCACGTTTATCTCAAGTACAGATTTCCTCAGCTTCCCATGGGGCCTTCAGTCTGAGCGAGCCAGGTTTTGTGGATGTCAGACCTGATCTCAGCAGGGTCCCTCCGAGCGTGGCCCTCCACCAGCCCAGCCCTGACACCCAGCCCAAGAGGCTCATCTCTTACTCCCGCGGCCTTGGTCCGCCATCCCCACCACATTAACTTCTTCTAAACAAACAGATTTTTGTTGAGTCCCTACTGTGTACAGGCCCTGGAGACGGGGGGGGAGCGAAGCAGGGGATGCACAGACTGGCAGGGGTGGCCTTGTCCATCAGGGGGTCACACAGATAAGATCCCAGTTACAGACTGTGCAAGGCTCCAGGAAGAGCTATCACTGGAGGTGAGAGCCTGAAAATGAGGGGCTGACTTGGGCCAGGGCTCCCTGAAGAAGGCGGCCGTCGGGTCTCACACTGTCCGCCAGGGCCCAGCCCAGAATCTGACTAGCGACACATTGACTCCTTTTCCCCATATCCCTGGGATCTACCTATAATTTCCGCTCTTCCAAATACAGACCTGGGGGATGGTGTGTCTTTGGGAAACAGCCCCCGTGCCCATCAGGGCTGAGGCCCACGCGGTGGCTACAGGCCCAGCGCAGGCAGAGGGGCCGTCACCAGAAGGGGGAAGGGAGCTGCCTGGAGGTGTCACGCATTTGCTGGTTGCCCAGAGACACCCTCCGTGCTGCTTCTGAGTCTCCTTCGTGCAGCAAAGACAGATCGTGGACACTTGAGAGTGGCTTCTTAGCAAGTGCAGGCCCTCAGGTGGGGGCTGAGAGATACCCCAGACTGAAGGAAAGGTCAGCTGAATTCCCTGGTAACCAAAGGAACACACCAGAAAGCGCTGGGGGCAAGAGGATTTTATTTTCATTGTCAATTATTTATCTGTTAAAGCTGTGCTGGAGGGGGCTTTACTGTCTGATTTTAATACCGGATGCATGATTTCACCTGTTCCCACTGTCCAAGCCTTCACCTTGTCGTGTTCCGTGGCATGAATTTTAAGCTCTGCTCTAATCCCGAGTTTGTCTCAGAGGTGGCGGTTCCTTCCCAGAGACATGTTCCTAACATTTTTGTTGCAGCCGATTAGAACCCGCCCCTTGGCCGCTTGGCACCTGCTCTCGGATCTGGCTGCTGTGGTTCAGCCTTGGTTTCAAGGGTTTGCATCACCAAGAACGTGGCCAGAGGGCATGGCCTCGTGGCTGGGGAGGGGGTGACTGGGGAGGGGTCACGGGAGGCTCTCCCGGAGCCGCACTGGTGGCTCTAGCTGCTGACACGGAGAACCCTCGGCCTTGTTGGTTGGGGTGAGAAATCTACTTGTTTCCCTAAATGGTTTGGCTCCAAATCCCCCAACCACACATCCTTCCCTCCTCAAACTGGCCCAGGGACTCAGGGTTTTCATCTTAACTGCTGCTTCGCGTCCTTCGTGACAGTTCTGTTCCTCCACCCCGGGACCAGATGTGGCTGATGACCCCAAGTCCTTCCTTCGCAACAGGACCGTCGCCATCTCTACCCTGTTGAGTCCCACGAGCGGACAACTTGGCTCTTAGCTGTCTCAATCCCGCCTCGTCCTGGGGGGGGGGGTGTCCTGCCTGCCCGGGGGCTGTGCCCCACGCCCCGCTGTCCGCAGCACCCGCCGGGGCACCGCCCACTGCCCACGTTCTCATCGATGCTTCACGTCCGTCGCTGCTGTGTCCCCTCTCCGTGTCACCCTTCTCTGTCCCATTGTTAAAGGCTTTCTATGATCTGTCGCTGTGTTTCCCTCTAGTCAGGAGTGGCAGGAAAGGACGCCGGCGAGTGTTCAGCCTGTCGGAGGCCGACAGTCACGGCGGCCACTGGGTTTAGTGCTTCGATCGGCAGCTGGCACGGCACCTCTGGCACGGTCACCGCAGGCAGGTCTCCTCCGTTAGCCTCCTCGGCCCACGACGACCCCTGCACGCTGCATTGCCACACCAGGGGCCCCGAAAGGCTCGCCAGGCACCCCAGGACACCGGGCAAGGGCACAGGGAGACCGGGCTGCTCACCTGAGACATCTTCTCAGCTCCCTTCCCTTTCTGGCCCCATCCCATCTGAGGACCTAACCCCTCTGGCCCTTTAACCCTGTGTCAGCTCCTCCAAGCCAGACCCAGGCAGGCTGGAAATGCCGACCTTCTCTGTGAAACACCACACCAGGCTCGGCATGGGCCCTGAGCTAGAAGGGGTTCTCCAGTCCTATCCCCACAGGGCCCCCCAGTTTAGGCCACAAGGGTTGGGCAGTGGAATTTGCAAAAAACCACAAGGAAGTCAACTCATTGCTTTTTTTTTCTTTTCCTTTCCCCCTTTCTTCCCCCGACCTTGCTCAAAGCTAAGTGGTAGGTTCCACCATGTTCCAGCCAGGAGCCAAGTCACCACACTTGTAAGCGTGCTGGTGGACGTGACTCTCCCCTTCTTATGCTGAGAGCTCCAAGTTGCAGCCCCAGGTGGTCTGTGGTCATGCTTCTCATAGGGTTTCCCACCTGAGCCCTCCCGCTGGGTGGCTGCACTTGCCAGGAGGGAGTGGCCTCTGCCTTCTCTTGTGTTTAAAAGCTGCTTCCTCTGAGCTTTGCCCTCAGACTCGCTGCGCTGCCCTTTTCTTCCCCAAGTCACTCGGTCCCACCTCCCCAGCCTGAGCACATCAAATCCTCATTTTTACTGGAAATTGTCACTCACTCGACAAGGGTCAACTCAGCCCCTGCCCCTGCGCCACAGATCAGCTTCCAAGAGTGCTGGCCAGGGACGACGGGGCCCCGCTGCCTTGAGGCAGCCCTACAGCATCCCTCACGGAAACCTGGACGTCAGGCTTTCCCACTTCCGGCTCCCAGTCGTTTCCTGGGCCAGGCCCCAACCTGTGCCCTCAGAGCTTGGAAACACCAGCAGGCAAGCGAGGCCAGAGGGTCAGCGGTAACCACTGACCAGAAACTGTGTTCTCGCCAGGTACCTTTCCCCAGTGAAAACCTGGCAGAGTTCTCCTCCCCCGACTCCCCTTCGAATGCATAAATTTGTAGCTCCCAGTCAGGAAGCAGTTTTCCGTTCATAAATAAGTAAATAAATAGGAGGTTACTTTTTCCTATCAAAAAAAAAAAAAAAAAAAACAGGAAGAAGCTATTTTTAAGGGGAAAAGGCTGACCCTTTTATTAAAGCTATTGGTTCTTCTCATAAAGAAGAAACCAGTTCTGTGTGTGTGGCACTGTTTGTTCGTTTGTTTGCTTTCTGATATATTTGATGGCACTTTTCCCACACCCTTGATCATTCTCATCATCAAAAACCCCGTCAGGGATCAGGGAAAGAGGTTTGCTGGCCCTCGTGAACATCTGTGTGCAAAAGGCAGAGCAAAGAGGGAGTCCTCCCAGAGAAAGCTGGGGAAAGCGTGAAGGAGATGCTCCGAAACGCTGTCCCCAGACGGCACAAAGGTGCAGAGGTGCCATTTGGAGAATTCATCATTTCTGAATGGCCTCGTCACCTGCTAAGCTGACACATGGGCCCTTATGTACATAAAAGTTCCTGGACACGCTCATCTGAAGCGAGGTGAGGCCGCCAGAGCCGGTGAGCCCAGTGCTCAGAGCCCCACGTCCAGATGGCATTGGGTCAGAACGTGAGCCCGGGCGTTGACACCAGCCCGTCGCCACAAGGCATCCTCACTGAGTGGAGCAAATGTGTCGAAATTCAGAGAAACCAGAATGTGTGTGAAGTGCTTACTCAGCATCTCTGGCCTCACATCACACCTCATTTTTTCCACTAGCACTCACCGGTGTCCCACTGCCACCCTCCCACAGCCAGGACAGACCCAAAGCCCCATGCAGTGGTTTTCTCTGGGCTTTAGTTCTCTTTAAAAAAGAAAGAAAGAAAGAAAAGAAAAGAAAGGCCTCTTGAAGAAGTGAAGTGGGACCTTTCAGAGCTCACCACGTGCGGGAGTCTGGCAGGAAGAAGCGCCGCGGGTCCTTTGGGAGACTGGACCTGTCGCTTGGCTCCCTCTCCATGCTGGAGATCCTCTTCCTCTCCTTCACCCCATTCTGTATGCCCTTTGGTTTTATTTTGCTCTTGGTTTTGCCATTCTTTTGCTCTGTGTTCAGTTGGAGGTTCTGTTTTGTTTTGGCTTAAAAAAAAACAAAACCCAATTGGAATCCCATTAAACCAAAAAACCTGTCTGTCAGCATCCCAGGGCCCAGAGTGCTTTCAGACTTAACGGTCCACACAGTGTCGTCAGTGCCTTGTTGACCCCAAGATCTGTACAGAGGAGATTTGCTTTCCAAGTGAGATGCCCACAGACTTATCAGTGTTTCCAAATCACTGGCATGTGAAGTCTGGGAAGATATTTCCCACGGTGCCCCCCATTCACAGCTGGTGTCTCTGCCCAGGCCAGCTCATCTTTGGAAAGCAAACAGGCCATTTGCCTGTAATCTAATGAAGGATTTTGGAAAGCACCAAAACAAGAAATTGCTGCTCCGAAAATAACTGCAAGAGGTCGAGCCTTCCTCCTGACGCGGTTTCTCTGCGTGGCCCCTGTGGGGACCCCCAGGATAGGACCCGCCTGGGCAATCAGCAGCCCCTTTCTGAGTACTAACTCAGCACTTCGAGGAGGAGCAGGGAACAAAACCACAGTCGGAGGTTTTGTTTTGGTTTTGCAAAGCCAAAAAGTTCTACGGAATTCCTTTTTCTTTTTTTATTATTGCAGTGAGTTCCCTCTTGGGTAAATGTTACCAAATATAGACTCTGGGAATGGCCTGAGGTGATCAACACACCCAAGCCGTGCTCTCCCCAAACACGTACTCATCAGATATGTGGTTCATACACAGAGCCTGCCTGGGCCATTTCCCAGTACCCAGGAACCGGCTTCCAGAATCCACTCACTGATTTTGCACAAGCCCCTGATGTTGCCTTTGCATCACAGGTCAGGGTGACCCTGGGCCCTGACAGATTTACCCCAGGCCTAGGTAGGACTGAATTTACCAGCTTCTGTGTCCCCAGAGGGAGGAAGTGGAAACAAGCTGCTCCCCCAGTGCCATCACCTCCCACCCAGACCTCCCTGGGCCTTTGTTCAGGACGCGAGCAGAGGGTGCTGGTGAGGGCAGAGTATCTCGGGGCTGAGCATACTTTTGTTTTTTCTCCCCCTGCCCAGATGACCCCACAACTACGGAGCAGCCTCAGCCTAACTTCCCTGACCAGCTGGTGATTGTCAATGAAACCGAATCAGATGCCAGGCCCAGCAAGAGCCTGGTAAGGAGCGCGGACACAGAGACAGTCAACCTGTCCCCCAGCCTCATCCCCGCCCAGCAGCCCACCATCTCCCTGCTCTGTGAGGACACTGCCGACACACTGAGCGTGGAGTCGCTGACCCTCGTCCCACCTGTGGACCCCCACAGCCTCCGCACCCTCGCCAGCATCCCCCCGCCGCCCACGCCAGCCGCAGTGGGCACGGGGACCCCGGGCGAGGGGGCTGAGCACCCGGAGCCAGCGGGCCCCACTGAGCAGTGAGTCGGCCTCCCTTGGTGTGTGTGGCCCCGCTGGTAGGGACCCAGTGCCGCTGACTCAAAAGACACCTTGGGGGCATCCACGGTTCTCTGCAGCCCCCAGGAACCATTTCAAACCATCCTTGTGCTCCTGTGCTCTGTTTGAATTGCTCTTTTCCTTCAGACCTCTTTGAGAGCAGGCTGGACCAGCGGAGACACCCCAGTAAACCCAGACGACTGAGGTGGCCGCCTCAGGGAGAGGTTGGGCTCCTGATCTCAGAGCCCACGGCCCCGGGGTGGCAGGACCCACTGGCAACACTTCATCAGCCAGCCCCTCCTCAGTCTCGAAGGTTCTCTGCCACCGTCTCCAGTGTGCACAGAAGAAGCGGACATGGTCACTTTGTGTAGAAATTTGTAGAAAAGCAAATTTCGATAAACATTTCCTTTGGATATTTATTCCTGCTTTTGGCAGCAGATGAGTAGCGTCTATTTAAAAACAAACGTTAAAAACAACAACAAAAAATCCTCCACCCTAAGGCTGGATGTCATGTTAAAAGTGTAATATTACGTGAAGATTTCATTTTCACTTTCCCTTGAACTTCCCATGGTCTGGATTTCAAGTTCTCAGTCTGGCTTTCTCCATTGTCTTAAGGGATTCTTATTTCTTTATTACTCACTAATTCTGCAAGCCTGTGGAATGATAAAAGTCCCTTCCTGGAAAGTTTAGAGTATTTTTTAAACAAAAATAAGGGAGAGACACATATTCTCAGGTACACACAGAGCTGAGAGGGCCGAAAGTTTCTCTGCCGTGGCAGCCCTGGGGGCTTGCGATACCCGGAAGGTCTTTCCATGAAAGGGAACAGTTGCGGTCAGCTCCCTGCTCAGGACCATTCCTCATCTCTCTGGACTAAAACCAAACAGGATGGTTTTCCAGCATCACCCTCAGTTGTGACCATCTCTCTATCTGTCAGAGAAAGGACCATTTGGGACTTCAAAGACTCTGGCCCCAGTGGCCACAATGGAAAGAAAAGGCCATGGAAACCGTCCTCTGTGTCCATCACCTGCCACCCAACTGAGGGGGTGCCCACGTGCAGGGAGACCCTGGGAGCCAGCCCCTAACCAGTGGCAAGGGCGTGATATCTGAGCTCACAGTTCACAGGGATTGTCCTGGGAGCTCGGGGTTTGTCCCTCTTCCTCTCAGCTGCTACTGTAAAGATGCAAGCTCATTTTTGAAATGAAAACCCGCACTTCCTTTTCCATTGGGTCTGGATGTGTGCCGGCCAGGCCTCCACCGTATCCGACAAAGCACCCAAGATGTTCTTTCTACTCGGCCAGGCACAGCCAAGCGACCGTCACTTCTCTCTGGTCAGTAGTCAGACCTTCCAAAACTCACCTCCACGTGTCCCTCAGGAGTGTCAGCACCCACAGTGTCAGTGTCAACCCGGCCCAGTTATCAGGTGGCCTCAGGAGGTACTCCGCATGCTCACCTGTTAGAGGATCTCGGTCCCCATCACCTCCTCCCATCCAGCTGCCAGGCAGGGCCTGCCCAGGCCAAGTTTCAACCTCCTGAAGGAGACACACTGGTCCCCCGAGGAGGGGGAGTGGCGCCTGCCTGGATGGGTCTCTCCAGTTTTCAGAAGCCCTCCCAGTAGGTGGGCCCAGCCAGCTTCAACAGGAAAAAGACCCAGCTCAGAAAGGAGGCCTTTTAGGCAGAAATTCCAGGGGCCTCATCAAGGAGGGACTATCAGCAGAGCCCCCACCCCACCCCAGGAAGGAAAGGCAGCGGGGACGGAAGAAGGGGAAAGCCGGTCCGTGGGGAGAAAGGGCATGTTGCCGGGGGCCAGGCTCCACTCCCCCAGCAGCCACTGATCTCCTGCTAGGATACTGGAGCAGGCGAGCCCCAGAGCCACTCCTGGTTTTGAAACGACTCTGGAGCAACAGAAATGAGAGAAGGCCAGTGACTTCCCAACCAGTGGCGCTGTAAGGAACAAATCCATGCAGGTGGACTTTCCCCCGAGACCACTAGCCTATCATCCAAAATCCAGTGACTCCAGGTGGATTTGTGACCGCTGAGCTCTACAGTAGAAAGGTCTTGGGCCAGGGGGACAGCATGCCTGAAGGACCTGTGGCAGCATCGCCCAGGCCTGAAGAGCTGAACGCGCCCCAGCCTCCATGGCTGTTGAATGAAAGGTGTCAGTTGGGCCAAGCTTCTGCCCCATGCCTGGCCCAAGGGTAGGCTTCTCCCCAGGTGGGCCTGCAGGATTGGTCCTGGGGCAGCCCACAGCCAGCTGGCTGCCAGGTCTTGGTGGCAGTGAGCAAAGCTGTGTCTTCAAGAGCACCCTGAAAACCTGACAGTAGGGGCACCCCAAGACAAGCCAGTCCACGCAGCGTGCACTGGGTCTCTGGGGCTGGGCAGAGAGGTGGAGTCAGGAATCCTCGGCGACCTCAGGGCAGGGGCCACGGCATGTGACATGCAGGTACCAGACCTGGCCTGCCACCTCCACATCTCTACAGAGAGAGGGGGTGGACCAGTTGGGTTTGCCAAGTCAGCAGTAGAGCTGGCCCCATGAACTCCCAATCTTCGGCTTTGAAGTTGCTGGGGAGAGGCATCTGTCCTTCTGGCCGAGGCCAGGAGCACCCAGGAAGGAGCAGGAGGACCAGCCCCAAAGCCAGGGTAAGAAAGCCAGGCGGATGCCCCCACCCCCGGGGGGGTCCTTCTGCCACCAGCAGGCCCTCTGTGCTGCCCTTCCCCCACACCAAGCCTGCCCGCTTGCTGCTCTCTGCGGAAGGCAGCTCCCACCTAAACACCCGCATCCAGGTGACCCGAGGGTGAGCGAAGAAACGCACCTCTTTACAGACATGCACTAGATTTCTCTAAGGTTTCAAGATGCACTGTTAAAAAAGACATGGGGTGAACTGATGCTCATCTTTTCTAGACGCAATAAATAAGAAGTATTTAATGTAGTCATGATGGCATTGGGCATAAACTGTAAGAGTTCCTTTATGTTCCACTGAGCTGAAAATATGTAAATAATTTTTGTCCCAAGGAGGAGCAGGGGTTGGGAAAGCTCATGCTACTGGGCTGTGGGGACCGTTCCTGGGAAGTACCTGCCCTCGCCAGCATGACTCATGCTTCGTGGGTACTGAACACGACGGTGGAAATGAAAACTGGAACTTCCTTGTAAATTGAACTTGGCAATAAAGTAGAGAACGTTACCAGAATATGGCTGCTGCTCCCTGGTTCTGTGGCGGGAAGGCCACAGCCCAGCAAAGGGGAAGGTTCTCTGCTGCCTGACCCCTCGACCTGCCACAGCTGCTCGGGGGTGTGGCAGCCACTCCCCTCCCTACCCCCACCCTGGCCAAGTATTCCCCAGTTCCTGAAAGGCATGTTGGGTAGCTGGGAAAACCTCAGGTGCTCCCTTCAGAAAGGGCCCCAACCCCAGGCAGGTGCAGTGAGCCTGGTGTGTGTTCTGCATTTCTCAGCTCTCCAGCTCCACCCAAGCCTCCAGTTCCACATCTAGGAAACAGGCTGGTCACAGCCCTACCTCAGAGGACAAGCGCAGGGCCCGGCTCACCAGGGCGCAGGGAGCCTGTGTGATGCTGCTGCACCTGGGGCAGCGAGACGGGCTCCCCACCAAGGGTAGAGGTGGGAGAAGCCGCACTGGGCCAGGTGCCATTCCAGAGCACACCAACGTGCACTGGCGTGAGCTCCAGAAATCCCTGAAAATGGGCGTACGGGGTCTTCCAAGAAACTTCTGATGCACCAGCTCAAACAGCCCAGAATCAGCTGGACCTTCTGGGCCTCCAGGTAAAACCCATGTTGACTACAAAACATAAACAGGGTACCCCACTTATGGGCGGAGGCGGTGCCGACAGAGAGTGGGGGCCGCTGCTGAGGGCGGGGCCTCCCTGGGTGGCCGGCCTCGCACTGGCCGCCGGTAGGGCTCCCTTTCCCATCAGGCCCGGGTTCCTCGCTGGCCAGTTCCTCCCAAGTCTGCCCACAGGGCCCGAGGCAGCGAAGGCGCTGGGGCCCTCGGGCTGAGGTTGGACCCTGCTCTGCACCGGAGCCTGCTGGGTGCATGTGGACACACGTGTCATGATGATTTCAGTCTAGACAAAGAAACTTGCTGGAAGGATATCCCGCGAGAAAGTGGAAGACAGGCCTCAGGGTGGGCAGAACCAGGGGCAGCAGCTGCTGCGGCCCCGCTTCCTCCCCACCCCAGGGCTCCTTCCACAGGGTCTCAAAGCCTCGCTGGGCCAGGCTGCGGGTGGGAGACAGGCACCAGGAGCGAGGAACTGGGGGGCAGGCGCCTGCCTGCAAGGCTCCTCAAGACTTACGCACAAATGAGCCAATTGAGGCCCAGTGGGGCTCTGCGACCTTCCCAAGGGTCCTGGAGGGCAGCCCAGGCCTGCAGTCATCAGACACGAATGGGTGGTGTTGGAATCATCTGGAACACTTGTCCACAGTCCAGAACCATGCGCCGCCCCGACCTGGTCAGTGAGAGCCCGAGATGGTGTCCGGTGGAAAGCCCTTGCGCAGAGCACCACGGAGAGTGCTCCATGGATGCTGGCTTTTTCCCTCCTCTGCCTCCCAGCTCTTAGGGAGATGCCCACTTCTCTGCAAGGGGTGGAGTCTGGAGCCAGGGGCCAGGTCACCGCCCTCTTCTCGGGTTTCCTGTCTGCAAAGCAAGGACAGGAGCAGGCTGCCTCTCGGTTTGTTAGGATGGAGGGAGTTGCAGGGTCGGCAGCCTCACCCAAAGCTGGCAGTGTCCCAGTGCTTCCCCAGGGGTCTGCCCTGGGGGGTCTGCCCTGCAGGCCTGGCCAAGCCTCCTCTGACCGTACCTTGAAGGTGGAAGGGCAGGTGAGGGCAGCAGGCCGCGTCCTGCCAGGAGTGACACTGTATCCCACCCGGAGAGGACCACTTCCCAGCCAGCCGCCTGCTGGAAACCCCCTTCCGGCCTCCTCTTGGCCCTTCGGGGTGGTGGGAAAAAACCCTCAACATCTAAAGTGCTTTTCTCCAAAGGAAGAGAGGCTTGAATCACCAAGCCAGGAACACACGGGGCTTCCTGGAAACTCACTAGTGTGCAGATGGGCTGGTATGAGGCCTCCCCGACCCTCGACAGGTGGCAGGGGTTCACCACACTCCCACCCCCAGAACCTCCACTCCACGCCCCTTTGCCCAGCCTGCCCTGGCCCTGCCTGGCCTCCTCCGGGGCCACACGCCACCCAGCTCAGCCTGGATTCCCTCCAGAACAGCAGCACGTGCCCAGCTGAACACGCTGTGCTTCACACAGACCTGAACTGTCAGTGCCTTGACTCGACTAACCTTACAAATTTATTTATAAGGGAGACTTGACCGCTGGAAACAGCAAACCACTACCACTTTGCTGCATTTATTTTGCAGGGCTGCCGTGTCAAATTACCACCGACTGGGTGACTTAAAACAACAGGAGTTTATCCTCTCACAGTTCCGGAGGCCAGAGGTCCAAGATCAAGGGGTCAGGTGGGTTGGTTCGCGCTGGAGGCTCTGCGGGGACGTCCCTGCCCTGCCTCTCTCCTGGCCCCCGGTGCAGCCGGCCATCCTCGGCCTCCCTCTGCTCATAGGAGCATCACTCCAGTCTCTGCATCTGTCTTCACACGGCCTTCTTCCCTCTGTGCCTCTGTGTCAAGTCTCCTTTCTCTTTTAAGGACACCAGTCCCTGGATTTGGGACCCACTCTGATCCAAGATGATCTCATCCTGAAACCCTCAACTTCATTACATCTGCAAAGACCCTATTTCCCAATCAGGTCACATTCCCAGGTACTAAGAGTTAGGGTGTGGACATATCTTTTGAGAGAGGGGTCACCATTCAACCCAGTCTACTTGCCAGAAGTGAAAAATACCAGAAAAGTAAATACAACAAAAGCAAATCCTTGTAATTAAATTTTAACCACGTCCCATTACCTGCCATGGGCTCTGGGGCCAAGGCCCACCTTCCCTCTGTTCAAAAGGGAGACAAGCTGGTGTTAGAGACCTGTTAGCAAGCAAACAAGACTTTCTCTTTGATGGAATCAGAAGGGCTGACCAAAGAGAAGCAGACAGTTCATTCTGGGACTCAGTTATTTACATCTGTATCTCTGCATCCCTTAAAAGCATCTCAGGACCGCCAGATTGGAGGTGCTGCTCTGGTGCACACAGATCACCACTCACTGGGGTGGTGCCAGCTGTGGGGTGGTTTTTTGTTTGTTTGTTTGTTTTCAGTCTTCCTTCTCCAGTAGACTCACCAGCAGGCAAGGATTGTGTCTTATTTGACTCAGTCTCCCCAAGGCTGAGTCTAGGGCCTGGCATGCTTTGGGTTGGGCGCTCCGTGAATGTGTTGGGTGGATAGAAGAATGGGTGGGTGGAGGGTGGATGGTCATTCTTGACCACAGTCCCAAGTCCCCGAAGCCAGAATTCCATCCGCGTGTCTGTGCCCATGACCCTGACCTTCAGCTCCACCCTGTATGTCTTCACTCTGGTGTCTTTCAGGACTTCCCAAGGTCAGCCAGAGACCTTTGAAAGCATCTGCCAGGGTCGAGGTGACAAAGACAGGAGAATTTGAGGGCCACCATCAAAAATTCTGTGTCCCCCAACCCTCCCCAGGTATCTGAGCTGAGACAGCTACTACCCATATCTCCACATCCACTGAAACCCCATACAGGACCAAGTAGGCTTCTGAGCCAGGCAGACCAGGTTCAAGTCCCTGCATTGTTACTCCCCAGCCAGGTGGCCTTGAGCACGTGGTTAAACCGGGGCCCTCCCTGGTGGGACCTTGGTCATGTAGATGAAGTGGGGACAGGTCAGCTGAGCACTCGGCGCCCAGCCTGGGGCAGCAGCCCTCCCTGGCAGCCCAGCTGGAATCAGGAAGGGGCATCAGAAAGTAAATAACACTCAGGCCCCTCTCAGATACCTAGAGCCAGCAGTCGCTGGGCTGGGGCTGAGCCATGGAAATTCTGTGAGGCCCCTGGGTGGTGGTGATTCTGGAGGGCAGCCCAGGTGAGAATCAGCCCTGGCCATTCCCCCGCCCCTTGCCGCAGCCATGCCCTGGAAGACCCGGGCTCTGGGCCAGGACAGGCCCTCTGCACCTGCCCCTCTTCCCCTGGCACCACCCCGACCTCTGGGCCCCCAGCTGCAGCTTGCTTGTCGCCTTCCAGAGGCTGTGCTAAAGTCGGTCCCCTGCCTTCTTCTGTCAGCACCCACTTGTGTCCTTCCTGTTTCTGTTTGTTCGATGCAGCCAAAGTCTCATTTTGGGAGCCCAGAGAGCAGAGATGAGGACGTGCTGCGGCTGGTGTATTGGGGGAGGATCCCAGGAAGCAGGGTAGGACCAGGGAGACTTAGATGGAAAGGGAGAGGAAGCCTGGGGTGGGGCCTCACCTGTCTGCCCGCCACCCTGTCCCCTGATTGCTGAATGAGCTAATCCCTGTGTAGCTGGTCTAGCCCTGCAAGTAAACTGAGGTCCCCCTCTGGGAGTCTCCCCACTGCTGCCCCTCTGTCCCCTCCCCAAGAAGGCAGCTAAAATATCCAAGCTGCTGCCCTTGGGGGACCCAGGGCCTCCCCTTTCTGTCATCCTGCCTCTCTCCAGGCTGGCATTAACCAAAGTCACTGACAGCGAAAAAAAATAAAGAACACAGGCCACAGGAATGTTCTCTGACCAGGGTGCTGTGCAGAGGGGCCTTTTTCAGCCTGAGGCGGACACCCAGCTTCCCGGCCAGGGAACCGGCAGAGGGCCTCATGTGCCTCTACCTTCCTGCTTCTAGAACGTTCGAGAGGAGCCATGAACCCGCTGCAGCCTGTTCTGGAACAGAGTGGGTGTCAGAGGAGGTGGCTCTTCCTGCAGCTTTTATTTTATTATTGTTATTATTATATTATTATTATTAATTGAGGCAAATTCCCATCACATAAAATTAACCATCCTAATGTGAACTGAGTAGATTTGTTCACAGTGTCGTGCAACGACCACCTCTGTTTAGTTCCAGAATGTTTTGACCCCCCACAAAAGGAAAGGAAATCCCAGACCCCCCGAAGCATCGCTCCCCGTTTCCCCTCCGCCACCTATCTCTCTGTGTCTGTGGCTCCGTCCGTTGATCCTGGAGGTGGAGTCCTGCCATATGTGACCTCCTGTAACTGGCTCATCTTGCTCAGCACGACGTTGGCCAGGTTTGTCCCGTGGCAGGCACATCCGCATCTCACTTGTGAGGCTGGCTAATTCTCCGCCACGTGGACGGACCGCGCTTCATCTGCCAGCTCAGCCGCTGGCAGATACCAGGTCGTGTGCTGCCGTGACTGTGAGCGGGGGTGGGTTCTCCTCCAGCTTTTGATGTCCAGTTTGATTGAGCAAGCACTCGACCTGAGAGCCACCCAAGTGCACTCCTGGGCTTCGTGCTGGGGACACGGAGGTGACCTGGCACAGTTGCTGCACTCGGGGAGACTGGGTCCACCGCAAGCAGATGGGCAGGCAGATGTTACGTCCCAGCTCTCCCACTTCTCTGGCCTCAGTTTCCTCACCTGGAAAATGGGTCTTTTGAGAGTAGGTCAGCCCCCTTGTGTCCCCAGTTCCCTCTCCCCACGCACTCCACAGGTGAGGGTAGGAACCACCTCCTTGGTTTGTTCAATCTGCATATCTGTGCCAAGACCCCCATTCTACTGTGGCTTCTGTGCCGAGCTGGGCTCAGCATAGATAGATGATGATGGTAAGATGGATAGAAAAGCAGGAGGGCGTCCTGACGTGAGCCTGTGCCTAGGGGACCTGCCTTAGCGGCTACTCTAGGCCACCGAGGCTGCTCTAGGAACTTCAGCCTTGGTGCTGAGACCAGTAGATGCAGTGGAGGATTTAAAGCCCAGACGTGATGTGATCGGACATGTATTGCAAGAGATCGCTGGGCCTGCAGAGAAGGATGGTCAGGAGTGGCCCATTGCAGTGGGGAGGGGTCACTGGGGAAGTGGGTGGCCTGTGACATATTTAGGGTGTAAGACCTACAGGTCTGTTGGACTGGCCACAAGGGAGAGAGCTCAGTGTCCCCCTGAACAGCCATCCCCTCCTCTCTCCACTCCTTTCTTCTTTGATGTATTTGAGGTTTCTCTTCTACTCTGTTGCTTCCACTGATAGCCAAATGGTTGCATAGGTCCCAGTGACAGTTTGGCAAAGTATAGAAAAATAGTATTTTCCACATTCCCGCCATGAAGGGACAACCCCTGTCAGCACACTGGCAGATTTCCTTCCAGTCTTTTTTCTCCACATCTTAGCAACTGAAATAATACAGCGGGTGTGATTTCATGTCCTGCTTTTGACACTCAGCCCCTGGTCTCGGCTTTGTCTGTGTTCCTGGAATCTCCGTTTCCAAAGAGTGAAAAGTGCCACGGTGAGGGTGAGTCCCTCAGGTTCCCCGTTGCCTGGGAGGTGGACCTTAAAGTTACTTCCACTTTCATTATTTTAAATGACCCTGCAGTGAACACCTCGATACACAAATCTTTGTCCAAAAGAGGTTTGGAGCCTAGGTCGTAGAATCATAAATCACTTTAAGGCTTCAGGCTGGTTTTCTGAAAAGGTGGGACCATCGAGCCTCCCACCAGCAATAT
Organism: Camelus ferus; assembly: GCF_009834535.1. Taxonomy (NCBI): domain Eukaryota; kingdom Metazoa; phylum Chordata; class Mammalia; order Artiodactyla; family Camelidae; genus Camelus; species Camelus ferus. The sequence continues at coordinate 29,017,982 of NC_045713.1, read as the reverse complement.
GCCGTTTCACTACCACATCCTCAGCCTGAGTGTTGCCAGTTTTTAAACCCTCCCCACTTTTACAGCCCAGGTCAGAGCTCACCTCCTCTGCAAAGCCTCTTGGGATGTCCCCTCTGCATCCTCTACTTTCCTGTGCCAGTCGCTCCCCTCCCTCTACTTGCTCCAAGTCCATCCCATGGACTTTGACTCTGGTCTGGTGCTCCCAGGCATCAGGCGCACGAGCGCTCCATCCCTACCCAGCTTCCCGGCCGCAATCAGCCAGCACATTTTGAGCCGCTATAAGATGCCAGGAAACTTCCCCAACAACCTATGAGATTGGCATTATGCACTTTTGCAGAGAAGCCCCTGAGACCCAGCCCAGAGAGGCCAAGTGACTTACCAAAGTCACACAGCTGTGAAGTGATATGGCTGGGGCTAAAATAGCAACATCTCCCACTTAACAGACACTTCCTACAGGCCAAGCCCAGCTAAGCGATTTACATGCCTGGTGTCAGTTCATCCTCCCAACAACCCTCCTGTGCTGGTACAACGATTATCGCCATTTTACAGATAAGGAACCCAAGACCCAAGGTCGCCCAGCTCAGAAGTGGCAGAGCCTCGAGCCAGAGTCTATGAGGCTCCCAGTCATGCCCTTCGCCTCCCAGAGAGCAAGGCCAGGGGCCCCCACCCAGCGCATGCCCAGCGGAGCAGGCCCCTCACCGGCTCCAGCGAATTCGCAGGAACTGCTGGGAACATGCCCTATCTCGAGGTATTCTGTCGAACCTGCTTATCTCCTGCACTTTATTGACTCAGCTTTCCTGCCAACCTGCCTGGGCAGGAACAACCCTTCTTGGACCACTGCTGCCAAATACCTGGGAAACTGCACCCTCTGCCTGGCCTTGGTGGTATCTGACCAAGAGAAGAGGTGATTCAAAGCCCCACCGCCCTCCAAGCCCCTCCTTGGGCAGGGAGGAAAGATTCTGCCTCCCTCATCATTTGAACATTTATTCAACTAACACTGATTGAGCACCTTCCAGGTACCGGGCCCTGGGAGGCAGCAGTGAACAAGTCACACAAGATTCCATGACCCCTGGAGCAGACCTCAGGGAGGGGGAGGCAGGCAATAAAGCAAATAAAGACATAAATTCCCTGGTGACTAAGAAAGTGCTGAGTGCAGGAGAAAATACAGTCAGAGCTGAGGAAGGGGGCTCCGGCCAGCCAGTGAGGAAAAGAAGGGGCTGCAACTTAAATAGGAGGGTCAGGAAAGGTTGTGCTGAGGAAAAACAGGTGAGCAAAGATTAAAGGAGGCGGGGGGGGGGGGGACATCTGGGATAGGAGTATCCCAGGCAAGGGAATGGCCAGTGCAAAGGCCCTGGGGCACATTGGAGGAACTGTAAGTGCTGGTGTGGCTGGGAGGGGCTGGGGAGAGTGAGAGCTGAGATGAGTAGAGAGATGATAAGATAGACTGGGGATCCTGGGAAGCCACTGGGGGAACTTCGACTTTTCTCTGAGGGGGATGGTGAGCCCTGGGAGGACTGTGAGGAGAGGAGGACCATGCCATGACCTGAGTTTTAACAAGGTCACCCAGACTGCTGCATGGAGAATATTCGGGATCAGGGTAAGAGTGGAGGCGGTTCGGAAGCAGTTGCCAAAAATCCAGTTCACCCATCTGACAGGGCCCTGTAGCTTTGCCCCAAGGGCGCCAACATGCATGTATACACATGCATGCATATAAACATGCACACGTACACACATGCACTTGCATACACACATGCAGAGACCCTGGGGCCAGACAGACCCAGGCTCTACCCCTGGCTCCACAACCAAGTTTCCTTGTGACCAAAAGCAAGTGATTTCCCATCTATGAGCCTCAGTTTCCTCTCCTGGTAAATGGAAGTTCAGATACCTTCTTCCCAAAGCGCCCAGTGGGCAAACTTTGCAATTTGCCAAGAGGAAGGGTGGCGAGCGGCTGGCCCCCAGTGGCACCCGCACAATGACCTTTCTCCTTTAGGTGCCATGGGATGGTGGACCAGGTACCCTGGTCTCTGTCTCTAGGGAGTGGGAGCTTCTGGGCAGGATGGTCCTAGGCTGGGTAGGGGGCTGCAGGGACTACCTCTGCCCTCAGGGAGCACCCAGCCCCATAATCAGCCTACCATGAAGTCCAGCCAAGGGTCTAGGACCCTCCAGATTCACACATCCTCCTTGGATGCTTCTAAGCTGTAAGAAGGTAATGATGAGAAACGCGTGTGGGACGCACGTTCTAAAGGTTGAGCCTACACTTCCCTGCCCTGAGTTATTCCACAAATGTGTATCGTCATTGTCATCATCTTTGTTTTCAGCGGCATCATCTTCATCCTCATCTTCCTCTTCATCACCATCATCACCTTCACCCTCAGCATCATCTTCATTATCATCTTTATCCTTGTCATCATCTTCTTCGTCCTAACCCTCATCCTCATCACCAGTATCTTCATCCTCTGCACCACCTCTGCATCAGGCCCTGTGCTAAGCATATTGTGCTGATCCATCTCATTTAATCCTCTCAGTAACTTTGTGGGGCGGGTGCTAGCATCTCCCCATTTTCCAGATGAGGAAAAGGGCACAGACAGTTTATAAGACTTGCCCAAGGTCACAGATCTGGGAGACAGGGACTGATTCCCACCCTGACAGGCCTGCTCCAGGGCCCTGACCTTGACCCCAGCCCAGCGGGGAGGCCCATCATGGGCCCCAGTGGCGGGCTTCGCACTCAGGTCCTGCCCCTGCTGGGACCACTGTGCCTCGTCTGCATCTGCACAGAGGTGCACTCACATCCGCTCTGCCTCTCCCACAGTGGTTTCCTTTCCCCTGGGTCAGCGAGGGTCAGAGGGGACAACTGGGGGGGGGGGCAGACTCGCTGCAGCAGTAAGTGCAGGAATTCGAACCCGGGCCCTCTTCCCACACTGCATCTCCGTGGCGGAGCTGGTGAGAGGGAACAGCCTCTGAGTCTGGGGACAGTGCTACCATCCCCAGAACACGGCCCCCTCCACTCCAGCCTCTAGAGACCCTCTAAAATCACCCCACCTGCCTCAAAGTCCCCCAGTGGCTCTCGACATCCTCACTGGGTCCCCCAAGTGAGAGAGATGCCTTGAGGGGATCTCAAGTAACCTCAGATCACAGGAGAGAGAGATTCCCATTTGTCTATTCCCTTCCGGTCCATCAGGTGGAGGCAAAGAGAGAACCCCCATTGGGTGCTTGTCTGTCTTTAACAGCCATTTGAACACTTGCCAATTTCCTCTTTTTGCAAAAGAAAAAAGCCTCCTCCCCCACTCCTCCCTCCTCCAGTCTTCAGCAGGCAACCTCTGGAGCCAAAACGGTTTTATTTTCATCGCACTCACTTACAGTTACCTGCTACTCATGAGAAACCGGACTGGTGTTCCGCTGGTAGCAATAGTGTGAAATGTCCTTTTCAATTAAAATTAGCTTTTCAGAGGGTTGGGTTTAAAATAAATTTGTTAACCGTAATGACCTATCACCTCAAGCCTGTTCAAATGGCCATCATCAAAAAGACAAGAGAGAGCAAGTCTTGGCGAGGACATGGAGAAAAGGGAACCCTCGTGCACTGATGGTCGGAATGTGAACTGGTGCAGCCACTGTGGACAGCAGTACAGAGGTTCCTCAAAAAACAGAAAATAGAACTACCATATGATCCAGCAATCCCAGTCCTGGTTATGTATCCAAAGGAAATGAAATCACTGTGGCAAAGAGAGATCCGCACCTCCATTGTCCCTGCAGCATCATTCACAACAGTCAAGACACGGAAGCAACCTCAGTGTCTGTCAATGGACGAATGAATAAACAAGGTGTGTATATATACACAACAGAATGCTATTCAGCCATTAAAAAAAAGAAGGAAAGAAATCCTGCCACAACATGAGACAGCGTGGATGGACCTCGAGGGCATTCTGCTAAATAAAGTACGTCAGAGAAAGACAAACACTGGACTATTTCATTTATATGTGGAGTCTAAACAAATAAACTCATAGAAACAGAGATCAGATTTGTGGTTACCAGGTAAAGAAAGGGAGACGAGCTCTGGCTCAGCCCTGGAGGGTGGGGGTGGGGCTGCGAAAACCCAGAGACGATGGGGGATGAGGCTGGGGTCTCAGAGGAACAGCGTGGAAGTGGGCATGGCTTCAAGACACACACGAGTTGAGGGCCTGAGACGGGCCCTCCCTGGTGCCCTCAGCCTGTGAAGGGCCTGCAGAAAAGCCAGAAGTTCCTGTGTGCCTGGGTCCTGAGGATTCTGCAATCCAGCTGGAGGCTCGAGGGTCTGTGTGTCCACCTAAGACCAGGTGTCAGGGTGGCCTGGATACGCAGATAGCAAGCGGCCCAACGCAGTCAGGGTGAGGTCTCACTGGGCCACAATCCAGCTTCAGAGCCCAGGCTCCCACCTCCTGACTCAGCAACTTGTCACCTTGGCAAAACCAGGACCATCAGTGCTCCGCCCGTGTGGCCCCAGCCCAGAGCGGCTCCGTAACAGAGCCCTTGGCGCAGCCTGGGGGTGGCCGCGATGGGCAGGGCCTGGCCCACTTCTTTGAAGGAAACCTCCAGGCAGCCTGTTCCTAGAAGGGGGGCCCTCACCCAGTCTTTACCTGCCAGCACCGATGCCCATGGCCAGGCGGGTCCTGCCCCGTCTGTGCCTCTGGAGGAGGGAGGGATGGAGTGGTCAGGGAGCCTCAGGCAGGGCTCCCGGGAGTGCACCCTCCTGTTGGTGCCCAGGAGATGGGAGTAGCAGGAGGCATCAACTCCAAGCCCCCTGCCCCCCACCCCGAATCTGGCCAGTTTCTTTCTGCCCCTCAGTTTCCTCATCTGATTCATGGACACAGTAATAACTTCCTTCCTGGGCTTGTGCCAATCAAATGAAGTCATGTGCAGGGCTGGCAGGGCTGTGTCAGGAAGCCCGGACTTCATAATGTGTCCGTGGGAAGCCCCAGTGGAGTTTTCAGGGGATAAAATAAAATAAATGGAATGAATTTTAAGATATATATTGATCAGCTCAGAGGAAAGAAAACCAGATCCCAGGGGCTGGCAATAAAGAGGGAATTCAAGGTTGAGTGAATGTGACCTAAGGTGGGCGATGGACTTCCTGCCCACCTGGGGCCAGAGGATGTGACCATGGAAAGGAGCATGGAGGTGGGCAGGGACAGAGAATCAGCAAGCAGCCCCCCCCCATGAAAGGGGGCTGTACTCTGCCCACCCCCCACCCTGGGATGCAGCTGCCCTTGAGCTCACGGTGAACCTGAGAAACCACCAGAGAAATCCCGCCTCACAGACAGAGCCTCACCTGGGTGGTCCCTCCCCGCAGAGCGGTCTGCAGCTCTGCCACCCCCTGTTTGATGTCAGCACCACCACCAAACCCCCTCCTTGTCTACCGCGCTTCTCACCAACGCCTCGTGGGAGTGTAGGGGTTCGCGTTGAGGAATTCAGGGAGGGCTGAGTTTCTTGCCTGTGTCCACAAGGTGAGGACAGAGGGAGCCTTGTGCAGCAGGGGGATGAGGAGACACTGAAGTCTCTGGAAGTCCTCCGAGAACTGGCGGCAGGCACAGGCCTCCCTCAGGGGGGCAGAGTGCAGGTTTGGGGATCTTGGGTAGCCTCAAGGGATAGTGGCCTTCAGGAGACAAACTTCTAAGAGCTGAGCGTGAAGATGCCTGCGATGGGTGCAGGGACCTAGGGGTCCCTCCCCTCACGCATCACAGTCTGGGGGCGAGACTGGGAGCTTCATCCAAGGGCCCTGGGGCTGGTACAGGAGCGCAGAGGAGGGGTCCCCTACCCAGCGAGGGAAACGTGGCTTAAGAAGGAATGGGACATTTTTTTTTCTAGAAAATAAAACACAGTAATTTTACAATTTAGCTAGTGGCACCTGGTAATCATCAAGTTAACAATGGTTATCTTAAAAATTTATTACACTAGCTGTGCTATCATTTCTTGAGTTGGTCAGATACCTAGAGTCACAGACATTCCCCACGTAAGATGCATCGTATAAATCAGACTTGGTTTATCGCCAGCATTTATAAAACCAGACCTAGGTGAAGAACTAGATCTGGGGACACATGCATGGTCTTAATATAGCAAATGTTTAGTCTGCCCTGATTATTACAAAATCAGAACAGCGAGAATATTCGCAGGGGACATTTTTTTCTAGAGATGGTGGCAGGCCTGGATTCAAATCTTGACTCTGCAGAGTAATGCTGAGTTTTCTTGTGCCTTAGTTTTCCCCTCTGTACAATGGGGGTACTAATAGCCATCCTCCTGGGCCTGGGGGGTGGGAGGAGATACTGCCCTTGGTGGGGCAGCTGCTGGGAGGCAGGCCCAGAGAAGGATGCCTGGGCTTATTACTAATGAATGACGATGAGTCACCCAAATGAGCCACCGTGATCGATCTGATGCAATGAATGGGCAAATGAGAGAAATGAATCAATGAATGAAACATTTGGTACCTGCCTGCAGAGAGGGGATCTGATCCCAGGGAGGGGGAGAGGCCAGCCTTGAGTCAGAACGAGGCCAGAGGTCAGGTGACGGCTCCCCACCTCGCAGGGCACGCACCCATGACACCCGTTAATCACTCCCCGGGGATAACGTGCCAAGGGGCTCAGCGGGATTCCCCCACATCACCTTTCCTGCAGGCCAGGCCTCCAGGCCTTGCGACTCACAGCTCTGCTCTCCCCCCGCCCTCCCCCCAGGGCCTGGCTGACACTGAATCAGGGCTTTTGGGGGGTGGGGAGGAGTGAAAATCCAAACTCAGCAAGAAGTAAGGGGCTGTGGGCGAGGCCGGGAAAGGGTCTCCTGGCCCCTCTCTGGATAAGGGGACCCCGCCCATGGCTGCAGAGCTTGGAGATCTCTAGGGTGGGACTGGGTGGTCCTGTCCCCACCTGCTCTGGGCTGAGCTTCTGAGTGCCGAGCTCACACCTCCCAGTCAGCCCCACTCACCACAAGAAGTAGTAGCAATGGCAATGAGAGATTTATGGAGTCGGGCACCGCGCCAGGGGCTGCCGTTCATCTCCCCATCTTACCAACCAGGAGCTAGAAATAGGGAGCCCTGCGGCACAGCCGACGGGGCACTGATTTTCACCTGTAGAAACGACAGTCCCGTGTGCCCTTCATCTCTTGGTCTCGATATCCCCATCTTACAGAAAACTGAGGCTCAGGGTGGCTGAGCAGCCCAGAGAGGGGGATGGGAGACCCTCGGGAGCGCTGGGGGAGGAGGAACAGAAATAAGGAGGCCTGAGTGAGGACTCTGGGGACAGCCAAGGGCTGCCTCCGGCGATCCCCACAGGGGAATTTGGTGCTGGGGATTTGAGCAGTTGGACTCTCAGGCTGGGGCTTTCTGGCCTCTCACTGGGGCCCCTTTGGGAGTGGGGTGGTTGTGACTCCATCCAGCTGTCCACCAACCCAAGCAGTGGCCCTCACCAAAGCAGTCTGCCGAGCCTTCCTGGGGCGTTAATTTGCACAAGAAAAGGGGACCAAGGGAGAGGGCAATGCCAGCCCACAGGCAGGACTTGGTGACTATGGTGAGCTTCAGGCAGACTTGAGCCCAGTTTCCTCTGAGGGTGGGGGTGGGGGGCCTTTCTAGAACGCTATGAACCTCTGGACAGAGGGGCACCCATGTCATCGGCCTATGGGCCAACCAGCCCCAGACGGGTCTGGGAATTTGGAGCCTAGCCAACCTCGAAGAAATGCAGATGTTTTCTGTGGAAGAGGGTGGGGAGGGGAGGAAGCAGCCCTAAAGCAGTTTCTCCCTCTGCTTCTAAATGTGGTTCATCACAAGTGAACCCTTCCCTCCCCAGACAGTGAACTCAGGGCTGGCTTAAATACTCCCAGCGACATCTCTGACCCCATGGATAGGGGGCATCTCGTGTCTGTGTACAGGACACTGTGCTTAAGTAAGTACTTCACACACAGGGTCTCCAGGAAATCCCACCACAAGGCATGAACAGAAGCTGCTCATTCCTCATATTCCAAGAAGCCAAGAACAGAGAGGTTGAGTAACTTATCCTGAGTTACACAGCTCAAGGAGATGGAGCCAGGATCAGAATGCAGAACCGAAAGATTCTGGGCCGTTGTTCTTTTGACCGCACACACCTCAGCTGCCTCGAGAAATATTTGCTGAACTTACTGACCTGGTTAAGTTTATTACAGTCTGTCCATACCATGGATTCTCCCCATTAAATGGTGATTTGGAAATTTTGCTTCCACTGAGAAAATGCTCAGGGTGTTTAGTTAAAGGAAAAAGCAAGTTGCAAGAGTTTGAAAAGTACAATCCCATTTTCGTTCATTTGAACATGTTTGCAAAGTGGGGTGGGGGGAGGTAATAGCTCAGTGATAGAGCGCATGCTTAGCATGCACAAGGTCTTGGGTTCAAGCCCCAGTACCGCCATTTTAAAAAAAAAGCGTTTACATAGAGAAATGACCAGAAAACAGTTGTATATTACAATGCTGGCAGCAGTGACCCTGAAGGAGGGACAGCCAGGTCCCACAGGGAAGGATGGGGCCCAGCCTGCCAGGCATGGTGCCACCAGTCTGTCCTGCCTCATTTGTGATGGAAGCTCCTATGTCCTGGGATAGGGGACATCCTCATTAATGGGGGTCTGAAGGCCAGTGACAGTATCCAGGTAGGGAGGCCCAGGGACTCTATGGCTGAGGTGGGAGGGACTGGGGGGAGGTACATGGGTGCCCGGGCTGACTCTTGGACTGACTCTTCTGCCTAGGTTGCCTCCCCTTCCACCCTCATTGTCAAACCTGTCAGTCCTTGAGACCAGCTCAGACATCTCCTCCTCCAGGAAGCCTCCCTGGATGTCCCCGGCAGGCATGTTCCTTCCTTAGCTCTTCTCTGGATTCCTCATATGGAACTTAATGCTTCTGGCCTCCTGCCCTCAACCTTGATCTCTGTGAGAGCTAAGGACACAGCCATGTGGGATTCATTTCTGTAAACTCAGCCTTCCCACGGGGGCTGCCACAGAGTGGAGCTTAACACCCGCTTGGTGGGCCCATGGCCACCTGGAACTGTACCCTTCCTCCCACGGGGCCCTTTTCATGCCTTATCTCATGGAGTCCTTACCACTGTCCAAAGGTGGTGTTTATTCCCATTTCACAGATGTAGAAACTGAGCCTCCAGGAAGCTAAGGAGCTCCCCTGGGGTCACATAGCCAGCAAGTGGCAGAGCCAGGATTCAGACCCAGGCTGGGCTGTGTCTGCAGGGTGTCTCAGAGGGGGCTAACTTCCTCTGCCATGCTACATCTTCAGAAAATGTCAGAATCTGGTTTCTCTTTCAATAGCTGCCATGAAGAGGTCTGAAGCATGGCAACCTGAGGCAGATGTGAGTACTAGACTTGCAGTAACTCCCACGTCTATAGTGCCTGCCCTCACTTTCTCCTCTGCCAACCTTGGGAGGTAGGCACACGCATCCTCATAGTACAGATGGGGAGACTGAGGCCCAGGAGGTCCCAGGCTCCAAGGCTGGCTCGGAGGAGAATAAGCCCCAGCATGGTCCCTGAACTCTTGGTTTCTGAGTCCAGCTAAGCATGTGGAGTCACCACGCCCCTCCCAGCACCTGCTAAGGGACATCTGAGAGACCGGCTTCCAGCTCAAAGCCTAGTTTGACTTTCAGGAAAGAAGCTGGGGGAATTGGGAAGGGATGGGAAAGGGGTTAAGTAGGAGATGGGCATACTTCCTGCAGGAAGAAAATCTACCCTTCACTTCTGGGAAACACAGTGGCTCAGCGATAGTATGGTGCACTTTGACCCCCAGCGGAGCACCCAGCTGTCACTGTCGACGGCACAGCTGGCCTGCGTGGAGTCTGCATGCCTGACGTCCAGGTGTGCCTATCCGGCCACCTGTCTGGCCGCTGGACAGGGCACCCAGCTGGGGCTTCTGCCAGGTGTCTGGGGAGGGGGGAGCTGGGGTGGGCAGCTCGGGCTGGGTCATCCCAGCTGAGCCCTGAGCTGGCCTTGCTGGGGCCCAGCCCATGCTGATGAGGCAATGTGAGTCCTGTTTCCTGTTACTGTGGCTATGCAAATGGGGGGAAATCAGGGCCTCTCCTGGAGCAGTCTTCCCGGAATGACGGCATCGATTGTCCTGAGAAATCTGGGCCCAGTGGGGCCCCCACGGGAGGGGGAGGGTGTAAATGGCTGAGATCCCTTTCTCTCCTAGTGCAGCTCTTGAGGAGGGAGTCTGCGGACTGGGCTGCTGCCCTGCTGGGAAAGCGTCTTCAGCTCAGACCTGGGCGGATTAGTCACATGTCCTGCCCACCTGGCCCAGGCTCCCCGGAAAGCTGGGTGGCAGCTTCCACATCACATCACTGCACCCTCAGCTCCCTGGTTGGGGAGCAGGAAGCAGAGGTGGCCTCGCTGGCTCTCGCTCCCTGTCCCAGAGACCGCCACACCCAATCCCCTCTATATACAAATGAAGAAACTGAGGACACCAGGCTTGGCCAGGGACTCGCCCAGATCTGCCCCCTCTCCAACTCACCTAGACATACCCAGCAGCAGTGGCAAACCCCTGCTTGCCACCAGAAGCCTGCTGGGCCTCCAAATCCCTTTTCTTCTGGTCCTTGCTACCTCACCAGGCTCAGGTCCCAGGGTGGACCTGGAAAGCAGGGATTCTCACCACACCCCTGGTGAATCTCCCCCACCCTGGTCAGGCTGTCCAGAAGGTCACTCTCAACAGCCCTGCAAGGAAACTGACTATTTCACTCCACTGTCCTGCCATCAAGTTTTGCTCAAAGTCAGGCCCCACTGATGGCCTGTCATCAGGCCCCTTCCACCCGGTATGGCCTCATCTCTTGGCATCCCTGCCTCATGCATATCCCGGGTGCTGCCAGAACTCCTTCAAGCTCCCTCTTGGGCCTCCATAGCTTTGTCTGAGCTGTCATCTCTTCCTAGGATGGCATTTCCTCCACCATTGCTTCTCTAACTTCTATTCATCCTTTAAGACAGCATTGCCACCTCCAGGTAGCCTTCCCAGATACCACCAGCAGGACCAGGTGCCTCCTCTGGGCTCCCCTGCACCCTGCACATCTCTCCATCACTATATGTGTGACACTGAGCTGTCCTGGTTTCATTAGCTCCTATCTCTTCCCCTGACCTGGGGGCTTCTTGAGGAGTTGGCAGAGAAGGTGAGAGGCAGACTTAGGATTTTCAGCTGACAGGGTTGTTGAAGGATTGGACATGGGGTGAGTCAGAGGGAGGTGTCAAGGAGGGAGTGACCCGATATGGCACTGTGCCTTTCCCAGAATACTGGGGACCGAACCTTTGGTCACTTTTGAGCCCCCACCCTCTGAAGCCCCTTCCCACTTGAGGAATCTCATGCCCTGCCACCATGTGCCAGGTCAAGGCAGAGCCACCTCCCACTGGAGGAGCCCAAATGAGCCACATCCACTTTCCCATCCTCCCTTGCCACTAGGGTGCTGCCATGTGACCTGGGTTCATCCAGTCAGCGGCACCTGCTCTGGAATTTGAATTAGGAGCTGGTCGTGAAAAGAAAGGAGCTGGAAAGTCTTTCTGGAGGATAGCCTTGGCCACATGGAATTCCCGGAGCAGCTGTGAAGGAGCGTCCGCATTGCCAGGCTGGCTCTGTGGCAGAACTGTGGTTGAGGTCTTGCCTCTTAGTGCTGGAATCAACTCGAGGGAAGAGTCAGTGTTTCTGGAAAGACAGGAAGTGCATTTGTGTGCAGGAACAGCTGAGCAGGGTAAAGGTCAGGTGGCAGGGACATACAGGTAATGTTGGAGTTGACCACTCATCTAGGTTTAGAGTGTAGGGTTCAAGGTGGAGGATGAGGATCCAGGACAGCCCCGAATGCCAGGAAGAGAGCAAGTGTGGATGCTATCTTGCAGGCAGTGGGGACCAAATGACTGCCTTAACTGGAAGTGTGCCGATCAGATTTATGGGGGGGGGGGTTAATTCTTTTTTAATGAAGGTACTGGGGGTTGAACCCAGTATGCTGAGCACTCTACCACTGAGCTATACCCCCGCCCCAGATTTGTGTTTTAGAAAGCTCGCTCTGTGGCTGGGGTGATGCTAGACCCATGGGGAGAGACTGGAACAGCAGGAGACCAGGTGAGAGACTACTGCAATAGTCCTAGCCAGAAAGCCAGAAAGAAGACTGAGGCAGTGGCGATGGGCAAGGGCAGAGGTGGGATTCAGTGTGACTGGCCGTGGGGAGCCACCCAAAATTTGGGTGACCTGCCATGATCAAGGTGAAGTAGAATTTGAACTCCATGGCTGACTGGACTTAGGTTCTAAATATTGTCTTGCCTTCCAATAGCCTTTATTACGTCTCGGGGTTTCCTCATCAGGGATGTGGTGCTGGGTGCTGCTACAGGCTTTCAGACATGCCTCAGGAATGGAAAACAGGTCTATGAACTCCATACCACTGACAAGGCATGCCGCTCAGCCACGGGTTCCAGAGGAGGGGCAGAACCAAAAGGAACCTCTGTCCACAAAGAAGGACTCAAATGGGACAGCTGGTGGTCTGGGAACATGTGAGGTAAAGTCAAAAGGGTTGAGGAAATGGGGAGAGGGGGTACAGAGCACCCAGCTGCCCGCTGCCAGGCCAGGGTGGGAGTGCAGGGGAGGAAGCTGGGGGAGAGTGGCAAAATCTCTAGGTCAGAGAGCAGTGAGAGATGGATGCCAAGTCCAAGGTTTACCTGCTCTTAACCCTGAATAGCACTGGCCTCGTCCCTGGGGGTCCCCCATGCCTGGTCCCTTGGAGTGGGGAAGAATATCTAGGCTTCTTTTTCCATTTTACTGATGAAAACTTGGAATGCAGAGTTATATAAGGTACTTGGACTTTTTTCCCTTCCCCAAATTACACAGTTTGAAAGCCAAATGGGGGCTCTGGGACCCTAACGGGCTCTCTCTCTGAGCCAGTTTCTTAAATTCACTGTGCCTTGGTTTCCTCTTCTGGAAAATGAGGACACATACAGCTTTGGCTGAACGCCTGGAGAACGGCAGGTACATCCTTGGGAGGCCTCCTCTGTGTTCCTTCCGCTCCCACTGTCCAGAACAGCCCTGCAAGGAACCCGAACTCCGCGGGAAAGACAGACGCGCAGTCTCACTTGGGCAATCAGGGCCAAATCCTGCAAGACAAGGGTAAGGAAGGACCCTGCAGAGGGGCGGTGGGGCAAGTTTGCTGAAGGCGGGGGCAGAGGGGCTGGGCCCACTGGGCCAAGTGAGAAAATGCGGTGCTAGTGGTGGGTGTCACACCTGCCCTGGAGGCCACACCCTCTGCCCCCTGCTGGGTGGTCTTGGGCACGGCCCTCCCCCTCTCTGAGCCTCACCCTGCTCCCCACTTCGTACCACCTTGCAGATGAGTGAGCAAACCCAGGGTAGGGCCCAGATGTGGACACTGGGAGCTGTTAGGGACTCCATCCCTTCCTGGATACTGATGGGCTTTTGGACCTTTAACCTCTTCCTCCTCGTCCCCAATGCTGCACCCCAGAACATGTGTGGGACATGCCCGAACTTAGATTGAACTGAGCCTGACTCCCTCCCACCCTCCCCTAGGGAGCTCTGGGACCACCAGGAGTCTTCCTCGCATGAGCACCCCAAGGGCTCCTGGAAGCAACGGAAAGGAACATTCCGGGATGGACAGTCCCAACTCTCAGCCTCCAGCCTGCGTGTCCGCACAAGATTTAGCAGTGGCTGCTCTCCATCCCAGACCCAGACCTTCACTAAGGCTGGGTCCTGGCCATGTGTGTCCAGCCCTCTCGTCCCTGGGGCCACCGCCCTGGTCCAGCTGGCCCTTCTCTTGCCTGGACTGTCCATGGCAACAGCCTCTGAGCTGGTCTCCTGGACCCCACCCTTCCCACCAACAATCCTGACTCTCCCCTCAGCAGCCAGCATGACCTTTTCCAAACCCGCCCCAGATCATACTGTTCCACTCACCAAGCTGTCTTGCCTGCTGTCAGCATGAGGCCCAGGCCCGGCCTGCAAGGCCAGGAGGAGGAGCCCTGCCCATGGCTTCCCTCTCCATGCTCCTGCCCCACCTGCCTCCCCTTTCTGCCTCTGCCAGTTGTGTGACCCTCCTGCTCCTTCACACATGCTGGTCTCTTAGAGCCAAGCAGGGGCTTTCGGCCTTGAACCCGCCTGCGCCCTCTGCCCTGCACTGCTCCATCCCCCGACCCCCACCCTGATCTATCACGGAGTCAGTGGTCTTGTTGTCTTCAATTGGGGTATCTGGGGAGGGCAGTGGGCTTGTTCAGGCCGCTTTTGGTTCATTCATTCATGTCTCCTCCCCAGGAGGCTGCAGCTGAGTTTGCAACATCTGAGGGCTAGGAGCCACCCGAGAGGAGGGGGCTATCCACCCAGCTCTGCGCTGAGAAATTCACCTCTGCTGCTGTGTGGACAGCGGGGCTGGAGGGAGAAAGGGACCCCAGTCACGAGGCCCCTGGGCGTCCCAGTGAGAGATGAGGGCAGCTGCAGAGATGGAGAGAAGCAAACATTTTCCAGAAACAGAGGTCAAATCAAGAGCATTCAGCAGCTGCGGCAGCGGGCGCTGTGGGTGCCCCACCCACATCCCCCATCCCTTCCTCGCCCTCTCGGGCCTCTCGAGTCCTCTCGGGGAACTTTCTCTGCAGCAGCTCCACCTGCCCTGCTATCAGAGCACCGTTCACTGCTGGTCCCCGCTTCGCCTGCGCTTGGGAGAGCAAAAGAGCCTGGGAATCCACTTCTGCAAGGGAGGTGCCCATACCAGTCATGGGGACATGAGGGTATAAAATTTCTACCTCACTGGTCCTGATCAGAGCCCACAGGGGATGGCCTCACTACTCCAGCGTGACCTTCCTCCCCCACGTCTTTCCTCCTGGCACACAGCAGGGAACCCACACTGAGGACAGTGCTGATCAGAGCTGGGGGCTGAGCGGAGAGGCTGAGTCCAGGCTATAAGGGCGGCCATCCTGAGACGGGGTGCACTGGACTAGGAGCCCCAGATGGAGGTAGGGGAAGGGTGCAGGATTTCTTTGTGGATAAGTTGCTATAGTGGTCATGTGTCAAAAGTGCACCGGGCAGTTCACCACCCAGAAGAAAGGTACCCCAACCCTGTGAGGCTCCCTTCCCAGTCCAGGGCTGAGCAGCCTTTTTCCTTGGCCTCAACCGGGCAGGCACAGCTAAGCCCTGGACATCTGCACAGAGCAAAGGGGGCCAGAGGGAGTCTTCCCAGAAAGTGCCTCTCAGGGGACGAGGCTGGTCCCAGAAAGCGTGAGTCATGAACAAAGCAACCAATTGAGCCCCTACCCTCCCAACCCTGGGCCAGAGGAGGGGGCGCTTCCCAGCCTCTTGCCCCAAAGGCAAGAAGCCTCCTGTCATCCTCCTCATCCCCAGAGTCAGGATAGGTGTGGCTGCCCCTTCTCTCATCCCTGCATTGGTCCCAGGCAGCCCACAGACTCCACAGAGCCCAGAGGATGCACCCATCAGATGGGAGGCTGTGTCTCAGGATTGGCGGTGACACGGAACCTCAGCCGGCTTCCTGACACCTTTCTGCTCCAGCAGGTTAATGCTGAGGTTTCCCACGTGGGAATTCCCCAGGGCCCCTCCCCGCCCCTGCCCCAGCACCCTGTAGGGTCACATGGCACGTGGGTACCAGTCATTGAAACGCCTTTCCTAGCACAGGACATGGAGAGAGTCCAGCTCTGGGTGGACTGAAGCCCAGGGCACCCCCACCTCAGGGCCCCTCAGCCCCTCTCTGCACCCCTAGACCCTCCCACTCCTTCAAGTGATGCCTCGTGGTTGTCAGGCCTCTGCCCTGCCCCTCGCAGCTGTGAGTCCTGGGGAAAGGCCAGAACACCCACAGGGGAGGGTGAGGGCTGGGTGGGTAGGTGACCCTAAAGTGGGATCTCTCTCCCGCTGGCCTTCAGAGCCCTCTCACCCAGCTTTTGCCCTAGACGGCTGGCTCAGCTGTCCCTTGTAGGCCACCTACCATAGCCTGCCTCCAGAACTGGGAGTAAGGGACTCAGTGCGTTCCTCCAGTCTCCTGGCCCAGGGTAGGATCCTTGAACCTTATTAATAACAGCCAAACCTATTAAGACTTACCCCATGCCTGGCCTTTGGCTGAACACCAGGCCTCCATCATTGTACTGATGACCCTCGTTTTTCAGATAAGGAAACTGAAGCTCAGAGAGGTTAAGAAACCTGCCCACAAAGCTGGGTCATAAAAGGCCATGTGCTTCCCACCTTGTTTGCTGGAGCACCTGCTCTTGGAGCCCTGCACTGCCATGTAAGGCCAGCATGCCGTGAGGGAGCCCAAGATACATGAAGAGGCCATATGTTACATCCATCAGCAGCCTCAGTGACACGCAGCCTTTGAGTCACGCCAGCAAAGATGCCAGTCATGTGAGTGAAGAAGCTTCCAGACATTCTGAGTCACCCCTAGCTGAGGCCTTAGACTTCACAGAGCAGAAATAAACCATAGAAAACTGGAATAAAAGATATGGACCTTTTTTTATTGGTGCCAGGCCCTTACACCCCTGAGTTCATTTCATCCTCCTAATAATCTTTCAGGGCAGGTGTTATTATCCCCGTTTTACAGACTGGGAGCCTGAAGTTCAGGTTCAGCCACTTGCCTAAGACCCTCACAGCAGGTGAGTCCAGGAGCTGTGATGTTAACTTGGGTCTTTCTGAATCCAGACCCACCCTCTTATCTGGGCACAGGGCTGTCTGCTGAAGGAGAGAAGCAATTCACTGTACCAGACTTGCAGGCTCAACCGTGTGGAATTCCTAGGCCTGAAGAACACACTGGGTTGGATCAGAGGTTCCATGTCAGGGGCCTCTGGAGCTCTTTTCAGCAATAACCCCTTGGAAATTGTGTGTTGACTCTCCCAGTGTAGTTTAGTCAGGGAAGACCAGGTAAGCTGTCTGTTGTTGCCAGGAACTCGGCACGCTGAGAATCTTGACGGGCCAGGGGTTCTTACCAGCAATTAGTGACCCCTCTGATTAACAATGAAGATAAACGTGAGATTCTGTCAAAGCACCTTGCTAGGAAGTAGGTGGGAATTCCTTTGCCTCAGTCATTTCTCCCCTACTGGCGCTGGGTGGTATTGCAACTCAGCTCTATCAGCCCACAGGGAGGTGAGAGCAGCTTACACCTGAGACCCACTTCCACGGAAGGCTCCTCTAAGAGGCAGCGATGCCTCATGGTTAAACCGGCTGTCTCAGGAGTCAGGTGATCTGGCTTTCAATCCCCGCCCTGCCTCGGGTCCTGCCTCGGGTGCGTCAGTCAGGTGTTTCAAACAAAGGAACATGAGCACATGAAGACGCAGTTAATCAGGGGATGATGCACACCGGCAGGATGGCACTACAACCTGCAGCACTGACAGGAGAGCGGCGAGGAGATGGCATCCCAGAGCCCAGGAGCTGGGCCACCCATGGGCGTCGGAATGGCCGCGGAACTGTTCGGAGGAGGGACTCCCACAGGCGCTGGTGCCACAGAGAAGCTCCTGCTGCTTCCAAAGATGCCACCTGACGCAGAGGGAGAATGCCCCTGCGTCCCCCACCCCTGCCACGCGCCCTCCAGTCTCCCCTTGGCCGAACCCAGCGGGAAGCCAGGGGTAAGGCTGCCTGGGGGAGGGCACTCCTGGCCTCGTAGAGGTGAGCGTGGGATGCTTCTGAGAGCGAACAGGCTCATGCCTGACACAGCCTCTCCTTCAACACCACCTCGGGCAAGAGACAACAGCCCAGGTGACTTCCTGCTCTGGGCTTTGGTTTCCTCTTCTATGAAAGGGGGCTAATATCTGACCTCCTGGACTCATGGGAGGGTCAAGAGGAACAATCCAGGGAAAGCGCCTGGCCCGGAGCCTGGCCTGGGGTCAGGGAGATTCAGGCTGAGCTGAACACCCCCCCCGCTCCGCCCCACCGGAAGTTGCTGGTGCCGCCCCTGGGGATTGTTCCTGGAGGCTCAGGTCAGATTGGAGGACAGGAGGGCTGGGAACGGGGGCTGGCTCTGCAGCAATGTTCCACCTGCCACCTGCCTTTTATGTGCAAGTGTCCCAGACAAGGCTTTACTCTCTAGAGCCTGTGTGTGTATGTAAGAGGGTGTGAGTGTGTATGGTGTGTGGTGTTTGTGTAAGAGTGTATGGTGTGTGAGTACGTGTTTTGTGAGTGTGTGGAGTATGTATGAGTGGGTGGTATGTGGGTAGGTGTGAATGTACTTGTGTGTATGTGTGGGGGGAGGGTCGGGCACCCCATGCTTCTGAAATTAAGCTCCAGAGGAACAAATCGAGACACCCCAAACCACGCTGACTGGGCCCTAGTCTCTGGACAGAGTTGGGGGAGCCCAGGTTCTTCTACTTGAGATGAAGCTGCCTCTTGCTGGCCATGTAACGTCTCCTGTGCCTCAGTTTGCACATCAGTGAAATGGGAATAACCATACTTCATAGGATGGCTGCGAGGATTCTGTGGGTCAGTCCTTAGAAAGTGGTTGGCCTGGGGTGTGGGAACTTGTGGGAGATGTTAACTGCTGTTACTGCCAACACCTCAGTTTTTTTTTTTTTAATTGAAGTATAGTCGATTTACGATGTGTCAATTTCTGTTGTGCAGCATAGTGATTCAGTTATACATATATTCTTTTTTATATTCTTTTTCATTATAGGCCATTACAAGTTATTGAATATAGTTCCCTGTGCTCTACAGCAGGACTTTGTTGTTTATCTATTTTATATACATTAGTTAGTATCTACCAATGCCTCAATTTTAAAGCTTACTCTGGAAATAGTTGTCCATTTGCTCAGGGAACATCCCTGGAGACAACCCACATGTGAACCAGCAGAATAGAATAAACAGTGTGATGGAGCCACCAGACAGAATACTATTCAGCAAGGAAAAAGAACAAACCCCTCCCCTTATGTAACAGCATGGATGAAGGTCAGAGACATTGTGTGGAGTGAAAGAAATAGGATATAAAACCTCACACACTGTATAATTCCATTTATCTGAAGGTAAAATTCATCAGTGGTGGCAGAGCCAGTGATGACCTCTGAGGAGGGGAGGGGCAGGGTGGTCTGAGGGAACCTTCTTGGGTACCAGAAATGTCTTGTATCTTAACCTGGGCAGTGGTTCCACAGGTGTACAGCTATGTCAAAATATATCAAGTTGGACACTTTGTGTGAGCACATGCTATGATTGAATATTTTACTCCAATAAACACTTTTAAAAATCATGTTTAAAGTAATTGATGAATTAGAGGAATCGTAGGGGATGTAAAGGCACACGCTACAATATGGATGAACCTGGAAATTGTCCAGCTAAGTGAAAGAAACCAGACACAAAAGGCCATGTACTGTATGATTCTATTTGTATGAAACTTCCAGAATAGGCAAATTCACAGAGAAGAAAAGGAGACTAGTGGTAGCTCGGGGCTAGGGGCAGGGAGGAGTGGGGAATGACTGCTAACAGGTATGGGGTTTTACTTGGAGGTGATGAAAATGTTCTGGAATTAGGAGATGATGGCTGTACAGCTTTGTGAAAGTACTAAATGCCACTAAACTGCACACTTTAAAATAGTGACTTTTATGTTATGAGTATTTAATTTTTGATAAAGTAATTGATGATAAAGCAAAACATCTGAACTTCACTCTTAGTCCTCACATATGCCCCTGAATGCAGTGCCCTATTTTCTCTGTTTAGCAGGTGAGGAAGTGAAGGCTCAGAGAGGTGAGCGACTCATCCGGGGTCACACAGCCTCCCAGAACTTGGCTGTGAGCCATCACCCACCATTGCAGGAAGCGTTCCTGGAAAGTAAGCTGCCCCGAGTTCCTCGTAGAGATCAGAGGAGCCACAAGATCCCCAGGCCAGGGCAGAGGTCCCCACCCTGGACGCTGGTGACACTTCCCCTGGGTGGGCGGGGTTAAGGGGGTGCGGAGGACACGAAGGTCTCAGCCCTGAACAGCATGTCCTCTCGCCTGTGGTTCTTGGTAGGCTGGGAACAGCCTGTCCTGACGAGTTTCCTGTCGCCTCTCTCACTGCCTTCTGGCCCCATGGCTGCCACCCTCTGCCTGGCCCCGGAGAGGCTGGTCTCTGGGACTCCCAGCTTGGAGGAAGATGCTCTCGGGGCCTTCCTGAGCTGAAAGCCATCACAGCTTACAAACCACCTCCCCTCTCAGATCACCTTGAAAACATTTTTTTTTCAATCCAAGTGGTGCATGGCAATGTGATAAAAGCATGCAATACAGAGAAACAGAACAGATGCCCCAAACCTGGAAATAACTCCCTCCTTCCTTCTTTCCACACACATTTATTGAGCATCTGCTGTGTGCCAGGCACCATTCCAGGCACTAGAGACACAGTAGTAAATAAAACCAAGTCTCTGCTCTTGCACCATTTACACTCTGGAGGGACTTTCCGTGTGTGTGTGTGTGTGTGTGTGTGTGTGTGGTGGTAACTATAGTCGGAGATAGTGGAGAATACAAGCTGAGATGTTTGTTGAGCACTTTCTCTGCTGTTCCATGTGCTTTACATATACCCACTCAGCTAATCCTCAGGACATCCCCATGAAGTCGGTGATGTCAGCAGAGGCCCAGAGAGGTCAAGTGACTTACCTAAGGTCACACAGCCAGCCAATGGCAGAGCCAAGATTGAACCCAGATGCTTAACCACTGCACTGAACTGCTGCTGGAGACAGTGGCAGCTGATGGTGGAGATATTAATCAACAGGTTTCTCTTGGCAGCGCAGGCTGGCAGTTCAAAGGCTGTTTTGTCTTGATGGGTTTCGCTGGCCCCCAAATCCTCTAAGCTCATAGTAATGGGTACAAGTGATGTCTGTGTGAAGTCAGCTGTGTGAATTCAGCTGTGAAATCCTCTCCTCCCTCAGATAACCTCTTCTCCCCCAGTTCCATTTCCATAGTTTGGAGCATCCACCCAGGCCCGCCAGCCAGGTGGGGGCTGGGAGTGGACGCCACCCTCTCTCTGGGGCCCAACCTGGTTTCTGTTTCTGGCATCATCTGTATCCCCCGCTTCTGTCACCCGCAGCTATTCTCGGCCTCTGGCCCCTTTCACTTTCTGCTCTGCCTCTTCCTGCCTTGGTGGTTCCCCGACATCCCCTGCTCCCCTCTGCCTGCCCTAGCCTTCCCTCCATGCCCCCCTCTCATCGTGGCTGGCCCCAGCTCAGCCTAAAAATCATAGAGGAGGCCAGACGCAGAATGCAGTGAGGTCTGGGTTTGAGTTCCCACTCTGTCCCTTCCTGGCCGTGTGGCCTTGGCAGACCTCTTCTCTGTGAGCCTCATGTCCCCATCTGGAAAGTGGGGTGCTGCTTCTGCCTGCCTCACAGCGCCGTGGGGAGGATGGCAGCTCCCAGGAAAACTTCCCAGGAATCTCATCCTAGCACAGGACCTGGTGCATAGTAGGAGCGCAGGTAGCCCTGCCAGCCCTGGATTGCCATGTCCCACCCTCTATGGGCTGTGGCCCTGAGGAAAGGAAAGCAGCAAAAACTTCAGGAAGGGCAGCCGAGACAGCCCTGGGTGGGGCTCCAGCTTGGCTCTGCCCTGGGCAAGTCAATTCTCCTTTCTGGACCTCAGTTTCCATATCTGTGAAGTGAGGCAGCTGGACTGGAGGATAAAGATTCATAACGCAGAGTGATGGAGGCAGGACTAGAGGAAGCCTAGGGGATTGTGGGAGCCCCAAGGGGACTCTTGACTTGAGTGGGGAGTGATTCTGGGAAGGCTCCTGGGAGATGGGACACCTGAGCTGAGTCTCAAAGGAGAAGAGTGTTTGAAAATCATTGAAGGTGGGCCAAAGCAATCCAGAGGGAGAAATCAGCAGCTGCAAAGGTCCAGGGGCAGAGGGTTGGGGGAAAGGGGAAGGAATGAGGCTGGTCTGCAGGAACCTATCACACAGCCTGCTAAAGCTGGGTCAGATCCTGCTCCCAGGCAGTGGGGAAGCATGGGAAGGCTATAAGCTTCAGCTGACAAGGCCATCTCCCACCCAGTCTAGGGACTTCCTGAGGCAGGGGCCAGGCCTCATCGGTCTTTGAGTTGCCTGCATTTAGCACAGAACCTGCACAGCATAGCCAGGAAGATGCAATCAATCAATCAATGACATTTCCTGCTCCTCTGAAAGGACTAGCCTCCAGGGAGTAGTTAACTGTGTAAGGTGGTCCATTCCCTGTATTGGTTAGCTACTGCTGCATAACCAACATCCCCAGAACGAGTGGCTTAAAACAATCAGCATTTACTATTGCTCATAGTCTGTGGGTTGGCTGGATGGTTTTTCTGGTCTGGGCAGGGCTAGGCTGATCTTGGTTGGCGTACTGTTGCATCCACGGTCAGCTGGTGGGTCAGCCAGGTCTGGCTGGTCTTGGGTAGCCTCAGCTAGAATGGTTCTTCTCTGCTTTGCGTGGCTTCTCATCAGCCAGGAGGCCAGCCTGGGCTCCTTCTCATGACAAATGCAGAATCCTAAGAGAGCAAGTAAAGCCAGAGGCATCTTGAGCCCTAGGGTAGAAAGCAGCATGTCCCTTCTTCACTTTCATCCCCTCCTGTTGGCTAAAGCAGCCCAGGTTCTAGGATGGAGACACGGGTTTCTTAATGAGAGGAACAGCAAAGCTGTATCGTCAAGGGCATGGATACAGGGAGGGAAGGAAAATTGGGGCTTTTTTTTTGCCAATCAATCTGACACCCTCTCCAACACTCATTCCACATCAGTTAAGGAAGTTACAGTCCCTGGTCAGTGATTGTTTCAACAAGGGAGAGATGACCCAATTCTGGCTGATGAGACAGGAGGAAAGCCCACTGGGGGTTTCTAGGAAAGGTTTCCATGCTCCTAAGGGGGAGCCCTGGGGAGAGATGGTTTCTATTTTTCTTCTGGATGGACACCTGGAACTGCACCTGCCATCCAAGGACCAGCCTCTGGTGAAACCAATGCCAAGATGGCAGAGCAGAATGATGAAGGAACCTGGGTCTGAGGTGTCCTTGTGGGGCTGCCGAATCAACCAGCCCAGAAACCTACCTCCTTCTGGACTTCCTATTGAACAAGATATTACATTTCCAGCTTATTTAAGCCAGTTTACATCAGGCTTCCTGTTACTTGGACCACAGGCATCCTCAGTGATGCCCTGGGGCGTATTTTGGTCTCTGCAAATCTGTTCTGCCTGAATGAGCCAGGTCAGAGCTGGGGGCTCCAGGCTTTTCTCTTCAGTGATGTTCTAGGCTCCCAAGTGCAGCCCCCAGGCTTCTGCCTTTCATTTTGCACAGGGACCACCACCTGCCCACTGCAGCAAGGACTCTCAGCCCCAGTGGCCAAACCAACAGTCATCAGCCTGGATGCAGAAGACCTGGTATCTGGTGAGTAGGGCTCTGCCCCTTTTCACTGTGCAGTACCAGGCAAGTCTCATTACCTCTCTGAGCCTTAGGTCACTCTTCCATAAAATGAAGAAATGAAACCTGCCTTTTGCATGGTTAATGCTTAATGAGAGCATTTGAAAACATTTTAGAAGCTCTGTCAGGCAATGAAAATTTGCATCCCTCTAGCTTTTTATAGTTTCCAATTTGCTTCCTAGTACCTAAATAATAATAACAACAGTAATAATGACAGCCAGCAATTATGGAGCCCCTACTGTGTGCCAGGCACACTACTGAGTGCTTTATATGAATGTCTCATTTAATCCTCCTGGCAGCTCCTCTGCTCAGAACCCTTCCATGCTCCCTTCTCACTCTGAGTAAAAGCCAAAATCCTTTCAAGGATCCACAGGTTCCTACCTGATCTGATCCTACCCCCATGTCTCTGACCTCATCTACTCTTCACTTCCTCACTTACACTGTACCAGCCACACTTGCCCCGTTCCTTGAACATGCTGCCTCAGGGCCTTTGCACTTGCTCTCACTACTGCCCGGAATGCTCTTTTCACATCCAAATGGGTAACTCATTCACCTCCTTTAGCTTTCTGCTTCTCAGAGAGGCTTCCCTGACCATCCAAATAAAATAGCAACCCATGCTGGTACCACCTAGCCTCCCACCTGCTTTTTTTCACTCCATCTGACATATACCTTAGCATGGTTTGTAGTTCTGGTCTGTCCCTCCACCTGCTAGATTGTAAAGTCCGAGGACAGGGGACTTGGTCTGTTTTTGTCACTGCTGAGAACCCAGAGGCAGGAAGAGTGTCTGGCACATAGTAGGTGCTCAATAAATACTTGTTGAGTGAGTGAACAAAAACATGCCCCTATAGGAGGTAGATGCCAGTGTTACTCCCCATTTTCTAGCTGGAGTATATGATCTCAGGGAAAGACACGTGCTCTGGTCATGCAACAGAAGGAGCCATGCCAGGACTCTAACTCGGAGCTGGCAGAACCCAGGCCTTGAACCTCAGGGCTGGGACTCACCCTAGCACCTGCCTTAGGTCACTCCCCTCCTCTCCTGACTCTGCTCTTGAATCTATCAAATGGGCCCTGACACAGGGCCAGACTCCACCCTACCCTTCCCGTTGGCACCTCTGCAGTCTTGTGTCCTCTAATAGTGGCATGTGACAGGGAGAGCCAAGGAGGCTTGGAGCAGAACCAGGGATCACCAGGGGCCACCCAAGTGGACAAAAACTTTTCTGAGCATCAGGCAGATCACAGGAGGGAGGGGCTGGACCAGCTTCAGAGAGGACAGCATCCCTCACACCTCAGGGATCAGAGTGGAGACTGTTCCATGCTCAATTTAGGCCCCAGACCTTCCCTGATTCCCAGCTCTGGGCTTCTCTTATTTGGGTCTAAGATCTCAGGGATGATTTAGACTTGTGTATTAGAGTGGGAGATGGAGACAAAAATAGGATTCCTCAAAGCCAAGAGATGTGTGCTGGGTCCTGCAAAGGCTGTTATTTTTATTTCATCTGAGCTTTATCTCATTCTTATCCTTCTGGTGGAGAGTATCTCCCCATTTCACAGATAAGGAAACTGAGGCTCAAAGTGGTTAAGGAACCTTCCCTGGGTCACTTTGGCCAGGAAGAAATAGATTTAGGTTGATGACAATGATAATAACAATGTGACTCCCAAGGCCAGGTCATAAAAGGCATGTGGCTGCTATGTTGCCCCCTCTTGGCCCACTTGCTCTGGGGGAAGCCAGCTGTCATGTTGGGAGGGCACCCCAACAGCCCCATGGCGAGGTCCTTGTGGTGAGGAACTGCGGCCTCCTGACTGCAGCCGTGTGTGTGAACCCCCGCTGGAGTGGGTCCTCCAGCCCAGGCTGACATCTTGACTGCAGCCTCCTGAGAGACCCTGATCCAGAGCCCCCCAGCTGAATCGCTCCCGGACTCTACACCCACACAAACAGGTGTGAGATAAATGTCCGTGGCTTTATGCAGCTCTATGGGTTTTTCATTGCTGTGCAACAAACTACCACAAAACTAGTGGCTTCAAGCAACACAGATTTATTATCTAACAGTTTTCACAGGTCAGAAGTTTGGGACAGCACAGTGCAATTCTCTGCTCAGGGTCTCATTGCGCCAAAATCAAGGGGTCAGCTGGGGTTTCAGTTCCCACCTGGAGGCTCTGGGGAAAAATCTGCTTCCAAGCTCATTCTTGATTTTGGCAAAATTCAGTTCCTGTGGTTGTAGGTCTGAGGTCCCCGTTTCCTTGCCAAATATCAGCCAAGGGCTGCTCTCAGCTCTAGATGTGACCCACATTTCATCCACATGGGGCCCCTCCTCCTCCACTCCAGCAACAGAGCAGCAAATCTCTCCTGTGCTTCAAATCTCTGACTTCCTCTTCTGGCACCAGCCAGAGAAAACGCTCTACTTTTCAGGGCTCATGTGATTAAGTTTGAGCCACCGGGTAATCTCCCTTTTGCAAAATCAACCATATAAAATAACCTAATCACAGGAGCGAAATCTATTATATACACAGTATATTATAAATCTTGGGGATTAGTCAGGGTGGTGGGAAATGATGGGGCTATCTTAGAATTCTTCCTACTGTAGCATGAAGAGCTGGGGTAATCTGCACACAGAAAACTAATGCAGTAGTTGATAAGCTTTTGCAATATGGATGCTTATGTCCTTCAGTTTTAGGAAAAATTTTCCCTCCATCTTCTCTGTTCTCTCTTTAGCGCCGATGAGCCAGATGTTGTATCTTGGGGAATGATCCTGTAACCTCCTTATCTTTTATGTCTTATTTTCAGTCTCTGTCTTTCTGGGATATTTCCTAATCTTTTCTTCCGAAGCTAATCCTGCAGTTTTTCTTTCTGGTCTCACCTCTCTAGTTCTTCTTGTTCACTGAATGTCCTTTTATGCAACCTCTTGCTTTTGTTTTACAGATGCAACATCTCTCATTTCTCTGAGGGTTTTTGTTGTCTTGAGGTTTCCTGCACTGGCCCTGTTTTCTAGGAGTTCTTCTCCTCTGCTGATTTTGATCTCTGATCTCTGACTGTCACTGTACAGACTTGCCTCAGGTGTCCAGTGATCCTCGGCTCTGAGTCCGTGAGGAAGACTGGCAAACTGAAAACAGATCATCAGAAGCTCCATGCTTGGCGCAGGGCGTGTGGGCAGGTGAGTCTCATCCGGGTGACTGGGCAGGATCTGACGGTCATGGTTGAATCCTAGAGTCAGCATCTGAAAGGTCCTCTCCTAGGCAGGTCAGTTTCTCCAAAGAGGATCCCCCAACCCCCTGCCTAGGGGAGGGAAGCGGGGTGGCCAGCTGCCAGGGACCACATGGAGGGATGTGGAAAGGAGTGTCTCACCGACAAGCACATGGCCTTTTCCTTTACTGCTTGTGGCAGCCTGACCCACCCCCAGTTCAGGCTACTGTCCTCAAGTTCCAGGCCTCCAGCACAGTTTTTATATAGATGGTGTGTTTATCAGTGGTGTAGAGCTACGGCCTCCCAAATTATCCAGATTACCCTTTGGCACCTCCGCCATGCCAGGTGGTGGGCTATAAAAATGAACCAATCAGGGTTGAAGACCTACTAATTTCTAAGCACCTACTATGTACCAGGCACTGCATCTAGATCAGGGTTTTGTCCCTCAGGGAATATTTGGCCATGTCTGGAGACGTTTTTGGTGTCACAGTGGGGGAGGGGTATGGGTACTCCTGGTGTCCGGCGGGTAGAGGCCAGGGATGCTCCTTAATGGCCTACCGTACATAGGACCGTCCCCACAACAGAAAAGTCAGTAGTGCCGAGGTGGAGAAGCCCTGCTCTAGAACGATGAAAAACACGTTCCCTGGCTTCATGGGAAAGGAGCAAAGAATTTCTATCTCCTCAGCACCTACTGTGTGCTTTCACAGCAACCCTCAGGCCCAGGGGTCCTCCGCTCTCAGCGCCAGCAGGTGTGCTGGGTGGAAGCGCATGCCTGCCTTCCTGCCCAACCCCCGCCTCCCCGCCGGGGAAGAGCAAAGGGTGGCAGCAGCTGCCAGGGTGCGAGCTGGCCCAGACCTGTGGCCTTGCTTGACGTTGGTCCCCACCAAGCCATGTGACGAGACCAGGCCACAAGAAAGAGGTTTCAACAAGCGTTATCGCTTCCTGGAACTCCGACTCGGCGACTTCCCCGAAGACCGGCTGTGCCTGGCGGGCGGGCTGTGCATGGTGGGGACCAGGCTGCTCCCTCCTCCTCCGCTGTCCCCGCAGCTGCCACCCTCTATCTCTGTCTGACTACCTGGAAATACTCCACCCCTCCGGGCCCAGCGCCCCCTCAGCTTGGCTGTTAGTTTGGCAACATCTCCAGGAGTGGCAGGGCAGGGCTGATCCAAAGCATCCTTCCAATAGCCCCTTGGATGCCTGGGCTGAGCTGGGCCAAGCTGGGACCCCAGATGTTAGGAAACCCACCCCCTCTTCTCTACTCCTGTTTAGGGCAGTTGGCAACCAGGCTGAGCACAGATTTGCCTCAGTGTTACTGGCAGCAAAATGGACATAAATCTCCCACTCCATTTCATCTGCCCACCAGACAGGGGATACTTGGTCAGCAGATGCACAATTTCTGTTTCTGTCTTACTGGTTTGAGCCTTGGAAATCCAGAGGGGGGAAGAAAAAGTCCCATATTGGCGGGGGCGAGGGGGGCAGTCAGAAACTGAAGGTTTTTGAGTGCCATTATCTCTGGGTGTCTGTGATGACTCTGGAATAAGTCACTTCCTTGAGTCTCCACTTCACAGAAACCCAGGCTGTAAATATAGACCTGGCCGCAATGGGGCGGGGTGGTGGGGGCACGGGTAGCCAGAAAGAGAGGGTGGGTGAAGAGAAGGGAGGAACCAAGGACAAAAATCTGCATCCTCTGAGCAGGCAGACACCTCCACGCCCTGCCAGCCAGAGGGGTTTACTTAATCTGTAGAAATGAAGATACTGTTAGGTTGAACGATATTGCTGATACTCTTGTGTTTTTGACCCACAATAGCAGCAATTTCATGCGATTCAGCCTAACACGATCCACTCGCAAGACTGTTTCAAGAATTAAACGAGTTAGTGTCAGAAGCTGAGCCCAGTGCTGTATGTAAGCAGTGCTCAGTAAGGAATAGCCCTCATGTCATATGATAGTACATGCTTTATATCTCCTATTTAATAATATTTTGCTGATGAGAATAGTGACCCTAAATGTTACCCATTCTCTTCCCAATCCTCCCCTCATCAAATCCACAGCAACTGCCATTTATTGAGCATGCAGCGTGTGCCCAGGATGGGTGGAAGTGTTCTTCGTTGTCACCAACCCTGAATGTGGCCTGTGATTTCTGAGCATGCGCCATGTGCAGGCATGAGGCGAGGGCTCAACATGCGTGTACACAGGTGTGTAAGCCAACACTGTCACTACGTGTCACTTCTCATCCTGAACACCCTTGCTGGGAAGGTCCTATTGCCAACTTGCGCAAGCTGCAGCCAGCTCAGGGGCCGTCTTGAGTTTCCACTCAACCATGGCATTAAGGCCAGAAGTCATCCTGCATTGAGGTGATTGCTTTTCGTAACCCCAGTGTAGGACTTTACATTAATGTCTTAAATTTCACCTTGGCGTTCACTCAATGTCTTTATCCAGGGCTCATTTGAGATCCTAACTCTTTTGCCCAGTGAGTTCACCATCCTTGCGATAAGCAGGTCATCTGGATTCTCCTGAAGGAATCTGGGAGTGTGGAATAGGATGTAGCTGAGGCCAGAGCTCTGTAGCACACCACTTCAAGACCCTCTCAGCCAGTTGGCGTGCATGCGTGCATGCGGTGCATGCATTGTTAACAATTTACAAGGTCAGAGACCCGACCGAGATGTTGATGCTTCTGTCTGGATTCAGAACTCACCAAGATCCCATTTTGGTTTTGCCACATGTCAGCTGTGTGGCCCTTGGCAAGTCATTTCACTTCTCTGGGCCTCAGTTTCTTCATCTGAGAAATGGGGATACTAACAGTCCTACCCTGCCGGGTGGTAAGAAAGGTACATGTGATGCCCCCAGCAGTGTCCAGCACACAGCAGGTACTCGGTATGAGCACAAGCATGAGAATTAGCCAGAGGCACAAATGGTTTCTGCACTGGATGGACCCTGGAAATTTCAGGAGTTCCAGCTGAGGCAGGGGTGAGGGAAGGCTGGAGGGACACCTCAAGGGCTCCTGGGAGGGTGAGCTTCCCTCCCCTCACAACAAAGCTCCCAGAGCCCCTGCTAATGTCCTCGCTGCTGGCTGAGTGGCCCCTCCCCACCTGCCCAGGGATTTGGGGCCCTTGACCAGAGCAGCTTCTCCTCTCTGAACAGTAGTTTTCCCATCCATGAAGAAGGAACAAAACTTCAGTGGACAGTAGAGAGCATCCAATGGAATGTGGATCACAAAGTCAACATGGGCCCCTTCCCTGCTCCCACTGGGCTTCGGCTTCCTCACTGATGAAACGGGTACCATCATCCCTACCTTGTCAGCTGATGACCTGGAAAACTGCTCACAAAATTCTCAGCGGAAAAGGTGGGTTCCTGATATGGGTCATAAAGACCCATACATGTATCTTTTTTAAATACCAGATACATATATCTGTAGAAATCAGGAAAATATATATAATGTATTTCATACTAAGACTATTGGTAGATTCTTTTACAAATTTAACAACAAACATGGAGAGTTAAACACGTGGACTGATGTGGGCTGTTGAGAGTGGAGCGGGGAGGCTGTATGTGTGTGGGGGCAGCGGGGATATGGAAACTGTGCTTTCCACTCAATTTTGATGTGAATCTAAAACTGCTCTAAAAATAGTCTCTTTTTAAAAAGAATGGGAAGGAAAATTTTTTTTAATGTGGAATTTTTTTTTTCCAGCACAAAACAAGTCAGTTATTAACAACCATGAATCAGGAGGTGTGAAAATGCCCACATTCCAGCTTTCCTTGAGGGCAGACGTCAGCGAGAGAGGGGATCACCGTGGGCCCCAGCTCCTGGCAAAACTAGTCTCGCCTCTTTCAGTGGGAGAGTTATTCTGCCTCTTTGTAGGATGAGTAGTTCCATTTCACTCGCTTGCCCTACGTTCCAGTCAAACCTGACCCCTGCCCCTTGCTGCTCTTCAAATTCTGATTCTCAGGACTCTTTGGGTTCCAAGTGATAGAAACATAACTCAGACAAGCATAAGCAAAAGAGGAAACTTGTGGTATGTGTAACAGGTAAGTCCAGAGGTGGATTTCAGGCATGGCTGGATGCAGGGGCTCACACAATGCATCAGGGCCCTGTCTGGTGCTCCTTCTCTGCCACTCTTTTGATCCAGTGGGCACAATGGCTAACTGGGGGCCTCTGTTTAGAGGAAAGAATTCCTGTTTGTTTCAGCAGAAAAGTCCCAGGAGGGTCTCAGACTGGTCTAGCTTAGGTCATGTGCCTCCCCTGAACTGAGGCATGGGGAAGTCCGATTGGCCAGGTCTGGCCCACATCCACCTGTGGCCAAGGCTCTGTGACTGGCAGCCCCTTCAGAACCATACAGAATGGGGCAGAGAAACTCCTGAGAGCAAAGCTCTAGCTCACAATACACCCCATGTGGACCCTGCTTTCCAGCCACTGAGGCTTTGTACTTGCTGTCCCCTTCATCTCTTTAGAACATGGGGACAGAGACTGTCAGGTCAGGTCTGTGTTCTGCGAGGGCCTGGATGATTCATATAGAGGAAGGAGGGGGCAATTTGGGGTCCCACAAACCTGAGTGTAAATCCCTACTCTGACCTAGCAGGCTGTGTGATCTAGGCAGGTCACTTTACCTCTCTGAGCCTTATTTTTTTTTTTTCTCCCATCCACATCACCCTACAGAGCTGTGCTGAGAATTTAAATGAGGCAGAGGGAGCACTCCAGTGAGGATCCATGGTTCTAACTAAGGCTCACTTAGAAGAGGCTAGGCACGGGGGCTGCATTCAGATCTCCACTCTAGCTGTAAGGTCTTGGGCAAATAAATCACCACACTTCTCTGACCCTTAGTTTCTTCAACTGCAAAAACCAGAGAAACATGCGTACTTCAGGAGCAGTTACACAGATTATGGGAGATACCAATAGGTCACTTTGCACATGCTGTTCCCTCTGCCTGAGATTCCCTTCCCCACCTCGGCTGCCGAGGTGAATTCTTTCCTACTCACTCTAAGATTCAGACAGTGACACCTCCAGGGAGCCTCCCCTGACTCACATTGCCCACCCTCCTCCCCATGATTCCTAGGCTAATTAGTTATTCTTTTCTTGGTGCCACACCCCCCTCAACAGACCCTCCAGCCAGCTTCCTGCTGGGGCCTGGATCAGGCGATACTGAAACCTACCTGAGTCCTTTTTCTCCTAACTCTCTGATGGACTCGGATTTCTCTCTTCCCCTGGCACCTGGCACACGGCACACAGGAAGGGATGAAGGCATGACCCCTGAGCTTTCCAGGGGCTCCCCTCAACTCCAGCACGGGCCTCTGCTCCCGTCTCTGTCGACAGCATGGCACCCACCCGGGGAGGAGGCCGTCAGGTGAGGGAGGAAGTCCAGGCTGCAGCTGACAGTCCCTGGCAGCTGATTTCTAAGAAACCAGCTGAGGGACAGGAAGGCTGGGGCAAAGCTCAGGATCACTTTTACTTTCAGTTTTCTGGGGCTGCAGCGGAGTAGGTGCCCAAGGTTCTCGGTTGGGCAGGGAGGGTGTTGCCGGCATGGCATTGCCACCACTTCAGGACGTGGACCAGGCCCGGAGCCCGGAGAGGTACCGCACGGCCCCAGCCTCAGCCATTAGGGTAGGAACGGGGGCTGCCTGGGATAAGAGCCTGCCACGCAGCCTGGCCACTGATACTTCCTCTTCATTCATTTGCCCTTTATTTTGTATGTACTTTGGGTTATTTATTTCTTCACCCACTCATTCATTTATTCATTCACTCATTCATTCATTCACCCATCCACCCATGTGTCCTTTTTCTCATTCCCACGCCCTTGCTGTTTTCTTTCCTTCCTATTTTCCCTTCTGTCTTGCCTCTCCCCTCCCCCCTTCCTCTCCCCTCTCTCCGTC
Source organism: Camelus ferus (assembly GCF_009834535.1). NCBI lineage: Eukaryota > Metazoa > Chordata > Mammalia > Artiodactyla > Camelidae > Camelus > Camelus ferus. The sequence continues at coordinate 28,985,635 of NC_045713.1, read as the reverse complement.
TCTCCATCGCTGTCCCTTGCTCCCTCTCTCTGCCTCTGTCTCCATCCCTTTCCTCCTCTCTCTGACTCTCTCGCCCTGTTTGTGTCTCTCTCTCCCCTTCTCTGCATCCCTCTGGCTTGGCTCCCATTCCTGCTCTGTCGCTCTCATTTTCTTTTCTTTCATTAGTCGAGCATTCTTCAAACATCATCATTCACCTAAGACAATTTTTACCACCTTTGCTAACCAAATGGCCCTCTCCTAACTTTTGAAAAATCTAAATACCTACTTTAATGTCATCTCAAGCAATCATCGGCATGTCTCAGGTTTTGATGTGATAAGTTTTCCCTAACGCGTGTTGAAATAAACATGTATGAGAATTTTTGCCAGTCTTATTCCTCCTATAGCCGTTGGGAAGGAGTGGCACACCTACACCTCGGGGAGGAGCTGCACTAGAACCTCCATCACCCGTGAGCCCTGGTACATCCTGCTGTCTCCCCTGCTCCTCTGTTTAGCTCATCATCTGCACTCACCATGGGACTGCTATTCCATTTCTGGAGAACTTTGTACCAGGCATGCTTCTAAGCACTTTATAGATATTAACGCCTTTACTCCCCCTAACAGTCCTGGGAGATACTGATGATAATAATGGGGAAACTGAGCCACAGAGAGACTAAGTATCTTGCTTGTATCGCACAGCTAACAGGATAGTCCCTTGCCCTCCTGGCACTCAGAGTCTGGGAGTCAGAGCCTGCCTCTGACTCTGATGCGGGCTTGAACAGAGGCAATGGGGGCCCAGCGGAGTCAAAGAGGGGTTCCCAGGGCAGGTGACAGCTGAGCTGGGAGTTGAGTAGGAGTTTGCCAAGTAAAGAGGAAGCAAGAGAAACATCAAAGACTTTCCCAGCATTGCTCAAAACGCCTAGGGAATGATGAGAAATTGGGGATGATGGAAGCAGATGAGGAATGTGAAGGGAATGGTGAGAGGCTAGAAATGTATATTGGGGCCAGGCAGTGAAGGACCTCAAATTCCATTGGGATAGTGGTCATATTTTAGTATCTAGCAGCTGAGGGCTGCTAGAATGCTCTGGGATCATCTTGCTTGGTTCATATATACTTTTATCAGCTATGAGATCATAGACAAGGAACGTAACCTCTCCTGGCCTCAGTTGCCTTGTCTGTAAAATGAGACAATAATGGGCTAAATAAAGGGGATCCAGTGACAATACTCATCTGCAGTGGGAGCTAAGGGGTGTGTGTGGTAATCAAACTGGCAATTCAGATAATCACACCCAGTTCCCTCTAGTGCCTGCAAAGGGGCCCAGAGCCCACATCCTCAGTTTCCCTGTCTCGAATCCAGTGAAGGGGAGGCCTCCTTTAAGGCTCAAGCATGCTTTCCCCACCCAGCCACCACAATCCTGGAGGGAGCCTGCCAGGTTGGACATGAGGTAGTTTCGCTTTGACCCATCTTCCAGAAACCGTGGCCCTTCCTGTCACCAGGTTAGCACAGAGGAAACTTGTCAAAAAATAAAATAAAGGGCACATCTGGCTTTCATTTTCAGTGTCCCCAGCCAGGGATGGGAGCAGGACCCCTAACACGGCCCAGACTGCCCTGCCAACATCATGCCTCTTGCTGAATATATCTGTGTGCGTGACAGTTTATAATTACTTCCTTTTAATATTCTATACCCTGTGAGATCCAGACACTTCCCCCATTTCACAGGTGAGGAAACTGAGGCTCAGAGTCAGTGCCCACGGCATGCAGCTGGCAGCCAAACTGGGCAGTGCTTCCCAAGCATGGGATGGAGGGTCCCTGGATGATGGTTTTAAGTGGGACACAGGGACATTCTGGATAAAACATTGAGCCCACCTCCTGCTGTGAAACAGTGATTTTCCTATTTTCCTTCTCTTGTGGTCTTTCTGTTTAAGTCAAGAAGAAAGTCTCATATGGGCGCTATTGTGTCTTAAACACCTCTCTGACGGTTAACATGTCTCTCTCTCTCCCTCCCTCCCTCCCTCTCAGCCAAACACAAAGCAGACCTCTCAGAGCAGAGCAAGACACTGATCTCTGCCTAGAACTTACTAACATTGTTTGAATTTCATTGCATTTTTCAAGGGTTACCTCTTTATGTCAGATGATTCTGGCTTTCTTTGTATAGTAATGATATGTTTCCCTCTGAATAAAACTTACTTAAGGAAACCAAGTAACTTGATTTGAAAAATACAATTGAATAACATAACAGCTGGCATTTGGACAGATCTGGCAAAATCATAAAAGTGGAGCTCTAGGGTCTGATCGTTTGACCACCTCAGCTTAAGAGCTTAAAATGAGGAAATCGCTGTAAAATTGGGCTGCCTGTATTGGAACCCCCTTCGTTCTGCCACTTATCTGCTGTGTGACCCTGAGCACTTTATTTAACCTCTCTGTGCCTCTGTTTCCTCATCTGCAAAATGAGTATAATAACAGTAATACCTGGTTCACATGGTTCGTGTGAGGGTTAAATGCGATATTATGCATGAACTACATGGAACGATGCCTAGCGTCTAGCGGGCATTTGGCATGGATGAGCAGGTAGTTGAGAATGGAACCAGGTCAGTCTGGCTTCATGGCTACTCTGGTTCAAATACCTCTAGGCAGCCCAGGTGATGCAAAATAATAATTGTTATAATAATTCCTCTGTTTGGGTGGTGATCCATTTTGTTTCCACTTATATACAATCATTTGATCCTTGTGTCTCTTCTGAAGCAAGGCAGAGTGGGTCTAATTGAATCCAATTCTCATTTTATAGATAATCTCATTTTATAACAGTCACACAGTTGACAATCAGGACTCGAACCCAGGTCCTGAGTTCCAGCTCTTTCTGCACCTCTGTGCTGCCTCCCACAGTGAAATGCTGGCTAGGAGGGGCCCTCCAAGGCTGACTTATCCAGGCCTTGCCCCCTCCCCTCCGTCATGCCTCTGTATGCCCCTCCCAGCTGCATCCAGGTGTGGGAGGTATGGGAGGGAGTGTCTCACCACACAGGCCTCTGCAGTTCCCCAGGTGGGGCCAGCCCTGAATGCCAACTTCCCAGCCCTGCAACCGCATAGAATCCAGCTGTCTGGTTCACACCATCCTTGTCCTTGCCCATCCTCATTTGCATCCACAGCCCTCCACCAACTGCCAAGGCTGCCCTGGAGCCACTGCCCCAGGGTCCTTTCTGATCAAGCAGCCTGGCCATTCTCTTGGCTGAATTCTGGTGCAGCCTTGAAGGTAAATTACCAGCCTACTGTCTTGCCTGGCTTCCCAGTCTGTGTTGGGGGGAAAGGATAGGCTAGTGAGGTGCTCTGAGCCCTGGCTGGTTCTATGCCTCTGAACATCCTTCAGGATGGTCCTAAGTGTCAGAAGCACATCAACCCTTGAACCCTTGAGCATTGTAGTGGGTAAGATGACCTTGGGCTTAAACACCTGGATTCTAGGTCTGGCTTTGCTGTTTACACATTGTGGTGGCAATTCCTTCACCTTTCTGAGCCCATCTCCTCACGATGCAACCTGGGTGAAGTATTAGCTCACTTTAGGTGCTCAGTAAATGGCATTATTTTAAAACAGCATCAATGGAAAAATCAAGGAGCAGAGAGGCCAGTCCCAATTATTGGATACTTATCATGTATTAAGCACTGTACAGTCACTCTCTTACTTAATTTTGTCCATGGGGTGGGTACAGTGGTTAATCTGATTTCCAGGTGAGGAAAATAGGATTCAGGACCTAAGGGCTGTGTGAGTTGGGGCAGCAGGGGTCTGTGTGGACTGGGATGCGGTGGAAGCGCTTTTTGGTCTCTCAAGACTGGAGGGGTGGGGAGAGCCAGCTATTATGGTTTTGACCTGACATGTCCTTAGGATGTGCGCTCTCTGCGCCAGGATGGAGGGGTTTGGAAGATGCAGCCTCCAAGCTGGCAGCACGCACGAGGCGGCTTAGAACCACGCGGAGGCCAGAGGGGCCAGGTAGCCCTCAGTGGCTCAGAAAGGCCGAGGGGAGGGGAGCCGAGCGCGGGCCGAACGGAGCCGAGCACTGCCGAGCAGCAGGAGAGGGCGGGCTGGTGACGTCATTAGCGCGCGCGGCACGTGGCGGCCTGGGCGCCCAGCAGCTGCGAGGAGCGGTGAGGCGCTCCAAAGCAAGGGCAGTTGTACTTGTGTAAGCCCTTCACCTTGAAACTGCGTGAGGCGCGGGGACAGCATGTGCAAAAGCCCAGGGGCAGGAGGGAGTACGGTGAGCACTGAGGCCAGGAGCGTGGCCAGGGGCCCCGTGCGGCCTCGTGGGTGGTGAGCCTTCTCTTGAGTGTGGCCGAGAGCCATTGGAGGACTGGGGCTTGGAGATGCCGGACCTCACACGGGGTGTGTGTGTGGTGGGGAAGGTAGGGGGTTGTATTGGGGCCAAACATTGGGTGTTGAGCATGGAACCCCAAATCTTCTGAAGGCTGTGTCAGGTCCCAGGTCCAGGACCAGGTGGGAGGGGCAGTTGAATGCCCACACTGGGCACCATTGTCGCTGTGTGAATTTGCTTTGTTGAAGACTGCACTCCCCTCTCTGAGGGATCTTGAGACACCCTCCCCTCAGTCAGGCCAGGTCCATATTATTCCTTGGAAGTCTCCAGCTCTGGGAAGTCTCTGGATGATGGTAGTGAGGGGGCTGCCCAAGTGAGGCGGATGCAGAGCAAGCCTCCAGGTGGTGCAGGTCACACCCACCATGTGTCAGGTCCAGTCTACCTCCATTCAGGTCCTGTGCATCCTTCCCCAAAGTTGAGGCCAGCTCTGCCCTGCACAGGTGACCACTGCTCCAAGAAGCCTTTCACTGGAGTCTGGGGGGCCATGCCCTGGGGCTCTGTTGAGACCAGAGCTTTGGGTCTGGTCATAGTTGTGGTTTCCTGCCCCAGGGCTGGCCACTTCAGGCCTGCCCCACATTTGGTCCCAGCATTGGGCCAGGCAGGTCCTGTGGCTGGCCCTGCCTCACTGTTGGCCTGATTGGCTGGAGCTGAGGGGTCTGGCCAAGAGTGAAACACTCCTTCCATCCCAAAATACACACATAAGGCAAGAAGCCTAAGGCCATCTCACCAGGCCTACCTGCCTTAGTCTGTCTCTACCTAGCAGTCAGAAGATCTGGTCCTACAGATTAGATCAGGTCATGCCCAGGCTCCCAAACACACTGCAAATCCACATTCGTCTTCACAGCCTACAGGGCTCTGTAGGGCTCTGGCCCACGGCCCACCCATTCCACTTCATCTCCTGCCACTTGCCTCCACTCAGTCCCCTCCAGTTTGGGCTGACCTCATTCCCAAGCTGTTGACCTTTGCACTTGCTGTTCCCTCTGCCTGGAATGCCCACCTCCCAGGCTGGCTCCATCCTGTCATTCCAGGCACAATTTCAGTGTCACCTTAGAGGAGCTTTCCTGACAATAGCCCCACCCACTGTCCAGCCACCTTGTTGAGTTTTCATCTGAGTACTATCATTACTTGGAATGTTCCTGTTCCTTTAGTTTCACACTTAAGTTATTTATTTACTGCCTTGGGCCCTGAATGTGAACTCCATGAGAGCAGGGACCAGACTCCCTCAATTTTGTCCATTCCTGTATCCTTTGTGCTTAGAGTAATGCCTGGAATATAGTAGTTGCTCAGTGAATGTTATATGAACCTCATTATCATTTACTGAGCACCACATCATTCAGAGATATATTGCCAGGCTCTGTGCTAAGTGCTTTATGTGCATCACCTCAGGAATAGGCTCAGCTCTCTACTTCCTGGCTGTGGGACAATACCAGTTCCACTCATTAAACTGGAAGGATCACACAGGCTGAGCTGAGGCCTGGGACTATGCATCTTCACGGGACTTCTCCCTCTTCCCGCCTCCACTCTTTAAGAAACCAATTGGTGTAAGTCTTGGCTATCACTTTTGAGCTGTGAGTAAGTGACTGCACGTCTCTGTGCCTCCATTTCCTGATCTCTAAAGCAGGGTTCAGAGTCCCCAGCTCAGAACGGCTCTGATGCTGGTCAGAGGCTGTCCTTGCACCTGCATGCAGTCCCCATTGTTCAAAAGAGCTGCCCCTTTCCCATTCTGCACGCCCCACTCCCCACTGCCCAGCTCACCCGCTGTCAGTGGAGAGGATACCTCAGGGGCACCTGGGCCCCCAACTCAGTCTCTCACACACACACAAACCCTCCTCTCACTTTTCATTCTTGTAAATTGACGTCAGCGCTGCTGAATCATGAAGCTGAGGTTTGAGAGAATCTGTATCTCAGGGAAGCCACACAGTGCATACTGCTCCCCCCACCCCACCCCCACCCCACAGTGTGTCTGCACTGGTGTGTGCCTAAGATCTGTCACACAGGACCTGGAGTGCAGCTCCCGGGGGGCTTTTAGGTCACTGTATGTATGTTAGTATAGATTTCTTCTTAAATGACTCACAAAGAGAAGGGGCCAGCACTGGGGAGTGTGATTAGAGGAGCCTTTATTCTTAGCTGTTTTGCTAAGGGGAAGGGGTTTGTGTATGAATTTGTGTAATGAAGATGTGACTTTTGAGCGTTTTTTGAAAGGAGGAAAAAACCCTGAAAATACTATCAAGTAACTGCTAATTTGTCCCTGTTTAGATGAGGACCTGTTTCCTCATCTGCAAAATGGGGGTGTTAGTAGGACCTAATCCTAAGGCTAGGGTGAAGGTTAGGTGTTTAAATATAGGTATCTAGGCACTTGGAACGGTGTCTGTACAGTAACGCGATATATAAATGTTTGCGGCTGCTGCTGTTATTATTATTCAAACATTATGCCCTCTTGAGTTGCCTAGTGGTACCCAGCCTCTGAAGCAGTACTGTCCAAGTTAGAAACTCCGGCTCCACCACTTGCTGTATGCCCTACTTTGCCTCTCTGAACCTCAGTTTTCCTATCTGTAAAATGGAGAGGTTTCTAACTCACAGGCTGCTTGTGAGGATTAAACAAGGTAGCACAGGCCCAGCATACAGTAAGCACTCACGAAGTGTCTGTGGTATGCTCAAGCACTCCTTCTTGGATTTCTCCCAGCACTGCCCAAGCTGGGTAGGAGACAGGGAAGTCAGAACAAGGACAGGACCTGATCCACACAGCAGAGAACAAAGGGCAGGGAGATGGTTGCAAAAGAAAAACCAGTGATTCCTTGGAGGCACAGAGACAAGACGTCACCTCCTTCCCTCCCACCCCACTTCATTTAAGGATGAAATTGCCAAAGCTCTCTGAGATCCTAAATCTCTCCTGGCCATCCCTTACCTTGAGACCTAGAACCAATTTAATCCCCAAGACAAGCCTGGGCCTCTCCAGCTCTCTGACTATCAAGTTAATTTTATGCGGCACTTTCAAGTCTGAAAGGTATTATTAAAAATTAGGACACTCCATTATAAGCATGTCCAAAGCTGCAGAGGGCCATCCTAACTTCTAAAAAGAAGTGTGATGTGTCTGCGAGGCTGCTTAACCCTAAACCTGAAAATGGCTCAGTTTCACCAGGTGCAGCAACACAGTCCTGAGTGGCCAGCAGGCTGGCCACTGATATAGGAGTAACCATAAAACTCTGGCATTCTCTGGTGATGCTGGCTCCTGAAAACATCACCTCCTCTATCCACTATGCATCAGTGCTTACTACTGAGGGTTACAGCAAAGCACCTCTCCCAGCAAGCCCATTGTAGAGGTAGCCACTGAGGCCCCGAGAGGCAAAGGGAATTGCCCAAAGCTGTCAGCAGGGCCCTTCTGCCACCACAGACCACAAAGCGTCTGTCTCCAAGTTGTGGGTTCACCAGAAAGTCCATGAGACAGAACAGGGGAGGAAGAAGTCAGACCCAACCCTATATTCCCATCCCATCTAAAATATGCCTCCCTAGATGCTGAGTTTCAGAATGTGCCACTCCTCCTTCCAAAAACTCATCAAGCCCCCACCCCCACTCTCTTCCTGGAAGAAGTTGTGGTCATAGAATGAAAGAAGTTTCCTCTCTGTCATCCATTTCAAACAGATTTCTGGGAAGACAGCCAAAAAGGCCCAAGTGTCTTCTCTGACACAGGAATGACCACAGGCAAATTTACCCTGCCTCAGTTTTCTCTTCTGTAAAATGGGGATAAGAGCCTTGCTTCATAGGGTTGTCTTTATAGATTAAGTAAATTTAAGCACAGAATAGGGCCAGGCACACATTAAGTGCTCAAATATGAGCTGCCATTTTACCAAACACACCATACCAAAACTAGACTGATGGTTCCTCTCCCCCTAAGAACTGTGAGTGGAGCCATTCAGGTTCCCAGCCACAGAACATGGGCCACACACCTTCAGCCAAACGGATCAGTCTTAGGACCTTGGACACACTCAGAACCATGGAAAACCTTTGACCAAAGCACACTCTCTAGAAACCTTTTCTTAAAAAAAAACTTTTATAATAAAGTTTATTACCTAAACTGGTGGTAAAAAATATAAAATAGGATTCTGCACAGCAGAAAAATAAAGCCAGAGACCCTCCCCCAACCCCTGGTTTGTGCAAAGATACTGGGTATATGTAAACATGAAGAGGTAGGAGGTACGAGTTCAGGTCCTGGCCCCAGACACAGTTAAGTTAAGCTGCTACGACAACCAGGGGAACCCAGAGGGAGCACCAGGAGGGGGCATCCCCACAAGAGGTGGGGAAGGGTCTGCAGCCCTGTCTCCAGCCCAGAGCAGGAGGCGCCTCGCCCCCTACACCAGCTCCCTCCAACCCAGGTGGGGAGGGCACCCACGTGGTTCCAGAGAAATAATAATTAATAATAGAAAATAAGAAGGCGCCCCAGTTAATGCTGCGTGCGCGGCGGGCGCGGCCGGTCAGATCTGGAAGGGGAAGGAGCTCAAGTAGTCACGGAGGACGGGGTTGAGAGGAATGCGCGCCAGGTTCTCGCGGCCCACGGTGGCCACGATGCGCTGGCGGCACAGCTCCTGCAGCGGCCTCACGCGGCGTTGGCGCAGCGGGGCCCCCAGCATGCGGCGCGGCGCCGCCACGTAGTGCTCCAGCAGCTCGAAGAGGCAATCGAAGCTCTCGCGGCTGCCGTCCAGGTGGAAGCGGCCGGCCTGGAAGTGCACGCGGATGCTCGTGGGGCCTGAGGCCATCTTCACGCTGAGGGCGAAGAAGCAGTTCCGCTGGCGGCTGTCCCGCACTAGGAAGGTGCCCACGGGCTCGGCGCGCAGCCGCTCGTGCGCCCCGTGCACGCTCAGGGGCCCCCAGTAGAAGCCACAGGCGTCGAGAAGCGCGCTGGCCCGAGTGATGCGCCGATAATCCGCGTGCGAGCGGAACGTGCGGAAGTGCGTGTCACCCGGGGCCGGGGCCGGAGTCGGGGCCGCCGGACAGGGCCGCGGGCGAGCCGGGGCCGCAGGCGAAGAGGAGGAGGAGGAGGAGGAGGAGGAAGGTTCTGGCCGCCGTCGGGGCTCTGCTGCCGTGGAGATTGCATTGTCGGCTGCCACCTGGTTGTGTGCTACCATCCTACACGCAGGGCCGGCCGGAGGAGTGGGCCATAGCGTCCGGGGGTGCGCTGATGGGGTAGACAGGCAGTGAGCGAGGAGTCTGGGTGGGGCTGGGCAGGTGAGGGCCCGGAGGCAACTTGGAAGGGGTGGGGCTGGGGCTGAGCCGCTCCTAAAGGGTGAGGGCGCAGGATCAAGTCGGCGCGGCCCTTTGAGCCTCAGTGGGCTTATCTAGAAAATGGGCTTCCCCGTCCGCGGAGCACTTCCAGGTGGGAGCTTGGTGGGGCAGAGTGCAGCCTTGGGGTCTCTCGGAGTTCGGGTAAGAGAAGGGGGCGTGGAGAGAGGTGCTAGGGAGAAGCCTGCCCCAACTCCGGCTACCCGGCCCTTGGCTCACTGCCCCGCGGCCGCCGCCTGCTGGCCAGGCCGGGGACTGGAGCATCGTCAGGGAGATTTGGGCAGAGGCAGGAGAAAAGCTGCGCTGCGGGAACCCCACGCGCGGGGTCTGCCATGGTGGGGCCAGCGGGGGCCAGGGGCGTGGCGGCTACGACCCCACCACGCAGCCCCGGAGCCCGCCCTGACACCCGGCAGTCCTGTGCTTTCCTCCCCTCTCCCTCCCGCTTTCTCACCCACTGCCCCGCTCACCTGGCGGCGGGGCGCGGGGCGCCGCGGGCGGGGCGGCTGGGGTCTCCGGGGCGGCTCTCGCGCATGCTCCGGGGCCGGGAGCCTAGCAGCTGCCACGGCCGCAGCTCGCTCTGCTCCGCGCCCGCCCCCTGCACCAGTCTTTTAAACTGGCTTGGAGGCGTGGCCCGCATAAGGCTCCGCCCCCGCAGGCCCCACCCCCCGCAGGCCCGCCCTTCCGCGCCACTTTCGGTTTCTTTTTCTGCGCGCGATGGAGACCAGGCCGGCTCGACCTTTTCCAGAAAATCGGGGAGCCCTTCCCGGGAGGCCCCCTACCCTGGCCTAGCCTCTCACCTGTCCTAGGACCCCCTCCATCAAGGTCTCTAGCCCCGCCCCTGAATCCCTTGGGCCCTTCTCAGACTCCCCCTTCGAACCTGGCGGCCCTACTTTTGCCCCCACTACCCTTGGTCGCAGATTTCTGCATCTAAGCCCTTTAGGATACTCTGGACTGACCCTGACACACCCCTCTCCCCTGCACCCATCTCAAGTAGATTTCTGTCCTCTACCCTGGAACCAGACACCTCCACCCGACGCTGGAGTCCCGCCGTGGATCCTCGGCACTGCTCGCACCATTGTCCTGCCTTCGTAGTCCTGGGCTCTCTAGATGGCCGCCTCTGCACCCCTCCCTGCCTGTCTTGGGCTTCCCAGGAAGCAGCATCCTGACCACAGGCTTCATAGGAACCCTTCGGCGGCACGGGAGGGGCACCTCGACTGCAGGCCCAGTTCCTCAGAAACCGGGCGGGGCCTGGTAAGGTCCCCGGTGGCCTTGACTGGCCCTCTCCACTATACAACATCTGGAGAAACTGAGGCCCGGGGCTGAGGGGCTGTGATTTGCAGTGACTGGCAGAAGGGGAGCCCTGAACAAGATGTGCCCTCTTTACTTTTATTTTGGGAAGAGAAGCAGCTGGGCACCTCTAAACACAATTTGGAACCCAGTGAAAAGATCGTTCATTTTCAGATTTGATAATTCCGAAAACCTACTTTGAGTTTTCCTGCTCAGCCCTCCTTTCTCCCCCATCTCTACTACTTAAGATTCCCCTCCCACTGCTTGAATCGGGCCCCCTCCCCACACTCAAACTTCGCGCTTGGGATGATGGGGTACCAGCTATGACTTGTACACTTGTGTGTGATCCTGTCTGTCTTGGAGAGGTACGGAGTAGGTGCCTGGCTGCTACATGTATTTTTGAATGAAAGAAACAACAAATGAGCATTGGGACTGGTTAGTGGTGAGTCTCAGAGCCTGGAGGGGTCATGGGAAAGATGCCAGGCTTGGAAGCTTGGGCCACACACTGGCACACACTGCCCTCTACAGGCAGCTCTCAGACTGCAGCCCAGCTAGCTCTGCTCCAAGCCTTGGCACCAGGTCCTCCTGCCTGCCTCTCTGGTGCATTCCTTCCCTAGCCCCAGAGAGCCCGGGCCCCCTGTGTTTCCTCATGAACACAAGGGGGTAGCTCAGAACCAGCCTTGCTTAGGAACCCATTGGCTGCCTGAATTCATGTTGATAACAGCTGGTATTAGTCATTGATGTAGTGGTCCTGGAGTGTGTGTGTGTGTGCGTGTGTGAGCACGCAGGGGAGTGAGAAGATGCAGAGCCATGCGTGTGCCAGGGGTCAGGTGCTGTGGTCATTCTGGAGTCACAAAATATAAAGTAGCACTTAAAAGCTGGATTTTGGACCCAGAATTGGTTACCGATTCTGCAACTTTCTGTCCTTGTGACCTTGAAAATGTGGTTAACTCATTCGCCTTGGTTTTTCCATCTATGAAAGAGGTTAATAGTACTATCTCCCTCATAGTGCAGGGATTAAATGAGTGATTACGGGTCAAGTGCTTAGAACAGTCCCTGGGGCATAGTAAGCTGTCAGTAGGTGTTTGCCATTGTTGCCGCTCTTCCTTAGCTGCTGTCTGTGGGTGTGGCAGGGTATTGGAGCACGCAGACACGTGGCTTCATTTGAGAAGCCCTGGTCCAAGGAGTGCAGGCCATAGAAGGCATGGGTAGAGTAGAAGGAGAGTTTCACAGAGGTAAACCAGGCCCCTGGATGCTGGCAGTGGGAGGCATAGCACCTCCTCACTTGAGCTGGGAGCGGGTGGTCCAGACCCAGCTAAGGAGGCCAGGCCAGGCTGGCTCCTGCATGACTTGTCTTCCTGCCAGCATGTCTCTTTGGCAGGCCTCTGGGCAGAGGGAAATCTATAAATAGCTGATGGCCCATATCCCCTCTGCACCCCCCACTGACAGCCCAGATGGCTACTTAGGAGAGCCACCTCTTTTCCCCAGGGGCTAGGGCCTCGTCCTCTCCGCCCCCCACTTGCTGGCACACTCCCACCCATCTGCGTGGAGCCCCCTCATTTATTTCATTTACTGACATCTGTGATGTATTGGCCTAAACTGACTGTATGCTAAATGCTTTATACTTAGACCATTGGGTTGAACACAACAGTCCAATCTGCCCATTTTACAGATAGGGGTTAGAGGGGGAGTCACTTGCCCAGGGGCACATAACTCAGAAGGGGCAGAACAGATATTCATACCCAGGATGTAGGACCCCAAAGCTTTTGCCCTTATCAGGTGTGCTATAAACTCCCTTCTACCCCCACCCCCAACCCCCAAGATCCCTGGTGATCTCAAATCCCCGTCCATCTTCTAGAAAACAGTAGATGCCAAAGAAATCAGAGAGATTCATTTGTGTCCTGAGCCTGCCTGGGGAGGAGTGAGGACAGTTCTGCCGACTTCCCTCTTCTTGGTAAGATGGGGAGGCTCCAGGTCTTGCCAGGCAAGCCTCTGTCTCACCCTCTGTGGCTCTGGGCCCTTCGGCGTCTCAATTTCCTAGCCTATACAATGGGCCTGGCCTCATCCTCCACCCTGACCAAATCCTGGTTGCGCAAGCCTTGGTGAGTGAGGCACAGTTGCTGAGAACACGTGGGTTTTCCTTACCACCAGCAGTGACAGTTACTATAGCTTTGGTTTCATTTTCTGAAATCCTGAATTCAAAATGAAACCAAACCCAGATGCCAAAAGGGAATAAGAAATCTGCTGATTGACAAGCATCTGTCTCCTGGCCCTTTCTCCCTGGAGGAGTGGCACTGGACTCATACGAAGCTAGGGAGCATGAGAGCCCTGAGGAGCTCAGACTCGACAGATGTGGAGCTCACAGGCAAGCAGCTTGCCCTCTCTGGGCCTCATTTGCCCCATCTGCAAAATGGGCTTTGGACGTTTTGTATCCTCACAGAGCAGCAATGGAAGCAAAGCCAAAAGTGAAGTGCCAGGCACAGAGAAGGTGCTTAGCGTAGCTGACTTCTTGTCACAGGGCAGCTGGGTCAGCAGTATGTCCACAGCTAGACATGTGGGCTAGTTCTTCAGCTCTGGCAGCCCAGATGTGAGGGGCCCAGCCAGCAGCTGGGGAGAATCAAGATCTTGACCCTTGGCGCTGGTTTTCAGTTTCTCTTTCCAGCTTTGGCAAAGTCCTGCTGGGAAAAGCAGCCCCTGGTCAGGTCGTGTAATCCTGAAACCTGCCCTCTTCCCCAGTGCTCCTCCGTGTTTTTCATAGCCGAGGCTCCCAGGGGACTGTGCGCCTCTCAGGAGCCCCAAGCTGCGGGGCTTAGCACAGGGATTCTCCCCTCAGCCAGCCTGGGTTTAAATCTGTCGCTTAATAAGCACATGGCCTGGGGCCAGCTTTTTAGCTTCTCTGTGCCTCAGTTTCCTCATCTGCAGAATAGGGGTAATAACATTTATTTCACTCTTTCAGTTTTTATTCAGTAGGTAACTATTGAGTGCCTACTGTCTGCCAGGCACTGGGAACTCACGGGTCTTCAAGTAGACATAGGGGAAGCAGACAATGAATTCATAGGATCATTTCAGATCATGGTTTAAGTGCCATGGGAAAATAAACAGGGGAAAAGGGAGCAACACGATGTTTGTGGGGTGGGGGCAGGTGTGAGGTAAGGCAGTCAGGGAAAGTCTCTTGGAGATTAGAGTTGAGGCCTTTCTAAAAGTGGGATGAAAAGGATTCCAGGTAGAGAGAACAGCCACTGCAAAGGCCTTGTGGCGGGAGTGATTGGCATACTTGAGGATCAGAAAGGAGACATGTGCAGTTGGTGTAGAGAGCAATGGGGTGAGTGCTGGGGTGAGGTATAGAGTTTGATAGGGGTCCAATTGATGGGGCAGGGCTTTGTTGGGATGTGAGAGGGGTTAAGAGTACATCCTGATTGCAGGAGACATTCCTCCAAGCCCAGGAGACACTATAAGACTGGGTGTAGAAAAAACCCTCTGGCTGCTGACTTTCCGGACAGCTGGGGCTATAGCCACAGTGACCTATAGTGGGGGCCTTGGAACATACCTCATGACTGTCCCTCACACACGAGCTCCCCACCGCCCCCTGCCCAGTTCACCACACTAGCCCCTGAAATGGGTGCAAAGACAGTCCCAAGGGAAGCCAGGACATTCATGCTTTGTCGTAGAGAGCACTGCTTGGGGAGCCCAGGGCCTGAGTTCTGGGGTCAGCCCTCACTCCCTGGAGACCCTAGAATAAGAGTCACCATTTGCTGAGCTTCCTCTGGGCCAGGTCTTGATCATTGTCTCATGTGAGGTAGAAGCTGTGTGTTGTCATTTACGAGATGAGAAAAGTACTCCTTGGGGAGCTGGCGGAACTTGGTGAAAGCAGTTTGGAGAGCTCTGGGGCTTGGTGGACGCCAATTAGAGGCCTCTGTCCAGAGAGGTTGCTTTTTTGTGTGAAGTGGAACCTGGTCCCAGCTGGTCCCAATAGCAGGAAAGACAGTGTGTTTTGGTGGTGGGAAGGGGTGTGTGGCTGGGGACACTCAAGCCCAAGGACAAGGCTCTCGTCGGGGACAGAGGGGGAGTGATGACCTAAGCTGGTGGCCGGACTCCAGAGTCCTGGGGAGACTTGGTGAGAACATTCCAGCAGGCCTATTATCCCCATGTGACAGGTGAAGAAAGGAGAGATTAGGTCAGAGATTATGTGAAGTATCCAGTATGAACCAGCTTTCAGAAGGCAGTCGCTGGTATTGTGTTAATAACTCCAGAACAGGAGGTGCAGGAAAGAGGAGTTCTGAGAGCCCTGGTTGTGGGGTCCAGACACACCAGATCCCAGGCCCTCTGCTCCCACCCTTGCTGTGGCTTCAGGCAAATTGTCTTAATCCAGTGGCCAAAAGAACTGTCACGAAGCCCAAATACTGCAGACCCAGCACCTTTCATCAATAAGTCTCTCAGGACCTCGCTCAGAGCCCATTTGTTCCGTTTTTCCACACTGTTCTAATAGGCCAGTCTGGTTCCCACCCTACACCATCCCGTAACTGGCAAAGTAGGTCCCAGCAGCTAACAGCAAGTTCAGTAGCAGTCACATTCGGCAGGTGACGTGGCAGGGAAAGGAACTTGCAGGAGCTGTGAAACTGACATAGGAACTGACCAACAGCGGGTAGGAGCACTGAGAGCAGGGGCAGGACGACACCCCTCCCCTCCAGCCCCGGCTGTGAGAAAGCTGTTGAGAGTGGAGGTCAACTGTGTGCCCGGTTCTCTCGGCTTAAGGCCTGTTGTTTCAGGGCACACAGACCAGTAGTAGGCTTGACTGTGGCCCAGGACGTGGGAAGCCCAGTGTCTGCAGGCTCAAGAGGAGGCACCTACCTGGCCAAGCTGGCAGGGCTGAGCAGGCTCTGGGAGGAGGTGACATTTGACCTGAATTTTAAAAAGCACGTGAGACTTAGCCCAGGAAGGAGAACAGTGTGCACTCCTGGCAGAGCATGGCCCCAGCAAAAGCCTGGAGACCAAAATTTGAGGGCCCGAGTGGTGGGTGGCAGGAGATGACGCTCAAGGAAGTAGGGGTGGCCCTGGTGCCGCCCTGATGGGGAAGGCAGTGGGCTGGCTGTAGCCTCCCCTCGCTCCAGGGCAGTGAGTCCCTCTGGAGAGAGCCTTCTGGGTCACCTTTCCTGGACCAGCAAGTCCAGAAAGGACGGATGCCCCTGAGAAAAGATAATAACAGCACTTCGCTGACAGAGTTTACATTCAACACTCTTATACTGTATTTTCAGAGTCAACAGAGCTTTGCTGAGCACTTATTAGGTACTTCCACTGATGCACATTCCTTTTCTCCTTAATTTACTTTTTCCTTTCTTGATAAAAAAGCAAGCATTTCCCCTCCCCAGACATACCCCCAGGAACCAGCTTAGTCTATGTCCTTCTAGATTTTTTTTAAGCACTCACATAACCTGCATTCTCCCACATAAAAGTATCATGTTGCTTTGTGCAGAATTTTTCCCTCCATCAATGGTCCATCTTTCTCCATCTTTTCCTTTTCACCCAACAACACATCCTGGCAATCTGCAGAGATTGCACAGAGATCAACCCCATTCTTTTACAAATGGCAAGACAGTCCTCAGTGAACCTGTGGGTTCATTTAGCCATCCTGTGGATGGACACATAGATTGTTCCCAGTTTTTTGCTCTTGCAACCGTGTGACCCTGAACCCTGGCACACATGTGTGAGAAACGTCTTGCACATTTTAAACGTTAGACACTTCCACTTGCCTGCCAACACGCCTCTGCATCTTTGTCCCCCTTGGAAGCTGCATTTGACCATGTCTGCCTCCCTGTGCGCTCCCTAGTACATGTTATGAACCCTTTTCCGGTTGTGCCCATTTAGTGGGCACACGAGTGGTGTCTCACTGACGCTGTGCATTCTTTCATTTATTCAGCAAATATTTACCGATCTCCTAATGTGTGCCGAGCACCGTGCTAAGTACCAGGGATGCGGCTATCAGGAACAGCATGGCGCCTAGGACCTCTTCACAAAACCCAAGATGCAAATAAGGCTCTGGGAGGTTAAGAGACAGGCCTAAGGTCACCCAGCGAGGGAATGAGGGAGCTAGGGGGTGAATCTACAGAGTTTGAGGTATTCTTCTTCCTGAATCGTGCCTCAAATGGACATCTCAACGCAGGCTCTGTCCCCTCTTCCCTGGCTGCTTGCCCTCCCCCCAGGACTGCTGGGTCCCCTCAGTGACTACTAGGGCTTGCAGGAGTGACAGCTGAGAGAGCAGTCCCCCCACAGGCTGGGCTGTCTTTTTCTCAAACCTCACTTCACTCCAGTATCCCACTGAGATTAAGTCTCTTGGCCAGAGAGGCAGGTTAGGTTGTGTTCAGAAGATGCAGAGCCTCTCGGTGGCTGAATTTAGCATCTATTTCTCTGTGTTTCCTGAATTTGGGTTTCCAGCAGGCCTGTCCCCAAACTACTGCTGCCCTACCCCAAACCAAGGAAGTGAAAGAATGAATCTGTGGTTTGATTTTTCTCCTCTTTTCATCATGTGTCTGACTGCGAGAGGGGAGCTGTGTGCTTGTAAGTGCTTGCTTGTGCGTGTCTCAGTGTGTGGGAGGGGAGGCATGTGAGAGCCTGCGTGTATATATGTGTATATGTGGTGGGGGATGTCTGAGAGTCCGCACCTGGCCCTTGGGCTTTGTGTCTGAGTGGGTTTGAATGGCAGTGTCTTTGTATCTGTAACTGGGTGTCTGTGTGTTTGTGCCACTCTTTTCTAAGTGTTGGTTTCAGGGAAGTGTGGGCTTAAGGATGGGTTCATAAAAAACACAAATGACCCAGTCTGTCTGCTTCCCAGTTCACTTCCTGTTACAGAGATCGTGACTCCATAGTAGAAGTGCTCCTACCTTCAGTGATCATATCATAAAAGGACACTGTCCAGGGAATTGGGAAGTCCTTTGGTGAGTGGGTCTCAGAGTCCCTGACTTATCCTATGACCCTCTGTCTCCACCTCCTCCCTCAAAACATGCTCTCTAGAAGCACTTCCCAAATTCTTTTGTACTGAGGTGTCGGTGCCTATCATGGCATTATGTGGCCTTATGTTTTTAAACAGGGAACCAGGAGGTTTGGGGCAAAGCATGAATCTCTGATCTCAGAAGATGATTTCTGCCCTCCAAGAGACCTTGATCAAATCACTTCACCTCTGAGAAATGCAAATCAAAACTGCAATGAGGTATTCACTTCACACCAGTTAGAATGGCCATCATTAAAAAGTCTATGAACAATAAATGCTGGAGAGGGTGTGGAGAAAACAGAACCCTCCTACACCGTTGGTAGGAATGTAACTTGGTGCAGCCATTGTGGAAAACTATATGGAGATTCCTCAAAAAACTAAAAATGGACTTACCATATGATCCACCAATCCCACTCCTGGGCATAGTATCTGGAGGGAACTCTAATTCAAAAAGATACGTGCACCCCTAATGTTCATAGCAGCACTATTTACAATAGCCAAGACATGGAAGCAACCTAAATGTCCATCCACAGATGACTGGATAAAGAAGTTGTGGTATATTTATACAATGCAATACTACTCAGCCATAAAAAAGAATAAAATAATGCCATTTGTAGCAACATGGATGGACCTGGAGATCATCATACTAGGTAAAGTAAGCCAGAAAGAGAAAGAAAAATACATGATATCACTCATATATGGAATAAAAAAAAAAAAAAACATAAATGAACTTATTTACAAAACAGAAACAGACTCATAGACATAGAAAACAAACTTAGGGTTACCAGCCGGGAGAAGGGGTAGGAAGGGCTAAATTGGGAGTTTGAGATTTGTAGATATGACTATATATAAAATAGGTACCAACAACAAGGTCATATGTATACAGCACAGGGAACTATATTCAATACCTTGTAGTAACCTATAATGAAAAAGAATATGAAAACAAATACATGTATGTATACGTATGACTGAAACATTATGCTGTGCACCAGAAACTGACACAACATTGTAAACTGACTATACTTCAGTTAGAAAAAAAAATCATTTCACCTCTGAGTCTCAGCTGAGTTTCCAGGAAGGTCACAGGACCCACCAAGGGCAGAGTGCATGCCAGGCTGTTGACGCATGCATTATTTCAGTGACCCCTCAAGGGAGGCACTTCAGTCTCCCATTTTACAGAGGAGGAGACTGGGGCTTGGAGAGGAAGTGACTTGCTCAGGCCCCATCAGCTGAGATCTGAAAGAGGACCTTGTACCACACGCCATTGCCCCGGGGCCGGCTCTGCTGAGCGTAGAGTCCTGCAAAACTCAGCCTGCCTTTTTTGTTTACTTGAGATGTAGTTGACCCATAACATATGAGTTTCAGGTGGACAACTCAATGATTCGCTAGTTGTGTATATTGCAAAATGACCATGCAATCAGGCCTTCCTCCAAGGCTCCCCTGCGCTGTTTCTCATTCCCCTCCCCTCCACCGCAGATACCCATCATTTCCTCGAGTTCCACCTACTCCTTTAGCCCAAATGCCAAGTGTAATACAAAAGGGAATAAAAAGGCCACTGAGCCCTCCAAGGTTGGAATCATTACCCTGTTAGACAGAGGAGGTGCATGAGTCTCAGACATGACTAGTCCCCCAGCAAGAAGTGCAGGAGCCAGTGTGAACTTGAGTCTGACCCTAAAACCAAGGCTTGTGGGTTTGAAGATTGGAAGGCAACTTACCTGGGACCCTGGCCATTCCCTAATCCTATTATCTGACAGCTAGAGTTCCTTCAAAATAATCTAGCACTTTATATGACATATTAATAACAACAAAGTCTCATTGAGTGCCTGCCATGTGCACTGGGCCTTGACACCACTTCACTCGCATGACCTCATTGAGCTTTCCCAGCCCCCTGCAAGAGCGCCCATTTTACAGATGATAAGACTGAAGTTTGGAAGCTGTGTGGGCCCAGAGCTCTGTCTACTGTTGTCTTCCCTCTTGGCCTGTAGCACAACGCTCATACGAGTAGGTACTCAGTGTTTGCTGGGGGAGGAACTCTGTCTCGGAAGATCTCCTTTGCCACCCTCCGGTCCAGGCCACACTCCCTCCTTGCTGGCCATACCCTGCCCACAGCTTTTCCTCTTGTCCCTTCTGTCCCCATGCATCAGACACTAGACCCTCCTGTCACTTGCCTGATTAAGACCCTCCTGTGACTTACTGCACCAAATAAAATGTCCAAGCTCCCCATGGCCTGCAAATCCTGTGTGGCCTGGCCCCTGCCTGGTGCTCCCATCCCCTGGCTGGCCACCTGTGTGTCCTGTGCCAGCCACTCCAGTTTTGGAACACCGCAAGCTCTTTCCCTCCTTGGGGCTTTCATACATGCTGTTCCCTTGACCTGAAATACGCTTCCCTCAGGTCTCCACTGGGCCTTCCTTGCCCCTTCCTTGCCCTCCCTCCCCACCCCCAGTCCTGGCCCATCAAAGTTACTCTGCATTACATCATCTTGCTCCTTTGATACCACTCATTGTGACTGTCAAATCTTGTGCTTACACATTTGTGTGTTTTTTCCTCTGGACAGAGCCTGTGTGTCCTCTGTGTTCCCAGAGCCTAGCACAGCCTCTGAAAACACTTGGTCCCTTATTAAAGTTTGTTGAAATGACAAGTGAGGCTCAGGGAGGCTGATCACAAGCCCAGGGTGACACAGCAGGGAGACAAGGTGAGCCAAGTTTCAAATTCAGGATGCTCTGGACTGCCAAATGCATATTCCTAGCCCCTCTTCCTGCCTACCTCCAGCCATGCTCCCGAGCTGCCTCCTGCATGTTGGATCACATGCACAGTGTGTGGGCCCGTGGGCATCCCAGGTGTGTGCACACATATGGGAGCATATGGGGCAAAGGAGGCTCTGCTCCAGCAGAGCGCTGCCTGTCTACTCCAAAGGCTTCTTGGTGGCTCCACCTCCCACCATCTCTGGCCCTGTGCCAGGACTGGCCCTTTACGCTTTCATGAGGCCCCATCACAAGGCGTGTCCTTCGTCCCTACTCACCCTCTTCCCTGCTTTGTGCCTCCACACCAGGCCCCAAAACGCACGGCACCTTTAGTGGAATCAAAATGCCGACCCAAGGATAAGTCATCCAGCGTACAAGCTTTAATCGAGGTTGCATAGAAGTCACTGTAGTAACATGTTCCTGCAAGGAGTTTGCCTTTTCCTTCTAGTGTTCCATGTCCACTGATGGTGGTTCTCATGTGGGTGAAGCTGGCACAGGAGCGAGCAATGGGGTGCCACCTCAGCTGTGTTTTCGTCCTGGGATAGGAATGGGAAAGGGAGCCTTTAATAGCTGAGTGCTTCATGAAGCTACTTAACTGGCTTCTCTGGGTTCTGGACTACCCATGTGTAATTGAATATAGGGCGTGGATATAACTTAAGACAATCAAAGTCCTTATGACTTGTGAATCCATCCATTCATCCCATTCATTTCTCATGCATCTGTAAATTCACCCAATCCAACATTCCACCAGTCTACCAGCCCAAACATCTTCCTTCCATTCATTGGTCCAGTTATTCCATTCATCCATCCAGTTTGCCATCCATTCAGTTCATTTTCCCTGTTTATCCATCCACTATCACTTGATCATTCATCCACCTCGACAACCATTATTTAACCAATTCATCAAACCAACCATCCTCTCAACATTCATATCTTTGGATATCCAACTGTGTTCAACCAATTCACCATCCCTTCACCAACCACATCCTTCCAACCATATCCAACTAATCTACTCAGCCATCTACCCGACCAGCTGAGTCATTTACCCTACCAGTGCATCAGTCCATTTCATCTAATCCCATCCATTCTGCTTTCCAGTCATTTAACTGATGCATTCCATCCCTTCTTCCTTCCTTCCATCCATCCACTCAAGCAACCATCTAACCCTCTATCACCCTTCCCTCTACCTAACCAACCTTCTATTTAGCCACCCAGCTCATCTTCCCATCCATGCTTCCATCCAGCTAATCTGCCATCTGCCCATCCTTCCAATTAACCTGTCCAGTTTATTGGAAGAACTAATCATCAGTGCATCATATGTACAACTGCTAGAGTTTCTTCTCCCTCTCACCCTTGCCTGTCCTTCCTTTGTGCTCTGGCTTAGAGGCCGCAGTCTTCACCTCACTGCCCCTCCTCAGGGTCCAGCTGGGCTGCTCTCCTTAGTCTGGGGGCCCCTGTGGCCCTTCCCCCACTAGCTTGAAAGATACCTGAGCTCCGCCTCTTCGCTTTGTACACCTGCTGGCTCCTCTTGACCAGTTTCCTCTTGTTTACCTTTCCTTCCAAGTTCTTTCTGTTCTTGGAGTGGCTCCAGGAATGGGTGGTGAGCCGCATAGGGCAGTGGTGGGAGTGCATGGTGTGTTTGTAATGCCTCACTGGTGGGCTAGGGCTTGGACTCTGGCTCTGGTAGCCAGGTAGGCTGCGGTGGCCTGTCGGGCTCTGGCTGGAGGTCCGGCTCTGGCTGGAAGTCCGGCTCCGGCTGCAACTCTGGCTCCGGCTGCAGCTCTGGCTGCAGTTCTGGCAGTGGTGGCTGCAGCTGCACTGGTTGCAGGTGTGGCTTTGGGGCCAAGAGTTGCTGCGGGGCTGGGTGTGGGTGTTGGAAAGGCTCTGTGTCTTGGTGTCCATGGGAGGACACGCTTGGAGAGGCAGAGGCCTCCTCCTCCTCCTCCTCTTCCAGCACACCCAGCTTTACAGAGGCCCCGGCAGCCCCTGGTTATATAGTTCGGACCGATTGTGATGGCATAGGCCACAGGGGTGTAACAGATGTGGCCCACCTGGGACAAAGCCCCTACCCTTACCCTACCCTGCAAGGTGGGGCAACTTTCAGGGAGCACTCTGGGGTAGTCCCATCCTGTTGGTTGAGAGTAGGGACCCCTGGGTCAGATCCAGTTGGGTCCACCTCCCAGATCTGCTGTTCCCTTCCTTCTGGTCACTCCCCTGGACATTCTCCTCTCCAAGTCCCAGTTTCTCTATTCTTTGTTGAATGGGGATGTAAGAATATCCTACCTCCACAGGACATTGGACGAAGTCAGTGAGAGAATCTATGTCCAGCAGTTGCCTCAGGGCCAGCCCACAGTGAGAGTGCAATAAACATTGTCCAAGCATCCTCAGCTCTTGTTCTTATCCCCCACAGACAGCCTCGGAGCCAGGAGCACAGCCCTGACCCCAGCAGAGTTGTCTGGGTGGGTGGTCAGCAAGGCAGAGGGCTAGCGTGTGGGTGGGTGTTGAATGACCAGATGGCTTATCGGATGGATGAATGATGAGAGTAACCATATGGACTGATGGTGGTCCTTCCTGGCAAGCCCAGCTCCCCAGCAAGATTTAAAGCTGGGAGATTTAGAGCCAGGTTCAAATTCCACTTTGTGCTGATGTCCAATCTTAGGGAGATCATTTAAGTTTTCGAAGCCTGGTTTCCTTATCTGATAAAGGGATGTCACTCCTTCCTTCCTGGTATTCTTGTGAGCCTGAGATGCCTGTCAAGCCGCAGGAGGCCCTTGAGAACTGTCTTCCTGCCTGCTGACTCCACTCCTCTCCCTGCTAATGAGGCCCTGCCATGTGGTGGGAATCACACTCCATCCCTGCTCGGACCTCCCAGCACATGTTGAAGAAAGTCTACACCTGGGTGTGTGCATGAGGCCAGGTCAGAGCGCCCTGGATTCAGGTGTTCTCTCCACGGCCGCCCACCGCTCCCCACACCTCAGCCAATGCCCTTGGTCTTAGCTCTTGGCCACTCTCAGCCTGCCCCTCCCCTCATCTACCCTCAGGAAACTCCATCTCCATCTCCCCTCCCCCGGCAGTCTTCCCAGCCCATTTCTATGTCTCAGTCCCTGTTGCTCATGCACAACTTTGCTTTCATCTGCTTTTATTGTAGTTTATTTCTTAATAAATGTGTCATATTGCTCACGGTGAAAACTGCCCTCATTTGCAGAGTGCTTCCTACATGGCTGGGCTCTGGGCCCCATATTTTCTAGGCAGCTTTCTCCCTGAGCCTTGCAGTGATCCTTTCTAGTGAGCTGAACAGTGGCCCCCCAAAAGTTGTGTCCACATTCTAACCCCTTGAAACCTGTCTGTGTGACCATATTTGGAAAAAGCCTCTTTGCAGGTGTAATTAAGGATCTTTAGAGCATCCTGGACTACACAGGTGGGCCCTCAATCCAATGACAAGAATCCTTACAAAAGACAGGAGAGAAGGCACAAGGAGAAGAGACCATGTGAAGGCAGAGGCCAGGGTTAGAGCCATGTAACCACAAGCCAAAGGGCACCTGGAGCCACCATGAGCTGGACAAGGCAGGGAGGATTCTCCCCTAGGGTCTCTGGGGGAACTGTGGCCCAGGTAACTCTCCCTGATCTTACACTTCTTGCCTCCAGAGGGTGAGAGGATAAATTTCTGTTGTTTTAAGCCCCCAAGTTTTTATAATTTGTTACAGCAGCTCTGAGAAGCTAATGTACTCTGTGAGGTAGGTACAATTGTTACATTTTACAGAGAGGGAACTGGCTCAGAGAGGTTGAGTAACCAGCCCAGAGTACCACAGCTACTTAGTGTTGGAGCCAGGATTCACCTCCAGGCCTGGCCCCCTCTAATCCAGCCTCGTGGTCACTAAAGGATCTGCGGGGGTTAAGGAGGCATGTGCGGCCCTGCCTTGTGTGGGCTTAGTAGGGCTGGTGGGGGCAACACTGTGAGGACTCTCTCTGGGTCTCCATACCCTGGGCCCTCTACCCCACCCTCCCCCACCCCTCCACTCTGACTCCCATTTTCCCCACCCTCAAGTGCACTGGGGGACAGAGACTGTGTTTTATGAATTCTGGGACCCATAGTGACTGGCACAGTGCCTGGCATATGTCAGGGACCCGACGAATGTTTGCCAGGCAAATGAAGGGATGGGTGGATCTGTAGGACTTGGACAAAAGGACAAAGCTGCTGACCAAGTGGCTTGGTTGGGGTGGGGGAGGGTGGTCACAGACAGCTGGGCCGCCTCCTGTGGACCTCATCTGCCCTGTGCCTCTGCAGACCTCAGTGGTGGCCTCCTCTTTGAGTAACCCAAGGCCTCTCCTCACCCCTTACAGAACCCCCAAAGAAATGGAGGCTTCCCTGGAAATGCTGCCTCCCTGCCCCTCCCAGCAACCCTCTTCAGGTTCCTTCCCAGATAGCCAGTGCTTAGGGGACTATTGAGGGAAGAGGACGGAGACCACAGTTGTTATTTCTGTTGGAAAGAAATGGATTAAGGGAGCCAGGCCCAGGAATGGGCAACAGACACATTATGATGCTTCTGGAAAGAGGCCAGACTGAGTGGACACAGGGAGGGCCTGGGTTCCGCATCTGTCTCACCCTTTCTCTGGGCTTCCTTTGCTCCTCGCTCTAATGAGGGCATTGGCTCTGCTCTAACAGCTGGACCCATTGACAAGGCAGAAGTGAGCCTCTGGTTGGGGTACAGATGGTCACCTTGAGTGTGAGTATGGCAGCAGAGGAGTCAGTGGCTGAGAAGGACTCAGACCCCTCCACTTGCCCTGACCCCAAAACCAGGGTCTGCGAGTTGGATGGAACCACCATGCCTCCAGCAGCAATGCCGGTCTCTGTTAAACACTCACTGAGGGCCAGGCTTGGCCCCACCCAGCATTTCGGTTAGTTCTCCCAACCGACTGACCTGTGGGAGAGCTGTTAATCTCACCCTTAAATAAGGAGGGCAGGTTGAGGTCCAGAAACAGTGACTCACTCAGTGTTACACAGCTAGCACAAAGAAACTGGAAGCAGGTCTGCTGAGCTCCCAAGCCTGTGCTCTTTAAGGCTGGCCATGGGAAATGGTATAGCTCAACAGGTAGAGCACATGCTCAATACCCCAGAGGTCCCGGGTTCAATCCCCAGTACCTCCTCCAAGCCGAAATCAATGAAGAAATCTAGTTACACCCCACTCAAGAAACAAACAGTACCAGTAAGAAAAGACTATCCATGGTTAGAGCAGGAAGATGGGGGTTTTACTAAGGGAGGTTATGCTGGTCCATTGGGTGCTCTCAGCCTGTAGGCTCAGACTGGGAGAGGAATCTTTCCAGAGATGGAGTGGCTAAGATGACTTTCTAGCCCAGACTACCACGTTCTCCACCCCCCAAAGCAGGGGAGGGCAGCTGAGAAGTCGTGGGGAGTGGACCTTGTCAGATAAATAAATTTTGGCCAGAATTCAGAACAGAGGTCACTGACTCCTGCTTTTCAACCTCTACATGCTCATGCACACACACACACACACGCATGCACACACGCACACACGCACATTACCCCAGCCATGGGGATGGGGAGACCAGACAGGAGGAGAAGAATTCCTTGGAGACTTTTTATTGACTCTTTTCTGAAAGTTCTTCTCTTTGAAACAGCGGCAGGCACCTCTTCCTGGACCGTCGTCATGGATCAAGAGTGCGTCTGCTCGGGCTCGGGGCCCTGCTGGACCACAGCGTCATCTTCGGCACCTTCCTCCTGCTGCTCAGGCTCCATCAGCAGCAGCTTGCCCTGCACCGGGAGCTCCTCTTCCTCTTCCACTCCCTCTCCCTCCTCCTCTTCCTCACTCTCCGACGACAAGGAGAAGTTGTCCTGACTCACGCAGGCCACAAGCTTCTTCATGGAGGATTCGTGGCCCCGGCCATGGCCTGTGCCGAGCTTGGCACAGCGGGAACCCATCACCTGCTTTGGCTGCCTCTCTGGACTGGGAGGAAAGGCCACTGGTGGGGAGCGGAGGGGCCACTGAAGGTGGTAGGCAGGATGCTGATGTCACAAAGCCCCTCCCACTCTGGAGCCTCCCACCCTCAGATACCTGAGTCTGGGCCGACACCCAACTCAAACCTTGGCCACCAACTGTCCCACAGAGCCCCTGCCACCTACAGGGCAGGCAAAATGCCAGGCCTGTGCCCAGGAAGCCTCATCCTGCTGTGTTGCCTCCTCCATCTGGCCTCATTTGCCCTGGCAAAAGTCCCCATTTTAGCTGAGATGAGAGTTGGGGATAGAATTTCCAGAAGTAGGAGAGTACACAGACTCCTCCCCACATCCCTGTAGTACACAGCCCAAGAGCTATTGACAGTGTGTGTGAAAGGGACCCACGAGGGAGCCTTCCAGGGGCACTGGAAATGTTTGGTTTCTTGACCTGGGTGGTGCCTTCTCTAGCAGACTTAAAACCAGTGCACTGTACTTTTATAAAACTAAAGAAAAGCCAACCGTACTCACTCTTCCCTGTCCTCCAGAGTCACCCTTTAAATGCAGTGGATCCTAAGCTTTTGGGGTCCCTAATCTCTTCAGCCACATGTGCCCATACAGCACAATTTCAGCCTGAGAGAGGGACTCAAATGCCCTTGGTCATTTCTGAGCACTAGGAATCCATTTTCTGACACATAATTCAGATCTTGTCCCAAATCCTCAGTAGCTGAATAATGACCCTCCAGGGACCCTGAGCAGGAGAATATCCTGGATTATCCAAGTGGGCCCTGAAGCAATCACCAGTGTCCCTACAAGAGTGGGGCAGAGAGACTTCATACAGGAAGCGGAGATTGGAGATCTGGCCACAGCAAAGGAACACCAAGAATTACAAGGAGCCACCAGAAGCCAGAAAGAGGCAGGACTGGCTTCTGCCCTAGAGCCTCCAGAGGGAGCATGGCCCTGTTGTGACAATGAGGGTGCTACCTCAGAATTCTAGCAGCCCACAAGGCCTCACCAAATTCAGCCTCTTGCTGGAGCATGCCAGACCTGCTTCCCATCTCAGCGCAGTTCACACCTTGCCCAGCTTCTTCAGGTTGGGAAGATGGAAGTGGGGCCAACAAGGAAATGGGAAGTGGCCTCTGGCATGATGGCTCCAAGTGACAGGACGCCCAAAGCCCACAATGTCACAGGGTAACACACCAGCACTGTACTTGAGGGTGAGCTCCCTGACCTTGCCACCCCCCCCATGTTTGTGCCATTTGAATAAAGATCACCCTGACAGGCCAGCAAGTTTCTTATCTCAAGCTTTATTTGGCAGATGACTTTTGCTCATTTTACCCAAGATCTCATGGGCTCCTTGCAAACTCGAGGCTTGAGCATCCATGGAGGGTTGCCATGGTCTCGTGAGGTGGTTCCTGGCAGATGACTTTTTCTTTCCCTTAATTTCCAACCTGGGGTGTGATGGGCCCATGAAGGCTTACAGCCGCCTTCTACATCTTCTCCTCCTCCTAATCCTTCTGCAGCCTTTTGGAAAAAGTTCTAGTTACTGAGCCATCTAGGGAACCTGGGTGGGTATGGGGTGTGAGGGCTGTCGGATGGGGATGGGGTCCCAGTGCTTCACGAGCCTCCCGCTGCCCTTCTGTGCCAGGGCCCAGAGGCAGCGGGGGTGCCCAGAATGGGGGCGAGGTGGGGGCTTGCCAAACCTCTGCGGTGCCTCCTGTGGCTGCGGGCGCGTCTCCGGCGCCTTGGGCAGGAGCAGCGCCGTCTGTGAATCCTGTGTCTGTAGCGATAGCGGCCTCTGTGGGTCCTTCCGTAGATGCGGACGTCCTCCGGCCTCAGCTCCTGCTCCTGCTTCTGGGCGTCGCTTTCTCGCTGCTGCCTGGTGTCCTGCTGTGGACTTTCACTGGGACTCCGTGGGCGGCACCGGACCATTGTGTTTGCAGGTCAGGAGGCTTAGGCTGAGGCTGCAGCAGACCTTGGGGGTTGGGGAGGAGGGCTCAGGCCTGCCCACCTGCTCTTGCTGTTAGTAGTGTTGGCTGGGTCTGTCAGCCACTCCTTGGGGACTTGTATATAAAGGGGGCCCCCACTGTGACTTGGCAGCCCCACCCCACCATTGTCCCCACCTTGGTCCCTTCTGTGAAAGCAACACAGAGCATGGCAGCCACCTCTCACCTTGCCCGTAAAACGTGTCCCTCATCCCCCCCAGCTGGTGGGAATCCACAAGTCATTCCCAAATCTTCCTCACTGCCTTTGCAGCTGTGCTGTGGTCTGGGGTTTTACAGAGCACAGGGGATGGGAGCAGGACTTCTCTGTCCACAGTTATCTAGTGCTTACTCTATGCCAGAAATTCCATACATTTACTCATTAACTGAGGCCCAAGAGGTTAAGTGACTTGTTCATGGTCACCGCAAATAAGGAACAAGGCCAGGCTTCAGAGTCCATGCCCTTGGCCCTCTGCCCCCTTCCCAGCCCCGGGGACACTTCCCTCCCCAAAATGAGTCGTCTTCCCTCCACCCATTAAAATCCAGAATCAGAATCACAGCAACTGCAGGGAGGATGTGGTAGACAGTTGAAAGCCTCCCTCCCAAAGACATCCACGCCCCAATCCCTGAACCTGTGAATGTTACCTTAGGTGCAGAAGGGATGTGCTGGATGTGAGTAACTTGAGATGGATGGAATCATCCTGGATTATCTGTGTGTGTTCAGTGTAATCACATGGGTCCTTATAAGATGCAAGAGGCAGGCAGGAGAGACAGAGGGATGTGAAGATGCTATGCCACTGGCTTTGAAGATGGAGGTAGGGGCCCTGAGCCAAGGTTTGCAGGTGGACTCCAGGAGCCGGGAAAGATGAGGAAGATGCTTCCTGAGAGCCTCCAGGACTTGTCCACACCTTGATTTTAGCCCCGTAAGGCTCATGATAAATGTGTTTTAAGCTATGAATTTTGTGGTAATTTGTTACAACAGCAATAGGAAACTAACACAGAGGCTTCTTTATCAGTGTTGTCAGATTCCCCCCAGGGCACTTGCTAAAAATATGAAAGCCAGGCCTTATTCCAGACCCTGCTAAATCAAAATCTCATGGCTAGAGCTTGCCCTGTTTGTAAAAAGCCTGCCCAGGGGGATCTGTGTTCAGCCATCCTGCTGAACTGGGTGTGGAACCAATCTAGTAGTGGGGTGAATGGGGCCATGGAAGCAAGTTCAACTCCCTGCTCAATGTCCTCACCTGCGAAGACGGGGCCATCAATACTGGCCTCACAAGTCTGGTGTGAGACCTGGATGGGGCGCCCGCAGAATCCCTGTGCTCCACGGTGGTCACTAAATGGAAGTCGTGACCAACCGCCACTCTTGGGTACTGGGTAGGTTCCTGGTCACTGATGAAATGCCCTGGGCTTTGCCACCACGAGTTGATTGTGACCCAGGCTCATGTCAAAGACCTGAGCATTCTCTTTGAGCCAAGGGGATGGAAGTGTTTTGTGAAACACCTTCACATCTCTATCATATGGGTTGAGTTACCTTGTTTCCTCAACTAGGGATGATATTGTACCTGAGAATTAAATGAGCTTCTGGTCAAGTTAATATCACTGTGCCCAGACAGAGCCATCTTTTTAAAGTGAGAATTTCAGCTTTGGGCACTTTGGGGATTGGTGGGACGTAGTGGACTGGTAAATTAAGCTGGTAAATGTTTACTGGCTCTCAGGGGTTAGGGGTGGTTGAGCAAGCCCTGATTTGTAGCATTTGCCAATTTCTGTGGCCCATTTCAAGCTGCCAGCAGAAAAATCACTGAGCGCAGAATTGGGGAGAGGTGTGTTCAGAAGCTAGCACGGCTTGGCTCCTGTGCCCACTGGGTAGGAATCTGTAAAAGGAGTGGCCGTGAGAGGCAGATTTGAGTTGGGACTTGGGAGTAGTCAGGAGTTTGGAACAAGATCCAGTGCAACAACCATCACTCACGTCCCCTCTTCCCAGCGTCCCCAAGCCCTCCTCTCCCTAAGTCCCTCAAGGCAAAGAGATGAGAGAGAAATTTTTTTTTCCAACATTTATTGACAGGCGGCGTTGTTCGTTAGCAGGCTCCTGTTCATTTCATTGGAACGGTGGCATGTTCAAGGTGTGGCAAGAGGGTCTTGAAGGCTGGTAATAGTTCAGGCAGGAGTGTGGTGGTCTTGCTGCTGTGCATTTACCTTCTTCTACACCTTATGATGGTGTAGCGGCGGCAGCACACTGCAGAGAACGAGAGAGAGGAAATTTCAGCACAGGCTGAACCCCCAGCTCCGCCCCAGCTCCCCAGCTCCCCAGCCCACACCCATAGGGTGGACCCTCTACCTCTCCTCCGCCGCCTCCGACAACATCGCCTCCTTCGTCTGCGACATCTTCGTCTCCGGGGGCGGCATCTGCTCCGGCTATGGCTGCGGCAACATCTGTATCTGGCCATGGTGATAGGTGGATTCGGCCTGGATGCTCAGAGCAGGGGCTACCACCTTGGTCGAGCCAGCCAACCTGTGAGCAGTTGGAACTTTGTGGGCTGTGAGCCAGGGGCCGACTCCTGGGCCTCTTATAGACGTGGGGAGGGC
Organism: Camelus ferus; assembly: GCF_009834535.1. NCBI lineage: Eukaryota > Metazoa > Chordata > Mammalia > Artiodactyla > Camelidae > Camelus > Camelus ferus. The sequence continues at coordinate 28,954,507 of NC_045713.1, read as the reverse complement.
CCTGGCCATTGTGAGGTCGCAGAGGCCTGGACCTCACAGACCAGGGCCAGAGCTGGCCTGCATCATGTCCATATATGGGCATGTGGGAAGTCCTTGGAGAGGGAGGGAGGGGCCGTGATGCGCTGGGGCCTCCATGTCACCGGCCGAGGGGAGACAAGGTGATTTCTCTGTAATGACTCACTCATTTGGGCAATTTCCAAAGTACTACTGAGCACCTACTATGTCAGATTCTGGGGCGGCCCCAGCATACAGTGATAAACAAGGCAGATATACTCCTGTCTAATAAATGTTGTAATCTAACTACAGGAAACATGACTGAAATTACCACATAGAGTAATTATAATTGTGAACAATGCTGAGGAGAGAAACTTCGGGTTTTTATGAGAGTGTATGTTGGGGGGGGGGCTTGACGTCAGGGGAGACCCTAGGAAAGCCTCCTAAGGAAGTGCTGGTGAAGTGAGGATGAGTCAGAGTTGGAGGAGGGAAGTTCATCTGGGAAGAGGGAACAGCTGGTGTGAAGTCCAGAGGCAGCACGTAGTGTGTGATTCCATTTATAGGAGGTATCCAGAGGGGGGAGTCCCTAGATGGATTGGTGGTTGCCCCAAAGCGGGTGGAACGCAGAATGACTGTTCGGTAGGTACGGGGTTTCCTTCTGGGGTGACGAACATGTTTTGGAACAAGAGAGTGGTGATGGTTACCCAATATTGTGAATGTACTCAATGCCATTGAATTTTCACTATAAAGCGAGGAGTTTTACATTACGTGAATTTTATCTCAATTGAAAAAATGTTCGGAAGCTGGACAGGCCTGCAGGAGCCAAAGGGAGGCCCAGGTGATGGAGCCGAGGGCGTGGGGGGGGGGGGCGGGCCAGACCACTCGTAGCTTTGTCTGACCTTCCCCGCATTCCCGTGAATTTTTGGGATAAAGAGGTCAAAAGTTAGAATTAGATTTGGTTGCTTATAACAGAAAACCAAAATAACTGACTTTTGGTAGAAGTTATGTTTCACTTAAGAAGTCAAGTGATTCAAATGGTCAGTAGATTGTCCTGTTTGGGGGATCTACACACTGGAGGATTTGGGGGTAATGGGCATCATGTTTGCCAACTGCTTTCATGTGACTCAGAGAAGGAACGTTAACAATGGGTGCATATCTACATAGAGCAGGAGGGAGAGGAGGGGAGGAAGAGAGGAGGGTGGAGTAAATGGAATAGAATGTTAATCGACCAGTCTGGGCGAAGGAGAGTTCTTTGCATGGTTCTTGCAACTTTTCTCTAACTTTGAAGTTTTTACAAGATAAATTATTAAAAAATTTTTTTTAAAAAGCAAAAGGAAGAGAAGTCAAGAGGAAGGCCTTCCTTGCAGGGCTGGTGTAGGGGCTCCACCCTTATCAAGGGCCCAGACTTCTTTCATCTTTCACCTCTGCCCAAGGCAAATGCTTGCCATCTTCAAAGTTGCCTCATAGTCCAGAATCAGGGCTGCCATGGACCATTGTGCAGGTCATGTACTGCTCAAAGCTCTGAGCCAAGGGATTGAATAGTGTAGGCCAGACCCAGCACCCATAGGCGTGCTTCTGCCGACGGGAGCTGTTGTTTTTCTAATTCAACTGCTCACAGTGGAAGTCTTTTTCTAATTTGAACAAAGGCACACCAAGGGCTAGCCTCAGCCCTGCTGGAAAATCAGCTATATCCACTGTCCAAGAAGGAAGAAGAAGAAGCGGGGGGGAGCTTCTGGGGGGGAGCAAAGAAGTCATAACCCTAGCGGGGAAGGTATAGCTCAGCGGTAGAGTGCATGCTTACTTAACATGCACAAGGTCCTGGGTTCAATCCCCGGTAGTTCCATTAATATGCAAACAAACAAACCTAATTATCACCTCTCCCCCTAAAAGGAGTCATAATCCTGTAAAGAGCTTTCACAGAGACCCCACCCAGCAACTTCTGATCCTTTGCCTTACGGCAAGAGCACCTGACCCGGATAAATCTGGGGTTCTTAGGAAGAAGAAGGGGGCCCGTGGCTAGTTTGTTAGTAGTCTTTGCCTCAAAGGGGATGTAACCAGAAACTCCCAAGACCCACCCCCCAACCCACAACGAGGTGGGAAAGCCATGGCTTTGAAGCTACAGTCCAGTAGGTTACGAGAGGCCCACACCTGGCGCCTAGCAGGTTGGCAAGGAAGTCTCACCTATGACTCATGTCTTGATCGATTTAAAATTATCAGCCCCCAATTCTGTGACACTTAAGACTTCCTGAAGATAACCTACACAGTCCCAGAGGAGCCCCGTGAGATGACAGAGATGGGGATTTGCCCTGCTTTGCAGACGAGGAATCTGAGACATGCAGGCCAGATCCCTCCCTCACTCAGTTGTTTATTACGACCTGCTCTGTGCCAGGCGCCCTTCTAGGTGGTGGGAATACAGCACGAGCAAGAGGGGCCAGACTTCTTGTCCCCACGAAGTTTGCGTTGCGTTCTTAGGGCAGACAGTATTCAAGTGAACAGACAAAGGAACAAAAGACTTTGAAGTTTATTACGAATATGCATAGAATCGGTTGATGTGACCCAGGCTGACTAGAGGGTTACTTTAGGGTGCTGGGGAGAGGCCTTCTTGAGAAGGCGACATTTGAGCTGAGAGCTGAGTGATAAGAAGGAGCCAGCTGTGCCAACATCTGCCCAGTGTGGATGTCCCCACTGGGGAGGGAGTGAGTGGCTCTGCTCCACACAGTCACTTGGGCCCAGGCGACCACAGTGCTGCCTTCAGGGTCACCTGGCTTCCAGTGCGCCCTGGACATCCCTATCCTGCCTCTGCACGGAGGGAGAGGGGATAAGGAGGGCGCCTCTGCTTCTTAACTGCATTGGCCTGGAAGTAACACACTCCACTCCTGTTCCCACGTCATTGGTGAGCCAGTCCCGTGACCCCGTGGATGCAAGGAAGGCGTAGAGGCCAAGCTCATGGGCTGCGTCTCCCAGCAGTGTCATGCTGTAGAAGGGACTGTGGCTCTTTGGGGTGCTTCTCTTCCCTCTGCCACAGAGCTGGAGGGGCCACAGCGGCTGGCAGGAACTGATAAAACAGGGAGATCTGAGAAAACCGCTCTGAGGCAGGGATGTGTGAGCTGAGACGTGGCTGGTGGGAGAGGCCCTGTTTGTTTGAGGACTCAGCAGGGAGGCAGGAAAAAGCTTGGGACGAAAGGAAGGCCCCTGTGGCTACAGAGGAGGAAGCAAGTCTTGGGCTTAAGGTTTAGTGGAGGAGACAGGCATTAATCAAATCATCACAGAAATGGATTGTACGTGCTGGCAAGAGGAGGCCTGAGATGGGGCAGTTCGGCCCGGTCTGGAGTCAGAGGACTGCGGTAGCCCCAGCAGTGCTGGGGTTTGTGGGTTCCAGCAGCTGGCTGTTACCCTAGATAATGCAGCACTTGCCACTAACTCATACTTACTGCGTTTATTATTTGTCTCCAAGCAGAATAGAAGTGCTGTGAGATCAGGAGCTTAGCTTTGCCCACTGTGGCAGTCCTAGCCCTGCACGTCATCAGTACACAAAAGAAATCCAAATATTTGTTGAAGAACTGAACGATAAATGGACGCTTTGTATGAGAAAATGCTTTCATTGTCTCTTCCAAATATGAAATCATGGTATCGTATTATGATTTTTTTTAACATTTTTTATTGAGTTATAGTCATTTTACGATGTTGTGTTAAATTCCAGTGCAGAGCACAATTTTTCAGTTATACATGAACATACATATATTCATTGTCACTTTTTTTTTTGCTATGTATTATGATTTTTGAAATGTCACACACCCTCTCCCTGGCTGCTGCCCCAGGCTGAGAAATCTTTGAGACTTCTGCCATCTCAAACACACGCTGACTCTCAGAGGGACATCCAGTTCTGTCCCCTGAGGTCCTGGTTGGTCAATCACATGGTGTGTCCTGCCCTCCCCCCACCACACATCCATGATGTCACAATGGCCACCCATCACCTGGATCAAAGGAAGATGTCACCAAAGAGATGAAGGGAGGGGAAGGGGCTACGTGCTCCCCTCTGCCTTCGGGAAGGATGGAGCCAGGCAGTTGATCCTCAGGGTAATAACGATTGGCAGTAGGAAGACAGCGCTTTAAATGTGCCGCTGCAGCCACAGTTCTGCAGCCAGGGGTCTGTCCTGAGGGAATTGCCGCACGTGTTCATGAAGGTGTGTGGAGGAGGGTTCTCACTGGAGCATTGTCTGTGGGAAAAAAATTGGCATTACATTACTGTTCATCTTAAGGAAATGGTCAGTTGTTACATCCATATTGCAGAACAGCTTTCGGCCGTTCAGAAGAACAGTATGGAGTGATGTGTGGACAGAGAGAATGTCCACGATGTATCAACACTAAGCAAGTCACTAAAATGTAGGATGTCATCTCATGTTTGTAAAAAGCTTTTTTATGTTCACACATGCATAGGGAAAAGTCCAGAATATAATATATTGACTTAGCAGTGAGGAGTGGAATCATGGAAGATTTCACTTTCTGTTTTATTCATTTTTGTATCACGGAATTTTTTACCTGTGTGAGGGCCATGGCTTTGCTAAATATTGAATGAGTTATTTCCATCATCAGAAAAAAAAATGGAAAATCATAATCCCCATTATCTTGTTATCTGAGCAACTGCTGTGATCCCATTGAGTTGTCAGGTTATTTTTTTCTTTAATAAACTTAACTTTGGGGAAAAGTGGAAAAGTTAGTTACAGAAAGCTCCCATCTACTTCTCACCCAGTTTCCCCCACTGTTAACGTTCTACACCACCATGCACATTTGTCAAAACTAAGGAACCAGCGCTGGTGCGTTACTATTAACCAAACTCCAGGCTCCATCTGGATTTCACCAGTTTTCCCCCTAACGCCCATTTTTGTTCCAGGATTCAGTTCAGGGTATCACATCCAGTTTTCCTTATTAGCAACATCTTATTTGGGATGGTGTGTTTGTCACAATTAATAAACACATTTTGATGCATTTTTTTTAGTAACTTTTTTTTTTAATGGAGGTACTAGGGACTGAACCCAGGACCTCATGCATGCGAAGCACGGGCTCAACCACTGAGCTTTATCTCACCCTCCCTGATGCATTATTATTAACTAAAGTCTATGCCTTATGCAGATTCCCTTAGTTTTTCCTTAATATCCTTTTTCTGTCCCAGGACCCCACCCACGATCCCATTTAATCATCATGCCTCCTGAGGCCCCTCTGGGCTATGACAGTGCTCAGACTTAATTTGTCTTTGATGATTTTGTGACAGTTTTCAAGAGTACTAGTCAGTTATTTTGCCGAATGCCTCTCAGTTAGGATTTGTCTGATGTTTTCTCATGATTAGATTGGGGAATTATGTGTTTTGAGGAGGAACAGCACAGGAGCAAAGGGCCATTCTCCTCGCTCCTAACCAGGGCACACGCTCTCAAGCTGACTCATCACGGCTGATTTTGACCTTGGTCACCTGGCTGAGGCACTGTTCCTCAGGTTTCTCTACTGTAGAGTTATTCTTTTTCTTCATCCATTTCATGCAATATTCTTTGGAGGGAAGTCACTCTGTGCAGCCCATATGTAAGGGCTGAGAAGTTATGCCCCACTCCCTTGAGGGCAGAGTATGAACATAAATTATTTGAACTTCATCCGCACTGGAGGTTTGTCTGTGCGCTCTCGTTTATTTAATCATATTTACATCAGTGTGGACTCATGGGTATTTCCTACTGTGGGCCATAACCCAATACTCCTTTGTTGAATTGCTCAAGTTGTTCCCGCTTTGGCCATGAGGAGCTTTTCAGCTGGCCCCCGTGTCCCTTTGACACGCCCCAGCATTGTGGGTTTCTGAGTGCCTCTTTACTTTCTGGCCCTGTGGGATGCCCCAGGCCCGTCTCGTATGTTTCCTGCTTTAGACCTAGAATCGGCCATTTCTCCAAGGAGCCCTGGTTCCTTTTCTTGGAGAACGGTGTTAGAAACCAAGACCTGGGTGCTGGGTGTGTGCATTGCTGTGGAATGCTGTTGCTTCTAGGCCCTCTGAGAAAAATGTGTGTCCGTTAATCTGTGTATGTATATAAATCTGTATTTCTACCTGTAGCCGTCTGTATCACCATTAAAGTGAACGTGAGTTCATGCTGATGTCCCCAACTCTAATTCACCCCCTCATGGATCACTCCAGCCTCTTCCCCTGCTTAGCTGTAACTTCCCACCCCAACAGTGGGAGACCTGGTTCCTATTATCCACCAGCCATTTTCTTTTCTTTTCTTTTCTTTTCTTTTCTTTTTTTTTTTAATTGAAGTATGGTTGATTTACAATATTGTGTTTGCTTCAGGTGTACAGCAAAGTGATTCAATTATACATATACATATATGTGTTCTTTTTCAGATTCCTTTCCATCATAGGTTATTACAAGACAGTGAATATAATTCCCTGTGCTCTACAGTAGGTCCTTGCTGTTTATCTATATATAGTAGTGTGACTAGCCGTTTTCTTAATCATTCAATTCTGGTATACATGCATAGCGGTTTTAGGATTGTTTACCTTTACCTGGATACCTTTCCGTTTATGAATTTATTGAGTTGGTAATCATTGAATGCCCTTTGTGCTGAGCACTGTTCTAAGCACAGTAAACAAAACCAAGATCCCTTCCCTCATGGAGCTTATATTCTAGTTCAGGTGATAGAGCAGTAAGTATGATCACTAAGCAGATTGTGTAGTATGTTGAAAGGAAAAGAGAAGAGTAGAGCAGGATGAGGATGGCTGGGCTTACAGGGGGTGGCTGGGACAAGTGGCAGTTCGGGGTGATCAGGGCAGACCTTGCTGATAAGGTGACATTTGAGCAAGTCCTGAAGGCAGTGAGGGAGACAGTGATGTGGATATTTGGGAAGCGTCTCCTAGGCAGTGGGAACAGCCAGTGCAAAGCCCGGGGGTGGGGCAGTATCTGCTGTGTTCAAGGAGCAGTAAGGAGGCCTGCGGCAGAGAGAGGAGGGGTTAAGGGGAAACGAGGTCACAGAGGTGGGGGGACTGCCACATTATGGACGGCTTTGTTGGCCACACAAAGAATCTGGCTTTTACTCTGAATTTACTGGGGACCACAGGTGTGACGTTCTCTGACTTAAGGGCCCCCCTGCTGCTGTTGGGAAGGGGGACAGGGGTGAAGGCAGAGGACCCAGTTAGGAGGTTGTGTCCGTCATGCAGATATGAGAGGTGATGGTGGCTCAGCCCAAGGTGGTAGTGGTAAGCGTGGTGAGGAGGGGTCAGATTCTGACCCAGTTTTGAAGATGGAGCTGACAGGTCTCACCAGCAGCCCTGAATGAGGGGAGCAAGAGAGAAAGAAGAGACAAGGACGGTTCCGAGGCTTCTGGCATGAGCACCTGGAAAGATGGGAGTTGCCCCAGGTGCTCAGATGGGGAGGCAATGAGTAGAGGAGGCTTGAGGAAGAAAGTCCAGAATTCACACATTTAAGCAGAGGTGCTGAGTGGGCAGTTCAATACCTGAGCCTGTCATCTGGGCTGGAGGTGATACATCAGGGCGTTGTCAGTGCTTAAATCGTGAGACTGGATGAGATCGCCGTCTTCGTTTCCCTATAGCTGCTGTAACAAAGTGCCACACACTTCAAAGCTTGAAACAACACAACTGTATTATCTTACACTTCTGCAGGTCAGATTTCCAAAATCGGTCTTATGGGGCTAAAGTCAAGGTGTCCGGAGGGCTGTAGTCCCCTCTGGAGGCTCCTGGGGAGAATCCATTCCCTTGTCTCGCGCAGCTCCTGGCCGCCCACTTTCTTTTACTCGTGGTGCTTTCTTTCCTCTTCTTCAAAGCCAGCAGCGTAGCGTCTTCAGATCTCTCTGACTCTACTTATCCTGCCTCCCTCTTCCCTTATCTGGGCCCTTGTGACTGCACTGGGCTCAGCTGGATCACCCAAGATAATTGCCCCATCTCAAGATCCTTAATTTAATCATATTTGTAAGGTAACATGTTCACGGATTCAAGGATAGGATGTGGACATCTTTGGGGGCCCAATACAAGCACCGAGTGGGTGAGTGGAGATGGAGACGAAGACCGTCCCAAGCACTATGCCTGGGGCACCCAGTGTTAGGAAGCTGGGGCTCTGAGGAGCAGCCAGGGAGGTCTGAGGGAGCCAGGAGAGTATACAGGGGCCTGGAGAAGGGGCACTGGGGAGGAGGGGAGGAGCGGCTGCGTTCTCCGTCAGAGGCAGACAGAGAATTCGCCCATGGAGCCAGCAACGTGGCGGATGCTGGTGACCTTCAGAAGAGTTCGTGTGACTGGTTGGGTGGGGAGAGCCTCATGGGAGTGGGGTTTAGAGAGGAGAGGAGAGGAGAGGAGTCAGAGAGTGGGTACTTCCATGGCCAAGGGGGACGGGAGAATTGGGATGGAGCTGGCAGAGGAAGTCGGGCCGGGACAAGGCTTACTTGGGTTTGGTTTGGTTTTGAGATGGGAGAATAGAATATGATTGTTTTCTGGTAGGAATGAGAATGAAAAATAGAGACTGAGGAGAGGGTGGCTGGGCCCCTGTCCCAGAGCAGGCGGGAGGGAGGGGCTTCCGCAGGACACAGGTGCTGGGGCTGGCTCTCAAGGAGCGGGAGGGGAGGGGCTGCGGTGGGCTGGTGCAGTGTGAGTTCCCTGCCAGAGGCCTCACTTGCTCAGTGAAGGATGCAGATCGCAGGTTGAGCCTGCTAGCACCGCTGCCAGGCCTCTACCTGGCTTTCCAGCTTACTGGTCAGGAAGGATTACTACCCTCTTAACAGTCAAGGCAAATGAGGCTTGGGTTTAGGGAGCTCCCAGGTCTCACAGAGTCAAGGTTCAGGCTCAGACTGAGTCCAGCCCCTGCCCTTGGTTCTGCGCCCACCTGTCCCTCCTGCCACCAGGACCCAGGTGCCCGCCTAGATCTTCCTGCTTTGGAGCGGCAGGGACTCCTCTTAGAGAACCGCTGCCCAAGACAGGGAACTCCACCACCTGTTAAATGCATGTATCTTCTAAGACAGTTGTTACTTAGCAAATCAGGACAATCTTGTTTAAATGAATTCATACCATTCAGAGAGAGGTGAAGCAGACAGCAGTGGTCCCGATTCACCAGCCCTTCTTCCTGGGGAGCTGGCTGAATAGTTTGGTGGATCCTTCCAGACCTTTGCCGGTGTGTTCATGTTCTCTCTCTCTGTCTCTCTCACACACGCACGCACACACACATACACACACACGAGATTGGTTGTCTTTAGAAAGAATAAATAAGTAGACCCTACCCCATTTCTGTAGCTTACTTGTGTTCACTTAATCACGTATCTCAGCAAAATTTCCATAGGCATTATTGCCCTGAGCAGTTCCACGTGCATAAACCCATCCCCTCAATCAGGGTCAGCCAACAGAGAAATAACACAAGCCACAAATGTGGGGTGTGTGTCATTTTTAATTTTCAAGGAACCACCTTAAAAAAAAGAAATGAAGAAACAAGTGAAATTCATTTTAATCTTTTCATTAACCCAGTATGTCCAAAATATCATTTTAACATGCCATCACGATAGAAATGGTGAGATAATTTACATTCTTCTGTTTGTACCAAGCCTAGGTAATCCAGGTAGATTTCCCCTCCCTGCGCATCTCAGTTCAGACAAGTCACATTTCAGGTGCTCACCTGCCATGCGGAGCTCACGGCTCCCATGTTGGAAAGTGCAGCCCGCAGTGATGAGCTGAGAGCTCTTATGGATGGGCAAGGACTAGGTGACAGGTCATCACAGCCCTGCTGGCCAGAGTCGGAGCCAGCCTCAGAGTCCATTGGCAGGGGCTGGCTGGACACCTACAGCTGGTGAGTTGGAATGCTGTGCTCTGAGAATCCTCCCATGGAGGGTGGGCTCCGTGTGTTGCGAGAGCGGCTTTGCACTTAAAAAAAAAAACATTAAAACATCCATCAGAGAAAACATTCATTTGGGGGTTAATTTATTTCTTTAAATTAATTGTTTATTTTTAGAGCAGTTTCAGGTTTATAGATAATTGATCAGAAAGTGCAGGAAGTTCTCATATACCCCCTTTCCAACCCCTCCCTGCCCCCCCCCACTGCCTCAGTTTCCCCTGTTATTATTATCATTGGTGTGGTACGCTTGTTACAACTGATGAACCAATATTGATACATTGTTATTAACTACAGTCTGTGGCTTCTATTAGGGTTTTGACAAGAGACATGTGTCCACCACTACAGTATCACACAGAATAGTTTCACTGCCCTAAAAGTCCCCAGTGCTTGGACTGTTCATCCCCCCACCGATCCCTCACCCCAGCAACTACTGATCTCCTTACTGTCCTCAAGTTTTGTCTTTCCCAAAATTTTACATTATTTTTGAAGGAATACATAGACCCAATCTTGCAGGTATATTCACCAAATATTCAGAGTAGATGGGTTGAAATGAGCGGTCCTCACTTTTAATTTTGTGTGGGTGGGTCTCTATGAGTCACTTTTAAAGAGCACGCACTCATTAAAATGTTAAGGAAGTCTCTCAGGCATGCAAATTATCTCATCTCCAATCGCTGGCTTAAAACATAAAATGTTTGAGGTAGATCAGAATTCCCCCTTCAACTTCTTCTTTCCCCACCTTTCTCTTTCTCTCCCTGAATATTGGTGTCTCTCATCCCTGGGCCCATCTTTAGATCCATACGTGTCTGTTCCCACCCAGAACATCTTTGGGTGCTGAAACTTTTGGCTGGCCTCATACCATATGTATCTCGTAACTTGCCTTGTTTGTGAGGTTATGTGTGTGAGACTCACCCCTGTGGACACACGAGGGTGCAATGAGTGGTACTGAGCCCCCATTGCACTGTGGACACTGCCTTTTCGCTCCTGTCTTCATTTCCTCGTGATGGACACGTAGGCTGGTTCCAGTTCTCTTTGTGATCAGACTTGAGGATTACTCTGGAACGCATTCGGGGCACTAGCAGCTCTCAAACTTCAGCACACATCAGAATCACCTGGAGGGCTTGTGAAAACACCCATTGCTGGCACACAACCCAGGGGTCTGGGTTGGGATTTTTGGTTTTTCAGTTTCTCTGGGGCGGAGCCTGTGGATCTGCATTTCTAACAAGTTTCCAGGTGATGCTGATGCTGCTGGTCTGGGAGCCACAATTCTGAGAGGCCCCGCAGGGGAGTGTGGGATTGCTGGATAGGCCGGTTTTGAACTTGACCCCAGGTGCTAACTGGTTTTGCAGGATACTTGTTGCGCTTCTCACACACACACACACACACACACACACACACACACACCTGCTGTTCTCCGTGTCCTAAGAGACGTTTGGCATTATCGGTCTTTATCTTTTTTACCAGTCTGATGGGTGGCTTGCTTTTCTCTCCTTTTTCTTTAGTTTTTTAAAACCAAACTTCTTAGATTTATAGGAAAGCTGTCAGGGTAGTACAGTGAGTTCCCATAAATCCCCTCACCCAGTTGCCGCATTGTTCACATCTTACATCACCACGTGACATTTATGACAGCTAGACACACAGTGTTGGGACATCCCTGTTAACAATACTACAGACTTCCTTCAGACTTTAAGTTTTTCCACCAATGTCCTTCTTCTGGTCCAGGATCCAAACCAGAATTCCACATTGCTTTTAGTATTCCTTTTAAAATTAATATAATAATAAGCAAACGTGGGGGAACCCCCACAAGTGCAGATGTGTTCAAGTGAGGAGTGAGGAAGGGGCAGTGCTTTGGGGCCAGGGGCTTGGCTTCCTTGGTCCTCTCCAGCCAAGGGGCTCTTTCCGTGGCTGGCTGGCTGGGACCAGGGCTTTGTCATCCCCACAGGACCTGGGGTGAGTGGGCTCCCAGTAGACTAGAGGAATCAGCTTTTAGATCTTGGGGACCTAGGAGAGGTGGAGGGAGGGGACTCAGGGTCCCCTGTGTAGGAGGCCACGGCGGGGGATGAGGCTTGGAGGGGCTGGACTTGGAATCCAGGTCTTTCACTCCTGTTGTAAAGGTGGGGCCAGCACGGTGCTGGTGCTGGCGCCGGTGCAGGGAAGATGGCAGGGTGCATGGGCCTCCCGGGGCTCCCATGTGGGGGGACCCTCGGTAAACAAAGATTCACACAAATACATACGTAAAATGAGTTACCGATTGTCTTAAACGGCACAAAGGAAAAGGTCATGGTTGTAAGAGGGAGATTGAAGGGAGGACCTAGTTTAAATTGGGGGGGGTGCAGTGTGGGAGCTGTCTCTGATAAATGACATTTAAGCTGAGACCCCCACAGGGAAGGTAGGAATTGGCTGGGAAAACATAGAGAAATGTGTTCTTGACCTTGGAGCAGCCCTGAGGAGGGAGAGAGTTTGGGGAGTCAGAGGATGTACAAGAGGACCAGCAGGCTGGGGTGCAATGAGGGAACTTGGCACAGGTTGCCAACGGACCTTGGACAAGCCACCTGCCCCTTCTCTAGTCTCCCACCCATCCGGAGGTGTGGGCAACACCTTGGCCTCTTGGGTTGGACTTGGAGGTACCAGACTGCTGCTACCCAGAACTTCGCAACCCTAAGTCCCATGGGCCCCCACAGCTGGCCTGAGACCAACCGCCCCCCCTGGCCCCACACACATCCACCTTCACCTCCTCCACTCTGCATGCTGCAGACACCCAGGATCCTGAGGGCCACCTGGCCAGCCTTCCAACACTGCAAGGTGTCCCAGCCTCAGGACCTTTGCACTGGCCATTCCATCTGTCTGTAACACTCTGGCCCACAGCTTTGGCTGGCTGCTTCTTGTCATACAGGTCTTTGGTTCTTCAGAGAGGTCTTCCCTGGCCTCCCTCTCTGATGTTCTTCCTCCTCCTCATCTTTGTACATCTCCCTGTTTCATTTGTCATACCCCTGATATGATCTGAAGTCATCTTTATGTGTTTGCTGTTTACTCCTAGACCTTGTCTGTCTTGTTCACATCCCTGGGACCCAGTGCAGGGAGCAAAGGTGTACTCTAAATGCTCATTAAATGAACCCTCTCTGTTCCCTCCCTTGTTCTCCATGGTTACAAGTCACCTGTATTCTCTCCCAGGGAACACTCCTTCCAGGGCCATCAGAGATTCTCCCCCTCAACTCTTTGGGGGTCATAGACAACTTCTCAGAGAATTAGAAGAAAGCCACAGCCTTTGCTGCTAGCACTAACATACATGTTCAAGGTGGTACCAGCTCCTCTGCCACCCAGCCCTGCAGTTCTGGGAAAGGGCACCCGAAAGGGACAAATCAGATCAACAAACGTGTGCCAGGCATCCAGGAAGGAATGAGGCAGGCCCTGTGCTCCAGACATAGGCTCCTCAGTGCACTGACCGTGATGGTGCTCAGGGCTCTCCTCCCAGGGGGCGTGACATCAGGGTCACACAGCAGCCTCTGGACTTGGGGAGGGAGATGGAGCGAGGCTGCAGTTGTCTACACCTAGAGGCCTTCATGGAGGTGTGGACCTTTGAGTGGGGCTTTGAGGGGTAAATAGGTGTTCACAAAGTGAGGAAGGTTAGGACATTCATTAGGTGCTAGATGTATTATTCATAAAAACCTCACTGCAAATGAAAACCAGTTGTCTCCTTTGTCAGACTGCCCAAACATGATTGCTGAGGAACTCCGGCTGACCCCACAGAGCAAGTGAGTTACTCAGAGCCAAATAATTTCAAAAAGCAGAATTAGAAAATCCTCTGAAAAATTATTTTTTACTCAAAAAAAAAATGTTTAATGTAGTTCACAGGCTTGCTGTGATGTGGAGTAGGGTCTCCTCAAGACGTCATGCCAGGGCCTCTGAGGTCTTAAAACAGCTCTGGGCAGCCAGAGAGGAAGACCTGTTGGCAGTCTTGTGTGAAGCTAAACATACACCTACCTTATGACCCAGCAGTCTCACCTAGGTATTTACCTAAGAGGAAAGAAAGCCTCTGTCCACACAGAGACCTGTATACACATGTTCACAGCAACTTTGTTCCTAACCGCCCCACACTGGAAACACCCCAAATATCCATCAGCAGGAGGCTGGATAAACAAATTGAGGTACATCAGTGACACGTCTCAGCAGTAAAACGGAGCAGACTCTCCATCATGCAGCATCTCACATGACCCTCACCCACGTCACAATGGGCGAAAGAAACCAGACGAGAAAGGCTCAAACCATGACTGACTGCTTTGTACACAGTTCACAAACAGACACAGGTAACTGGTATTTCTAGAAGGCAGGGCGGCGGTTAACTCTGCTGCAGGTGTAGCGGGAAGGGGCGCAAAGAAACTTTCTGGGAGGCTGGGTACGCCCTTGATCTTGATTCGAGTGGTGAATGTCTAAAAAAAACTCATGGAGCTGGACGCTGACAGTTGGTACAGTTCATCCACTTCATGATGTAAATGTTACTCCTCAAGAGAAGCAGAAGCAGCCCTGGTACCCACTGCACCCATGGCCCGGGACGATAAGGCACTTGTGTGGCAGGAAAGAGAAACTCAGCCGCCAGCCAGGGCTTATTTTCACTTTCCCGCCTGGTCTGCGGTGTGCGGCGGTGCAGCTGCTGGTGCGCCGCTGGGGCAGGGGAGGCAGGCGCGTGAACCAGGTCCCCAGGGGAGGGCTGCAGGGAGCCCGAGAGGGCCAGGAGGTCCCGAGATCGCCTCCTCCGTGTCCTTCAGGCAGCGCCTCTGCTGGGACTCACTCCAGATGCGGCCTCCGTTTCCCCTAATCCCCTCCTCCGTGCTCTGTGTATCCACGTTGCGGGCTGTCAAAAAAAAGGACGCAGAAAACGTGAATGATTATGAGCCTCTGGGTTTTTTTTAATTAAAAATTTTAAAACATCAGCCATGAAAAAACGAAATTTTGCCATTTGCAGCAACATGGATGGACTTGGAGGGCATTACACTAAATGAAATAAGTCAGACAGAGAAAGACAAACACTGTATATCACTTATAGATGGAATCTAAAAAATACAGCAGGTCGGGGGAAGGTATAGCTCAGTAGTAGAGTGTGTGCTCAGCATGCACGAGGTCCTGGGTTCAATTCCCAATACCTCCATTAAATAAATAAACACATAAATAAACCTAACTACCCTCCCAACAACAAAAATAAATAAATAAAATTTTTAAAAATTAAAAATACAACAAATAAAAATACAACGAATATATCAAAAAAGCAGACTCACAGATACAGAGAACAAACTAGTGGTTACCAGTAGGGAGAGAAAAGAGGGGAGGGGCAAAATAAGGGAAAGGGATTAAGAGACACAAATTATTATGTATAAAATAAGCTACAAGGACATATTGTACAACACAGGGAATGTGGCCAGTATTTTATAATAACTATAAATCGAGTATAAACTTTAACAATTGTGAAGCACTATATTGTATACCTGTAACTTATGTGATATTGTACATTACCTATACCTCAATTAAAAAAAAAAGGACTAGAAGAAAGAAACCCACATTAGGTCCAAATATGTTCATCTGAGAAGAGAGAAAAGTGTGGAATTTGTATTACACTGAGCTGTTCCTCTTGCTTTTCCCAGAAGTTTGGATTAAAGGGAGGGAGAAGGTGAGCCCTTCAGTGTAGCTGCCTGGTCCAGAAAGCCCTCGGGATCCTTGTCCTCATCCCCTGTTTAAAGGTGAGGACACTGAGGCTGGCCCACACTGTGTCTTTTCCCCAAAGCTCCCATTTTACAGATGGATCAACTGAGGCTGAGGGGCATGGACTGACTTATCCAAGGTGAGGGCCAGCTAGGGGAATTTGAGTCTGATGTTCTTTTCATTCCCTGGGGGGAGCCGGGCGCAAGGGGAGCTGTGGCCCCACCCCCTCAGTCACCTCTCTCTTCCCTACAGCCTGGGAAGGCATGGCCTGAAATTCAGATGATGGCCCTTTGGCTGTCAGGACGAAGGGGGGCCAGCAGCCATCCCTGCCCCTGCCTTCCGGACCAGCGGGAGGCCTCCCTTGCTTTCCTGCTGGGATAATGGGCGGGGGTCAGTCTGCTCTGGGCAGGCAGGAAGCCAAGTAAACACTGAGGCTCTGCTGCCTGGACAGGTACTGCCACTCGTCCCTCCCGGAATTTTGGACCAAAGGACGCTGCAGAGGGAAGGAGAGGAAGCCACTTATGGAGTCAAGTGGAAACTGGACAGGCATGTTTAGCCCTCTGAGCCTCAGTTTCCTCACCTGGAAACAGGGCTGATAAGAGCAACCTTTAGGTTCCATGTAAGGATTAGGAACATCACCAGAGTAGGGCCTGGCTTGTGCACTAAAAGGCAGTAGAAGGTGGTGGTTATAGCTGGGGCTCTGGAGCAGGGCTGCTCTGGTTCACATCCGAGCTCTACCCTAACCAGTCTTGTGAGCTTGGGCACAGGACTTAACTTCCCTTCTGGGCATCCAGTTCACACTCAGCAGATATTTACTGAGCGCCTACAGTATGTGCAGGGACTCCTAGGCCTCGGTTTCTCCATCTGCCAAATGGGGATAACAATTCTGCCTCACAGGGTCATGGGGAGGATTAAATATCACTGTGCCTGTGAGCACTTGGTTTGCTATTCCAGGAGCAGCAGCCCTCCCGCAGTGGTGGCCCGATGACCGGTGGGCAGGGAGCCTGGGCTTGGCCTGCGTGGCTTTCAGAATCAGGCCTCTCTTCTCCCTGGCCGGTCAGGGTCCTGAAACTCCGTGCTTGGGCCACCCGTGCCCTCTCATTGCTCAGCTTCCACCCCTCACTGGGGTCACTTGTCCAGGGATGCTTTCTCCGTAAAAAAGAAAAAGTAAAGCCATCTATTGTGGCTGCATTTGGTATGAAGATGGCTGTGATGCAGGCTGGAGTCTTTGTTACATATTCATTACCACCAGTTTTGTTTTTCCCTCTTACTTTAAAAACACTCAAATTTAAAACAGTTCAGTAGGCCCCCAAGAGTATTCTGGCCCCGGGTGCTGCTCCCGCTGAGCCCAGTGGGGAGGTCGGCCCTGCTCAGGCTTTTCCAGACCATAGATCACCTCCTCACCTCCTCCTGGGAGGCCTCCATTGCAGGGCTGGAAACCGGGCCCAGAATTTTCCAGGGAACAACATTCCCTCTGTGGAATCCCACCCAGCTTTACGCCATCACCCCTGAAACGTGCTCTCTCCACTCCTTTCCCGAGGGAGCAGGGTCGAGGCGGTGGACAGGGCTTGCGGAAGCCAAAGCCACGACAACAGACCTCCTAGCAGCTGGGGACGGAGGCCTCCTGCATGCCTGCTCGCGGGTCACCCTCACATCCAGTATTTCATTTAACCCACTGGTCACCTTGTTGGACAAATGAGGCAGCTGAAGCCAAAAACCAAAGAACTTGTCAAAGGTTACCCAGTGAGGAAGATTCAAAATCAGGCTGGCTAAGCAAGGGATCCCCAAAAGTTTTTGACCTCCGTCCCCGTATCAGTATAAAACACCAGCAGGAGCGCCTGTGTGTACTTGGTAATAAATCACACTGTGCTGTATTCTTTCCTCGGGCTGCTGTAACAAATGACCACAGACTGGATGGCTTCAACTGCAGGAATTTCTTCTCCCATGGTTCTGGAGGCCAGAAGTCTGAAACCAACGTGTCCTCAGGGCTGGTTCCTCCCGGAGGCTCTGGGGGAGAATCCCCAGGTCTCTCTCCTTGCTTCTGGTGGCCGCTAGACGTCTTTGGGGTCCCTTGGGTTGTAGATACATCACTCCAAGCTCTGCCTGCATCTTCACATGGCCTTCTCTTTTCTTATAAAGACACTTGTCCCTGGAGTTAGGCTCACTTGAGTCCAGGATGATCTCATCCTGAGAGCCCTTTTTTTTGCAGTCTTTTTTTTAAGTACAGTCGGTTACAATGTGTCAATTTCTGGGGTACAGCACAATGTCCTAGTCACGCATATACATACATTCGTTTTCATATTCTTTTTTCATTAAAGGTTATTACAAGATATTGAATATAGTTCCCTATGCTATACAGAAGAAATTTGGTTTTTTTTAATCTATTTTTGTGTGTAGTGACTAACATTTGCAAATCTCAAACTCCCAAATTTATCCCTTCCCACCCCCTTTTCCCAGTAACCCTAAGATTGTTTACTAAATCTGTGAGTCTGTTTCTGTTTTGTAGATGAGTTCATTAGTGTCCTACTTTTTTCTTTTTTTGATTCCACATATGAGTGATATTATATGGTATTTTTCTTTCTTTTTCTGACTTCACTTAGAATGATGATCTCTGGGTCCATCCATGTTGCTACAAATGGCATTATTTTATTCTTTTTTATGACTGAGTAGTAAAGTAGTCCATTGTATAAATATGCCACAACTTCTTTATCTAGTCATCTGTCAATGGACATTTAGGTTGCTTCCATGTCTTGGCTATTGTATCTAGTGCTGCAATGAACATTGGGGTGCATGTATCTTTTTGAATTAGAGTTCCCTGCAGATATGTGCCCAGGAGTGGGATTGCTGGATCATATGGTAAGTCTATTTAGTTTTTTGAGGAATCTCCATCCTGTTTTCCATAATGGCTCCACTAAACTACATTCCCACCAGTAGTGTAAGAGTGTTCCCTTTTGCCCACACCCTCTCCAGTATTTATCGTTCATGGACTTTTGAGTGATGGCCATTCTGACTGGTGTGAGATAATACCTCATTGTAGTTTTGATTTGCACTTCTCTAATAATTAGCGATATTGAGCATTTTTTTCACGTACCTACTGACCATTTGTAGGTCTTTGTTAGAGAATTGCTTGTTTAGGTCTTCTGCCCATTTTTCGATTGAGTTTTTGTTTTTTTTTTGTCATTAAATTGTATGAGCTGTTTATATATTCTGGAAATTAAACCTTTGTCAGTCACATCATTTGCGAATATTTTCTTCCATTCTGTAGGTTGTCATTTTGTTTTGCTTATGGTTTCCTTTGCTGTGCAAAAGCTTGTAAGTTTAATTAGGTCCCACTTGTTAATTTTTGCTTTTATATCTATTTCCTGGATAGACTGCCCTAGGAGAACATTGCTAAGATTTTTGAGAGCCTTAATTACATCTGAAGACCCTATTTCCAAATAAGGTCGTCTTCACAGGTTTTGGGGGTTAGGACAGAGACATATCTTTTTCGGGGCCACTATTCAACCCACTCCACGCGAGATGCAGACAAATGCCAAAAGGACTCAGAAGCAGCTGTCTGAAAAATGACAAGGCTATGAATAATAGTGATATCTTAGCATATGGCCCAGTGTCAGGCACAGAGTGGGTGCTCAAAGCTATATATGTTTATCTACTTAAGAGAAAATGTTTGTCTCAGAGAAAACATTCAAGTGCTCTGGTTTTGCCCAGTTCAGAAGTTTTAGCCAACACCAGCAGGTCTGAATGCAGCTGGGACCCTTTCTCATGGGACTTGGTTGAAAACACCTTTGGTCTCCTTTTCTGCTTGGCAAACAAGCACTGTTCCAGCTTCAGGTTGGTACAGGCCCCTCCTGTGACACTTTACCTGCAAATGGACCTTTGTTTGCCCAGCCTCAGGCCTCTACTCCTGCCTACACGATGCCCCTGCCTTCAACCCATCGGCTATTGGGAATGTGTTTTATAAAAACACTCGCTCTGTTCACCTGCAGCCCTAAGAAGACTTGGCCTGTTCACTGCCACATCCTCTCACCTAGAAAAGAAGCCAGACACAGACATTTGTCCATTGAATAGCTGAGACCTCTCCCCCTGCCCACCTCTCTGACTCTGGCCCCCACCCACCCCCTCACCCATTATGTATTGCCCCCTTTCAGTTCCTGGAATTGCAATCACATTCCTGCCCCAGGGCCTTTGCTGGGCTATTCCCTTTGCCTGGAATGCCCTTCTAATCACTCAGATCTTAGCAAAATGTCACAGGCCTGCCCTGCCCTCCCAGGCACAGCACAGCCTTTCCCAACCTACTCACATTCTCTGTCTGCCCCACACCAGGACCGTCCAGCCTCCTCGCCTGCCCACCTGCGCCAGATTCCAGTGCCCTTGAAAGCAAGGATGTTGACATGTTCACGGCTGCAGCCCCAAGTCAGAAATGCTCAGAAAAGAATGTGTTCAATGCATGGTTACATTGTTACTATAAACCAGAGGGCTTCAAAGGATGGAGAATTCCCTATAATTGTGGCAAAACATGGTCCCTGGGAAAGCATTTCGCATTGTGTCCATCAGATCTTCCGTGGGGTGGGCACTCCCCAAAGACTGAGCTGCATCACTTTATTTTAGCCACTGATTAATGCATCACCTGCCCTTGTAGTCACTCTTCCTTTCCATCCGCATTTCACTCAACTTGCGGTTAAACAGAGGCCAGGCTTTCTGTGCTGGTCCAGGACACTAAACAACATGAAGGCCTGTCTCGGTCATTGGGTTATTTGGATCTTATAGTGCCAGGCATACAGTGGTGCCTCATTAATGTTGGCCACTTGGAGGTAGGAAGTCACATCCTTTCAGCAGTTCTGTCTGTGGCACCCTGGGCTGGTGATGTTCCCTCTCTGAGCCCCAACTTCCTAGTCTATGAAACAGTGTTCATAAGGCCTTCCCTGGAATCCTTTTATTTTTAATTTATTTTTATTGAGGTAAAATTGGCTTATAACATTAGATGTTCCACGTGTAAAACATTGTATTTCTGTTTCGTTATATCCTACAGCACGCTCACCACCAAAAAATGTAGTTTCTGTCCCTCACAATTGATCCTATTTGCCTGTTTCTACCCCCACCTTCCCCTCTGGTAACCGCCACTCCATTCTCCATAACTACGCGTTTGTTTTTGTTTGTTCATTGGTTTTGTGTGTGTGTGTTGTTGTTTTTTAGATTCCACATATGAGTGAAATCATCTGTTTTTCTCTGACTTACTTCACTTAGCGTAATACCCTCAAAGTCCATCCACATCGTCACAAATAGCAAGGTTTTCTCTTCCCCCACCCCACATTGGAATTTTGAACGAGTGACAGCAGGGATTCTCAGCCAGGCTGCAGACAGCCCAGGCTTTACAAATCTCGTCCAGTCTCCACCCCTCCAACTAATTGGATCAGTCTGGGGTGGGGCGGCCACATCTGTTTGTTTTAAAAGTTCCTTGGGTCTATGATAGAGTATCATTTGGCGATAAAAAAATGAATGAAGTTTTGACACTTGCTGCAACACGGATCAACCTGCATGGAAGAAGCCAGACACAAGAGACCGCATTTTGTATGATCCCATTTATAGGCAATGTTTAAATAGGCAAATCCGTAGAGACAGAAAGTAGATTAGTGGTTGCCTAGTGTGGGGGAGGGGAGATGGGGAGGGGCTGTAAATGGATGCAGGGTGTCTTTTCGGGGTGATGAAAATGTTCTGAAATTGATGTGGTGATGGTTGCACAATTCATACACTAAAACCACTATTTTTTTTTCTGCAGACACTAAAAACCACTTTAAATGAGTGAAGTATATGGTATGTGGGTTGTATCTTAATAGAGCTGTTATTTAAAAAATTTCCAGAAGAGAAAAACTTCTCACCATGGCTGAGAACCACAGAGCTGGGGCAGGTGAGCACGGAGGTTCCGGCATCCACAGGCCCCCAGGGGCAGAGGAAGCTGGGGTGGGGTGGGTGCCGTGTAATTCCAAGTGTGGACTCTGGCCTCTCCTACAGTTCTATTAAAATACAGATTCAGGGTGGGGGGTCCACCCCTGCATCCGATGCTGTGGAGAAATGGGGCTGGGAATGTGAATTTTAACCTCCATGTGAAAGGACTAAACCCTCTGGTTTAAGACAACTGTGTGCGAGTGAGGGGGCCGAACTACTGAGCATTACAGATCTTCAGCCCAGAAACTGCATGCTGCCGGGGGGTCGGGGGTCGAGGACCCCTGGGCCCTGGGGACACAGGACACAAACCATGAGTAACCCTGTGAGAAATCAGCTGAGTGGTAACAAAGGATTGGAGGAGAAATAAACTAAAGCTAAAACTGTCTCATTTTAAATGACCCTCAATACCTCACTTAGTTCCTAGTAAGGGGCCCTTCCCCCACTGAAAAAACAGATCCTAACATTTGGGAAAAGAAGGCAGCCTTTGCATTTTGGGTTTTTTGGGGGGAATTTTACACGTGTGCATGCTGGGGTGGAGGCCGTCAGACTGAGGCAGGGAACATGCAGTCCCAGCGGCTCCCACGGGCCCTGCACACCAACACCTCTCCATATATAGGTCCCCCTGGGATCAGACTCTGTCACCAGAGTCCCTCTCCCGTTCATCATATGAATAGCGCTGATCTGAGCACTCCTGTACGTGCCTTTTGACAACCACACAACTGCATTGCTCTTGGGCGCCAGGACTCAGAGGTGGGGTTGTGGGATCATAGGCCATGCATGCGTCCAGCCTCAGAAGATGCTGCCAGACAGATTCCCACAGTGTCATATCGACTTCACCTCCAGCGGCAAGCAGTGGCTCTCTGTCCTCAACACACAGGCCGTGGGGTGGGGGTTGGCACCCATAAGACCTTTCTCAAAGAATCCCTGGTCTCAGGGCCTTGACCACCAGCTCCCACCTACAATATCAGGAACTCGAGGTGGGGCCCAACCCCTCAGGGGCTGCTGGAGCTTGTCCACGTGAGAGCCGCTGCCCACAGCTTCACGGTGAGGACGAGGGCTCTGCCCCTCACTCGCTGCATCACCTTGATGTGGTTCTTAACCTGTCAGGCCTCAGTTTCCTCATCTGTGGTAACCATACCTACCCCACAGTCTGATTTCAAGAATTATAATGAGCTAATGTCTGGACAGTCATTGGAACTGGAAACGGTCCTTGGCGCCCAGCTAGCACTCAACAAGTGGTTGTAAAACTAAAAGACCGATCTATGCCTGGCCCAAGGGAGTGGGTACCAACGTGGCCTGCTGTGTCAGTGCCCTGTGACTATTGGTTAAGTGACACACAGAGAATGTGCTGCTGCCTTCTTGGCCCTGGTCCAAGGGAAAGGTCAAGTCTGAGGGGCTTCAAGGGATGTGTGTGGGGTCGGAATGGGGCAGGGCCATCACCCTGGATATTCATGGAAAGGGCAGCTCCAGACCCTTGTCTCTGGAGAAGTAGCTGCACAGCCAGGTCCCTCTCTCTCGAGGGGCCTGAAGTGCCGCTAACACCTTTCTCTGGTTCCACTTCAGTTTCTTGGAAAGTACTTACCTTTCCTACTTTGGCTCCCTCCCCTCAACCCCACCCAGGATCTGGGCACCAGAGGCGCCAGGCATCTTGAACATTGTCCAAGGCTGACAGATAAGAAGTGCCCCTTGTATCTGCCAAGGCTGAAGTGACACACACCCAGGGCTGGACGTTCCACCTCTGGGTGGCATCGCTCATAGAAGCTCCAAAGAACTAGAGTGTAAGGGGACTTGGCACAACAATGCTGTGGTCATAAAAGGCTGAAGATAGCCAGTGTGCCCGGCAGTCTGGAAGCGGCGAGGTGAATTACAGGCAGCCCATACCATAACCCAGGTTTTATGTGCTGATAGGGAGATGAAGTGCGGGGTGAGAAAAGCAAGCGGCAGGTCTGGATGCAGAGTATGCTTTCGTTTGTATACGTGAGAAAAAACAGTGTGTGTTTCCATGTGCTGGTCCATGCAGAGCATCTTTCTGAAACAGGGCATATGAAATTGATCACAGGAATTGCCTCCAAGGAGGACAGCTGGGAGGCTGGGGATGCGGTGGGAGGGAAGCCGACTTTTTTCTGCAAGCCTTTGGATGCTTTGAATTTTTGTTCAAATCATATGCATGCATTGTTATGGTAGTTGGGTTTTGTTTTGTTTTCTCCCAAAGGAAGAAAGAGAAGATAGAAGCTTGCTTTCTTAAACTAGGTTGCTGGAGGGACATCCTCTGTTACTCATTTTCTGAATGATTTAGGTCAACATCAATTAGGGTTCTGGACTCAGACAGTCTGGGTTCAAATCTCAGCTGCACCACTTCATAGCTAACTTGGGAAAGTTGTCTAACCTCTCCAAGCCTTGGTTTTCTCCCCGTAAAATGGCCCATTATTGATACAATATATTCATATCGACTTGGTGTTGATATTAATAATAGTTCCTGCCTTACACTCTTGTTGGCTTAAATGAGGCAGTGCACAGACATGCTTGAGAAAGTGCCCATGGTGTGGCACAAGGCCCCAGGGTTAAAAGGTTCCCACTGCAGTGGGAGGCAGGTCGAAGCAGATATCATTACACCTATCTGCAGATGGGTAAGTTGAGGCACAAAGTAGCAATGTCCAGGGCAAGAAGCCTGGTTAGGTGACTGGTGCCCTACACCCTTTAGTCACCTGCTGTGTGACTGACTCCCTTCCCTCCTCAGTGAATCCAGGGTAGGGAATGCAGAGGGTGGAAGGGCTCTCTGAGGAAGCCCTGAAATGCTGGGCATCCCACTGCCCAGTGTGAGAGTGAGGTCCGGGCACGACTGAGCCTGCTTCCAGGCCGGGGACGTGATCCCCTGGGGTCTTGTTCAGTGGAAGCAAATTCTTACCCAGGAGATGCTGGTGGGGCCTGCAGTTCTGCATTTCCAAGAGCTTCCTGGAGAAGTGAGTGCTGGCAGCCTAAGGACCACGCTTGGAGGAGCCAGCGGCCAGAATCTTGATCTGGGTCATGGTTTACAAGTATATAGGTATGTGTAAAAATTCATCAAGCTGGACCCTTTACTGTATGTAGGTTGTATATACCTTGATGAAGAAGATCACACACACAAACACACACACTCACACGAGATTTTGGGCGCTACGTGGACAGGGAATCAAACAACATTAAATAAGAAGAAAAAAATCCAGCCCAAGAGTGATGTCAAGAGGAACTCAGAATGGTTAATGAACACTGCCTGAGCCTGGCCACCCACAGTGCCCCTCAAACCCTCCGCCTTCCACTCCCCCTTCTCCGTCCTCTCCACGACCCCCACCTCGCCTTCCCCCTCCATCGACCCTTCCCACCAGGTGCTGGGGGCTGGGCCACACCTCACACCCCAGCAGCCTTGCCTTTCTCAGGAAACGTGTGTGGTCCCTGGGCTGGCAGACAAAGCCACCCTCTTAGCAGCTTAGCCCCCAGGAGGAGGAAGGGGAGAATTTCCTTAGGAGAGTTTCCAAGAAGTGGGATTATTGCTTCGAAGGGAGTGCACAGTTCAAGGCGTCTGATAAGTGCGGTGCTGGTCTGATAAGTGCGGTGCTGGTCTGATAAGTGCGGTGCTGGTCTGATAAGTGCGGTGCTGGCCTCAGGAAGGGGCCCAGACACACCCTCCTTTGTGGCCCAGGCGCGGGCTGGTCCTGTAGCAGGGTCCACTGTCCCGCTGTCCTCCCCTCCCTTGCTGTTGGAGACCCCTAGGGCCTTCTTCCCACCCCACTGCTCCCTGCCTTGGCCACCCTCGCTGTGTCCCGCTGGCTCCTTCCCTCACCCGCCCCCCACTGCCTCTCTCTATTCCTTTATTTCCTCACTGAGTCCCTGGTCCCCTAGGGCTGCTGAGCTGAGTGGCGCAGAATGTGGGCTCTGGAACAAGCATGTGAGGTCAGAATCGCTCTGCACTGACCTGCTGTGTGAACCGGGGCCATTTATTAACTTCTCTGTGCCTTGGTTTCCTTGCCAGTAGAAACCCGTTTGTGAGAATGAAATACACAAATACAAGTGGAACCCTTAGAATTCTCAACACATAGTAAGCGCTCAACAATCACCCAGCTGGTGTCCACGTGGTCAGGTGACGTGCTCCCCTGAGGTTTGGCCACGCCCCATCCTTCATCCATAGTTCTGGGAAGCTGAACTCATCCCAGCACTTCCCTCCTACTGGTCCCAGCCCCCCTCCTGTCTGTGGAGGCCAGCAGCTGCTTGACAAGGATGTCCTATTCCCAGGAGACGCCTGGCTGCATTCCCAGCACCCCCACCACCTGCCCGCAACCTCTGAGTCGCTCCGCCGTGTTCTCCGGGGACCACAAGCAGAGACCAGAATGACAGTGTAATGGGCGTTGCCTTTTCTGTGGCTTCCTAGAATTCTGAGACTCCCAGGTCGGAAATGTGAAAGCAGAAGCCAAGGGCTGAGGGGTCTGCCACAGACCCGATAGACATGCCCTTCAGTCCCTGGGTCAGGGGACTGGCACTTGGTCATGTGTCTGAGACTGTTGTGTCTGGGTGGCCTGCCCAAGAATCAGATGGGGTGGCAGGACCCCCAAATCCCCCCTGTGATAGACGATGAATCTGCCGAGGCTCTGCTCCTCTCTTCTGCCTCCTCTGTCAGGTGGAGAGGGATGGAGGTTGGGTGTTGGGACCAGCCTGGTCAGGTCAGGGGTGGAGCTTTGGGAGTGGCAGCTGGTACCCGGAGGCCCCCAAACCCAGCCATCCCTGGGCTGTGAGGTTCCACGCACCCAGGTTTGAATCCTGGCTCTGCCACCTAGCAGCTCTGTGACCCCAGGCCCCTGGCTTTAGCTTTGCGCCTTAATCTCATCTGTAAAGTGGGAGTGTCCCCCTGCAGAGGAAGCGGTATGAACGGCATCTGGTATTTCTGCTGTTATCATTGTCATCGTCCCTGCAGTGCCTCCCCGGACCCAAAGCTGGCTGTGTTGTGGCTCTCTGTGGGTTTCTTCTGCCCAGGTGAGGCTCCTGGGGTTGGCCTCATCTCCTGGAACTACCCTTTCCTTCCAGGGGCAGCTCAGGGAAATTTCCATGGAAGCCACAGGTTACTTCCTGTAGAGATGACACTCCAGGAGAGGCCCAAGAACAAGCTCCCGGGGGAGCCTCGGTTTACCCACTTATTAAAGGGCTTTACTGACCTTTGGCCTTAGAGCACCGGTTCCCTGATTTTAGGATTTCAAGGATCAGAAGACTTAATTGATAAGATTAACGACCGACTTTAAAAATGTATCAAGTATGGAGTTTTGGAGAAACCAACTAGTATCTACAGTTCTCATCCTTTCCTAAAAGGAAAGATGTTCCATGGGCATGTGTGCATACGCATATACACACACACACGTGCACACGCACACAGAAGCTCACAATGTCGGATGCAGGCTAGTCCCTAACAGAGAACAATGACAGTGATCAGCGCTTGCATGGTGCCAGGTCTGATCTCACTGAGGCCTTGATGCAGCCCCTGGAGCCAGACTCGACCTTCCAGCTGAGAGGTGGATGCCCAGGCATGTGAAGAGATGTGCCCAAGGCTATAGAGCTGTCAGGTGCTGATCCAGGATTCTACCCGAGAGGGGCTGGCTCTCCATCTGCATTTGCACCACTAGGCCAGTGGTCCACCAGCTTCAGCAGGCATCAGTAGGGAAGTGCATTCCTAGCAAGTCCCCAGGTGGCACTGGCTGGGGACCACCCTCTGGGAGCCACTGGTCTTTGTCATGCTGGCCCTATGGTTAGTTTTACCTCTAGGAAACACCTACTGATTTATCCTGCTTTTCCCTTTTTGCTTTGAAGACATTGTCAAACCTAGTCTGGGAGCCAGCATGTGGGACCCTCAGCGGGGCGAGGACACAGGTTTGGGCTGCGCCTTCCACCAGGGCTCAGTGTTGCCATCTGACAAGTGGGACTGTGGTGACTTTCTCTGCCTCTCTCCAGGGGCAGGGGAGTCAGGAGGGGAACCCAGGGAGATGGTTGGTGAGGATTCCTTTTAAGTAGCTGCCCTCAGATGATAGTGTTTACCGAGCATTCACAGTGTGCCAGACATGATTTTATGTGATTTTTTTTTAATCAAACATTTATTAAGAGCTTTCCAGGTCCCAGGCAGGCACTGTTCTGAGGTTCTATGTATATCAACCCATTCAATTTCCATTACGAGGTAAGGACTATCTTATCCTTGTTTTACAGGTGAAGAAACAGGGGGACAGAGAGGGTAAGTTACTTGCCTGAGGTCCCACAGCAAATAAGAGGTACGGTCAGGATTCCAAACCAGGCTCAAAGACTGCAGAATCTGTCCCTTGTCCCAACTGTGATCTTGGTAATGAGAGCCTAGATCAGGGCTGGGATGGAAGGAGGGCTCTGCCTGGCGCTAACCCTGGCTTACTGGGTGTAGCGGGTTAAAAAACAGTGTCCTCCACAGAGACAGGTTCGCGTCCTAACCCCCAGAATCTGTGAATGTGACCTTACTTGGGGAAAAAAAAGTATTTATGGATGTAATTAAGTTAAGGATCTGGAGATGAGGACATCTTGGATGTAAGGTGGGCCCTAAACCCAGCAACAGGTGTCCTTATAAGAGAAAGTCAGAGGGAGATTTGAGACACACAGACACAGGGGAGGGGGACGTATGAGGCAGGTGGGCGGAGGCCATGTGAAGGTGGAGGCAGAGATTAGAATCATGCAGCCATCTTGATTTCAGACTTCTGGCCACAAGAACTGTGAGAGAATACATCTCTATTGTTTTAAGTCATCAAGTTTGTAGTACTTTGTTACAGCAGCCCTAGGAAACTGACATGCTGTGTGACCCCGGGCAGGTCTCCTCTTCTCTCTGGGCCTCTCTCTTCTCACCTCAATCCTACCGTGTAGCTGCCAGGCCCCCTGCTCACTGGCCCCTGACGCCAGCCGGCCAGGGACCCCTTCAGGACCTGTGGGGAGTGTGGTGGGCCAGGGAGTCTCCCCTGGGACGGCACTGGGTAGGCCCCGGTGGGTTTGTGCCTGGACCTGCCTCCCATGCAGACACGCGAGGCTGGGGTCAGAAGATGTGGGATCTGCTGCAGACCTTGTGACTGGGACAAGACACTCTTACCCTAGGTCTCCTCTTCTGTGAGCTGGGAGCCCTCTGGCCTCCTGGGGTTGCTGCGAGCGTTCGCAGGGCTCCAGCTCGACATGGTGGCCCTCGATCTGCCATGAATCTTGTCCTCAGTCCTTTAATGAGCTTTAACCAAGCACCTCCCACCTGCTTGGCTGGCCACGTGCCCCCCTCAAGATGAGGGTTGTCGTTATGATTATAATCATCTCCACTTTAGCGATGAGGGAGACTAAGGTCCAGAGAGATCACATCCTTTGTGGAAGGCACCAAACTCACAGAGAGAGAGACAGGACCCCAGCCCAGTTCTCCCCCGACTTCTGAGCAGCCGTGATTGCCAGAGGGGCTTCCTGGTAGGTGGGGGTGGTAAGAGCTGGCCATTTGGATTGGGGATGGTTTGTGCAGAGAGGAGCATGTGTGCCTTGTGTGTGCATGCCTGGGACCATCTGTGTGTGTGCCTCTGTGTGTGTGTGTGTACACATGTAGGGTGTGCATACAGGTATGTGCCCGTGTGCATGAGTTTTGCTTTCACATTCAGTGCTGCTCAGGGGCCCTGATTCCTGTAAACCCCATGGTCTGGTTTCCAGCAGACACTGCAGAGCAGCGGTGGTGGGCACCTGACCTTGGCTTGGTCTGATTTGCGGCTTCCCATTCTTACTGCTCTGGCTGCGGCGTGTGGAAGGGATGTAAATGAGGGCAGGGCTTCTGCCCCCACTGCCAGCTGCATGCCTCACCGGCTGTGGCATCTGCGGCATGAACCCAACTGTAAGAGCCTGAAGGAAGTCACGCACTCCCCGGGGCTGGTGAGGGCAGAGCAGCCTCAGGAAATGTGGGTCCATCTCAAGGGCCGTCCAGGGCCGAACTGGCCAGAAAGAAAGATTGGTGAAGAAATTCACCTACAGTGTATCCAACTGTGTTGTCCCAGGCCTCAGTTTCCCCTCCTGTAAAAGAGGGATAGTAATTTCCCCTGTGCAGGGATGCATGCAATCATTCGTGTGTCCATCGGCGAGACCTTGGAGACTCAACCATGAATGGGATGTCCTCGTGGGCGCCAGCCTCTTCATATGCTCATAAGTGCTTCCCCCAGTGAGCAGAGGTCCGAGTGCAGAGCATCAAAGAGGGGTTGCATCCCCACGCCACTCTGTTCTACTCAGAAATAACAAATGAATTAATGCTGCTTCGTTAATCTTGTAACTACCTCCACGTGGTGGGTACTTTTATTTTCAACCTATTTTGTAAATGAAGAAGTTGAGTCCTGTTAAGGAATTTGCCCAGGGTCCCGTGCTAGGAGGTGGTCAAGCTGGAATTCCAGTCAAGGAGGGACTGGCTTTAAGCTGCTTCAGAGGCCTCCTTAGAGGCAGTGGGGCTTCCACTCAGCCCAAGGAGGAGGGAGGGCCCTCAGGCAGGAGGGACGGAGTCAGCAGAGTTGAGGAGGTAGGACCAAGCATGAGCACGGTGTGTCCAGGGATAGAGTGGGGCAAGTGCCTTGGGGAGCAGCATGAGATCAGGATGAGAATGGAGGGGCCAGAGGAGGTAGGAGCATAGGGGTCCTTGAATGCCGGGGTGAGCACTCTGGGCTTCTCTCCGGGGGTGACGGGAGTCACAGTGGGAAGGGTGGGTAATCAGTTACTGGCTGGGCGACCTTGCTCACATCTTCTCAGTCCCCCAGTTGCTCAGCCCCCAAACCAGGGCATCTTCCTTGACTCCTCCCTTTGTCACCCCTTATCAGGCCACCAGGGAAGGTGGGCAGTAACCAGCCACTGTTTCTTATCTCTTCATACCCCCCTCCCCCAAGCCTCAGCATCTCCAATTACTGCAGCTACACCTCCTGGCTGTCCGCCCTGCTCCTCTGCCCCCACAGCCCATTTTCCACACAGCAGCCATGAGCATCTACTAAAAATGACAATCAAAGCACACCTCTCTTTCCTCTCTCTCTCTCAACCCTCCAGAGAATCCCCTTTGCATTTAGAACAAACGTGAATCTCTCCCTGATCAGGCCCCCACCAACTTCTTGACCCCGCCGCCCACTACCCCTTCACTCACCTCATTCACACACAGGGTCATTCCCACCTCAGGGCCTTTGCACCTGCCAATCCCTCTGCCAGGAGTGCCCTTCCTTGAATCACTGATTCCTTCTCATCCTTCAGGACTAAGCATCACCAGCTGACAGAGCCTTTCCAGATAAAGATGCTCTCCCCAGCCCTGTGCATACACCTTACCCCAAACAGCCTCTGTCTCCTCACCCTTCACAAGCTATACATTTCATAAAATCAGAGTCGCCATCTGTTTGTTTACTACTGTATCCAAGTGCTGGCATGTAGCAGGCATTTGGTGAAGTATAGTTGATTTACAATGTTGTGTTAGTTTCCAGTGTACAGTACAGTGATTTATTTATACACATATATGTTTATTCTTTTTCATTATAGGCCATTATAAGCTATTGAATATAGTTCCCTGTGCTATATAGTAGGACCTTGTTGTTTATCTATTATGTATATAGTAGTGTGTATCTGCTAGTCCCAAACTCCTAATTTATCCTCTACCCCCACTTTCCTCTTTGGTAACCTTAAGTTTGTTTTCTACATCTGTAAGTCTGTTTCTGTTTTGTAAATAAGTTCCTTTGTGTCACATTTTAGATTCCACGTATAAGTGATATCATATGGTATTTGTCTTTCCCTATCTGACTTACTTCACTTAGCATGATGATCTCTAGGTCCACGCATGTTGCTTCAAGTGGCATTATTTCATTCTTTTTTATGGCTGAGTAGTATTCCATCACATATATTTATATGGCATATATATATACCACTTCTTATTGAATGAAGGAATGAGCAAAGAGATCAGACTCAGTCTTTCTCTCTGTAGAATGGGGTCACACCAGACCTCCCTGTTAGGGAAGTGTGGCTCAGAGGTAATGCTTGCACACAGCCGGGGTTCCTCTCCCCTCATCCAAGGGCTCCCCCACCATGCCTCCTAGAGCCTGGCTTCCTCCAGCTCCCTCAAGCTCTCTGCACTGGCAGCAGGTGCCTGGGCAGAAGGGCCATCCTACGAGATCCTGGACTGGCAGTACCCAGCCCCTCTGTCCACAGGTCCCTGAGGATGGCTGGGGGCTTGGCCCCCACAGCCCAGCCCCAGGCTCATGCAAATTCTGTCTCCCAGCACAGCAGCTGTGGCACCCAAATACAGCCTTTTTAGAAGAATCTCTTGGGGTTGACTCACACTTCCTTTGTTTCCAGCTGGGTTCACTCAAGAGTGTTGCTGTTTTGCAAGGCTGAGGTTTGAGTCCTTCAGAAGCAAGTGCCCGGGCGGGAGTGCTGTCTGCCTCAGTGAACCTATAAGAGGGTCACGCCCCGTGCCGAAAACCTCAGTCTCAAGACAGTTGGGAAACAACTCTTTCTGGCAGTTGGGGCATTCCGGTTTGGAGAAACTGCTTTGAGGCTTCCTCAGACGGTCATCATGTGCATCTCTTTGCCTCCCAGCCTAAGCCTGCCCGAAACCCACCAGAAAAAGGGACCTGCTGCCCTTGAAGGGCCATTTTATCATCTTGTGTCCACCAGGTTTCCTTCCTGCCCTACAAAAGATGGCATTCCTATTCCCTGCCTTGCTCAGCAGGTTTTCCTTTCTGTGCACACATGCACAGTGGTGCTCGGTCTCATTTTTCTAGAACAGCCCCACTTTCACAGAACTATGATCCGTTTGGGAAAAGGGTTCATTACAGGTACAATATATCGACCCAGGTTTCTTGTTTACAACCCTGGAGGAATTTTCACTTAAATCACGTCACACAAGGGAAAAGGAATCCTGGACTGGACTCTGTGTCCCCATTTTTGGTTTGAAAATATGTTCTTTGAAGCCACATATATACTGATCAGAGGTCATCTTTGGCAAAGGAGAAAAGATCGGCCAAAGCTTCTAGGTAATAACCAGCCACCTTTTTTGGTAATATTTAACCCATTTTATCACATCTGCACATGGAGAGGACTCAAGCTTTGGAGGCAGACTGATTCGGGGTCAGCCTCCTACTGGCTGTGTGGCCTTGGGCAAGTTACTTAACCTCTCTGAAGCCTGGGTTCCTTGAGGGTAGATTGAGGGCACAGTGATCCCTGGATACTTTTATTTTTGTTGGTTTGAAACTTTAAAAAAAATAAAGATGAAATTCACCTAACATAAAATTAACCATTGTAAGGTTAAAAATTCAGTAGCATTTAATACATTCACAATGTTGTACAATTACCACCTTTATCTAGTTGTAAAACATTTTCATCAGCCCAAAAGGAGACACTGTACCCATGAGCAGTTACTCCGCACTCCTCCTGTACTCTTTAGGCATTAATCTGTACTGCTGGACTTTCCTGGGTCTCCTAGGCTGAGACCTCTGAAGATGAAATGGTTGTTTTCCAGCAGGGCCACAGCCAGTGACAGCAGGGAACCTGCTGTTATTTGCATGGAGTTGTCTACCCCAGGTCTGGGATTCTGCTCTGGGTGTGTGCGTGTGCGTGTGCGTGTGCGTGTGCGTGTGTGTGTGTGTGTGTGTGTGTACAGTTCTACGAATTTTAACACAGGTAAAGACTGATGTAACTATCGCCACAACTAGCACACAAAATAATTCCAGAACCCCAAAAAGTTCCCTCCTGATGCCCCTTTGTAGTCAGGCCCCTCTACCTCCCCCAGCCCCTGGCAACCACTCATCTGTTTTCGGTCCCTATAGTTTTAGTCATTCCAGAGTGTCATATAAATGGATTCCTCCACTGTGTGAAATTTTGAGTCTAGAACTTCTTTTGCCCATAATGAATTTGAGATTCATCCAAGTTGCTGCAATTTTCAGTCATCTCTCCGTCTTTATTGCTGAGTAGTAATTCATGGTGTGTTTGTTTCTCCATTCACCTGTTGAGTGACATCTGGGTTATCTCCAGTTCTGGGTGATCATGAATAAACTGTCATAAATATCCATGTTCTTGTGTGAGCCTAAGTGTTCCTTTCTCTAGGGTAGATACTCAGGAGTGGGAATGCTGGGTTGTAAGGTGAGTGTATGTGATTCTTCCTTGTTGGATCCTGGGTATGTTAAACCACTCTGGGCCTCAGTCTCGCACATCTGTTAAATGGGCATAATAGCAGCGCCTGCCTCATCAGGTTATTGTGAAGATGAAATGAGGTGACGTATGTAAGACAGAATAAATGGTCAGTCATTATTGCCTCTAGCTCTTTTTTGGGGGGTGGGGGAGGTCATCAATGTCTTTGGCCATGTTTTTGCCTGCAGTGAGTGGGGGTCACCAGCCAGGGTTTTCATGAGAGGTGAGGTATGAGAATTTCCTTGGGACCAGAGGATATCCTTTCTGGAGCTAGAAGTTGAAGTCCTGGGAAATTTATTATCAAATCTGGTGCAGACAGAGGTCCTATCTACAGGGGAGCTCTGCATTAGGATGACCTAGCTTTTTAATTTCACAGAAGGGGAAACTGAAACTCAGAGAGGAACAGTCTTGCCCAAGGCCACCCAGCCAGGCAGTGGCAGAGAAGGACCTGGCCCCAGGGTTCCTGATGTGTCAGCTCCCCATTTGACTGTTGCTCCTTTGGGGCAGGGGCTGGTTCTGGCTTGTAGGTCTCTATAGCCCCAGAGGCCAGCACAGTGTCTGCCAGATAGTAAGTGCCCGTTACATGCTTGGTAAGTGAACGCATGCATGTCAGTGGGAACTGCATGTGGCTGAGCTGAACTGAGCAGTCAGGAGGGAGAGGACAAATTGCCCGCTGCAGTGGCCACCTTGGTGTGTGCCTGGATCTGCCTTCTGGACTGAGGTGCTCGCTCCTCAGCTGCTGAGAGAGTTGGCATCCAGCTGAGTCCCTCTCCAGGAACGACCCTAATTCACATACCCCATTCCAATGGCTGGTCTGTGTGGGGGACAAAGACCCAGCCCCCATTCCCCCAGGTAGGACATCCCTGTGGGGCTGTTCCAGCTAGACCAGCACTCATTCATTCAGGAAGTATGTACTGAACAACTACCGTGTCCCAGGCGTTGTTCTGGGGTCCAGCAGTGACTCCAAACAGACCAGGACTGTTTGTTTGAGGGGCATTGGCTTTCACATTTTGGGATTTCACCGGGACCAACTCATCTCGCAGGCCCACCATTGCCAGCTCCCCCACCAGCTCCCGGGGCTGGCCCTTAGAGGTCTTTAGGCGCTGTGGGCTTACATTGGGAGAAGGAAGCCGACCCAGGATGCTCAGGTCTCTGGACAGACACATCCAGGCTCAAATGCCAGCTTAGTGCTTCTTTGCATTTCTCTGATGACTAATGGTGTTGAGCATCTATTCATGTGCTTATTGGCCATTTGTATATCTTCTTTGGACAAAATTCTATTCAAGTTCTTTGCTTTTAAATTGGGTTGCCTTTTTGTTACTGAGTTGCAAGTGTTCCTTATATATTTTGGATACTGGACTTCCATCAGATATATGATTTGTAAATATTTTCTCCCATTCTGTAGACTATCTTTTCTTTCTTTATAATGTCCTTTGATTAAAATGCCAGTATTTTAAATTCTGATGAAGTCCAGTGTATTTTTTTCTTTGGTTGCTTGTGCTTTTGGTGTCATTTCCAAGACTCCATCACCATATCCAAGGTCATGAAGATCTACCCCTACATTTTCTTCTAAGAGTCTTACCTCTTTCATGTGGGTCTTTTATCCATGTTATGTGTGGTGTGACGTAGGGGTACAACTTCTTTCTTTTGCATGTTGTTCTAGCACCATTTATTGAACAGGCTGTTCTTCCCCCACTGAATGATCTTGTTGGCCCTTGTCAAACAGCAGCTGGCCCTGGATACATGAGTTTGTGTTTGTATCCTCAATTCCATTCCATTGATCTGTATGCCTCTCCTATGTCAGTACCACATGGGTTTGATTACTGTAAGCTTAGTACTTTTTGAGCCTCATTTCATCCTCTGTAAAGTGGAAGGTAGGTCCCTGGCAGGGGTTTGTGAATGAAATGAGCTGATGTAGATATAGCAGCTGGCAGCACGCCTGGGCTGGAGTGGTTGTGGCAGAAGAAGTTGCTGTTGTTATTATTATTCGCCTGGAAGGATGGCTCTTACTTCCAAAATGTGGGTTGTGCTTCGGGGCTCCCCTAGGAAGCTGGAAAGGGGGATGGGCACCTTGAGTGTGCAGCAGTGAACAGACATCACTGTTGGTGCAGGGGGCCCAGCAGTGCCCGCCATTATACCCTGAGGCACAGAACTCCACATATGCTACTGATCTCCTCTGAGCCCAGCCCAGGGCTGGCCTGGGCCTGCAGCTTCTGTGGCTGGGGCCTGTGGAAAGGAGAACCCCATGCTCTGGCGTAGAGTCATGAAAAATGGGCATCAGAGACAAAGAAGCAACAGTCTGTCCAGCGACCTTCTGATCACATTCTGTGAATGAGAGAGTAGGACGCCTGCTTGTCACTGAGTTGGGATGGGTGTTGGCTGGGCCTCAGAATCACTCTAGGGTCCCACTCCCCAGATCCTATGTGGGGAGGCTGTGGTGCGGCCCTGGAACCTAGAATCATCCTTCATCATTATATTATTAACAGAACTGTGCACTGCCTCTCCATGCATCCACCACTTAGATTCTACAATGAAGTTTACTCACCTTATCACACATCTGGTCTCCTGTCCTCCCCTCCCTCCACCGTGAATCTACTTTACTTTTTGTTGACCTTCAAAGCACACCCACTCATAATTCGTCCTGCATTTTGTTAACCAAAGTTCAAGATGTGTCTTTTTTTAAACTGAAGTATAGTCGATTTACAATGTGACAATTTCTGGTATACAGCATAGTGATTCCTTGATACATACATATTTATATTCCTTTTCGTATTCTTTTTCATTATAGGCCATTAAAGGTATTGAATATGGTTCCCTGTGCTATGCAGTACGAACTCATTGTTTATCTATTTTATATATAGTAGTTAGTATCTACAAATCTCAGTTCTCCCCCAACCCCGTAAGTACAAGTTTGTTTTCTGTGTCTGTGAGCCTCTTGTTTTGTAAATAAGTTCATTTGTGTCCTTTTTTTTTTTTTAGATTCCACATATAAGTGATATCAGATGGTATTTTTCTTTCTCTGACTTACCTCACTTGGTATGATAATCTTCAGGTCCATCCATGTTGCTGCAGATGGCATTATTTTATTCTTTTTTATGGCTGAAGGATATGTCTTTTTGATCGAACCTGTACTTGAAAACATTTCCCCAGGAATTCATCCTGGTGATGACCTAGGTTAGTGGGTAAGAGCCCACCTTACCTGGGGCACTGATTAATTCAAAGACGGGAGCGGGACCTCCATGTCCCCAGGTCCTGATATGCAACAGGGCTTACTGTGCCATCCAGCACATGCACAGTGGCCTGCCAGCCTCGGTCGGCGGGGGACCAGTTATCCGAGGCCAGTGGCGCCGGGTCCTGCAGCTCTGTCCTACTGTTCCACCTGGGCAGGATTCAGTCATCATCCACAGATGGTAGCTTGGCCCCATTGGCTCCTCAGCCAAGCACATACACCAAATGTCAGAACCTGCACTTCGTCCTGCTGAGCAGGATTACCATGGCAACAACACATCGTCAGTGGGGTAAAACTAACCTGTCTCACGACGGTCTA
The DNA here is from genome assembly GCF_009834535.1 of Camelus ferus. NCBI lineage: Eukaryota > Metazoa > Chordata > Mammalia > Artiodactyla > Camelidae > Camelus > Camelus ferus. The sequence goes on along the minus strand of NC_045713.1, from coordinate 28,917,302 downwards.
AACCCAGGTCACGTTCCCTATTAGTGGGTGAACAATTCAACGCTTGGTGAATACTGCTTCATAATGATAGGAAGAGCCGACACCAAAGGATTGGAATCCCTGGCCTTACTGTACCTCACCAGCTGTGTGGTCTTGGGCAGATCACATCATCTCTCCAAACCTCAGTTTCTCCACCTATAAAATGGGCTTAAGAAAAGCACTTACGTCATAGGGTTGCTCTGAGGAGTTGCAGACTCTGCACATGAAGCACCTGGTATGATGCTTAGTATGTAGTAAGCGCTCGGCTAATGACAACTTTTGCCATTTTGAAGATGTTATTGCATGGACAGTCTCCCAGAACAAACCCTTTTCTTAGCCACTAGGGTTTGGTCTTTGTTCTTGGCAACCAGGAGCGTTTTTGGCCTGATCTGCCCGGGAACTGGTGAATAGGATGGTTGAGTGCGAGGCCAAGGCCCTGAATTCCCCTGGGCTTACCTTTGCCCTCGGTGGCAGGAAAGCCCCTTCCAAGGGTCTTTGATCTCACTTGGAAGCTGGGGCCCAGGAAGGCCTGCACAAGGGTTGCTTCCAACCCAGGTAAGGGGGGGCAGGTGGGAAGGGGGATGATGCTCCAGAGGGGAGGCTCACCCATCGTGTGAAGACAGACCCCAGTTGTCTGCTCATGACAGTCATTTATGATGACAATTTCGCAACTCCTGGAGCTGGCAAAACACGCAGCTCCCTGGCTATTTTGCGGAAGGTACCGAGGTGCTTCCCATTAAGTATCACACACCTGCTCAGGCACCGGGACAAGAGCTCGCATTCTAGGGACCACACTTGCTGACTGGCTGCCCGTGGGCCAAGGTCACCCACAGGCTGCTTTCAGGGACACACAGCCTTCATTTATTGATTGATTTGAGAATTGAATCCATTGCCAACATGTTTTAAAATATGGAGGTTATAGGTCAAAATGTCTTAAAAAATCAGATCTGGCAACACTGGGCCCACATTCCCATGGGGTAACCATTGGCTGAGTGTGACTGGCTCCTTGATGGGGGTACACGAAAGCCAGTGTGTCCCTGCTACACCAGGGTTACTTGCCTGGCTGCCTGGCATGGTAGTTTGGACATCTGGTCTGCTGGTGAGGCTGACTCAGACTCAAGTATTGATGGTTAAAGACAGAATGTGATGAGTATGTAGATAATGACAGTGGCTCTCAGCAGGGGGTGATTACACCCTCCAGGGGACATTGGCAACGTCTGAAGCCACTTTTGGTTGCCACCTTGAGGAGAGCGCTACTGACATCTAGTGGGTGGAGGCCAGGGATGCACATCCCACAATGCACAGAGGACAGCTCCCTCAACACAGAATTCCCCAGCCCCAAAGGTCAATAGGGCTGAGGCTGAAAAACCCTAGATTAGGGGTGCCAGCCACCTGGTCTGGAAGAGAGAGTTTAACTCCAGTTGTGGGCTCTAGAATGGCTCCTTGAAGAGAGGGGATTTTGGCGGTGGCAGGCACGTGGTGACTGAGGTAGGTTTCAGCTGGGAGAGATTGGGGGAAGGCACTGGGGGCAGAGAACAGCATGAGCAAAGGTGTGGAGCCATCTTTGGTGGGGAGGTGGGCGATAGTGTGGACAGTGAGATGGGAGGTGTGGTTCAAGGAGCACGAAGTTTGGGGTCAGATGGACTTGGGTTGAGTCCTGGCTCCACCGCTCACTAGCCGTGTGGCCTAGGCTTGTCATTGGCCGGAACCTCAGTTTCACATCTGTCAAACGGGGATAAGAAATGAGATTATGTTTCTATGTTATGTTTCTACCACCACTCCTCTGTTTGTACTCTGTGTCCCCATTCTGAAATGCCAGCAATTTGCTGAATGCCTTCTGTCCTCTCTCTCCTCTCTGGGCCTTCCTCATATGGTTCCTTCTGCCTGGAATGCTTACATTCCAAGTGTATGGATTGCACCATCAGGGGGTTATAAACCAAGCACTGATAAGTTTAGATTTGTGTTTGTTTTTTTAATTGAGGTACAGCCTATTTATAATGCTGTGTTAATTTCTGGTGTACAGCATAATGATTCATTTATAGGTATATGTTCTTTTTCATTATAGGCCATTACAAGGTTGAATATAGTTCCCTAGTAGGACTTTTTTTTTTTGGTAGGCGGAGGTAATTAGGTTTATTTATTTATTTTTAAAGGAGGTACTGGGGATTGAACTCAGGACCCTATGTATGCTAAGCATGCACTCTACCACTTGAGCTATACCCTCCCCCCAAAAAGGGCCTTGTTGTTTATCTATTTTATATACAGTAGTTAGTATCTGCACATTTCAAACTTCCAATTTACCCCTCCCCACCCCCAGGCTTGTGTTTTGGAAAGATCACTCTGCCAGCAGCACAGCTTGAGGGGTGTGTGTTTGTAGAGTACGAGAGAATGCATGTGCAAATTTGAAGGCCAAGAGAATGGTGGGTAATTCCTTGGCCTTTACTCCATCACTTCCCTGGCCTTTGGGTGACTTGGGGAAGGCCAGTCATACCCAGCAGGCTTGAAGGGGTGGGATTCTCTCTTGGTTAAAATCCCTGCTTCCTTTTCAAGCTAGGACTGGTTACTCTATAGGTTAGAGTTGAGGCATAGAGGCCAGGATTCCACAGAAGCTACTGCCAGAGAGGCCATGGGCAAGCCACCTAGCTTCTGTGAGCCTAGTTTCCCCATCTTTGTAGAACAATTTTTATAGGGTGTGGGGGTACATGGGACACTCCCTACAAAGCTTTTAGGACAGAGCCGGGCTCAATATGTCTTAACTGTTTTATAGAAATTGAGCTCTTGCTGAATACCTTCAGTAAGCCTCATACTACAGGAGGCCCTGGGAGTACAAAGTCTCCTCGAGACTGGTCTTGACTAAAAGAACTGCTTGGTTTAGGATTTGTGGATTTTACAGATTAGAGACATGCAATTTTTAAGGGGCAATCCCATTTCTAGAAATTTATCTGAAACATATGCACAAAGATTTAGCTCTAAATGTAAGTTCACAGTAGTGATTTATAAGGTGAAAAATTGGAAATAGCCTAATGCCCACCCACCTCTAGGATACTGGTTAGATAGGTGATGAGACAAATTAAATCTTGTGCAGTCATTCAAGAGTAAGCAGGTAGTTGCTGATATGAAAAGATGTTTATTATAAGTGAAAGCAATATACAAAACAGTATTTGTGTATAAAACACACATACGTGTGTATATATTTTGAAACTTGGACACTAATATACCCAAACGTTAACAGTGAGTTGATATCTAAGTGATTTTTACCATTTTTTCTTATCCTAGATTTCCTTTTCTAAGTTTTCTACAATGAATGTGTATGTCTTTTCTGAAAAATATAGTAATGTATTTTATGAACTTTTAAGTTATTTTGTTATTAAAATGTAATAAATAAAAATAGTAATAAAAGAAATCAGTTTTATTGGCTGTCCCTGTCCCTCTTTCCAGCCTTATCTCTCGACTCGATTCTTGATCACTCCCAATAAACATGGGCTTATCAATACTACTATTCATTTCAGTATTTTCTAGTATTTATCAGCTTCAGAGAACCGTACTATGCAAGATGATGTAAAGATGAATACTCACATTCTCCAGGTGATTTGCGTGCACGCCAAATTTTGAGGTGCGTGGAAACGGAGTTCGTTACCTCCCTCCTTCATTTGTTCTCTTTTAATTCATTTCATCCATTCATTCCTAGCTTGGGGGCGTTTATTTACTTTACGTACGCATGCGCACTCCTAGAGAATGGGAGGGGCCGCTCTCTTCAGCGGTCCCGCCTCCCGACGCTGACCATTGGCCGGCTCCGCCAGCGCGTCCCTGATTGGTGGTCGCAGGCCGAGCCTCGCCGATCAAAGTTGGCGGGAAAGGGACTGCCGGGCAGAATGGCGGCGGCGGCGGCGGCTGCATCTCCCGCGGACTCGATTTCCGGCGGCGGCCCTGCGGCCGTAAGGCTCCCGCGGTCGCCGCCGCTCAAGGTGCTGGCGGAGCAGCTGCGGCGCTACGCGGAGGGCAGCCCGGGCTCGTGGCAGCTGTCGCGGGCGGCCGCGGGCCGTGGGCCGCTGGAGCTGACGGCCGTGTGGATGCAGGGCACGGTGGTGGCGGCGGGCAGCGGCGAGGCGCGGCTGCGGGATCCTAGCGGGGCCTTCTCCGTGCGCGGCCTAGAGCGCGTGCCGCGTGGGCGGCCCTGCCTCGTCCCAGGTAACGGCCAGATTCAAACCCGAGGCAGACCCTCGGTTTGTACCGCCCGAGGGCGGGGCCTGGCAGTCCCACCTCCCGGTCTTTGCCCAGCTGGCCCCCCGCCTGGATACCCTTCCTTCCTGTCCCCTCTCCAGTCAAGCGCCACCCAAGATGATCCGATGATAAGCATTACCTGCAGCCGTTCGAAATACACAGATTCCTACCACCACCAGCCCTCCCAGATGGAATCTCCTGGGAAGGGACCACCAACTTCTGTATTTGTAACAAACCCCCGTCCCCACGGGTGACTTTTTCCCCCATCGAGTTTTGGAAAATACTGTGGGAAATTTTTGTTCATTCTTACCGTCTGGATTCAAATATACCTTCCTTAGAGGAGCTCTCCCTGATCCCCAGGAATGGGGAGCCCTGCTGTACCCCTCTTTCATGGAATTGCCTTAGGCTGTAGTTCATTCCTGTTTCCTTTTAAAACAATTGTGTTCAGACTTGAGCCTGTATCAGACTTACCCTAAGGGCTGGTTAAAACTCACACTGCTGGGCCACAGCCTCAAAGTTTCTGTCTGTTTGTCTGGGTGGGGCTGAGAATTTGCATCTCTAACCAGCTTCCAGGTGCTGCTGGTGCTGCTGGCCTGGAGGCCACACTTTGAGAAGCCCTGGGCCTTACTGCAGCAGGGTGGGGACTGTGTCTTTCTGACAACTATTCTTAGGGTTAGGTTGAATTCCTGGCACTGGCTCCATCCGGCTGAGCTCCGTGGAGCGCTTTTCTTAACCTTTCTGGACCTCTCCTGCCTCTTTCTGAAGGGACCAATAATTCCTGCCTGTGGTGTGGATTCAATGCATTTTTTAAAAAATAGCTTTAACACAGCTCCTGGCTCACAGTGAGGGTTCCAAAATTTGTGACTTTTGTTTTTAACTATGCAATGCTCCTGCTCCCTTCTCACCCCACCCTTGCCCCATCCTTTCAGCCTCCCTCTGTCTGCCCTCCATTGCAATGTTAGTCTACCACAAAGTCTGCAAACTACAGGCTGCCAGCCCTTTTTCCATGGCTCGTGAGCTAAAAATGTTTTTTACATTTTCAAATGGTTGAAAAAAAATCAAGACAATTTCATGACATGTGAAAATTTTATGGTGGGAGGATATCGCTCAGTAGTAGAGTGTGCTCAGCATGCACGAGGTCCTGGGTTTAGTCCCCAGTACCTCCATTAAAATCGATAAAATCAATAAATACCCAATTACCTAATACCTAAAACCTAATTACCTTCCCCCTCCATAAAAATGATTTTTTAAGGAAGTTTATGAAATTCAATATCAGTGTCCATAAGTAGTTTTATTGGAACATGGTCATTTAGGTACTGTCTAGGGCTGTTTCCCACTACAGCCAGACTTGAATAGTTGAGACAGAAACCCCATGGCCTGCAAAGCCTAAAGTATTTAGTCTCTGGCCCTTTACAGAAAAAGTTTGCCGACCCTTGGCATAGATGTGGTCCCTTGCTGTTTGGGATCTCACCCCCCAGACAGTGCTCTTAGAAGGCAGGCTGTGGGGAGGGGGGAGCTCCCATATGGTTGGCACCAGTAGGTATCCTTAGTGGGCATTCTGTGTTGGTGAACCCATCTGATTCACCCACTGGCCTGAATGCCTGCAGGCTGGGGTCTTTTGCCATTTCTTCTTGCTGCTTAATACCAAGGTCTGACTGACAAATTGGTTACTGCCTTCAGGTAGGGAGGCAGAATAGTAAGCAGGCCACTAAAACAAAATAATGTCGTAGGCTTGGGCTTGAACACAGGGAGCCTTGGGCGCAGAAGAGGGACAAATGATCCAGGCCTGCTGGGTCAGAGGGTGAAGGCCTGATGGAAGGGAGGGGCGTGGTGGGGAAGGAGAAGGGGAGACAGTGGAGAGGGGAGGGTGTGGGTAAAATGAACAGGACTAGTAACCAGACTGTCTAATCTCAGGAGGAAAGAGCTCAGGCCTTTGAGTTCATCTGTCTAGTTGTGTTATGCGCCATCGTGTGTGTGGATTTCCTGTGTGTGGATTTCGTGTGGATCTCCTGTTTACCGCTCCTGCTGGGATCTCCGTGGGCTTGTTCTTCCTTTCCTGGGTCTTCAGTCATTTTCTGAGGGTTCCATCTCCACCAGCAGGTTAGGGCCATTCACTGGGTGTGGCATGTGTATTTTTAGACCTAGCCTCACTGAGGAACCCCATGTTACTTGCCCAGGTAGAATGTAGAGATGGGTTCAGGAAAACCTAAGTACATGGTGCCAGACATTGAAGACCAGAGGGTATGGTGTCGTCTGGCCTGGCTTCCTTCAGTCAGTGCCCCAGGGCCCAAGGGCAAACCCAGCCTTGCTGTTGGAAGCAGTATGATTAAAGTAGCCTCACAGGGGCATGCAGTGGGGGCTGGCAGCGTGCCTACTCTTCCTGCTGTGTTTGGGGTTTTTTACACAATTGAGTTTTGTGTGGTTAAGACTGGCCAAGTTTTGCTTTCAAGGAGAGCCACTTCCCTAAGGGAATGGGAAGAGAGTCGTGGTTAATATGTCATTAGATCATTGTGATGGCAGCCTGCCCTCTTGTTGATTTGCTTGCGTGTGCCCAGCTGGTGGCAAGAGGTGGCAGGGATCCGTCCCAGGCAGTTGGAACAGCAGGGTGGCATAGGGCAGCTCCCGCCTGCCCAGCTCTTTTGGCAACATGAAGGGAAAATTGGATTTGCTTTGGGGCTGTCAGGGTGTTGTCTTTGCAGGAAGAGGACCAGTCCTGTGCACAGAAACCAGTCACAGACACTGACATTGAGCAAGGAACAAAAAGAGAAAAGCTGGGGTTTTCTGGCCCTGTCTTAGAGCAGTCTGTCTAATTACAAACTCATCCTTTGATGTGAGAGTCTCTTCCATTCCTTGGACATGTAGCTTTGTACAGCAGCCTGTGGTGATTTTGTTCTAACATTTTAACACCAGAAACCAAAGAAGATGCAGAGGTCATCCTCCAGGTTCAATGTGGAACTCACTTGGCATTTTGATATCTACTCTCCACATTTTTCAGTCTCCAGTTTGCCTCTCTGATAAAGTTCAGCCCTCTCAAGGACTGCGTTCTGTTTTGTTTTTTTTGTTTTTATTTTCTCTATCAATGTGAACTTTACTACTGGGCTTTTCTTCTTCTAGGAAAGTATGTGATGGTGATGGGAGTGATTCAGGCCTGCAGCCCTGAGCCATGCCTCCAGGCTGTGAAGATGACAGACCTCTCCGATAACCCTCTCCATGAAAGCATGTGGGAACTGGAAGTGGAAGATCTACACAGGAATATTCCTTAGATGATGTTGGAGCCCTCGATAAAAACAACCAACATTCTGAAGCAACTTAGGTTCTTATACCCTGTGGATTTCATGGACATTACTCAATATATATTTCTCAAAAGTTGATTAGAGAGCTTTGCTCCAAGGAGCCCTGATGTAGGATTTCTAAATGCTGGGACCCTCCAGTGAACTCAGCGCCTGCCGCCCCTTGCTTTGACTATTTGCTGATGAAAAGCAGATGTTTCGTTTTGCTCTCTCTTTCTCCTCCCCACACACTCCCTCCGTTTTTTTGTTCTTTGTTTTTTGTTTTATGTGTGTTAATTCCCTTTCTAAAGCACACAGAAATCTCACGTTGCATTTTCCAGGTTTGACAAGTGATGATACTTTTTCCGTTACTACCGTGACCCTATTTTACGATGCAAAATTTGTATCTCAGTCATTGCCCACAGAGATTAAAATGTGGTTATGGGCAGGAAAACAGACTGTGTGAAAAAGGAATGATCTCATGGCTCGAGTCTTCTCCATCAACAACTTCCAAATTATTCAGTTTGCAAGCCGAATGGCATCTTCTAACTGCAGGCACAGCGCCTCTCAGAGACAGCCCCCTTTCTGTTTCAGACGCCACTCAGCCCTTGAAGGTCCATTTCCCGCTGAAATGGACATGCCCGCCGTTCCCTTCTTCCTTCACTTGGGGATGTTGAAACACTTCCAGAATTTCTCGTTGAAACTAAAAATCAAGATGAATAACGGCTTCTAGGCATTAATTAAACTTCTGTCTCATCACTCGTGTTAAGACACTGCAAGGGAGCGACCTCCAGAATCAGTTTGTACGTTGTTTTTGGCACAGAATGCTGTCTAGCTGTGATTGCACTGAATGTGGGGCCGCTGCTCCCTGCTTCTTACCTAACCTTCATTTTTCCTTAGATTGTAAATCTCAGGTGGGGGTCAGGTTAGGTTCCTGATCGCTGGAGAGTTTTGCTAGATTACTGATCTCTACCACTAATAAATTGTTTTATTGATCTCTACTACTAACTAATTGTTAATTGTTTTATGCTGTGTTTTAAAAAAAAATCAGATTTTATTTTTTTAGACAGCTCAGATTTATAGGAAAAAAAAAGAGCAGGAGGTATGGAGTTCGGATACAGGATAGGCGCCCTCCCTCAGTTTCCTCTGTTATTAACATCTCGCCTTGCTGTGGTACATTTGTTACAATTGATGACCCAGCAGCACTGATACATTGGTAACTAAAGTCCATAGTTTACCTTAGGGGTCACTCTTCGCAATGTACATAGAGTTCTATGGGTTTCACAAAGGCATAATATCATGTATCCCCCATTACAATATCATACAGAATAGTTTTGTTGCCCTAAAAACTCTTCTGTGCTCCACCTAGTCATCCTTGCCTCCCCTGGCAACTACTGATTTTTCTACTGTCTCCATAGTTTGCCTTTTCCAGAATGTCATGTGGTTGGAAGCACAGTCTGTAGCCTTTTCAGACCGGCTTCTTTCATCCAGCAATATGCATTTAAGGTTCCCCCGTGTAGTTTATAACTTGGTAGCTCATTTCTCTTTATCCTAATACTCCACTGTCTGGATGTACCATAGTCTGTTTATCCATTCACTTACTAAAGGACATCCATCGGATTCCAGTTTTTAGCAGTTATTAATGGGGCTTCTGTAAACATTCGTGTGCAGGTTTTGTATGGACATAAGTTTTCAACGTACTGGGGTAAATGCCCAGGAGCACGATTGGTGGGTATATGGTCAGCCTATGTCTAGCCTTGTAAGAAACTGCCAGACTGTCTGTCTCAGTCCATTCAGGCTGCTGTAACAAAGCACCATAGAACAGAGTGCAAGTGAGTGGGGGGTGGGGAAGAGGGGCTTAAAAACATCGGAAACGTACTTTTCACCATGCTGGAGGCTGAGAAGTCCACGGTCAAGGTGCTGGCAGATTCAAGATGCCGCTTTCTTTCTCACAAATGGCTGTCCTCTCACTGTGTCCTCACATGGTGGAAGGGGGCAAGGTTGCTCCCTGGGGTTTCTTAAAAAGGCATTAATCCCATTCACCTCCTAAGGCCCCACCTCCACATACTATCACACTGGGAGTTGGGTTTCAACATATGACTTGGGGGGGGCAGTCTGTAGCACTTTTGGGGGGGACCTATAGTCTGGAGCACTGACTTCCCAAGCACTGCACCCTTTTGCCTTCCCCATCAACAGTGTCTGAGAGTTCCTGTCCTACAGCCTCCCCAGCATTCGGTGTTGTCAGTGTTGTGGGTGTGTTCTATTTTTAAACTCTAGCATTTTCTTTTGAAGGTGGGGAAACTGGAAAGTGCACACTTTTTATTACCGATCTGGGTCTGTTGACTGCTTGAAGCTTGTCTCGAGCTGGTTTATGTTCAGAGTTTGGAGATTTTCAGGCAATGTTGCTGAACTTCATCGGGTGCTCTGTGAGCCCTTCACCTGTTGTTAAAGTTGCTGTGTGACCATAAGCAAGTTGCCTACCTTCTCTGTGCTTTTATTTCCTTGTCTATAAAATGCAGATTATACCGAGCTCATAGCACTAGTGTGAGGATTAAGTGAAGATGTGTGTGCATGTTCCTGGCACTTGGTAGACACCAAATAATTATTGCTGGGAGTAAGTTCATACTCATATCCATCAGTTGTCTCTTAAAAAAAAATATATATATATATTTAGAATAGTTTGAGAGCCAAAGAAAAATTGCAAAGAGGGTCCGAAGGGTTCCCATATGCTTACTCTCAGTTTCCCTTCTTATTACCGTCTTAATGAATAGGGAACATTTGCTACAACTGGTGAACCAGCAATGAGATGTTGATATTAACCACAGTCTATTATTCTTTATTCAGATTTCTTAGTATTTTTTCTCATGTCCTTTTTTGGTTCCAGGACCCCACCCAGGATACCCCGTGACATGAAATCATCGTGTCTCCTTAGGCTCCTCGTGGCAGGGACAGTTGACCAGTTGTTTTTGATTACACTGACACTTAATTTTGTTATACTCCATGGAATCCCTGTTATTGGATTCTTAGGTCCACACTTTATTCCAAAATTATTATGGGTTTCCCAATAGTAGCCCTGGAGCTGAGTGTGGGGTAGACTCCCGGACACCTTAAACCAAAATCAGACTTACTGAGATTCCCTTATCTGAAGCCTGCTCTTCTGCTCGAAGACCGACTGCCAAGAACCATATCCTGCCCACTTTGTCCTCACCTAACTTCTGGTAACGAATGCCTGATTGAAAATCGCTGATGGGGTGGATATTGTCGCCTGGGCAGGGAACTATCTCAGGCGTGTGGGAGGTGGGAAGATGAGGGTGCCCCGAATTTTTCCAACAGTCCCCGCAGACTGCCGATGGCTCCCAGTGGCTCCGAGCTGGACGCGTGCCACCTCAGCATGTTAGCTGTTAGCTGAGCTGTTGTGGTTTCCCTGAATATTAATAACTCTCACTGTTTCGGCTCGCGTTTCCTCCTTGACATCACCAAATGAAAACGCATCTCGGGCGGGGGTTTTAGTGTTCTGATGCCAAATCAAAGTTGGTTTATCAGCAAGCACCCCTCTCTAGACAAGGGCCAGCTCTGTGCTCTGGCTGCAAAGCTTCCCTTTTGAAATTGGCTCTTTTCTAAGAACTGAAAATAAGCACCCTGGGCCGTGACTTCACTTTTCTTGGAACTGCTTTACATTAGAAGAAAAAAAGAAAAGAAAAAACCCTCATTTAGCTGGTCTTGGATCACTGAGTTCCCTAATTCTTTCTGTTGCATATTCTTGTAAAGCTGAAGTTTTACCGCAAAATTCTTATGCATCAGGTGAAGCAGGAAGAAGGAATGACCACGTGAAATAATCGGGTGTTTTGTCCCCTGGCCTGTTTGTGTATGATTTAATGATGAAGAGGAAAAGAATCTGGAAGACAGTCTGGACAGAGTCATCTTCAAACCCCAGGGAACCACAGCCCTGAGATCTGTTGGGCCACCAAACGGACTGGGGCCAGTGTTGCTAAACCTCAGGCCACAGTACAGACTCACTGGGCAGCTGCCTGTGTGTAAGGATAAGGGGGAAACACGAATCTTCGGCCATAGTGACCTACATCTAGCAGACATCTTGGAGCCTGTGTGCAAAGGACGACCCTCAGGGGCCCCTGCCCACTGAGGATGAGGGAGAGGCTCAGCCACACCTGGGCTCCAGGTGGTCTGACCTTGGGCTTGGAGGCCGGTTTGTGAAGTGGGTGGTATCTGGTAGGGTCACAGGAACCGGATTAGATGGCCCCTCTCAGTGTGGATCTGTAGACAAGCACATAAATTATTCTGAAACGTGCTAGTATCTTTGTCCCCATCGGAGGGGCCTCCAGTAATGTGACAATGTCTTACTTACAGATCTCTGTCTGTGCCTAACACACACGGGCAGTCAGTAAATGTTCTGTGAGTGGCTGGTTTTTAGATAGAAAGGCAGAGGAAATACACACACAAAGGCATGATGTTCTTGAGTTTACACTCGGCTTGCAAGAGCTTTCAAGTGAAAGGAGACCCCTCACAGGCCCTGTGTAAGAGGACATTTTGAATCAAGCATCCCCGGGAGTTTATAAGCATCCTGAGGGCGCTTGCCAGAATGTTTGAGAGCATTCTGAAGTAAAGCTAGGGAAGACTGTGTAAAAACATAAAAGGCTGCAGGAAAAGGAAAGAGACAGCTGAGTCAAAATAAAAGATTCATGTGATTTGGGCAGAATTTGAAATTACAGTCCTGTGAGAATCATTCAACTTCTCTTGATAAAGAATGCAAATTCAACCAAGAACTACAAGCCAGGGACAGTGCTTTCCCCTGTTACTGCATTTTACTGTGTCAAGGCCCCTGGGAGGTTCTTTCCCCCTCCTCAGGGAGGACTGCCGCCAAGGAGATGAAGCCCTTTGCCCAGGGACATCTGACCCACAGGCTGGAGCAGAGATGGGTTTCCAGCCAGTTGGTGTCCCGCGCCGTGGGGGAGGCGGCCAGGACCTTCATTCTGAGAAACTCCTCAGACCCTCTGGGAACTCCAGGTCTATACACTTGGATACTGGCGCCCCCTGCTGGTCTGTCCTGGGCACATTCCATCAGAAATGGGCTGACAGCCAGTGACCAGAATGGAAAGCCGCGGAAGGAAGCAAAGGAACAAAACGGACCACGAGAGGCTTCACGGCTATCCACCCTGGGGGTTTCACCCATTATGGCCAAGTCCTAATGGGGTGGGGGCTGGGGTGGTGTAGGGTTTGGCAACCAGATGGGTTCTGATTTTTGAATCTCAGCCCTGCTGTTTATTAACTGGGTGACCTTGGGTGGGTCACTTCACCTCTCTGAGACTTATTTCTGTCATCTGTAGAAAAGGGATAGCTTGGAGTCAGAGGGTAGCTTGTCTTCGTGGCTGTTATGGGATCCATGCAGTCTTAGCAGGTGCTCAGTGTTCACTTCACTGGTCTTTCTGTCACTAAGCACTTCCTGAGAACCTGCTGGGTTCCAGGCTCTGGGGACACACATGGTGAACAAAAGTCATGTGGTTGTCTCTCTGACCTCCCACTCTGCCTCATGCCTCATGCATCCTGCTTACTGTTCAAGAAATTTCTCTGCTTTTAAGGACTCTTGTGATAAGATTAGGCCCACCAGGATAATCTCGTCATCTCAAGGCCCTTTTGCCATGTAAGGTAGCATGGTCCCGGGCTCCTGGCATTAGGACCTGGACACCTTTGGGACAGGACATTCTGCTTACCCAGTCTGCCCTTGGGCCCCCACAAAGATGCACGTCTGTCCCAAACGCAAAACATGTTTACCCAGTCCCAAGGTCCCCGAAGGTCTCATCCCTTTTACAGCACAATTCAGAAGTCCCACAGCAGAGCTGAATCTCACTATCTAAGTCACCTGTGTCCGCTGTGGGGCGGGTCTGAGTGGAGGTCCTCTCCATCTGTGTAATCCCAAGGAACAAGTTAACCTCCCAAAATACGATGGATGGCAACACAGAGCGGGTGCAGGATGCAGTCTGGCTCTGTCCCTGATCCAAGGGACCAGAGACGTGATATAGGCTAGAAAGATAATGAAGAAGGAAAAGACCACGAGGCTCCTCTGAATAGGTGAGTATCCTCGGCGCTGGGCTGCTGCTAAGGGTAAGGTAGCACATGGAAATACCAAACTACTATGCTTCCCATTCACCTGGGCAAGTAGGAAGGGGAAAGGAGGCTCTCAGAAGGGTCTGTTAGCACCTAACTCTGTGTCCACTGAGGAAAGAGCAGAAATAGAAGTTTTCATCAGTTAGGTAGCACCTATTTTAAAAAGTCAGACTCAGACCCTACCCTGGGGTCTTCAGTGCAGACTTCGGCAGAGTACGGCCCAGTCTTGGCCTCTTGCTGGTCAGCCAGCCTCAGGACTGTCTAATGTGGCTGATTATCAGCTCCACTGGGCTGACTTGAACCTGCTCCATTTGAATCCGTGTGGGTGGGGCTCAGGGAAATAGAAGCATTAGAGAGCTCTCCAGGTGAGCCTCATAACCAGCCAGGTGTGGCCGCTGCAGAGCTACAGCTTCCTGGTCCCGAGGCACCAGGCGGGAGTCAGACCTGCCCCGGCACTGCTTGAAGGCTGAGCCCTTTGCCTCCTCAGATGGGGACACTGGAGTCCAGAGGAAGCACAAATGAAGAACTCAGGAGCCCACAGGACCAGGACCAAGAGGGCCACTCATGCCCCGTCTTCCCTGAGGAGGAGGAGAAACAGAGGATGGAAAAAGCCAACAGGGAGGAACTGGGGGCCGGACCACCTACCGGCACTCTTGGACGACCTGGAGTATCCTCGGTGCTGGACTGCTGCTAAGGGCGTCAGCAAGGTACTGATATCTGGTTGCTTTCTTTCTTTTTTAAAGTGAGTCCTTTTTCGGGGGGCGGTGGTTTGGGGGTGGATTAGGTTTATTTACTTAATGGAGGTACTAGGGATTGAGCCCAGGACTTCATGCGTGCTGGGCATGCGCTCTACCTCTGAGCTATATCCCCCCACCCCAGAGATCTGAATAGAGTATGCATTTTAGTTAATATCAACATATTAGCATTGGTCCATTAATTGAACAGATGTACCATTTGGATCAAGATATTAATAATGGGGAAACCGGGTGTGAGGTATATGGGAACTCAGTGCTATTGCCACAATTTTTCTGTAAATCTGAAACTTCTGGAAAATGAATTAGTTGAAAAATAAGGCTGCTTAGTTAAATTTGAATTTGATAAATTTTTTTTTAGTTTATCTCATGCAATATTTGGAACTCAGTTATAATAAAAAAATCATCTATTTATCTGAAATTTAAATTTAACTGGGCAGCCTATATTTTATCAGGCAATCCAACTCAGCAAACAATTTTTAATTCTACATAACTTTCATGAATTTGGATTTAAATAGTCATATGTGGCTAGTGGCTATGGATAGTATTTGGTGTCACAGGTGTAGAGCTGTCTGGCTTGCCCCAAGGTCAGCAGTTAAGAAAGCAGGCGAGGCCCTGAGAAGTTCAAGGCTTGCTCAGAATCTTCTAACTCCAAGGCCAGTCCTCATCTCACTGCACTTACCTGGTTCCTACAGAGAATAACGGTGCTCTAAGGGCCGGTGGGAGCCCAGTGGGGCAGTGTTGGGCCTCTTGGAGGCCTGGAGAGGCATGAGGATGCAGAGTCTGGTAGGTGTGACAGCCTGGACTGATGCTTGAGACCATTGGTCAGGCACTGTAGTGCATTGTGATAAATTGGCCCAAACTTAGCATCCTGCCTGATGCAGTATGGTTGGTTCTCTGCCCAAGGCCTCAGTGGCTGAAATCAGAGTGTCAGCTGGCTGATTTCTTTTCAGGAGGCTGTGGGAAGAAGCCATTTCTAAGCTCACTCAGTTGGCATTTGCAGGATGAGGTCCCTTGCTGGCTGTAAGTCGGGGATGCTTTTGTGATTTTCTTACCCCAAACCTATGACCCCCAGTCTACTCTTGAGAAAACCCCGAGGCCCCCTTCATTCCTTGCCATGTATTCCCCCTCCATCTTCAAGCCGGGAACAGTGTCAAATTCTTGTGCTTCCAGTCTGATTTCCTCATCTGTCCTCCTGGCCCCAGTTTAAAGGGCTCATATGATAAGGTCAGGCCCATCCATCTCAAGGTCAGTTGATTTGGGATTTTCATGACATCTCCAAATTCCCCTCACAGCCACACCTAGATTAGTCTTGGATTGAATGACTGGGAAAAGATGTGTACATGCCAAGGGTGGGACTTTTGGCAGGGGGCATCTTAGAATTCTGTCCACCCCAAGGACCCGCGAGACACAACAGCGTAAGGGGTAAAGCAGGTTCTAGAGACAGGCAACATAGTTTCAAAGCCCAGCTCCACCACCACTCAAGGTGTGTGTGGCCTAGGACACACAGCCTCTTCAAGGCTCTGTTTCTTCATCTACAAAATGGGAATCAGAATGACCTTGTCAGCTCGCCAGATGGCCTGTATCTGACAGATGGATGCTCTGGGCTGTGATGATGCACCTTCCTGCTGTTCTCACTTCCTGCTGCCAGAGCCACCCTGCCCATTGCAAGACCCACTTTGTCTCTGTAGGCGTGAGAATGGCGTTTCCCCTGCTATCCCCACATTCCCTGCCTTTCTGGCTTGTGACAAGTCTCTTTAAGGAGCATGAGCTCATGGTTCAGGATCTTGGTCTCCCCTCATTGGCAGGCTGGATCAGACTTGGCAAGGGAGAGAAATGTCAGCGGAGAAAATCTTTTTAACATGTTGATTGCCCAACACAAATGGGGTGTGTTTCCTGCAGGGCCCAGAATCACACTTCACTGCAGTGTGATGCACTAATAGTATATGTGCTTATAGTTAACTGTTTTTCTAGTATGATTGGAGTTGTTTTAAAAAACAATTTCTTTTTTTTTCGATTTTTGATTTTTTATTACTTTTGTTTTTGTTGTTGTTTGGGGCGGAGGTAATTAGGTTTATTTATTTATTTATTAAATGGAGGTGCTGGGGGTTGAACCTAGGACCTCGTGCGTGCTAAGCACATACTCTACCACTGAGCTATACTCTCCTCCCAAAAAAACAATTTCTTATTTTCAATTTTCAACCTCTTTACAGTTTTATTTCTTCTTGGGATGTCATTATTCTGCATGTAATAAATTCGGATAACGGAATAACGTGGGATACTGTGGCGTTACTTTGATATTTGTTAGTTTTGTTAGGGAACTTTTAGTTAAGGAATGGTTATAGTCTCTGAATTTTAGGTCCAATAATACGCAAAGGGATAAAGGAGAATTGATTCACAATTTACAAATTAGAAAAAACTCCACAAGGCAAAACAATCAGAAGAATGTGCATCCTCTGTTGTCAGAAAAGCAGGCAAACTTTGAAACAAGAAACTAGAAAAAATGTAAAAAAGACAGGAATATATTGTTCTAGTTGTCCCCAAACACCACAGCTTTGTATAAATTGTTTCAGCAAATATTATAAGAAAGTAACATAGTATTAGATAGTTTTTATCTAAAAGGAAATATTTTTATCTGTGAATATACTTATATGTTGTTACTATTAAATACTTGGGGTTTTGTTAGTTGAAATGCAGTCAGTTACAACGTGTCAATTTCTGGTGTACAGCACAATGTCCCAGTCATGCATATACATACATATATTTGTTTTTATATTCTTTTTCATTAAAGGTTATTACAAGATATTGAATATAGTTCCCTGTGCTATACAGAAGGAATTTTTTAAATCTATGTTTATATGTAGTGGCTAACATTTTTGCAAATCTCAAACTCCCAAATTTATCCCTTCCCACCCTCCTACCCACCTGGTAACCTAAGCTTGTTTACTATGTCTGGGAGTTAGTTTCTGTTTTGTAGATGAGTTCATTAATATCCTCTTTTTTTCTTTCTTTAGATTTCATGTATGAGTGATATCATATGGTATTTTTCTTTCTCTTTCTGGCTTACTTCACTTAGAGTGATGATTTCTGGGTCCATCCATGTTGCTGCAAATGGTATTATTTTATTCTTTTTTATGCCTGAGTATTATTGCATTGTATAAATATACCACAGCTTCTTTACCCAGTCATCTGTTGATGGACATTTAAGTTGCTTCCATGTCTTGGCTGTTGTGTATAGTGCTGCTATGAACATTGGGGAGCATGTATCTTTTTGAATTAGAGTTCCCTCCGGTTATAGGCCCACGAGTGGGATTGCTGAATCATATGGTAAGTCTATTTTTAGTTTTTTTGAGGAATCTCCAACTGTTTTCCATAATGGCTGTGCAAAAGTACATTCCCACCAGCAGTGTAGGAGGGTTCCCTTTTCTTCAAACTCTCTCCAACATTTATCATTCACGGGCTTTTGAATGATGACCATTCTGACTGGTGTGAGGTGATACCTCATTGTAGTTTTGATTTGCATTTCTCTGATAGCATTTTTTCATGTGCCTCTTGGCCATTTGTATGTCTTCATTGGAGAACTGTTTGTGTAGATCTGCCCATTTTTGGGTTGGGTTGTTGGTTTTTTGTTATTAAGCTGTATGAGCTGTTTATATATTCTGGAAATTAAACCTTTGTTGGTTGCATCATTTGCAAATATTTTCTCCCACTTTATATGTGGTCTTTCTGCTTTGCTTATGGTTTCCTTTGCTGTGCAAAAGCTTATAAGTTTAATTAGTCCCATTTGTTAATTTTTGCTCTTATTTCTATTGCCTGGGTAGACTGCCCTGGGAAAACATTGCTAAGATTTATGTCATAGAATATTTTGCCAATGTTTTCTTCTAGGAAGTTTATTGTGTCTTGTCTTATATTTAAGTCTTTAAGAGATTTTGAGTTTATTTTTGTGTATGGTGTGAGGGAGTGTTCTAACTTCACTGATTTACATGCTGCTGTCCAGTTCTCCCAACACCACTTGCTAAAGAGACTGTCTTTTCTCCTTTGTATATTTTTGCCTCCTCTGTCAAAGATTAGTTGACCATAGATCTGTGGGTTTATTTCTGGGCTCTCTGTTCTGTTCCATTGATCCATATGTCTGCTTTCATGCCCGTACCACATTGTTTTGATTACTGTAGCTCTGTAGTATTGTCTGAAGTCTGGGAGGGTTATTCCTCCAGCTTCATTCTTTTTCTTCATTATTGCTTTGGCAATTCTGGGTCTTTTGTGATTACATATAAGTTTTAGGATTAGTTCTAATTCTGTGAAAAATGTCATAGGTAATTTGATAGGGATCACATTAAATCTGTAGATTGCCTTGGGCAGTATGACCATTTTAACAATATTGATTCTTCCATTTCAAGAGCATGGACTAACTTTCCATTTCTTTAAGTCATCTTTAATTTCCTTAATCAGTGTTTCATAGTTTTCCATGTGTAAGTCTTTCACCAGCTTGGTCAGATTTATTCCTAAGTATTTTATTGTTTTGGATGCAATTTCAAAAGGGATTGTTTATTTTCTTTTCCTGCTATTTCATTGTTAGTGTAAAGAAATGCAACTGATTTCTGTATGTTAACCTTGTATCCTGCTACCTTGCTGAATTCTTTTATCAGCTCTAGTAGTTTTTGTGTGGAGCTTTTAGGGTTTTCTATATATAGTATCATGTCATCTGCATATAGTGACACCTTTACCTCTTCTTTTCCAGTTTGGATCCCTTTTATTTCTTTTTCTTGCCTGATTGCTGTAGCTAGGACTTCCAAGACTGTGTTGAATAGATGTGGTGAGAGTGGGCATCCTTGTCTTGTTCCAGATTTTAGTGGGAAGGCCTTCAGTTTTTCACTGTTGAGTATTATGCTGGCTGTGGGTTTGTCATAAATAGCTTGTATGATGTTGAGATATGTTTACTCTATACCCACTTTGGTAAGAGTTTTTATCATAAATAGGTGTTGAATTTTATCAAATGCTTTTTCTGCATCGATTTAGATGATCATGTGATGTTTGTCCTTTCTTTGGTTGATGGGGTGTAGCACGTTGATTGATTTGCATATGTTGAACCACCCTTGTGTCCCTGGGATGAATCCAACTTGATCATGGTGTATGATCTTTTTAATGTGCTGTTGGACTCTGTTTTCTAATATTTTGTTGAGGATTTTTGCATCTATGTTCATCAATGATATTGGCCTGTAATTTTCTTTTTGGCAGTGTCTTTGGTTTTGCTGTCAGGGTGATGGTGGCTTCATAGAATGAGTTTGGGAGTATTCCCTCCTTTTCGATCTTTTGGAAGAGTCTGAGAAGGATTGGTATGAGTTCTTCTTTGTACGTGTAGTGGCATTCCCCAGTGAAGGCATCTGGTCCTGGGCTTTTGTTTGTAGGGAGGTTATTTATTGCTGATTCTATTTCATTTCTAGTGTTTGGACTGTTCAAGTGGTCTATTTCTTCTTGATTCATTCTTGGTGAGCTGTATGTTTCCAGAAACTTGACCATTTCTTCTAGGTTGTCCAGTTTGTTTCCATGTGTATTCCATGTTCCATATATTCCATGTTCATAATATTCTCTCTCTTTTTTTTTTAATTTCTGTGATATTGGTTGTAATTTCTCCATTTTCTTTTCTTATTTTGTTTATTTGTGCTCTCTCTTTTCTTCTTGGTGAGCCTGGCCAGAGGTTTGTCCATTTTGTTTACTCTTTCAAAAAAACAGCTCTTGGTTTGATTGATTTTTTTTTCTATTTTTTAATCTCTATTTTATTTATTTACTCCCTGATCTTTGTTAGTTTCTTCCTCTGCTGACTTTAGGTTTGGTTTGCTCTTCTTTTTCTAATTCTTTCAGTGCTGGTTAGGTTAGGCTGTTTACTTGAGATTGTGCTTGTTTTTGAGGAAGGCCTGTATTGCTGTAAACTTCCCTCTTAGGACTGCTTTTGCTGCATCACATAAATTTTGTGTGGTTGTGTTTTCATTGTCATCTGTCTCAAAGTATTTTTTAATTTATTCTTTGACTTCATCATTGACCCACTGGTTTTTTTAGTAGTATGTTGTTTAATCTCCATGCTGTCGTTTTTATCTCTTTTTGTGTGTGTGTGGCTGACTTCTAGTGCTGTGGTCAGAAAAAGATGCTTGAAATAATTTCTGTCCTCTTAAATTTGTTGAGGCTTCTTTTGTGCCCAAGTATATGATCTATCCTAGAGAATGTTCCTTGTGCACTTGAAAAGAATGTACGTTCTGTGTTTTGGAGAGGTAATGTCCTAAAAATATCAATGAAGTCCAACTGCTCTATCGTGTCATTTAGTATCTGTTGCCTTATTGATTTTCATCTGGAAGATGGGTCCAATGATGTTAATGGGGTGTTAAAATTCTACTATGCTTGTGTTCCCATCAATTTCTCCCTTTATGTCTGTTAGTATTTGCTTTATGTATTTAGGTGCTTCTATATTGGGTGCATATATGTTAACGAGTATAATATCCTCATCTTGTATTGCTCCTTTAGTCATTGTATAGTGTCCTTCTTTATCTTTATGGCCTTTGTTTGAAAGTCTGTTTTGTCTGAATCAGTGTTGCTACTCCTGTTTTCTTGTCGTTTCCATTTGCATGAAGTATCTTTTTCTACATTTCACTTTCAATCTATGTGTGTCCTTCACCCTAAAATGGGTCTTTTGTGTGCAGCATATTTGAGGCTCTTATTTTATTATCCAATATGCCACCCTGTGTCTTTTGATTGGAGAATATAGTCCACTGACATTTATGATAATTATTGATAGATGTGTGTTTATTGCCATTTTGAACTTAGTTTTCCAATTGATTTGGTATTTCCTCTTTGTCTCTTTTTCTTTTTGTGGTTTGGTAAATTTCTTTTGTATTATCTTGGCTTCTTTTTGGTTTTTGTGACTCTTACATGCTTTTGATTTGTGGTTACCCTGTTTTTAAAGTATATTAATCCATTACTATATCTGTTTGCTTTAAACTTATCGTCATATAAGCTCAAACATATCCTAAAAAGGAATGAAAAAAAGAAAAAAAATCTATATATTCTTGCCCTTATCTCCTATGTTTAATATTTTTGATGTCCTCTTTTACATCTTCATATTTATTCTATTGCTACTCATTGTAGTTGTCTCATTTCCAATTATGGTTTTCTCCTTTCTATAGCATCCTGCTTCTTTTCTATTTATAGTAGAGCTTTCAATATTTGTTTTAGTATAAGTTTAGTATTGCTGAATTCTTTTAGGTTTTAAATTTTTTAGTTTTTACTTGTCTGTGAAATTCTTTCTCTCTCCTATTCTAAAGGATAGTCTTGCTGGATAGAGTATCCTAGGTTGCAGCTTTTTCTCATTCAGGACTTTGACTATATCTTCCCACTCCCTTCTGGCCTGCAGTGTTTGTGTTGACAAATCAGCTGAAAGCCTTATGGGGATTCCCTTGTAACTATTTTTCTCTTGCTGCCTTTATAATCATTTCTTTATCTTTAATTTTGGCCATCTTTATCATAATATGTCTTGGTGTAGGTCTATTTGAGTTCTTGTTTAGGACCCTCTGTGCTTTCTGTACTTGGATATCTGATTCCTTCTTTAGGTTTGGGAAGTTTTCAGTCATGATTTCTTCAAATACCTTTTCAGTCCCCTTTCTCTTTCTTCTCCTTCTGGGACTGCATACCAATGAATATGGTGTCTTCTCCTGAGAACACGCCAGTGATGGTGACACAGGTCTGAGGAGACAGTGGCTACGGTCCAGCCACATTGCCCCTCCTCCCATCTCACACCAGCAGTGTTGCTTTTTGTTTTAATTGGGGACCCAGGCTATTCTATTCTGTATACACTCCCAGCCATGGCCCACAGCACACTCCAGCCCCATGAGGCTGCCTCTGTGCAGTCGGCCGCAACCTTCTACCCAGCTCGGGCAGCCAGTCCTGGCTGAGGAATCTTGGGTAATGTAAAAGCAAGCTGCAGTTTTGCAAAAGTTCCAACATGAGTGGTTTATAACTAATTGGAAAAACATCCCTCTTCTCAGTTACTTAATCCTTTTTGCAGTGCTCAGGCCTTAAGTGTTCCCAGAAGGTTGAAGGGGGTGTGATGGGCTCCCAGAGTGGTCATCACAATGACAAAAAGGGAAAAGAGCTCATGCCTGCACCTGAGGGTCCTAAGGCTGCAGCCAGCTTGCTCTGGGGGAGCAAGGATGCAGTGGGTCATTAGCCTTCCTGGCAAGGGCAAAGGGATAAGGGTCAGGCATAACAGAGAAGAGGGATTCATTCTGGCTTTAAATTTAGCCTTCTGGAACTGAAAATCCTAGAGGCAGAGTTTGAGACCCAGACAGAGAAAGGAGACTGCCAACAGTTAAGTCCTCTCTGAGCTGAGGAGCCCCTGAGCCTTCGATGATAAGCACAATCACTTGGCTCCTTCCATTCTGTTATGAAGTTATTTTCAGAGACACAGAAGTTGATGGTCCCACGGTTCGCTTCCTTTTTGGGTTTCTCTGTAAGAGAATGTTCCCAGGGACAGATGATCTGGCTGGGACCTGGTCCCACCAGTGTCCTTAAGAGGGAAGCCTCCGTCAGGAGACTGGAACTCAGCCCTGGCTGACACCACTGGCTCCTCTGTTCCAGGTGCTGCAGAAACAAATGGCTGACCTCAGGCCCCCAGGTCAGAGAGACCCAGTGTGTGTCCCCGTTCCAACTTTGCTGGTCTCTCTCAGTCTCTGGACCTTGTCTCTCAGAGCTGCTATGGTGTTGCTTATAAGATGGGAGAATGATACCCTCCCCTCCCCGGGTGGTTTCAGGATGAAGGACAGCACGTGCAGCATCTCCCCCACAGCAGTGTCCCCTGGAGGGGGCCTTGGGCCAAAAGGTGGCCCTGCTATTAGAGTTATAAGCATTTGTGGTTTCCTCTCTCTGGCTTCACTTCCTTCCTGAAACCCCAGAAGAGGCTTCTTGGGAAATGAAGGGACTTTCAGATCCTGGCGCACAGCTGGGAGCTCAGGTGACTGGGCTGGGTGGTGGGATTGATCCACCAGAGCCACTGAGGCACAGCTGACCAACTGTCGAGTGCTGCCAGCCATCCTGCAAACACTACCTTTGTTCATCCTGGGCGGTGTGCCACCACTGAACGAAAGGATTGTGAGGTCTTGTTCTGCTCAGGACAGGCCACTTATAATAACACTGTAGGGACAGACCAGGTCCTGTGCCTCCCAGGAATTTCTAGCACAGAACGCGTACAACAGGTCCCAGCCCTTTGGCACTGGCCCCTCTTGTTACTATAAATGCCACAGTTATGTGAAATGGACCTTCTCTTGCAGAAGTGGGCTGCCAATCTTAAAATAGTCTCAGGGCAGGTTACCAAGCTGTTTTAAGGCTCCATTAGAAAGAGGCTTATTCTAGAGTCAGGGATGGGTCTCCCCATTGGGAGGGGCTCCATGGTTGGCTAGCCCCTTTTTTTATGGAAATTCTGACCTGTTCCAGTCACCTGAGAAGCTGCACTAAATGGCTTCAAAGCAGGACCTGCTACATATTCTGGGGGGACCCAGGATAAAGTGAAAATGCAGGGCCCCTCATTCAAAAATTAAGATTCAAGATGGTGACAGCAGAGCATCCTGGAAAGTGTAGGGGTGCTTCTGAGCGCAGGGCCTGGCTGTATACATTGCACACCTGTGAGGCTGGCTGTGGTCTAGAGACAGGGCACGAGGCGGGCGGCTGTTCCACGGCACACGGGAATTTGGATGAATTGACTCAGCTCTTTTCTAGACCATTGGTTGGGGAAGGCTGGTGAGATGAGCAGAGCTGAGAGGTGGGCTGAGTGTGACATGCAGTGACAAAGAGGGGGCAGGCTCCAGGCAGCATCTTTTCTCTAGAACGGGAGGTTCCTAAGTGTGGACACCTGATCTGATCGTCTGTCACAGGGCTCAAAGCGAAACCCAGAAGACCAGGCAACGATGCGTTACAACTGTCACTTCCCCAAGTCCAAAACCATATTTTTTTCTAATTTATCCTATCTGTGGTTTTGGATTATGCATCTCTTGTTATTGCTGTTGGAGAAAATGGACCAAAATCCATCACTGCCAGACCTTACTAGCCGTGGGCATGGAAGGATAAACTGAAAGATGGTGAAAGCATTTACTCCTTGTTTCCTGGGCCTTTGATCGTCAGCCCTGGGCATTCCTACAAATACTTTACCCATGGCCAATCTTTGTGAAAAACCCAAAATTCTCTATTTTAAGTGATATTTCAAAATAAACTTAGACTGGCTGGAAAAGGACAGTCCAACTGGAGAGCAATTTGTACCTGAAGAGAATGGGTCAGAAGTTGCTAAGGAAACTATTGTTTACAAAGTTTGGCTTATATAAATTATTGGTGAAAAAGAAGAACCAGTGCCATTTGATTCTTTCTCCTAGATGGTAAACAGGAAGGGAAGGCTGTTACTGGGTAAAATGAGTCATGGAACGTGGGAGGCTCAGATCCAATGGGCCGAAGGACTCTCTCTTTCCCTGGGGCCCATTTCTAATTTACCTGCCAGGCTCCAGATTAAAAGGCAAACAAAAGCCCTTTATCTGGTTGGGCGGGAGCAGATGAAAGATTCTCTGGGTGGGTGGATGGGTGGAGTAAAGAAGTCTGCAGAGATTGAGATTTTTTTTTTTTTTTAAAAAGAATCCCTTATTTTATTATGAAACCAAAATATCATTTGCAGTGTGTTCCTTTTCATACTAGTCTTTCTTAAAGAATTGAGATGTAATTCACGTAGCATAAAATTAACCCCCTTTAAAGTGTACACTCCAAGGTGGTGGTTTTCAGTGTCTTCACAAGGTTGTGCAACCATCACCACTGATTCCAGAACATTTTCATCACTTCCAAAAGAAACTCCATACCCATGAGCTGTCACCCCCACCCCAATCCTCCCATCCTGCTCATGCTCTGACAACCAGAATCTACTTTCTGTCCCTATGGTTTTCTCTATTTCTCTCTTTCATATATATGGAATCATATAATGAGGCATTTTTTTAATCTGGCTTCTGTTGACCTAAAACAATAAAGCAGTGAATTATTTTACCGGTAAAATTGCTTTATTTGGGAACAGCAGAGAATTGCAATTCAGGATATGCAATCTATGCAAACCACAGGCAGGTGTGGAGAACAAAGGAGAGGCGGATTCTTTTATAGAGGGGAAAGGGGAGTTGGGTGGGGCTGTTATATACAAGGAGTCCATTGGAGGAAACTGGGAATTTGAAGTGTAGTGGCTTTTCATTGGCTGAATTGGGACAGTCTCTCATTGGCTGGAGGAGAATATCTTCCTTTCTCCTGCAGGAGGAGTAAAGTAGTAATGTGGAGAGGCAAGGTACATTTCTTCCTGTTGGGTCTGAGGTTGATATTGGGTGGTGGGATGTGAAAACCCCCTCTTCTGGCCTCCCAACTCCATTTCAAATGAGGTTTCTGTTTTAATTTTCACACTTCTTTCCTTAGCATAATGTTTTCATGGTTCATCCATGTTGTAGCATGTGTCAGTGTTTCATCCCTTTTTATGACTGAATTATATTCCATTGCATGGAGAGACCATATTTTGTTTATTTATCAGTCAATAGGCAGTTGGTTGTTTCTGGTTTTTGAAAAAAGAGACTTCCTGATACCTAATGAAACTGTAGGAGTCCCAGAGCTGGGCCAGTCCTAGGAAACAGAAATACTTATCTGGAAGTTAGGAAGAAGACAGCATGGTATTTGGTATTTCTCATTTAACAACAACAAAGCCTTTTTCTCAGTGTTTAATCATTATATCCAAAACTACTGAAAGGTAGCAGATATGTCATCTCAAAATATGTTTCTTTGACATTGGATTATTTTGAGCTGATTATCTTGAGAAATAATAGATTTACAGAAGCTCTAAAAACAGAGTAGAAGTTACTCTTTTGTAAGGGAAATTTACATTTTTAAAGGAAAGTCTCTATTTATAAGGGTGTCTCTCTCTCTGTACCTGAATAGAAAGATGACTAAATCACAAGAGAGTCTTTATCAGTGGACAAAGTCCTTAAATCTGCATAGCAAATCTTACCCTTGTTAACATGCTTTTCCTGATAGCCTTCCCATAATGGCTTTCCCACATCTTTCTTTTGTCTTTGGTATTTAAGCTGATGGCTTAGGCCACCTTTGGTGTTAACTTATTTTTCCCTGGTATCTCCCATGTTTACAAGAGGTAGACATGTTAATAAACTTCCATTCATTTTTCTGTTATTAATTTGTCTTTTATTACAGAGGTCTGAGCCAAGAACTTAGAAAGGTAGAGTGAAAATTATGTTTTCTCCCTTTGTTTCTGGTGACCCATATATTACCCACTGGGACATGCTACTTGCTCTGGAGCCTGCAGTTGGGATCCTGAGTAAACTGGCAGAAGCCAGTGGAGGGTAAAAATTCTTAGCAAAGTCAGCTCTCCCAGATCCCATAATGCCTGGTGGAGAGAGGAGAGTAAAAAAAATTCTCATCGTTTCCTTTCCCAACTTAGATTAGTGGGAGAAAAACATTTGTAAAAATTAGTTATTTGGATTGTTTTTTCATCCCTTTCTGCAGATTTAGGCTTCCACATAGCCTCATTTCTCTTAGGTGTGAACAACTTCTTTTAATGTCTGTTGCATTGAGGATCTCATGGTGACAAGTTCATCTTTGCCTGAAATTTTCTTTATTTTGCCTTCATTTCTGGTGATGTTTTTGTTGGATGTAGAATACTAGGTTGACAGTGTCATTCGATTTTCTTCTGGCTACATTGTTTCTAATGAATTCAACTGTCATTATTATGGTTATTCCCATGAATGTAATGTCTTTGTCATATAGCTGCTTTTAAGATTTCTTTCTCTCTCTCTCTCTTTTTGTTTTTGTTTCCATTAGTTTGATTATGATGTGCCTAGGTGTGATCTTCTTTGTATTAATCCTGTTTGGCATTTGCTGAGCTTCTTGGATCTGTGGATTAATATCTTTATTCAATTTTGATAAATTATTGGCTATTATCTCTTAAGATATTCTTCTGCCCTATTCTCTCTCTCTCTCTCCTGCTTTAAGAACTCCAATTACATGTATATTAGACAACTTGACACTGTTCTGCAGGTCTCAGGCATTTGTTCTTTTTTCTTTCTTCCTTTCTTCCTCTCTTTTTTTCTCTTGTCATTTTCATTTTTCATTCTTGCTTCTTTCTGTGCTTCAGTTTGAATAATTACTAGTGACCTGTCTTCAGTAGTCACTGATTCTTTCTTGGGCTGTGTCGTCTGCTGTTAAATCCATTCAGTGGATTTTTCACTTCCAATAGTTGTATCTTTCAATTCTTAAACTTCTATTTGGTTCTTTCATAGACTTTCCATTTTCCTTCTAATTTTCCATCTCCTTATTCATTGTCTGGTTTTATTTCTAAATTCTTTAACATATTTTAAAGTCCTTTTCTGCTAATTCCAACATCTGGGTCATGCATGGATCTGCTTTTACTAACTGTGTGTTCCTGTTTCACATAGCTAGTAATTTTGGATTTTATGCTGACCATTGTGGTTAACATGTTGTAAAAATTCCAGATTATATTATCTTCCTCTAAGGAATATTAAGTTTTGTTTTTATAGACAATTAAATTACTAACTGATCACCTTTGAACATATCAAGGCTTGGTTTTCAGCTTTGTTAAAATGGGCTTTCCACTACACCTCATATAGTCTCATCCTATTCATGTATGGTTTAAGATTTGGCCAAGGGATCTGAGGTGAACCTCTGTGCAGATTTCTGGAGCTCCTTCTCTGTGGCTCCTTCCCCTCTTGTGCCTTGTCCTGAAAGTCCCAAATACCCTAGCATCCTTGAATTCTGATCTCCATTTCTCCCAGTTAACAAAACTGCTGCTTTCTAAGCTATACATCCTCACTCAGCAGTTTGGAAACTGCTCCTTTCCAAAGAAAGCCATGGTGAGATTTCATCTCAAATACTTCCCTTCTCTCAAGTATTGCAGCTATGTGCTTCCCTGCCCAATTCCTGCAAACAATTGTTTTATATATTCTGCTTAGTTTTTGAGTTCTTTATGATGGGGGAGGGGTAATCTTTTGGGGCTGGCCATGCAGATTTTTAAAACTTTTTATTAGATCATTATATATTATTCTCTCTCTCTCTGTCTCTCTCTGTGTGTGTATATGTGTGTGTGTGTGTATATGTATGTGTGTGTGTGTGTGTATATATATATACATATATATATATGTATATATATATATATATATATATATGGATTTCTGCATTTTGAGTCATGCTTAAAAAGGACTTTTCCTAACAAGAAATGGTTTTAAAAGTTTCTTTGGGTTTTCTTCTAGTACTTTTACTGTTAGTTTTTTTTAATGTTTAAACCTTCTAGCATTCAGAATTCATTTTGATGGAAGAAATAAGGTAGAGGGACCTAACAATTTATTTTCCAGATACTACCCATGTTCTAATACCATTAAGTAGAGAGTGCTTCCCTCCTACTGATTTGAAATTAAGTTTTTAGTTATAACTAAATCCTTGAGTGTATTATGTATATTTGCCTTTTTCTTCTGTGCCACTGATTTGTTATACATATGTATACATATACATACATATATATTTGTTGGTATGAGATTGTTTTAATTACTGTAGTACAATCTGACATGGTATCTAGTAGGGTTAGTTGTTCTTCATTATTCTTTTCAGAAATGTCCTGGTTATTGTTGTTGTTTAAAATTTCATGAACTTTAGAATCAGTTTGTCTAGTTAAAAAAAATGCATGTACATATACACACACATTCATGTATATCCTTGTAGTGTATTTATATTGAGATTATGTTACTTATAGGTTAAATTTTAGAAGCTAAATTTTTTTCTTCAGTCCTTTTTTTTTTTTTTTGAGGAGTTACTTTTTTAAAATATTTTTTATTGATTTATAATCATTTTACAGTGTTGTGTCAAATTCCAGTGTAGCACACAATTTTTCAATTATACATGAACATACATATATTCATTGTCACATTTTTTTCTCTGTGAGCTACCATAAGATCTTATATATATTTTCCTGTCCTATACAGTATAATCTTGTTTATCTATCTACATTTTGAAATCCCAGTCTGTCCCTTCCCACCCTCCGCCCCCTTGGCAACCACAAGTTTGTATTCTATGTCTATAAGTCTGTTTCTGTTTTGTATTTATGTTTTTTTTTTTTGTTTTTAGATTCCACATATGAATGATCTCATATGGTATTTTTCTTTCTCTTTCTGGCTTACTTCACTTAGAATGACATTGAGAAGTTACTTTTTTAATGGCTTTATTTTTATATTATAAAAATCACTCAACTGAAGTGTACATTTCAGTGATGTTTAGGGTGCTGCCATCTTTACAGTAGTTTTAGAACATCTCCATCACCCAAGAAGATTCCCTTTGCTCATCTGCAGCCACTTCCTGTTCTCACCTCCAGCCCCAGGAAGCACCTAACCTGTTTTCTATTTCTATCTAATTTCCTTTTCTGGACATTTCTTATAAATGGAATCATACAGTATGTGGTCTTTTGCCTCCGTCTTCTGTCACTTAGCATCATGTTTTTGGGACACATCTCTGTTGCAGCAGGTATCAGCACTTTCTTTTTATTGCTGAGTGGCATGCCGTGGTATGGTCGTACCACAATTTGTTTATTCACTTAACAGCTAGTGGGCATTAGCGTACAAGTCTTTGAGCATACGTTTCCATTTCTCTTGGGGAGACACCTACAGGTGGAATCACTGAGCCATCTGTAAATTCATGTTTCACTTTTTAAGAAAGTGCCAGTTTTTCAGAGTGGCCACACCATCTTATACTCCCATCGTCATGTGTGAGGGCTCCTGTTCCACGTGCCCCCAAACATTTGGTATTGATAGTTGTATCTTTTTAGTGTTGAACCTTTCTAGGTCAGACTGATGCAGGAAAAATGGATTTGGGGCGTGAGAAGGGCTGTGTCCCAGGCTTCAGTTGAGCCCCTGGGATGTGCCCTGCCAAGTGTGGGTCCTTGGCTCGGGGCAGGAAAGAATTCAAGAGCGAGCCACAGTTGAGTGAAGGTAGATTTATTCAGAGAGATACACTGAAAGGCAAGAGAAAGGCCACGAGGTGTGGGGGTTGGGTGCTCAGATTAAAAGTAGGTACACACTCCAAGAGTGTGGGCCCTCTCTGAAGAGGGAGAGAGAGTGAGAGGGAGGCTGCAGCTGTGAGGCACTGTGTTGCCAGTTTTTATAGGCTCAGTGGCTTCATATGCTAGTAAGTGGAAGGACCAGTCTAATTAGTCTGGGGAAGAAGGGGCTTGGGTTCCCAGGAAGTTGGCCATCTCCCACTCTTTGACCTTTTGTGGCTAGCCTTGGGGCTGTCATGGCGCCTGTGGGCATATTATTCACCGTGTTAATATATTACAATGGGCCTATAATGACGCTCAAGTTCTACTAGAAGTCAAATCTCCCACCATCTTGAGCCTCAAGGCCGACTAGGAGTTGAATCTTTCACCATTTTGATGTTGATTGCTGTAGCCTTCCTTAAATGGCTGTGCCCTGCCCCCTTCCTGTCTCAAGATCATACGCAGTATGGCTTTCTTTGCATTTGAAATGTTTTACATCTCTCACAGCTTTTAATATATTTCTTCATATAGATTGTACATATCTTTGTGCATTTATTTCTGGGAATTTTATTGGGGCGGTGCTGTTGTAAAGTGGGATATTTTCTTCTGTTAACTTTTCCAACTGCTTGCTGTTTGTACATAGGAAGCCTAGGTGTTTTGGTAGGTTACTTTTGTATCTGACCCCTTAGAAAAATCTCTCACTGCTTGCCACATTTTTCAGTTGCTTCTCTTGGAGTTTTCAGAGTAAACATAATTATTTTGCCTCTTTCTTTCTCCTTAAATTTCTTATTTTTCTCTCTTGCCTACTTTCATCAGTTAGAAGTTTTCAAACAAAATAGTGGTGATAGAGGACATTTTGTTCCAGAGTCTCATGGAAACTTCTGTTGCTTCCAACCATTACAAATGATGCTCATTTTGGCCTGATGTGTATGCTTGGGTCTCTGTATGTTATTTTACCTTGTTAAGCATCACTTTTCTAATTTGATAAAAAGATTTTGTAATAAATGGTAGATGTCAAATGCCTTTTTTTTTAATGATTTTTTTTCTCTTTTTTCTTTATGGGGGGTAGGTAATTGGGTTTATTTATTTATATTTGGAGGAGGTACTGGGGATTGAACCCAGGACCTCGTGCATGCTAAGCATGTGCTCTACTGCTTGAGCTGTACACTGCCCCCCTCAAATGCCTCTTAATACCTGTTACGATCATGATTTTTCTCCTCCAGCATGTAAATATAAAGTGGATTAAAAGATGTCCCAATACTGAACCATTTTTTCATACTGTGCAAGTCTCCCTTGGTTCTGGTGATGCTCCCTTTCAATGCTCTTGTGAATTTTATTTGCTAATATTTTACTTTGGATTTTTGCGTTGATTTTTTTACATAAATGAAGTTCACCTATGGTTTTCCTTTGTTGTGTTGTAATTGTTGGCTTTTGACATCAATGTTCTACAGGTTCCTGATATAGAATTTGGAAGTGTTTCTTCTTCTAGGCCCTGGAGCAGTTGAAATAGCATTGGAAACTATCCCAGCCTGAGGTCAGGCTCCCTTCCTCCCCACCCCCACCTTGGGAGCTTGGGAAGTGGTGGTATCTTTCTCACAACTTCCTCAGTTTCTTCTGGTCTAGTTAGGTATTTTCTCCTTTGGTATTTGTTGGTACTTTTTTCCCCTTAGAAAATAACCATTTCCTCTAGTTTTTCAAATTTGTCTGCATAGACAGGCTTGCTAGTCTCCTTCTTAACTTGATTAGCTCAAGACCCCCAACCCCACCCCAAATAAAACTTTTGGGCTGACTTCAGGTCATCATTTTCCTGTTCACTTATTAATCGTGGAAACTTTTACCTTCAGGAAATGCACACCTGCTTCCAAGGAGAAACAGGCTAAGGCACACATCACACCCGAGAGCCCCCAAGGCAGCGGGAACTCACTGGAAAGCATCCTTTGCATTAAACAAGGGTCCTGCTCCTCTCCGGGCAGCTGAATTCCAAGTTTTACTGGCCAGAGTGCTTCCCTGTGACCTCATTTCCACCCACTCCTTCCCTGTCTTTAAAAGATAATTGACAAGTGAGGTTAGGTAATAAAAACTGACTCGGTTTTTCCTAAGATGTGTGTTGACGGAGTCACTTCCCTCCTCACTTTGACGAGGGTCAACATGAACTGGTTTTCCTCTTCCACTTCTGCTGTAAAACTCAGGCTCACACCTGAATTAATGGCCACACTATAATTTGGTCGTAACCCCAACATATGGCAAGAATGGGACTGATGGAGGTAAAATATGCCACGTTGGTGTAAGGGTTATTTTGAGCTGAGGTCAGTTGAGAAGATGCAGATAAAAGAAAAGCTCTGCCCTCCCTCTATTTGCCTAAAACCAAGACATAATTTGTAAAGGTGCCCCCTCCCCCCGCCTTTCTCTACCAGGACAGAGGCTAATCATTGGAGGCGATGCTAGACCCTTGTCCACATAGACAAATTTACCTAACAAACCCTGCCCCAAACTAGCCCTTCTCTACCCTTAATTCCCCATATATTTACCTTCCCACCACAATTTACTTCCCCTAGAAGCTCCAAGTCCTATCCCTTTGTCTTGTCACTTCTCTAAAGATGTATTGTTCTTTTTCTTTTATTGAAGTGTAATTGATTTACAATGTTGTGTTAGTTTCTGGTGTACAGCATAGTGATTCAGATAGATAGATAGATAGATAGATAGATAGATAGATAGATAGATAGATAGATTGATAGATTGATAGATTCTAGTTCATATGCTTTTTCATTATAGGCTATTACAAGATGTCCTGATTGTTCAAGTTCTCACCACCGCTTGGAGTTACTCATCGCTGAGTTTTCCCATGTGCATCCGTGAGGCAGGGTGCTCATGTACTTGTTTGTTTTTCTCTTGTCAAATCTGTCTTTGGTCGGTCTCCTTGGCAAGCCCCCAGCCAATGAACCTAAGATGGGAAGGCGAAAAGGATTTTTTTCCCCTCCCCTACCGAAGTTTCTTCCAGCTTGCATGTTATTCTCCCTGAAGCTAAAACTCCAGCCTCAAGCAGGAAAGGGGACTTGCCTCCTCACCGAGGAGCACCCACCTCCTTCCTCCTCTTCCTCGCTCACTGCTGTCCCCACCTTCGCACACCCTCTGGGCTTCTGTCCCTATAAACATGCACTGCTCACTCCTCCCCTATGACTCGATTTCAGAAAAAAAATTCTTTGAGTCTCTTATTTCCTTTCTTTCAGAAAATTGTAGTAAAATACATATAACATAAAATTTACCATTTTAACCATTTTAAGTGGGTAATTCAGTGGCATTAAATACCCTGACAGTGTTGTACAACCATCACCACCATCCATCTCCAGAACTTTTTCATCTTCCTCAACTGAAACTCTAGACTCATTAAACCTTAACCCCCCACCCTCCCTCTCCCCAACAACCACCATTTTATCTTCTGTCTCTATGAGTCTGACTACTCTAGGTGCCTCAGAGAAGTGGAATCCCACAGTATTTATCCTTTCATGTCTGGCTTACTTCACTTAGCATGTCTTCAAGGTTCATCCATGTTGTAAAGATAGGTCAGAATTTTCTTCCTTTTTAAGGATGAATAGTATTCCATTGTCTGGAGAGACTTTTTTTTTAAACCCATTCATTCATTGATAGACATTTGGGTTGTATCCTTCCTTCCTCCCTCTCATCCCCCTTTTTAATTTTTAAAACATCATAATTATAAAGGAAATTTTAAAAGAAAAATAACCAGCTACACGCCACGCCCTTCCTATATAAACTCTTTCCATTTTCCCCTATTCTCTACCAGTTTTTTTCCATATGCAGTCATTCTTAGTGCAGACTTTTATTCAGTCTTGTCTTTTCTGTTTTACTTGGGGCCGAATCCTTTTTTTTTTTTCCTTCGTGTTAATACACTGCCTCATGCTGAACTTTTTGACAATCTTGAGTTCAAGATAGTGTTGGCAACTAACACACCACAACTTTAAAAAATCATCTGTTGACTGTTTTTAATTTTGTATTATCTTGAGTAATGAAATTATTTTGAAATCTCTTGGAATCATTCATGTCTCCCTTCCCTCCTTTGTTTTGGACAAAGGCCCAGGAGTGGGCTTGTTAGGTCAAAGGAATAAATGGTTTTAAGACTTTTGAAACATACTGCCAAGGTTGTACCATTGAAACTGTCCTTTACAGGATTTGAAGGGAGGGGTTTTTTGACCGCCTCACCCATTCTAGGTATAGTCATTTATGTACCTATTTTGCAATGTAATAGATTATAAAGAAAATTTTCTGTACTTGTTCTTTGTATGTTGTAGATATGAATATTTATAGGTATTTTTTAACGGATCATTCCCTTTCTGTTTCTCTTTAAACTCCGCACATACGTGTGCACACTCACTCACACACCCCAGATTGCCAGGCGGTGATGTCAAGGGAGACGTGCCCTCCCCCCGGGGTCCCTGCCGGTGCCCAGCCCACTGCTGGGTTCCCGGTAAGTGTGTGAGGGACAGAGCTGAGAGGCAGGCTGGGAAGTCTGCAGTTTCCTCTCTGGACTGGAAATCACTGAATCGTCGCACAGATTTAGAAACTTACAGGAGGTGTCATTGCAAACTGTGGGTGCCCCAGTCTCCAGCCCGCTCAGGCCCCTGCATTCCAGAGATTTATCTTTCGTTGTGAACTGTCTCCTTCCCTCCTCCTCCAGAGTTCCCAATAACAAGGCCTAGCACAGAACCTCAGATGGTTGTGGGTGAATTTCCGACTGGGTGTGACATGGCTTATGGGCCATTTTGATGCATATTAGGACAAAATGAACAAGCGCTACATATTATGGTTTGGGACACGGCTGAAGTTAATTTCACTCTTTCTCAAAGTAAATGGCAGACTGCAGGCACACCTCAGAGACAGCAGGGGCTGGGTTCCAGGCTACCGCAAAAGAGTCACACAAAGTTTTTGGCTTCCTACTACGTATAAAAGCTACGTTTATACTATACAGTAGTCTATTAAGTGTGCAATAGCATTGTGTCTAAACAAACAATGTGCATCCCTCAATTAAGTACTTTATTGCTAAAAAATGCTAACTAGCTGTCATAGTAACATCAAAGCTCACAGGTCACCATAATACATATAATAACAGTGAAAAAGTCTGAAATATTTTGAGAATTACCAAAATGTGACACAGAGACATGAAGCAAGCAGTGCTCTTAGAAAAGGTACTGATGGAGTTCCTTGATGCAGGGTTGCCACATGCCTTTGATCTGTTAAAAAACCCGCTGTATCTGCAAAGTGCTGTAAAATGAGGTGCACCTGCGTGCGGCACAAGGCTAATGTGAAAGCAGAAGAGGGAAGGTGGAGGCTGGGCAGCCTTGGGGGCAGACAGGCCCAGATCATGCCAGCCTGGCCGTCTGCTAGCTGTGTGACCTTGGGTAAGCCCCCTGGGCTCCCTGAGCCTGCTGCTTCTTCCATTACACGGGATCATCCACCCCTCATCAGGTTATTAATAAGGTCTGAGAAGAGAGCAAACATCTTTCAAAGAGCAGTGCTTGGACTCTGGGGTCTTTTGGTTGTAGCCATGGCAACACGGTGCAAGCTCAGTCATGGCACCCCTTCCCCCTCTCTTCCTTCCGGAGTATGGGAACGGGCAGTTCTGGCTTCCCCATTCCCATTCACTCCGGAAAACGCTAAGAGTCTCTAGAGTTCCTTCTTCTCATCTTCACTGAGCACCTGCTGTGGGTCAGGGAGGCCAGGGACAGCCGAGCCTAGCGTCTGGCCTTCTGGTCACCCCACTCCTCGAGGCTGACACTTCTTCACCTGTCACTCTGGAATCTGGACACTAGAACTCAGTTTCGAGAGGGCTCTGGGGGCCCCCTACTGGCAGGAGGTTTCACAGCCACTCAAGGCCCACCCCGCATCTCGCCAGTGGATGGCTGACCCCAGCAATCTAATGGATGCCTTCTTGGATTCTGCCAGCTTTATTTTTCAGTTGAAAACTCAAGGGTAAAGCCTCCCCCCGGCCCCCCCCAAAAAGTGAACAGCTTTGAAGGCTGCATCCTTGGGGTCTGAGTGCCCAGGTGCCCATAGCATCCACTGGCCCTTCTCAAGTGCCCCCTGAAACAATGAGACCGAGAGTCAGGATCTAACCCAAAGAGGGAAGCACCCAACCAGCCTTGGGATTAAGGGATTTGGGACCATCAATTCCCTCAAGGAGCCTCAGGCCTTAGGGGAGACCTGTGCAGAGGGCAGGGGAAGCCAGTCCTGGTCTAGAAAGACCCTGGGGCAGTCTGGCTCATACAGCAAAGGCTTTGGAGACAGCAGCTGAATGAGTGAATAAACATCTTGGGCAGGAAGAGTTGCTGGCATGGCTCTCTCCCTCCAGAGGTGGGTCCTGCGGGTTGGGCTGTCTCCTAGACCACAGTGCAGGTGCTGAGGAAGGTGGAGAATTATCCAGACCAGTGTGGGCTTTACTGCTCCCAGAAAGCATTTTGAAATCATTGACTAATGGCTCTTCTTTCCTGGATCTGTATTTTTCCTGATCTTCTCTGAGCTTCCTGTTTTTTTATGCTGGTCATTCTGCCCCAGACAAGAACTGTGACCTTGGTGATGGAACGGGTTTGTGGTAGGTGAGTCTGAAATCCTTGGCAGCCTGGTGCTGGCTCAGGCAAAATCTCAAACTGCAAAGAGAAGAGAAGAGAAGTAATGCTTTGCTTTGGGCCCAGAGGGCAGGCAGTGCCCTCTGTTTCCCTGAATTGAGCTGGGGGCCCCTGTTACAGCCCCTGGCACTCTGCAGGCCCAGCAGTGTCAGGCCTAGAGTGGCTCTCACTGAAAGGACATCTCCCCCTTTGGAAGAGCAGCAGGTGTGGTTAGATGGCTCCCTGTACCTGCAAAACAGAGAAGCAAGATATGCCCCCCACCCCGGTGCCAGGAGTCCCCAACTTGGGGGAAGGCTGATCCCTAGCACGTGATGCTTTGGGAGCATGGAGGCTGCACCCAAATTAGGGGGAAAGGGGAGTTCAGGGGCTGAATCCTGATGGAGAGAGGGTATCCAGGTCATGAAAGTAGCAGGGACATTCAAGTGTTTCCAGAACATTTGGTGACCTCTGAATGACTTCTCTGCACTTTCAGAAGGAAACAGCCTTACCTCTTAGATCTTCAGCCCACACTGGAGCATGGACCTTTTCAACGTAGGGGTCATAGACCCAGGCACCCTCTGCACCCTCTCTGGGCAAGTCAGGTGAGTTTTAATCCCTGTATGTCATTTCTCTTTTTCTTTTTTGATCTTATAAAGTGGGATGGGGTCATTAATACAGTATATAATAGAAGCAGAGACAGAGTCTCTTTATCTTCTTGCTGACCTTAAAGGGACTGCTTCTGGTGTTTCTCCATCAACTGTGACGTTAATGGCTGGATACCCAATACCTTAAGTTATCAGGTTAAGGAAAGTCCCTCCAAATCCTCATTTGCCAAGAGAATTTTTAAAAAAGAAAATATGAGCATCAGAGAATTTCATTAAGTGCCTTTTCTGTCATCTGTTGATACTATATTTTTGGTTCTTTTCCAGATATGATATTACACTTCTAATAATTTCTAGTTCCCTGCCAGCATTTACAGTCTGTGTTAGATAAACCCTGTTCTGAATTCCTGTGGGTGTCTATTGTCTGTGCTGGTTCTCGCTCTTAGAATTTTGTCTCTTTAAGTGTGTTCATTTTTTATAACTACAGCGTTTGTAAGTACAGTGTTTATAGTTGTATTACCACGCCTAGCATATGAAGTAGATGCTCAGAAAAAGTTTTTTAATTCAAAAAGTCCTTGGTTGTGGCAAAATATACATAACATAAAACCTACCACTTAACCATTAAGTGCACGGGTCAGCAGTGCTAAGTACATTCACATGGTTGTGCAACCCGTCTCCAGAACTCTCTTCATCTTGCAAACCTGATCCCCATTAAATAACTACCATTACCCACTTAGACTAGCCCGTGGCAACCACCACTTTACATTCTCTATGAATTTGACAACTCCAGGTACCTCATATAAGGGCACTCATAGACTATTTGTCCCTTTGTGACTGGTTTATTTCGCTCACCATATTGTTCCTCAAAGTTCATCCATGTTGTAGCATGTGTCAGTATTTCCTTCCTTGTTAAGGCTGCGTAATATTCCATAGTGTGTGTATACATACACACACATTTTATTTATCCATTCAGTTGATAGACACTTTGTAACTTTTGGCTGTTGTGAATAATGATGCTATGGTGAGTGTACAAATACCTCTTTGAGATCCTGCCTTCAGTTCTTTTGAGTGTATACCCAGAAGTGGAATGGCTGGATATGGTAATTTAATTTTTAATTTTTTTGAGGAACCGCCAACATGTTTTCCATACTGGCTGCACCATTTTACATTGCCACCAACGGTACACAATGGTTCCAATTTCTCCACATCTTTAACACTATTTTCTAATTTTTTGATAGTAGCCATTTTAATAGATGTGTTTGTATCTCATTGTGGTTTTGATTCACATTTCCCTAATGATTAGTGATGCTGAGTATCTTCTCATGTACTTGCTGGCCATTTGTACAGCTTCTTTGGAGGAATGTCTATTCAACTCCTTTGACCATTTTTAAAACAGGCTGAGTTGTGGAAGTTCTTTATGTGTTTGGAATATTAACCTCTTATCAGATAAGATTTGCAAATGTTTTTTCCAATTCCATAGGCTGCCTTTATACTAAGAAATCATTGCCAAACCCAATGTCATTAAGATTTCTAAGAGTTTTATAGTTTTAGTTCTTACATTTATGTATTTGATCCACTTTGAGCTAAGGTTTTTATATGGTATAAGGTAAGGGTCCAACTTAA
Source organism: Camelus ferus (assembly GCF_009834535.1). Taxonomy (NCBI): domain Eukaryota; kingdom Metazoa; phylum Chordata; class Mammalia; order Artiodactyla; family Camelidae; genus Camelus; species Camelus ferus. The sequence continues at coordinate 28,877,990 of NC_045713.1, read as the reverse complement.
TTCTTGTGCATGTAGATATCCATTTTTCCCAACACCGTTTGATGAAAAGACTACTTCCTCCATCGAATGGTCTTGACATCTATGTCAAAAATCATTTGACCATATGTGCAAGGGTCTACTTCTGGGCTTTGCTATGCCTTTGGTCTGTATGTCACCAGTGCCACACCGTTTTGATTACTGTAGCATATGTTACAAGTTTTGAAACCAGGAAGTGTGAGTCCTCTAACTTTGTTCTTTTTCAAGATTGCTTTGGCTATTTGGGGTGCCTCTGAGATTTCGTATGAATTTTCAGGTAGGTTTTTTTATTTCTGCAAAAAAAAAAAAAAAAAGCCATGGGATTTTTGTCAGAAATTGCATTAAATCTCTAGATCACTGAGCAGTATTCATACTTTAATGATATTAAGTCTTCCAATTCATGAACATGGGCTATCTTCCCATTTATTTGTATCTGCTTGAATTTCTTTCAGCAGTGCTTTGTAGTTTTCAATGTAAGAGTTTTTCACCTCTTCAGTTAAGTTTATTCCTAAGTATTTTATTCTTTTTGATACTATTATAAATAGAATTATTTTCTTAATTTCCTTTTTGGATTGCTCATTGTTAGTGTATAGAAACGATTGATTTTTGCGTGTTGATTTTATATTCTGCAATGTTGCCAAATTTGTTTACCAATTCTAACAAGGTTTTAAAATTTTTCAATCTTTGTGGTTTTCTACATATGTATAAGATCCTGTCATTTGAAAACAGAGAAAACTTCTTCCTTCACAATTTGGATGCTTTCTGTTTCTTTTTCTTGCCTAATTGTTCTGACTAGGACTTCCAATGCTATATTAAACAAAAGTGGCAAAAGTAGGCATCCTTGTCTTACTCCTGATCTTAGAGGAAAAGCTTTCAGTCTTTTACCATTGAATATGGCGTTATCATCTGCAGGCTTGTCACATGTGGCCTTTATTATGTTAAGGTAGTTTCCTTTTATTCTTAGACTGTTGAGTATTTTTATCATGAAAGGGTGCTGAATTTTGTCAAATGTTTTCTCTACATCAATTTCAGAAGATCGTGTGTTTTTTATTCCCTTTTATTCTGCTAATGTGGTATATACTACATTGATTTTCCTATGTTGAACCGTCTTTGCATTTCAGGAACAACCCCACGTGGTTGTGGTGTAGAATCCTTTTCCTGTGCTCTTGATTTCTGTTTGCCAATATAGTCATCCCTCAGTATCCATGGGGATTGGTTCCAGGACCCCCCCCCCCCGAGATACCAAATCTGGAGATGCTTAAGTCCCTTATACAAAATGACATAGTGTTTGCATATAACCTATATATATCCTCCTGTATAGTTTAAATGATCTATAGATTACTTATAATACCTAATATAATGTAAATGCTATGTAAATTTTGCCAGTATGGATTTTTTTTTTTTTTAATATTTCCAACCTGTTGTTGGTTGAATCTGTGGATGTAGAACCCATAGATATGGAGGGCCAGCTGTATTTTTTTTTTTTTTTTTGAGGATTTTTGCATCTATGTTCATCAGGGGTATTATTCTGTAGTTTTCTTGAAGTGTCTGTAGCTTTGGTATCAAGATAATTCTGGCCTCATAAAATGGATTTGGAGATGTTCCCTCTTCAATTTTTTGGTATGAGTTTGAGGAGGCTTGGTTTTAAGTCTTTAAATGCTTGATAGAAGTCACTAGTGAGACTATCTGGCCCAGGGCTTTTCTTTGTTGGGAAATTTTTGATTACTGAGTCAATTTTCTTGCTAGTTACAAGTCTGTTTAGATTTCTGTTTCTTCATGATTCAGCTTTGGCAGGTTATATATCTCATCTCTAGGAATTTGTCCATTTCATCTAGGTTGTCCAATTTGCTGTCATACAAGTGTTCATAGTACTTTTTCCTAATCCTTTTTGGTTCTGTAAAAATCAGTCGTAATGGCCCCTATTTCATTTCTGATTTTACTGACTTTTGAGTCGTCTTTTTTTATATTAGTCTATCTAGCTAAAGATTTGTCAATTCAGTTGATCTTTTAAAAAAAAAACACAAACAACTTTTGGGATCATTATTTTCTTTCTTGTTTTTCTATTCTCTACATTTATCTCTGCACTAATCTTCATGATGTCCTTCCTTTTGCTAGCTTCAGGTTTGGTTTGTTCTTTTCCTGGATCCTTAAGGAGTAAAGTTAGGGTGTTGATTTGTGCTCTTCTTTAATGGAGGGATCTACAACGATACATCTCCTTCTTAGCACTGCTTTCTCTAGAGCCCATACTTCTGGTATGTTGTGTTTTTATTTTCATTTGTCTCAAGATATTTTCTAATTAACCTTGTGATTTCTTTGACTCATGGGGTGTTTGAGTATGTTGTTTAATTTTGTACAATTTGTGATTTTTTTTTCCAGTTCTGCCATTTTTAGTTTCCACTGTGACTGGAAAATAGTTCGTATAATTTCAATTTTTTAAAAGTTATTTAGATTTGTTCTGTGACCTAACATGTGGTCTATCCTGAAGAATGTTCAGTGTGCACTTGAGAAAAACAGATACCCTGCTGTTGTTGGGTGGAGTACTGTGTACATCTCTGTTAGGTCCACTCAATCTGTCATGTTGTTCAAGTTCTCTAGTTCTTTATTGCTCGCCTCTCTATTCATTCTTGGACTGTGCTTTTACTGTTACTGTTTCTATGGAGTATCTTTTTCCATCCTTTCACTCTCAACCTATGTGTGTCCTTAGATCTAAAGTGCATCTCTTGGAGGCAGCACAAATTATTGTATTTTTTAGCTCCAGAATGTTTTGGGTTCTTTGTAACGTCTTTGCTGATACTCTCAATTTGCTCAGATACTGTTTTCCTGGTTTCACTTAGTTGCCCACCCATCCTTCTTCTCCTGCTGACTGAACATATTTAAGATGGTTATTTTAAAGTCTCTGTTGAGTCTCAAGGCCTCTATTTTTTGAGTTTGTTTCCAGAGATTTACTCTGTCTGGGCCCTGTCTCCCTGTTTCTCATTTAATCAGGTTTTCCAGTTAACAGAATCAACAGCAGAAGAGAACATTAGTTAAGTTTTAAATCTCAGGGAATATTTTCATTTCTAGAAGTTATCTTTGATAATCCCTAATTCTAGCATCCAAAGATTTTGGAGAAAGATTTTCTCCTTGACCAAACTCTACTCAGGCTTCTTAGAACTCCTCTCAACTAGGCCCTGATTTTTAGGCTTCCATTGTCATCTCTGCATTGTCCAATTTTGGCAGGAATTCTGTTAAGTCAGTTTAGCAGAATTCCCACCCTCCACAGCTGATCACCTCGACATCTGATAGGAGTCCTCACCTGGTGATGTCTCATCACCGTGGCCTGCCTTCAGCAAGAATCCTGTTAGGCCAGGTTAGCCAGAATCTCCCTCACCCCTGATGTTTCTTAGTAATTTTCCATCCCCTGATCCCCACCCTGCTCCTGGACTATAAATCCCCCCTTTTCCCTGTTGGACTAAGAGCTGAGCCCAGTCTTTCTCCCCCTACTGCAGTGGACCCCTATACCTATCACCACAGATCCCCGAATAAAGCCTGCCTTACTGTTCTTTCATGAGTGTTATGGGTACTTCTAACAGGGTTACACTGCTGTGGTCTGGTGCAGTTGCTGACTTCCGTGTCTGTGTAGTGGGGCTTTAGCCACAGGAATCATGCATGACATTGGGGACCCCTGGGCACACATGCACCCATTGTAGAGTGTACATTCAAACCTCCTAATGGCAGGTCTGTGGTTATAAGTTTTCAGGAGGTGACTATCTCTTATAGCTGCCTGACCTCCCAGAGCTATTGTCTCCTGTGCCAGAGGTCACAGGGCTTGCTAGACGTGGCTGGACCTCTTTTTCTTAGTAAGTACTCCTTTGCACATAGCTTTGTTTTGACTCTTATTAGCTCACTGTATGACAACTGAGTGCCTATCCCCTTGGCAGGAGCTAAGAGAAAGGACCTGGTTTTCCCTCTGGGCTGGAAGGCAGGGGTCCTAGTGCTTGCTGGCCATGCAGCTTACCACACTGTGGAGGAGGGTCCATGGGCACGAATCCCCGGGCACACAGGTGAATGTAGGTGGCCGCCAGGGTGCAGGCAGTTTGGAGCTCTTGGGTGCCACAGGTGTCCTGGAGGCACAGGTTGAGGAAGGGTGTGGGGTCCACCTGAAATCGAGCTGCAGTCAGTGTCCTTGCCCACCACACTCTTGGGAGTAGCACAGAGGAGGGGTGTAGGCTAGACGGGGGCAAGGGCCTTCTTTGTCCCGTGGTCCACCTGCTGAATGGCCACCACAGCCTCACACTCACCACCCCGAAGCAGTTCCCCAGGCTGGAATAGGGGTCCTGGAAGAAAGCCTGGCAGGTGGGGCTCTGTCCTAGGCATGCCAGCTGAGTCTTCTCCACGGCCCTGCAGTCACTACCCACCTGGCGGGATGAACCCAAGACTCAGGCCTCTTGCCTGGACCTCTTTCCTCTTGGGCAGCTCCACCAGGTGCAGCAGCCTTGAGAGGGGACAACCATCCCTCGGCTCGGATGGGGGCCACACCTGCACCCTGCTCTGGTCCATGGCCCATCCACACAGACCCTTCCTGCTCCAGGGCACACCTGACCACACCTGTTTCCAATCTCCACCCCTAGTGGCGTGCCCTAGTGATGACGCCCAAGCCCGAGGGGGAAGGGCTGCCAATCGGCTCACCTGCCAGGCAAGCGTGAACTCCTCCAGGCTGCTGGCCACCGAGCCGTCCGGCAGCATCAGCTCATTGTCTGCCTCATTGTCATTGGTGCCCAGGAAGCCGGCGGACAGGCCTGTGGGGCAGGGAAGGGAGGGCAGGCCATGAGAGCCTGCTGGACAGGGTCAGTGGTGGGTCTGGCTAAGCCCTACGCCCTCCACGCCTGACCCCTGCAACACCAGCCCTCCGAATCTTCACCAGAGGGAGAGGAGAAAAGGGACTGAGGAAAGATTTGTGCTCCGCCCCAGGCCTCCCCTGTCCAGCATCCCCATCCTGAGTGGCCGGGAGGTGTTCCCAGAGAAGGGGGAGAAACGCGGGGCCACAGCCCTGGGCTCAAAGCCCGGCTCTGGGGCTCATGGCCGTGGGAGCAGGGGCCAGTAAATTAACCTCGGTCAGGCCATCTGTCCCAGGGGACGACAGTGGGAGGCTCACGTGGAGAGGCTCGGACTGTGTGTATTATAGCGCCTGAAGCAGGGCCGCAGTCACCCAGCAGGGCTGCATCAAGAGCTGCGCTGCCCCTGGAGTAAGGAGTGTCCCAGTGCAGGAGCTCAAAGGTGGGAGAGACAGCCTTTGACTCTTCCAGTTGCGAGCCCCCAGCCTCCCAAGGACACAGAGTGCTGTCCACCGGGATCTGTCGGTCTCAGCCCTGGAAGCTGACCCCGCCCTGGCTTAAAGCTGCCAGCAGGGGCCCAAACCCACCGTGCTGCCAGACGCCCAGAGTCAGGCTGCAGAGGCCGGCTTGGACGTCACAGGCGATGGAGACGCCGTCCTCACTGCTCAGCTCGATCCTGGTCTTGGCAGGAGGCGGAGGCAAAACCAGGTCCAGACAGCTCTCCCCAGGCAGGGAGTTGTTGTACAGCCTGTAGGTCTGTGGGCCAGACAGGGGCTGAGCAGGACAGGTGACGTGCTCCACGGGGCACAGGCATGCGGGCGTGACAGCCCACAGGGCGGCCTGTGTCCTTGGTGGCCGGCCCCTCCCACTCTCGCACACTCACCTTCAGGCTGGGGTAGAAGACCAGGGTGCTGCGGTTCAGCGCTACAGTCAGGGACGTGAGCCCTGAGCCTGCCCGGCTCAGCGTCAGTGAGAACGTGTCGTGAGCGAAGTCCCTGGCCAGCAGCAGGCTGCCACAGTGGGTGCTGAGACCCCACACCCGGCCGTCAAAGGTCACCACGTGCCTGGCCCCAGCCACCACAGCATGGTCTGGGGGAAAGAGGCCAGAGGCAGGTGAGCAGGGCCCACTGTGCCCACTGCATGGGGGCCCTGAGCCCCCGGGGCACCCCAGGGTGTCCAGGTCCTGTTCCTTGGCCCGTGTGTCCTCAGGGGCAGTCCCATGTGGGGAAGGGGGTGTCTGTTCCCAGGAACCCTGGGCTTCAAGATGACTTGAGTTCTAGAGGTGCCCCAAGATGAACAGTCTACAGCCAAGCTGGCAATAAAAAGGGACCAAGGACTGGTACACCCTCCAGCACGGTAAGCCTCGGAAACTCTGCACTGAGCAAAAAGCCCATTAGAGACGAGCACGGTTCCGTCCACACACAGTGTCCAGAATAGGCAAACGCTATCAGACACAGAGACAGAAAGCAGGCTGGGGGTAGCCAAGGGATGGGGGCACTGAGAGCTAAGGGATGCGGGGTAATGACGATGTTCTGCAGCTGACTGTGACGATGGATAGACGCCTCTGTGAAGAGACAGAAGCCACTGAATCGGTGACTTTACATGGGCAACTTGGGTGGTATGTGAATTAGATCTCAATGAAGCAACTGCAGGAGACAGACATATTCACCGTTAAAAATTATATATATACACACATATATGGGGCAAAAGGCTCCATCCAACAGGAGGAGGTGCCATGTTGGCTGGGCTCTGCCCTCTTCACCAGAGAGGGTTGGTTCTGAGCCATCACCGCTGCTTAGGTCGGGGGTGGGGAGTGGATAAGAGAATCACCACCTGTTGAACACACGCCAGGACCAGGTACCTGCCACTTACTGGCCGTGATGGCTTCACAGGGTGTCAGAGCCGAAGGTCACAGGCCAGCCCCAGGTCACACATATGGAACCGAAAGGCCAGGCTGTTTCCAGTCAACCCTTTGCATAGTGGATAAGTACCCTGACTCTAGGAGGGCACCCCCCCACCCACCCGAGCCGCCGCATTCCCACCTGGGCGATCACAAGACCCCACACTACACACCAGCCCTTGCCAAGGCCTGGGAGCCACAACGGCCCACCGACTTGAGACCCTCCCCGGCACCCAGGGTACATGCTTGGTACCACACGAGTGAGCCACGCTGCCTGCTCCAGTCCCAGAGAGGTGCGAAGGCTCACCAGAGCACATCCAGGGGAGGACCGAGGCAAACTCCCAGGGCCTCCAAGCCCCCTGAGCGGGTCCCGGCATTGCCTGCAGCTCCAGGCCTTGCCTGACGACAGTCTGGACTCAATAGTGGCTTCTGGCTACAACTGGAGGGTTGCCTCTTGCTTCTCCTGCAGGGTCCGCCGGGAGGAAGCTGGCCTGGAGCCCTCAGCCACTCACCACACCTCCCTGCACGCTCCAGGCTCTTGTTCTGGATGAAAGCCTGAATCTGCAGCCCCACCCTAGTCCTGTTTGACCTTGGGAAGCCCAGTACCCTCTGGGCTCAGCTGGGGACCAGATGGGCCCAGCACAACAATGCTAAGCCTTCCCTGGGTGACCGAGGAACAATCCCACTGTCCGTCTGCCCTGCCAGGTCCTCCTCCCGCATCCCGCAGGGGCTCCCAGGGAGGAGGGCGGGGCAGGACGCACATCCAGAGGGGCTCCCCTGCAGGTGGCGTCTGAGCCGGTGGTACCCAGCCAGCATGCTGGTCCTGTACAGCTCTCGGAGCGGCCGCAGCAGCTTCTCCTCCACCAGGTGGCTGGTCACGCGGGCCACATCCAGGGGCTCATCTCCCACAGGCAGCAGCGGCAGCGTCACCACCACTGAGCGGTCCCTGGAGGGAGCACGGAGGAGCTGGGAGACCCCAGCCCAAGCTGAGCCTGTCAGAGCCTTACTTTCTGCAGCTACAGAACAGCCACGTGGAAGTCTGGCATAAGCTTGACCTCTGCAGACCATCAGCCTCTTAGGGAGGAAACGGGCTTTGTTTTGGGCGGGGGTATAATGGGGTGGAGGTTGGCCATCCTATTTTAAGGATGCAGGTGTCTGATCTCGTGCTGGGGCCCGAATGTATGTGCTGTCCCCGAGAGCCTCGGATCAGCACGGGGACAGCCTTGTGTGTGGATCCCGAGGGACCAATGAGGGCAGCAAGGGTATCGGCAGAAGCAGGAGGTCAGAGCCAAAGGGAACCTGGAGCCAGAGGTTCCGCACTGAGGGAGGACACTGGCACTTTCTAGGGACGTAGAAGACTGGTCCCGTCGACCCCGGGGATCTGAAGGTGCAGGGAGACCCAGGCCACCTTGGGGTTCCCAGGGGACAAGGGATGCATCACACCCTCCTGTAGGTGGGCCAATGGAGGGGGCAGGAGACATTTACCTTCCCCCCGAGCAGCCCAGGGAACCTGCAGTTTGGGGCAGGAGGTGGCCTGAATTCCTCTTATGGCACCAGCATCCAGTTGTGACCCTGTGCTGGGACACCCCCAGGGACAGGATCCCACTGTGTCCCCAGCAGCCCCTTCCCTTTTCAAGCAGCCGTGTCTGGTCCATCATTCTGCATCTGAACTAAAACACTGCCTTGCCTGCAGCGCCTCACCAGTAGCCTACGTTCTGACAGCAGCCTGGGCACCAGCTCCGGGGCAGGAATTTACATGCCCCACCTTTCCTATCAGGAGGGGAAACTCAGACACAAGAGCCGATCCAGGGTTGCCCCAGTTAGAGCTGGATTCAAGCTCAAGCTGCCCGCTGTGAGGCTGCCAGCTGTGGAGGAGGGACCTGTCACGGTTCTAGGCCCCCGTTCCCGGGAGGGCCTCCCCATGACCTGTCACTGAGGCTGGCTAGTAACTTCTCTAACAACTTCCAAACTGCTCTACGGCCCAGGCTTCCAAGTCAGCTGCCTAGAAAGGTCTTGATGGCTTCTCACACTGAACAGGTCCAGAAAAAAGCTCACCCACTCCCACCATGGTAGGCTGAACAACGGTCCCAAAGACACGCAAGCCCCTGTGACTGACAACTGCGTTCTTAGATGGCCAAAGGGACTTTGAAGGTGTGACTGTGTTAGGGATTTTGGGAAGGATTATCCAGGTGGGCCAATGGAGTCACAATAGACCTTATAAGAGAGGCAGGGGGGTCAGAGAGGAGATATAAGGACAAAAGTTAAAGGCGAGAAGGCGTTGCACTCTAGGCTTTGAAGATGGAAGTGGGGCCATGAGCCAAGGAAGGCAGGCAGCTGGAAAAGGTAAAGGAATGATTCTCCCCTGAGCCTCTGGGAGGAACCTGAAATTCATTTCAAATTTCTGATCTCCAGAGCGACACAAGAATAAATTTGTTGCTTTAAGCCACTGCATTTGCAGTAATTTGCTAGAGCAGCAATAGAAAACTAGCAAAGCTCCAGTCTGCACCCCCCCACCCTCATCATCCCCATTGCTGCATAAACAGATCCTCCATCCTAACAGCTGTCAAAGCCAAAACCCTTGGAGTCATCCCTGGCTCCTCTCTTCCATCACCTTCATTCAGTCTGTAAGCAAATCCTAGAGGCTTATCCTGAAAACATCCAGAATCTGACCACCTCATACTCCCTCCACAGCTGCCATTGCTCACAGAGCCACTCTCCTGTCTCGCCTGGACAACCACCACCAGGACCATTCTAAATTGGGCTCCCTACCTCTATGCTCCCCGTTCCTGTCCCCAGTCTTCATTCTCAACACGGGGGGCCAGAGGGATCTTTTTAAGTGAAAGGTAGATCATGTCCTTCCTCGGCTCAAAACCTCCTAAGAGTTCCCACTTTTGAGTAACAGACAAAGGTCTCGGGCTGCCTGGAACCCCATTAACTCTGAATCCTCCACCCTGCACTTCAGCCGTCCTGGTTTCCTTCATACTCATCAAGCAGGAGGTACATCCCCACCCCTGGGCCTTTGCACCGGCTGTGCCCACCTCCTGGAACTCTCATCCCGTGAAGAACACACGGCTCGCTCCCTCACCCTTCAAGCCCTGGTGCAAATGCTATTTTCTCCTTGAAGTCGACCACAGCCATGTTCCTTACAGCGCTCCTCCCTCAACCCATTTGTCCTGTCTTTTTTTTTTCTGTAGCATTTGGCACCTAACATACTAGCTGAGAGGCTGGTAGCCTACAGCCTGTGGCCAAATCCAGCCTGTGTCCCATTTTTGGACAGCCTGCAAGCTAAGGATATCTTTTACATGTTTAAAGGATTCTTTAAAAGACAAAACCAAATAAACAAAGGCTATGTGAGATACCATCTGGCTACAAAGCCGGAACACTTCACTCTCAGGTCTATTATAGGAAAGGTGTGCTGGCCCCTGGGGTCAATAACCTAGTCCCTGTTTTCAGTGACCATCTCCCCAGTCACCCATGGACTCCATGATGGCCAGATCTGTCCCGTTCACCACTGCATCTGCAGCACCTAAAACAACGCCTGCTTAGAGGGCATACTCTTAAGATAACCTGTGGAATGAAGTCTTAAGTCTCAGTTTCCTCATCTGTAAAATGGGTACTGGGAAGGCCTCTGTAGCAGGGCTGTTGGGAGGAGCAAATGAGATGGAGGCATCCAGCAGGTGCCTGGGGTGGGGCAGCCCCTCAGGGAGGGACACATCCAAGTCACCTGGCCGAGAAGCGGTACAGGTCCAGCAAGGGTTTGCAGAGCCTCCTCAGTGCCTGTGAGATCACGGCTTCCATCCAAGACAGCATCTGCTCAGCGGCCTGGAGGGGTCGGGGTGTGAGAGCCAGCAGCGCCATCCCCGCCTGCAGGGCCGCCTTCCGCCCCCTCGCCCCACCTCACCAGCTCCAGGGCGCCCCTCACGGACTCTAGTGCTGCCCCGATGGGCCTGGACACCCAGGGCCCCGGCATCCGGGACACCCAGGCCTGCAGCCACTGCATGGCCTCCTCGGCCCGCTCCCGCCACACCTCGTCCAAGGGCCGCAGTGTCACCTCCAAGTAAGCGTCCTTCAGCGTGGCCAGGGGCCCTGCAGAGGCAGCCACAGCCCACCGTGAGGCCTCCCGGGGTCTGGGGACAGGGAAGATGCCATAGCCTGCATCCCAAGCCCAGACAGGAAAACCAGCCCCCTGACGACCAGGGATTCCAAGAAATAAAGAGCCTGTGACCTGGAATGAGGTGGCGGCACTAGAGATGGTGGAAAATAGCCCTGCGAGCCTGGGACTTCCCGCCACAAAGGCCTGTTCACAGGGTCGGCCCTGGGCTGGCGTCTGGGAGCCTGGATTTCAGGAGGGTCCCCACCCTTCCCAGCACGGATAAGGGGGCCTCGCTGTGCCTGGACGGCACAGGCAGTGTGGTTTAGGCTGAACACCCCTTCCTTCTGCGAGTCTGGAAGGTCAGTCTGTGCCCAGCAGAGGCTCCTGTGTGACCAGCCGCCCCCCCGGGAACAGCCTGGGCATGGGGTCTCCAACGAGCTCCCCTGCTGGACGTTTGACAGGTGTTGTCACAATTCAAAGCTGGAGAGTTGAGGCCATCCTGTGTGCCCCCTGGGAGAGAAGACTCTGGAAGCTTGTATTTGGGCTCTCTCGGCCTTCGTCCTGCACATGGTCCTCTGCCAACCTGGACCTGTATCCTTTCCCTGTGACAAATCACAGCCTTGCTGAGAACTGGGAGTCCTAGTGAATCCGCTAGGCTGGGGGCGGCCCTGGGATTCCGAAACAGAGGCACAAGCAGGGCTGAGAGGACATTTAACAGCCAGTCTGGCCCAAGCAGCAGTCAGTCATAAGGACACCCGCCCTGGTGCCAGGCAGGGTCCTGGGGGCTCCACGCTGGGCCAGCCGTCAGCCCTGGTGTTCCTGGACGGGGGAGAGGCCGGAGGTTCCAGCACCGCCAGGAGGGCTCAGGACAGCAGCTAGTCAGTACCCAGGCAGAATCCCTAGCCCCCTGCATGGCCTCACTGGCGCTTATCATCACAGAGCCCGAAGTAGCCCCGGAATGCTACAGCGGCCAGCCTGTTAGAAATAAGGCTGTATCCCCAGAAGAAATCAGGTGGGGACTGGAGAAACTCGGGTGGCAGTCCCAAAAGAAATAAGGCAGCGGGCATGAGGGATAAGAGCTTGGAGACCTACAAGAATGAACACGTTGTACTTAAAGAGAAATACGGCAGAGGGTCCATGAGAAATAAGGCAGAGGGTCTAAATGAAGTTGGGCTGCAGGCCCGCCAGAAATCAGGTGGCCTTTCTGATTGAACTAGTGCCCCCGGCCAAGTGTGAGGGGACTGGGGGCAGGGGCCCTGGGGTTGGGCATGGATTTGGGTGCACTCACGTTCCAGCTCATTCCGCAGCTGCTCCAGCCCCGCCTGCAGCCTCCCCAGGTAGAGCGGCACACGTTGTATCAGCGTCTGCCTGGCCTGGCTCTGGCCCCACAGTGTGGCCACCGCCCGGCCACTCCCCCACACGGCCCCCAGGCCCTCCCGGGACAGCCACGGAAGGGGGCCTGCTGCACTGTCCAGGGTGCCTGTCGGCTGCATCTGGGCAGGGAGATGGAGGGTCAATGGGAGGGTCTAGAGCACAGAGAGCTCCAAAGACCGTCTTGTGTCTGAGGGGCATCCAGGATGGGCCAGAGGGGTAACCCCATACAGAGGTCCCTCCCCCCCGTCCTCCCTCACATTCTCCAAGTGTGCCCTGATGCCCAGTGCCACCCACCAGGCGCTGGAACCTTCTCACGTAGGCGTCCAAGTTGCGGATCTTCTCCTCCAGCCGAGCTTGCACCTGGGACCCGAGAGCAGCAATCCGGGACTGCGGACAGAGGGACGGGCTGGGGCTCGTGGGAATGAAGGACAGAACACACTTGGTGCCAGCAGTAGGGCCCAAGGATGTTTGCCACACTACTGGACGTCTGCCTCTGGTTTTCCCAGCATGGCTGGGCCCAAAGGGCTCAGGCATCCTGGCGCTGTGGCCTCTGCTAGGCGGGGTGGGGGAAGGGGTTGGGTTGGGGGGGCAGTAGGAGTAGCCTCCAGCCCTCTCACCTCCATGTGGCCCAGCAGGGTCCCCTGGCAGCCGAGTGCGGCCAAGCGGAGGCTCTGGTTGGCAGCCTGCAGGGTCAAGCGCCCCAGGGGCTGGACAGGCCGCCCACTGTCCTGGAGCAGGGCCTCTACCTCAGCCGTCCACCGGTGGGCACAGGCCCGCAGCACCACGCTCTCCTCTTGGCTCCCTGGGACCAGGACGGGACCTGCTGCTGCACCCAGGACTCATCCATCTGCCTCCCAGCTGCCTGCTCCCCCTGCACTCCACAGCCTTCTGTAGCTCCCCACTGCCCTTGGGCAGTCTCAAAGGCCCTAGATTTGAGGGTCTGCCTAAATCAACCTCCTCAACCCCCTGCAGCCTGGCTTCTTCCCTGTCCCCAGCCTCTGCCCACCTCTGTCCACACACCTGGACCTCGTCCCCCCTCCTGGCATCACGGTCAACGCAGGCGGCCACAGGGAGCAGCATCGCCTCCACGCTGCGGGTGCCGTGAAGCCCTCTCAGGGTTTCCTTTGTCTTCTAAGCTCTCAGCACCCCAATCTCTGTCCTCCCTTGGGCCAGGCTGGGGCCCTGCCCCAGCCACTGAGCCATACCAGGCCCCCCCACTCACCTTGCTCATGGGCCACTGAGGCCTGGAGGCAGTTCGGGGCCTGGGACACCGACAGCCTCACTTTCTCGTCCCCATTGTCCACATTTCCCTCCAGCTGGATCAAACTTTGGGAAGCCGAGGTGGACACCCGGCCCAGCAGACCAAGCCTCTGAGCCTTGGGGCCACGGAGCTGGGAGGGGGAGGGCAGAGGCCTGAGTAGGGCCGGGCCCCTTCCCCTGGCCTCTGGCCCCTGCTGGCTCCAAGCCCACATATTAACATATTTAACCCTGCAATATTAATCCCACCGGGGGTAGTGTAGGTGGAATGACTACACCCCACTTTATAGGTACAGGAAACCGAGGCACAGAGGGGATGCAAGTTGCTAGCTAGGAAGAGGTTAGGCTGGGATTCAAACCCCAGCAGTCCAGTCAGTGCCTCTCAGTTATAGAAAGGGCTCATGCTGGGGCAGCAGGGGCGCTCTGTCTCAGGGCTGGGGCCTGGCCCGGGAGGGTCCCACCTACAGTTAAACTCTGGTCTCTACCCGGTGTCTGCCTGCAGTTCCAGGAGTGGCCACGAGATGGCAGGGCCGCCCAGGCAATGGTGGTCCACTGGCCAGACAGGGACAGAGGGACACCAGGGCATCTTGACATTGGGGTGGGCAGCTTCGACCCAGCCACCCACCTCTAATTCCCCAGAGAAGTCAGGCATTCGGGGCCTGCTGTGGTTGCGGAGGGTCAGGCTGAGGTGCAGGCCGTGGTCTGGGTCTGGGGCAAGGCCCAGCTGGCATTTGGAGTGTAGCAGGAGCCTACCACCACCCAGGGTGTGCTCCCCAGAGACCAAGAGGGCCTAGAACGAGAGGGTGAGGTGTCAGTGGTCAGAGAGGTGCAGGTACACAGCGTCCTCTCCTCAACATGCCCTGGTCTCATGCTAAGACTCAAAATAGCCTCCACTTCTGCCCCAGCTTCTCCACTTGGCAGCCAGACTGACCTTAAAAAAAAGCAAATCAGACATTATCCCCCTGCTCAAAGCCTCTGCCTTCCCACTGCACTTAGAGGAGAAACCAGTCTCTGGCAGGTCTTATGGGTCTCTGTTATCTTCCTAACCTCACTTCCTTGCTCTATGAGGGCCACCCTGTGTTCCTCAAACACTAGCAGTATGCTCCTGCCACAGGGCCTTTGCACTGGCTGCTCCTGGTGCAGTTTGCATTTGTCAGCAAGGCCCCCTGCAATCCTTTGTCCACTCTCCCTGCTTCATTCCTCCACCACCTTCACCACACCTGCCTGCATATCATGCATCTTGTTTATCTTCCTCTACCCGCTGGACTGTGAGCTCCAGGAGGGCAGGCACCTGGTCTGTCCCTTTCACCATCCTTGTCCCTGCACCTAGAAGAGAGCCTGGCATAAGACCCACAGATGCTTTCTGAGGGAACGGATGAACAGATTGGGGATTGGCAAACTATGCCTCATGGGCCAAATCGCTCCCTGCCTGTTCTTGTAAATATATTTTTATTGAGAATGGCCATACCCATTTGTTTACATATCATCTATGGTGGCTTTCATGACACAATGGCAGAGTTGAGTAGTTGCAACAGAGACCATATGGTCTGCAAGACCTAAAATATTTACTATCTGGCCCTTTACAGAAAAAGTCTGTAACCCCTGGGATGGAGGGAGAGATGGGAGGATGTGGGGATGGATGGATCAGAGGGTGGGCAGATGGATGGATGCGAAGATGGAAGGAATGAAAGACCAATCAACCAGCTAACAACCCCAGGGGAAATGTTGGGGGAAGGGGTCCCAACAACTCCCCCTGACAATGATGAGGACCAGAGCAGCTTTCGTTTACGAGTTGAGCACTCTCCCTGTGTCACGTCTTAAATCTCACATTCACTCTCTGTGCTGGAACCTCCTGTGTCTTCCATCCCTCAGACGAAACACCGGATGTTCAGAGAGGAGACAGCCCGGCCCGTGACCGCCCAGCAGCACAGGCAGAGCTGTGACCAGGTGGGCACCCTCCTCTCTCCTCCCTCCCCGGGGTCCTTGGACCCTTCCCCCAGACAGACTCACCCTGGGGAGGCGGCAGAGCCCCAGCTGCAGGGAATGGCGCAGCCAGCGAGTGTAGTCAGTCTCCACGTCTCCCCGGAAGCTCTGCGTGGCGCAGGAGGCCGTGAGGACGTGCTCCAGCCTGGCCTCTGCGCGGATCTTGTCTGGCCGGGATGGCTGGTGCCTCTGAAATGAGAAAGCACCATGGGATGGGGGCTCGTCTCATAAGAGAGGATGCCCACAGCCAGCTGCATTCGGGAGACTCTCAATGAGAGGAGAACAGGTGCCAGAAACGCCACTATTAGAGCCCTGGGCAGCCTCACTGCAACATTTATGCTCCCAGCAGGGAGCCTGAGGGACTGGGCCTAAAGAGATTCAGAAGGGGCAAGGGACTTTCAGGGCTAGCTGTCCCCATCTCTCCATGGCCCTGTCCCTGCCCCAGGGTCTGCAGAGCAGCATGTGGCCCCATCAGGTGCCCCAGGCAGGTGGTTATGCTGGGGAGACCTTGACCTGACACCTCTGGGAACCTGAGCTCCCACCCCTCCCCATCCGTCCCCAGAAGCCTGCTGGCATCACTAGCTCCTTCCCTGTCTGCTCTCTGAGTGCCTGCCTCGTGCTGTGCGCCTTGCTCCAGTCAGGGAAGGATTACTGCACCCATTTCACAGATGAGGAAACCAAGGCTCACAGTGGAGAAATGAGTTGCCTAGGGTCCCCAGCACAGCTCGCACTTACCCCCAGGACCATCTGGCCCCAGAGCCAAGCACTTTCTGCAGTGGGTGGGGCCACCCCGCTCCCCAGGCCTCACCTCATATGTCAGGCTCTGCTGCACCCGGCGCCGGTCCCAGGACAGATCGAGCCACTCACTGAACACAGTCGAGGACTGTGTTAAGGCCCCACAGGCCCTGAGGGCACCCAGGCCCCAGGTTTCCTGGAGCTGACGGGGAAGAGGATGGAGTATGTGACGTGGGGGCCAGCACAGGGCCCGGAGTTAGGGAAAGCCCTGTGCCTGGCCAGCCACGCAGCCAGTGCCTACCTGCCCCTGGGAGGCGGCCAGGCAAGCATCCCAGATGGTGCTGTGCGCCGACGACCTGTTGGCCCAGGTGAGCTGCACAGTCACAGGCTGCCCTCCGTTCCAGGCAAGCTGCACCTGCGTGGAAATAGGGCCGGTAGCAGGGGGAGGGGAGAGGCAGGGCGGAGGAGAGGCTGATGCCCCCATCTGTGTGTGGGGGGTGGAGGTGGGTAAGAGGGTGGGGGGGATAGAAAGGCTGGTGGGAGGGGGCGTGGGGGGGTGGAGAAGCTAATGTGCCCTTGCCCACCCCTCCAGGGGACTGAAGGGGTGTGGGGGGAGCAGAGACACTGCCCCCTCCTCCCGCTCTTGTCTGCAAGAGCTCAGAACCACGCTCAGCCCAGGAGGCTAGAAGTGTTTGATGGAAAGCTCCTCATTCTCAACATCCAGACTTGTCACTTCCCAAGACAGAATGAAATCTGAGCCCCTCACTGGGGCCCATGGGGCTGCTATGGACTAACTTGTGTCCCCCCCTAGAAATTCCTATGTTGAAGCCCCAATCCCCAGTGTGACGGCATTAAGACGTAGGGCCAGTTAGGAGCTGGTTAGGTTTAGATTGGGTGGGGGGAGGTCAGGACGAGATTAGTGTCTTTATAAGAAGGAACCCCAGAAAGCTCTCTCCCTGGCATGTGAGGACACAGTGAGAGGGCGGCAAGCCAGGAAGAGGTTTCTCACCAGAACCTGACTGTGCTGGCACCTTGATCTTGGACTCTAGCCTCTAGAAGTGTGAGAAACAGACGTCTGTGGTTTACACAACCCATCCTGTAGTATTTTGCCATAGCAGCCTGAGCTAAGACAGGGCCCTGCCCAGTCTGCCCCGCTTGCCCGACCTCATCTCCTTTGTCACCTGCCCCACCCCGTCACTTTGTTCTGGTCGTAATCACCTCTGGCTCTTCCCGAAGCACCCAGCCTGCTCCCATCTCAGGGCCTTTGCACTTGCTCTTTCTTCTGCCTGGACTGCAGCTGTTCCTCCAGCTTGCCACAGGCGGCTCCTCCTCTTCCACAGGTCCTCAGCTGACCAGCCACCTCCTCCAGGAAGCCCTTACTGACCACCTCATCTAAAGCAGCCACCACCACCACCCCCAATTATTCTCTCTCTTAGCATCCTCCTTACTTTCTTCATGGTGCTTATCACAACATTAATTTTGTAGTCATTCATTTGCTTGAGTTTTGGTCTTTTTGCCTGTTTTGCCTGGCACACACTGGCCTGCTCTCTCCCATTTCACAGAAGGAAAAAACTGAGGCTCAGAGAGGTGCTGTGAGCTGCCCACAGCCTCCCAGTTAGATGCAGAGCCCAGCGCCCTGCTCCAACCCCAGCAGTTACTGACTAAACAAACAAGCACATAAATGATGAATTAGATGTGCTTGTAAGCTGTTCCCCCCACTGCCACGTGAGCTCCATCCATCCAGGGACTGTGTCTGTGCTTCAGCGGTGCCTGGCACACAGTTGGTGCTTAATAAGAGATCAGTGAAGAAAGGAAGGAAGGACCCCCGAGGGTCCCAAGCTTCGGGAATCTGATTCCAGAGGCATCCTTGTCACTGATGAGCACACAGTATCCTCTTCCCCTGCACATGGTCCCAGATGCCCCACCCATGGGCTCAGCCATGCAGCTCACAGACCCCCAAGACTCCGACACCAAGGGCCGCCAGGATGCTCCCTGCTCACCTGCCGGCTCTGCCTGCCGCCCCTGCTCTCAGCAAGGCCACTGGCCTCAGCACGCCGCCAGGAGAGGTTGAAGGGGTGAGCCACAGCCAGGTGGGCGGCCAGCGCGCCCCTCCCCAGCCGCAGAGAGGAAGAGAGCGCCACCTGGGGAGGGGACAGGCTGAGAGGCCGGCCCCTTCCTGACCCAGGGCAGACAACGTTCTCCATCAAGGCCTCGGGTGTGAGGGCCGCTGGCTCTGAGCACAAGGCTCCAGCCCTGTGGGAGCCCCTCCAAGGGCTTCAGACCATTTTGCAAAGGAGTAACTTGAGGCTTGCAGAGGAGCCAAAGGGGATAAGCCTGTGACAAAGATGGGACTGGGGGGACACGTGGTGGCGAAGGAAAGAGGCACTGGAGGCATTTCATGGGTTCAAAACCCAGCCCTGCCTTCCAGGAGGTGCGTGACTCTGGGCAAGTCACCGTGCCTCTCTGAGCTTCCCTCTCAGCTTCTAGAAATGGGGCTGACGTGCCTGGCACATGAGAGGCCTTCGGTACAGGTCAGCCTTGGGTCTTCCTGTTATTACTCAGGTGGTTTGGGACCCAAGGACCCTCCCTCCACCCAGGGACCTTCCTGTGGTCCCCTGGGGACCAAGCCCTGCCAGGTTGACCCAGTTGTCCAGCTCAGGCTGCAGAGTGGGAGTCCTGGGTCTCCTTCCAGCCCCGGCGTGCCTACCTGGTCCTCGCCATCCCAGCCCACGACCAGCGCATCCTGGTGGCCACGTCGAGAATGCTCGCAGGACAGGCGGAGGCTGCAACGCCGCGGCAGGGAGAAGGGCAGCGCGTGGGTGAGCTCCACTGGGTGGGGGGACACAGGGAGGGGCAGGCGCATGAGCTGAGGACATCAGCTTGAGATGGAGAGGGGGCAGGTGACTCTGAGCTGACACAGGTACCAACTCAGGGAGGGAACCATTTGGGGGCCACATGCTGAGGTAACCTGCACAAAATTCAGAAGCTCCACCCTCACTTTGTCCCTGTACCACTCAACATTGTCCCTCGATGTCCCTGTGAGAGCCCCAAATCTCCACACCTACGAGGCCTCGTACTTCCTCCATCAGGAGGTGGAATTTGTTCCCCTGGCCCTTGAACCTGGGCTGGCCTTGTGATTAGCTTCTGGAATTGGGTGAAGTTGACACCGCCAACCCCCAGTCCAGGACTTACGAGCCCTACTGGCTCTCGGGGACCTCTGCCCAGCCACCACGAGAACAAACCCAGACTGGCCTGCCAGATGGTGACGCCACACAGAACAGCACCTGGACATTTCAGCCAAGGCTGTCCTAGACCAGCTGACAGATCGCCAGCCCCCAAACAAGTTAGAAGGCCCAGCCAAGACCAGTACACCACCTACCCAACTTGGGGCTGACCTTGATGCTTGAGTAAGACCAGAAAAGCTGCCCAGCTGACCCCTACGCTCAGGAGCAATGATGAGTTTTGAGACATTTGTTACACAGCAACAGCTGACTGATACAGTCCCCTACCTATGCCACTCTCAGGTCCCTGACACAGTTACCCAGGCCCCTTGGGATGCCCCACACCCACCTGGCCACACTTTGCTGTCTTCTGCTCTCATTCCACCTTGGGGTGTGACACTGGTGGTACCCCTGTAGCTGAGACCTCACAGCAGATAGTCTCCTTGCCCTAGATTTTCTTCCTTCATCCCCTAGGGCTGAGTCCAGCTGCCCTGACCTCCTGTACCACCTCACCCCACTTTGTGAAGCCACCAACTGGTCCCACCTTCCTAGACCCCCACCCCAGAGCAAGAGTCCACTCAAGACCCCATTGCAGACACCCTGGTGCCCTCTGAGCCTCCTAGAAGGGGTGCTTCCAGTCCCTGTACAGACTCTGGGAAGCTGTGCCCAGAGACAGTGGCACTAACTGGTTTTCAAGGTGTCATCCTGTCATCAGCCCAGGGAACGCTGACCACGCTTATGTGCCCCCCCCAACACCTCCTGATCTGCCACCTCCTTCACTCTGTAACCACACAGCAGGGTCCATGAGCTGCTCAGCCCACCCCTGGGCCCCCTGAGTGTGCACACACACATACACATCCCTTGGCAAGCTAAGGATCATCTCATTTCCTCTGCCTTGTAGGGCACACGGGTAGCAATTGTGACCCTGGGGAATTCCACTGGGCTACCCAGTAAGCCGTGTGCTGTGCCTCCCATTTGGCAGGCCAGCAGGTCAGGCTTTGCTCTGTGTAAGGGGCCTCCTCCAACACAAAGTGACAGTCTGAGCGTCTGCACAGCCCCTTCTTGGGGGGCTGTTTCCTGGAGAACCTCAAAGGTCACAGGTGCCACTGTGGGAGGCCCCATGGGACAGCACTCACCTCCACTGCCAGCCTTTAGTCCGTCAGCCTCAGCTCCGAAATTCCACTGAGGATGCTCGGGGTTGCCACCACTTCCACACGCTAGCCCAGCCCTCTGGTCTTATCACACTCAGGTAAAACCCAAACACCTCGTCAGGGGCTGAGAACCTGTGTGACCTGGATCCCTCGACCTCTCCTGGCTCATTTCCCCACTTCTCTTCCCTTCTGTCCTCTCCAGCCCCACTGGCCTCACTGCTGTTGCTCCAGCCATGAAGCTCATTCCCACCCCAGGGCCTTTGCACCTACTGTCCTTCCTGCTTGCAATGTCTCTCTCTTCAGAGCTCCACCACAGCCAGCTCCTTCCTGTCATGAATGTCACCTCCTGAGATAGGTGACACCACCCCACCTGGGGGAGACCCATGCCCCCAAACCAGACCCCATTTGTTTTCACAGCCCTTCTCGTTTGTGGAAACACCCTGACATTCTTGCTCAGTGCGTGTCTCTGCTCACTGCCTGCCTCCCTGCGGGTGGTGACCTGGACCATCTTACTTCCTGATAGATTCTTAGTGTCTGGAACAGCTCCTGGGACAAGCAGATGCTCAGTGATGGTACTGTGAATGAGCAGGTGAACAGGCCACCCCTGCTAGCACCCCTGGGACACTCACCCTGCAGGCCGAGAGTCCTGGTGGGCTTGAGGAAGGGCCCAGAGAGGCTCCCATTGAGGGCCACCTCCTGGCTGTCCCACAGCACCATGTGGTGCAGGACGCAGGTGCCACGGGCTCGCTCGTATGAGGTCTGCAGGACCAGCTCCCCAGGGAGAGTGCTGAGCTGGAAGAGGAAGATGGAGCTGGGTTACCGGGAGCCTAGCCCACGTTCCCGCTTAGGGTAAGAAAGAAGAGAAGCGCTCAGGAGAGAAAACACAAGGAACGTCTATGGAGCTTAATGGCTTACTAGGCTGGGCAGATAATGTAATGGAGGAGTGCGTGGGAGTGGAAGGGGTGCGACAAACAGGAGACTGACGCCCCCTGTAAAGAGGACAGCTACCTCTCGGCTCCACAATTCTGAGCTGTGTGGCCTTAGGCCAGTTTCCTAACCTCTCTGAGCCCCAGTTTCCTTGTCTATAAAATGGGGTAAGAATAACAGTGTCAATGGTGAGATAACGGGAGTGGTGTGCTCAGCTGAGGGGTAGACCCCTGGAGGGTGCCATGTGGGCGCCACTGCCATTGGTAGTAGGAGTTTGTAAACCTTTAAGTGAGCAGGTAGTACATTCCTGCCCCAGTGCTGGGCGTCAGGGTAGAAAGGTAACCAAGACTGGTTCTGGTCCCTCAAGGTTTCCCCAGCTGGTGGGGAGAGTCACAGAGACAGAAATGGTGAGACAAGATGACAAGAATAGTCAAGGGACCAAGGAACACAGAGAAAGAAGTCGGTGGACAAAGCAGGGAAGGGCATTCTAGGCACAAGGAACAGCCTGTGCAAAGGCTCAGCAAAGGGTACTCTCCCTGCCGGTGGGTGCCACAGGTGGAGGGTGGCTCAAGGGCACTGTAGGGGGACGCTTGTGGGGAGGAGAAGAGGGGTTCACTCTTAAAAGTCTCTAAAAACCCATCGCTACTGCCCCCACCTTGGTCCAAGACACTGTCATTCTTGCCCTCCTTGCTGGCTTCCTCATTGGTGTCTCTGCTGCCCTCTGTAGGCCCCTCTCCACAGAGCAGCCAGAGGAATCTGAAAGCATCTCTTGGTTCAAGTCCTCAAAAGGCCTCCAATTTCAGAGAGAATAAACTCCAAACTAGCCTCTGTGGCCTGACACGCCCTGCATGACTGGACTCCCACCACGGCCTACTGTTTCCCCCCACCCACTCTGCTCTAGCCCAGTGGCCATTCCTCAAACAGGCCAAATTCATCCCTGCCCCAGGCCCTTTGCACATCTTGGTCTCTCTGCCTGGAATGCCCTTTCACCAGATTTTCAAATGGCTGATACTTGCTTGTGATCTGGGGCTAGCTCAAATGTCACCTCCTCAGTGGGGCCTTCCCTGGACATGTAAATAACTCCCTGTAATTCCCACTCATATCACTCCATTGTGGACATGTAAATAACTCCCTGTAATTCCCACTCATATCACTCCATTGTGGTTGTTTTGTTTTTTTTTAAATAGTATGTATTGCCATCTGGTATATTTATTTGACTTTTTCCCCAATCTTCCCAAGACTGTACACTTGATGAGAGAAAGGATTCATCAATCCTGTTCTAGGCAACATTCCCAGCTTCTGGAACAGTGCCTGGCCTGAAAAAATAGCAATAGGAAGGAAGGACAGACGGACATTGAAATCAGCTGAGAATCCATTCCAGTAAATTTTGCCTACTTCACAGCCCGTGCTGCACGAGGTCCTCCCAGGAACCGGGACAATTCCTCTCTCCTCTAAGGGCCGCCCCAGGAGCCCTCCAGCCTGCCCTGGCCTCCTCCACGCACCTGGGGGAAGGTCTGTTCCAGCTTGATGATGTTGGCGAGACGGTTCTTAGCAGCCACCAGCCTGGTGCTGACGTGGAAGTGTCGCTTCTCCACCACCAAGACAAACGTGCTCTCGGCTCCACCCTCAGAGTATCGTAGCTGGGTCAGAAGAAAAGCCAGTCAGATCTCCTCATCCAGGTCTCTGGTGGGACATTCAGGAAGATACTGGCTCTGCCTGCCCAAGCCCACAGCTCCCTGGACAGGATGAACTCTGATGACACGAGGGTCCAGAACCTCAGTTCAGATCACCAGGTGTGGCCATGACAAAAATCTCCCCCTGCCCTTCATGCTTAATGCTGACTTGAACGTAGCTACCCGTCTGGGGCCAGCAGGCAAGAATTCTAGTTGTATTACCACTACAGACAGCAGGGGGCAGCCTAGCACAGGGGACAATGCAAAGGCATTGCACCAAACAGACCAGGGCTCCAATTCCAGCTCCACCGGGTGTGGGGTGAATGAACCCTGGCTAGTTCCTCAACCACCTGAGCCTCCACTTTCTAACCTCATAAACTGGGATAATGATACCTACTTTATTAATAGGTTGGTATGAAAACCATATGAAATAATGTGCTAACTTCCAGGCTGGCTGAAGAGCAGAATCACTCTGGACACTTGCTAAAAATATAGATGCTGGGCCTCCCCCTAAGCCCTGGAAAAACAGAACCTCTGGGAACAGGGTCAAGTATTACTAAGAGCTCCCCAGAAGCACCGCTCTCCGAGTGAGCCCCCTGTCAAAGCTGCTCAGCCCGAATCTCATCTTTCACAAACCATCTGACAGATTTAAACGGAGGATTTTCACAAAACAACTGCGTGGACCCTGCAAAACTGTCAATGAAGGAAGTCTTCCTGAAGGTGATTAATGATAATGAAATGTTTGGCGGGGGGTGGATATCAGTATCTGCGATTTACTCTGAAGTGCATCAAAAATTAAGAAGGATAGAGAGCGAGGTGAGAAAGCAACTAGAGAGAAATACGAATGAGAAAATCTAGGTGATGGGTATGGGGGGGTTCACTACAAAATTAATTTTGCAGCACCTGAAAAGTTTAATACAAGGTTGGAGAGGGGAAAAAAGAGGTAGGCAGTGGGAGGAGAATTTCTAGAACAGGGGCCAGTCTTTGGGTCAAATTTGGCCCCTGCCTGATTTTGTAAAGAAGAGTTTTACTGGAACACAGCCACGCCCATTGGCACATCGCTGCTTTCTATTACAACGCAGAGATGAGTAGTTCGCAACAGAGACAGTATTGGGGGTAAAGGCTAAAATATTTACTCTCTGGCCCATGACAGGAACCTCTGTTCTAGATTAAGAAAGTAAAGAGACATGGCATCTAAATACTCTGGGTGATCTTGGACTGCATCCTGCATTTAAAACAAACAAAACAAATCTTAGCAATGATCTCCTAGGGCAGTCTACCCAGGCAATATAAATTTAAGAGCAAAAATAAACAAATGGGACCTAGTTAAACTTACTAAGCTTTTGCACAGCAAAGGAAACCATAAGCAAAATAAAACGACAACCTGTGGAATGGGGGAAAATATTTGCAAATGATGCAACTGACAAAGGCTTAATTTCCAGAATATGTAAACAGCTTATACAGCTTAAGAACAAAAAACCAAACAGCCCAATCCAAAAATGGGCAGAAGACCTCAACAAGCAATTCTCCAATGAAGACATACAAATAGCCAAGAGGCACATGAAAAAAATGCTCAATATTGCTAATTATCAGAGAAATGCAAATCAAAATTACAATAAGGTATCACCTCACACCAGTCAGAATGGCCATCATTCAAAAGCCCATGAATGATAAATGCTAGAGAGGGTGTGGAGAAAAGGGAACCCTCCTACACTGTTGGTGGGAATGTAGTTTAGTGCAACCATTATGGAAAAAAGTATGGAGATTCCTCAAAAAACTAAAAATAGACCTATCAGCAATCCCACTTCTGGGTACATATCCAGAGGGAACCCTAATTCAGAAAGATACATGCACCCCAATGTTCATAGCAGCACTATACACAACAGCCAAGACATGGTAGCAACCTAAATGTCTATCAACAGATGACTGGATAAAGAAGCTGTGGCATATTTATACACTGGAATACTACTCAGTCATAAAAAAGAATAAAAATAATGTCATTTGCGGCAACATAGATGGACCTAGAGATTGTCATTGTAAGAGAAGTCAGCCAGAAAGAGAAAGAAAAATATCTTACGATATCATTCATATGTGGAATCTAAAAAAAAAAGGACACTATGAACTCATCTACAAAACAGAAACAGACTCATAGATATAGTAAACAATTTTATGGTTACTGAGGGAAGGGGGTGAGGAAGGCATAAATTTGGGGGTTTGAGATTTGCAAATGTTAGCCACTATATATAAAAACAGATTTTAAAAAGTTTCTTCTGTATAGCATAGGGAACTATATATTCAATATCTTGTAATAACCTTTAACAAAAAAATATGAAAACATATGTTTAAGTATAAAATCTGTATTGTGGGGATGGTTTCACAGGTGTATACTTACCTCCAAACTCTTCAAGTTGTGCATATTAAATATGTACAGCTTTTTATGTGTTGACCATACCTCAATTAAGTGATTTTTTTAATTAAAAATATGAAAACAAACACATGTACATATATGCATGACTAGGACACTGTGCTGTACGCCAGAAACTGACACATTGTAATTGACTATACGTCAATTAAAAAAAAAAAAAAGCTCGAAAGAGCATTATTGCAAAAGAAGAATTATTGCAACAACTGGGAAATTTTATTACAGACTCTGTATTAGATAACAGTATTATGTCACATGTTAAATTTCCTGAATTTTGTCAGTCTATTGTGTTATACAAGAAAACACCCCTGTTATAGGAAACACTAGCTGAAGTATTTAGGAGTAATGAGGTATGACTTCTTCAGGAACATCTCAATATTAACCCACAATAATACAGAAGAAATATGTATGTGTACAAATAAAAGTATACAACATATGTAAGTATCAACAGGAAGATACAGCAAACTATGAACAACTGGTGATGTAAGATAAATAAATAGCAGGGATGTGTGTACTGCAGGATGACTATAGTTAACTCTGCTGAATAGTATATTTGAAAGTTAAGAGAGTAGATTCTAAGAGTTATCACAAGGAAGAAAAAGATTTTTTTATATATCTCTGTGAGATGTTGGATGTTAACTAAACTTTCTGTGGTCAGTTCACAATACAGGTAAGTCAGATCAGTAAGCTGTATGCCTGAAGCCTTTATAGGGCTGTATGTCAATTATATCTCAACAAAACTGGAAAAAAAAAAACCCAGTTCGTAAGTTCACTGTCTTACAGGAACTTTTCTATAGGTTGGAAATTATTCAAAATAAAGACCGGGGGAAAACTAAGAGGTTCTCTGAATGATTGCACAGTGAAGTCTAGGGAGCACAGAGGTGGTGGGTGAACATGCCGGTACAGGGCCCGGCACACAGTAGGTGCTCTATAAAGAAAGACAGCCTGGGACAGGGCAGGCAGGGCTTTTAACAAACTGGGTGGCTGGTGGGATAATGAAGTGACCAGTCGGTGAGTGTAATCACTCAGTCATCTACTCACCCAGTCATTCATTCATTCATTCACTCACCATCTTTCACTGGGCACCTACTATGTGCTGGGCCCTGTGCCAGGTGCTGGGCACACCCTCCAAGATGTCCTGACTTGGGCGAGAGGGGCAGACAAAAATAAACAACAGCTTCACAGAGGGAGGGGGGACCCCAGCCTGGGTCTCACAGGCCCTCCTGCTTCCCCCTAGTACCCCTAGATGCCACATGCACAGCACAGATGCATCGATGAGGGATTCCTGGGGGTTCCAGGTGAAAACGGGATTCGCAGACAAGGGCAGGAAGACAGAGACCCTGGGCCCTGGGCAGGCAGATGGGACACCTGGGAGGTGATGCTGGCTCAGCTCAAAAGGCCCGTGTCATCCGATCTGGCAGCCAGGAGCATGCCAGGCCGGGTGAGGCAGTGCCAGGTGCCAGGCACTGGGTGGGCAAGCCTCCCCCGACTCCTGAGGGTGTCGTGGGCCCGGCTGGGGGCTGCAGGGGGCTGGCCCAGGAATGTAAACCTGGGCCTGTTTGGGAAAGCTGGAGCCAGGGGTATCCGAGGGTGGCCCACAGGGGCCTGCTGCAGGCCGGCAGACAGATGTGGATGTGTTAACACTCCCTGTGGCCCCCCCACCCCCAGCCTCGGGCAGGGCATCTGGAACCAGTTAGGAGCTCAGGGGTGGCGGGACACAGTTACCTTGGCAGAGGCCAAGGCTCTGCTGGGGCAGCCGCCTAGGAGGATGGGGAGGTGATGCTGGGCCGAGAGCTGCAGCTCTTTGCTAGAAAGAAGAAAAAAGCATGAGAGGCCTGGCATGAGGGCCCCTGCCCATGGCCGGGTCATACCAAGCCAACCTCCCCAGCAGAGGCTTGGAGATCCGGGAACACAGCAGCAGCTGGACGAAAGGTCATTCCCACGCCCTGAGGCCAGAGGGCCGTGGGGCTAAGTGGTTAAGGCTGGAGCCTGGCACCAGGTGACCTGTGTTTGAATCCCAGCTCAGCCTCTGCCTTTCTGGCACACTGGGCAAGTGCCTCAGGTGCAGTCTCCAAGCCTCAGCTTCCCCTTCAGTACAGGGGCCAGGGCAGTACCTACCAATGGCCACCTCGGGTTTGGTCAATGGGAACTTCAGCAGGATCTGGAGGGTGGGATTTAAACCCGGGCTCCCTCCCGGCAGCCCTGTGCACACAGCACCGCTCCCTGGATCCTTCAGGCCGGGTGCTCACAGCTCCCCACTGCTGCTAGCCCCGGGTGCTGTCCCATCCTGATGGTTCCCCTACCCCAGGGTGTCTCAACATCAGCATGGCTGACCTCCCAGGTCACGTGATTCATCGTTTTGGGCTGACCTGTGCATGTACGAAGCACCTCTGGCCCCTGCCCATTAGAAGCCAGGAGCACCCTCTGCCCAGTTGTAACAACCAGACATTTCCCCAGGCATCACCAAATGCCCCTGGGTGGGCACACTTGCCCCTAGGTGAGAACCACTAGTCTACAACTGTAACAGGTGGCTTACTCATCTTCAATGACCTGGTACGTATGCTGGAATCTGGTGACCCACCCGACTTCATCTGAATGTAAGATGCCCAATCCCTGAGCCAGGCGCCCAGTAGGTCCCCACACTCAAGGGCCGTAATAGTTATGAATACGTATTTGAGGCCTGGAATGCATTTAGTTGTGAGACTAAGAACTCCACATGGATGTCCTGCCCCCAGAGATTGAAGTTATTTTCTTAGCTGTGTGACCTTGGGCAAGTCACTTGGCCTCTCTGAGCCTCCCCTTCCACATCGGTGCAGTGGGGCTGTGGGGAAGATTCAAGGAGGTGCTGTGGGTTGGGGATAGGGGTGCTCAGCTGAAGTCTCCCTCACCTGTTCCTCTCCTTTCAGGACCCCCAAAGTGTAGAGAACCCCTTACCTGAGCACCTGGTTCTGGCCACGGACATGGAGGACCAGGTTGGCTTGAGAATCACAGATCAGCTGCAGGGAGGAACTCATCTCCTCCTCTGCCCAGAGCTGCCGAAACAGGAGCTGAAGAGGGAGCAGATCGGGGGGCTGTGAGGCATCGGGAGGGGCCCAAGGACGCTCACAGGCCAGGCCATGACCTGCAACCCCAGTACCTCCCCGTGCCCCGAGCCCAGCAGGGTATGACAGCCCCTCAGCAGGCCTGGCCCCATCTAATAACCTCTTGGATGGTGAAGACCCGTGCACAGGCCTGGGTCTGTCCCTCACTGCAGCCCAGGTGGCCCACTGTGGGCCCCCAACACAGACCTGCACCCCAGGCATCAGCAAAGAACAACCTCCCCGTGGGTCTCACCACCTGGCCCTGAGTCCAGGAAGAGGGGATTCAGATGAAGTGGGGGAGAGGGAAGTTGGGGGCGCTCAGTTGCGGGTTATAGTAACACCAGCTCTGCATGAAGAGTGACCTCCTGGCCCCGGGGGCCTCCGCATGGCCGAGTGGAGTGAGGGGCAGGGGGATGGCTGGATAATCCAAAACAGGAGGTTGAGAAAGAGGTTCTAGAATGTGCTCTGTGACTCGCGGGGTAGTGGGAGGGCCCAGCCAAGCAGGGTGAGTTCACTCCAAGTGACAGTGGCTAGGGCAAAGCCCCGGTCAGTGGGGGCCACAGCTGATTCCCCTTCTCAGAGGTGGGGAGGCCAGCATCTCAGGGGAAGACCCAGAACCAAGCCAGAGTCCCTATTTCAATGCCTACTTGCTCTGTGACCTTGGGCAGGTCACTTCAGCTGTCGTGTGTGACCCAGAGATGATGATGGTGGTGGTGGTGGTGGTGGTGGTTACAGTGACCATTATCAGCACCATCACCAGAGCAGCAAAAGCTTCTAAAGCATCTGCTCTAGGCCACGCACCAGCCCAGGTGCATCAGTGGTGTTAACTCATCCCGTCCTCACAATCCCCACGTGATCAGTACAGTTATGAGCCTCATTTCACAGTCAGTACAATTATGAGCGTCATTTCACAGATGAGGAGACTGAGGGCACAGAGAGGCTAAGGAATTTGCCCAAGGCCACACAGCCAGCAAGTGCAGAGCTGGGACTGACCTCTGGAGATGGCGTCAGTAACAACTGAGCTGCTCTGTCCCTCACTGGGGAGCAGAGCACACAGTAGGCACTCTACAAATGGAAGCTGGGCTTTGATTCTGATTAAAGAGTGAAATAGTGGGAAAGCACACAGGACCGGGAGCCAGAACACAGGGCTGCAGGGGGCCAGTCCACACCAGCCCCACAGCTGGGAATACAGAGGTTGCTCAGCAGACACTGCTCACAACTGTTATTAACAATAAAACCTTTACAAACTGTAAAGTGATGGAGAGACACAAAGCAAGAGCAGCCACATCAGGATCGTGCACGTAGTGGTCCTCTGCCCCTGGGAACAGGATGGGAGTTGACAGAATTAGGAGGGAGCCTGCCTTGCCTGAGGCTGGCCCACCCACTCCTCACCTGGCTGGTGAAGGGCAGGCCCAGCGTCCGGAGAGCTCGCGCCGTGTGGCTGGCATTCACCATCAGCTCCAGGGAGCCGTTCATAGGGCGGGCCACCAGGACTGCCACGTCCACGCTGACCCCAGCTTCCCCGCCTCGGAAGGTCACACAGGCCTGGGCTTGCGTCTCTAGGGGCAGAGAGGCAAAGGCTGCTGGGAACTTGGGTTCACCTCCCTTCCGGGCTTAGGGAGGTACCAGAGGCTGTGGGAGGGGCCCTGCCTTGAGGATACCAGTGGGATCGACCCTGGGAAAGCCTTTCACCTCTCTGAGCCCCTGTGACATCATTTGCAGCAAGGCACTCCCCTCCCAATCTTGATCTGGCCAGCTCCTTCTCTCAATGGGGTCACTGCTGAAATGACACCTCCTCCGAGTAGCCTCCCCTGACTGCCCATGCAAAGTACCTGCCAACCCTTCCTGCTCTCTCCCCAGCCAAAAGGTCAGCCCCATGAGGGCAGGGCCTTTAGTCTGTCTTGCTCCCTGCTCTGTGTCCCCAGCACTTAGCACAGCTCCAGTCACATCACAGGTGTCCAGTACTTGTTGACAGGATGAATGAATGAATGAATGATACTTCTCTCCAGGGTTAATCAAATATCACATCAATATCCAATGATACTGACCTGCAGCGAGCCTGACCCAGACTGGAGGATCTGTGCCCCTTCCCACCTTGTATGGGACTCTCTTCCAGTCCCCTGCCCCCGAGCTGGGCCACTTCTCATCTGGGCAGGCAGGTAAAACCCTCCAGAAAAGGAGATTCCAGGTTCTGGCCCAGCCCCATCACCTGCCACCTGGGCCTGGCAGGGCGGGTGGCCCCTCCTTGCAGACACAGGCAGGCCTGGCAGCTCTGGGCCTTAATTCCCTCACCTATAAAGTGGGCACTGCCTGCTCACCTCAAAGGACATCACCAGGATTAACTGAGATAACACACAGGTGAATACCTGCGCGTGGGGCACACAGTGTGTCTCAGAAAGGGTTTGTTTCCTTTCATCATTATCCAACGTTCACCCAGTGTGCCTGCTACATGTGGGCCATGAGGAGGGAGGGGGCACAGGTGGAAGGGGACCCAGTCCTCTTGCTCAGGGAGGTTCCTGACTGTGGGGGACACCAAGAATGTTGACACCAGGCAAGAAAATGTCCCCTGAGGGACTGGGACAGCCCAATGTGGATGGTGGTGGGGGAGGTGGGAGGTCGCCCTGGCTGGAGGCCAGCAACACCAGGCCTCCTGGGCCCTAGGAACTGGGGCGGGGTGGAAATTATCCCTGGGATGACTATTCCATCACCTACCCACCATGTCCCCAACAAACCCTTCCTCAGAGTGGTCTGTGAGGTCAGCTCACACTGAGACAGTCCCCTGTCCGATCCAGGCCCCCACTCACCCCCGAGGAAGCTAAGAGCCAGGGATGGAAGAGTGAGGCCAGAAGAGAATGACCCAAGGTACCTGGGGGCCACTCGGGGACCTTAATCTTCACAGTCTACATGGGGGTCAGAGGGTGGCTTTGGAGCCATACTGCCTGGGTTCATCATTAGCCAGCTGGGTGGCCTGGGACAAGTGACTCAACCTCTCTGAGCTTCTATTCCTCCCCTGCAAAATGGGGATGCTGTCATCAACCCCGACCTCATATGTTCATGCATTCACTCAGCAGATGATTAACTTAACACCTACTATTACCACTCCACACAGACAGACAAAAGCCACCCCTGTCCTTGTGGAATGTACATTCTAGTGTGGGCCCTGGGGGAAGATAGGCGATGAGAAATAAAGATATTTAATAAGTAAATCACACAGTATCTCAGAACAACAAAGCCAGGGAGAGGGATGGAGAGAGCTGGAGGAAGGTGGAGGTGCAAATAAATGGGGTGAGTGAGAGAGGCCTCACTGAGAAGATGACAGCATCTGAAAAACACCCAAAGGAGGTGAGGGAGTGAGCCAAGCAGATACATGGAGGAAGAGCATTCCAGGCAGAGGGCAGCCTGTGCAAAGGTCCTGAGGCAGAAGCCAGCCTCTAGTGCTGGAAGAATAACAAGGAGTGGAATGAGCAGGGGCCAGGAGAGAAGTCAGAGAGGTGAGGGTGCAGATCCTGAGGGCCTAGAGGCCCCATGAGTAGCTTTGACTTTCCCTTGATGTGAATAGCATGTCTGAGCAGATTCATTGAGCTCCTGCGTAGCAAAAGCTTCCCTGGTGTGTATGCAGTAAGCACTCAATCAATGCCGGTTCTTACTACTGTTATGTTCCCCTCCTCCTCCATTTTGGGTTAAACTGTTTCCCCCTAAAAAATCATGCTGAAGTCCTAACTCCCAGTACCTGTGACCGTGACCTTATTTGGAAAAAGGGTCTTTGCAGAGGTCATCGAGCCCAGATGAGGCACTGGGTGAGGATGGGCCCTAAACCAGTGACTGGCATCCTTATAAAAACAGAGACGAGGTAGAGACACAGGGGCAGAGACTGAAGTGACAGGGCCCCAGGAGCTGGAAGAGGCAGGAAGGAGTCTCCCCTAGAAACTCTGGAGCCATCATGGCCCCAACAACACTTGATGACTGATTTCCAGCCTCCAGAACTGTGAGAGAATTAATTTCTGTTGTTTTAAGCCACCTAGCTTATGGAGTGCTGCTTTGGCAGCCCTGGGAAATGAATGTACCCTTGGGAATCAGGCTCCCAGGACAAAGGCGTCCCTGGTTAGTCCTGGAGCTCAGGGTCCCACTGGGCTGGTGAGGGGTGGGTCTCAGGGCCCCTGGGTCCAGACCTGAGGCTGGCAGGCAGGCCCCGGCCTGGGAGAAGCCGGCTCCTTACCACGCATCTGCAGCTCAGCATCGAGGTGGGCCTCACCCGGGAACCCCGCCTGCAACAGGACCAGGCTGTTGTGATCGCTCCAGCCAGAGAGCTCCAGGTGCCCATTGTGGTGACGGCAGCTCACGGAGTAGTTCAGCGACGCAGGCCCTGCTGAGACGCGTCCGGAATTCTCAAAGCCAGAGCCACCGTCATGAATGTCCATGAAGAGCTGGAATGAAACCCAGGAGACGCTGGACCGCCCCTCACAGAGAAAGCCAGCCCTGCCAGCTAGCCCCAGCTCCCGCAAACCCTAGGGTTTTGTGCCACCCACGCTGCTCGGATGGGGAGAACCAGGACCCCCTCAAGGGAGCAGGTTAGAAATAACTGTTACTCCCAGGGCTAACTACACATGTGCTGTTTTACTGGAGGGAGGATGCTGGCTGAGGAGTGGCTGCTCCTGGGTACGGGGTTTCCATCTGGGGTGATGAAAAAGTTCTGAATTAGAGAGTGGATACACAAATTTATGAATGTACTAAATGCCCCTAAATTGTACTCTTTTGTCCAAATGGTAAACAGCATACGTATTTTACAATGAAAAAAAGTTAGGTGATCAGAGAGGCTTTTGTTCTAACGAGGTGACTCTGGGTGGGCTCCCGGGTGGGGGCTGATCACCAGAAAGACCAAACCATGATTAGAAGCTTAGGCAGAATTAGAGCTCCGGTAGACGGTGTCAGAACTGAACTGAGTTGGAGAACACCCAATTGGTGTCTGAAAGTTGGCTGATGTAGGGACAAACCCCAGGCCCTGGTCAAGAAGTGTTCCGTGTGAGAAGCAGGGAGAGATGAGGGTTTTTTCTTTATGGAGGCTTGGGGCATGGGTGACACTGGAGGGGGGCCTGTCCAGGGGAGGTCTGAGAAAGGCAGAGGGCACGGAAGGGAAGGACATCCCACCCCAGGGAAGGGGGGCATGAGGAATGGGAGGGGCAGCACGCACGGCTGGAGGGGAGACGTGGGAGGTGGGCTCAGAGCAGGGATGGGGCTAAGTCCGTGCAGGAGGTTCTCGGCTGCTGGGCTGGACTCTTGAGTGAGGGGCTCAAGTGGACCTGGGGGTTGCTGGGTGAAGATGAGACCAGAGGGGCACAAGGTGGAAGCGAGAGAGACAGCCAGTGGGCTAGGACCCAGTGTGACCCGAGGTGGCCTGGAGGTGGTAAGAAGGGGCTAGGTTCTGGGTGCCCTTGGGAGGCAGCACTGTCTGTCAGCATTTGCTGCAGGAGGGATACTGTTTGTGGGCAAAAAAAGTATGACTTCAACGGTTTGACTACATGGCTGGAAGGATGGACGAGGAGCCGTTTGCCGAGTTGGGGAAACGGAGCGGGGCAGGCTTGGAGGGGTCAGACTGTCTGGTTTTGGAACAGCCAAGTCGGAGTTTCCCACCAGGCGCCCAAGTGGAGACACAACAGGCAGGTGGGTCTACTTACGGGTCTGGGGTTCAGGGGAGGGAGACATGAGGGAGATGGTGATGCAGAGATGGCACGGATAAGAGAGACTGGAAAAGACCGTGACTGGAATGGAGTGTGCGTGGATAAAGGGAAAAGGGTCTGAGGACAAGCACTGGGGCCCTGGGAGTGAGGAGGGGGAGGCTCTGGAGAAGGTCTAACAGTCCCAAGGGGTGTGGCTGGGTGTGGGAAATGAGTGCAATTATCCCCAATTCCCAGATGAGGAGACTGAGGCTCAGAGGGAGGATGAACCTCGTTCTACCATCCCCTTGTCTCTGCAAACTTCCAAAAAGGTTTGTTGAGTGAATGAATGAACACTTGCATGGATTTCCGTCATCACTGCCGCCCGCCAAGGCTGACCTGCAGGCCCAGCTTGTCCTCCACCCACAGCGCCCGCAGCGTGGGGATGTTGTGCTGGAACACGCAGTCCAGGGAGATGTGCTCTGGCCACCGAGTGAAGGGCAGCTCCTCGGACGCCTGCCAGGGTGGATGACCGTGGGGCCTGGGCCCTTGGCTGGGCCGTCCCCACAGCCCACAGCCCCCACCAGAGCCCTGCACCTGTGTGCCATCCACTCTGACCCGCAGGGTGTGTCTGTGGCTGGGCCCGAGCCGCCCGGTGGTCAGGTCCAGCAGGCCGCGGGCTGGGAGGCCCAAGGGGCCAGGTTGGGGCAGGTTGTGCGTGAGCAGCACGCTCACCTCTTGTTGGGTCCACAGAGGAGCAAGAGAGACTCACATACAGGGGAAGTGGCCAGACTGTCCCACAGAGAGGAAAACAAACCACTCACAGACATGACATCAAGCCTCTTTTTCCCCCTCCCCATTGGCCATCACACTGTGGAAAGACAGCTGGGTGGATTTTCAGGAAATACAGTGTATGCATTTGGGGCATCTGATATAAAGTAAGTGGCGTGGATGAAATTCACCGGGGAGGTGCCCATGGGAGGAACCGCACTGAGAAAGACTCCATGAGGTACAGGGAGGCACCCATAGAACATCCAAGAGAGAGATGCCTTCCAGGGTGGGACGCAGTGGACGGAGAAAACCATCAGCAGCCCACAGGAAAATTCGAGACGCTCGGAATGACGCTCAGAATGACTCAGGATGGAGCTGCTTCTCAGGTGGGCAACTCTGCATCACACGCCCGGGGTGAGAAGCAGCAGGGACTTTGAGGTTAAGTAACGGTTAGAGAATCTCCCAGGGAGCTTTGGGGAGGCAGCTAGTTCAAGTAAAATTGAGTAAGTGGAGGTGAATCCACACAACACCCTCCGATTCAGCGACTCCCCTCCACGCATACGCTCACTAGGAGTCAGGTCCTAGAGCGTGAGGCAGCCCTGTTCGTAATAGGCAAAAACCTGACACAGACATGCAGAAGAACTGAAAGTGGGGTCTGGAAGACGTATCTGCGTATCCGTGATCATAGCAGCATCACTCACAACAGCCAAAGGTGGAAGCAACCCAAGTACCCAAGTGTCCATTCACAGATAAATGGATCAACAAAATGTGGTTCATCCCTATGATGTGATAATATTCAGTCTTAAAAAGGAAGGGAATTCTGACCCCTGCTATAACATGGGTGAAGCTGGAGGACATGATGCTAAGGAAATGAAGCCAGTCACAAAAAGCCAAGCACTGTATGATTACACTTCAGTGAGGTTCCTAGAGCAGTCAAAGTTATAGAGACAGAAAGTAGAGCAGTGGTTGCCAAGAACTGGCGGGAGAGGGAAACAGGGAGTTATTGTTCGATGGGGACAGAGTTTCAGTTTTGTGAGATGAAAAGAGCTCTGGAGATGGGTGATGGTGATGGCTGCACAACAATGAATATACTTAGTGCCACTAAACTGCGTACTTAAAAATAGTTATGATGGGAAATTTTGTTATGTGTCTTACACCACAAAAAACGTTTTAAAAATAGAATTAAAATATTTACATGATTAATTAATAAAATAGTATGCAAGAAACTGGACACCACCCAAATGCTAACTGATAGGATGGGTAAATAAATTGCCCACAAAATAGGGTCACATCATGGAATACTATACAGTCATGAAAAGGATAATCAACACAGCATGGGTGAACCCCACAAACATCATGTTGAACAGAAGAAGGTGGACACAAAAAGGAACATGCTGTGTGCTTCTATGTACTTGATATTTAAAAAGTTGTATGGGTGGTGACTCCTGGGCGAGTTAGGAAAGGGAAGAGGCAGCTGAGGGACTTCTCCCCAGAAGCCTCATTCCTCTACTCATGGCTTTCATCTGCCAGGGCTCTCTGTGGAACTGGGAGGGTGTTTGAATGTTTCTCCTCAGGCCTTGCAAGCACGTGGTCCCAGCACCCCTTCTCAGGCCGCCCTCAGTACCCAACCTGTCCACATCCTCACCTTGGTGGTCTTGAGGACAAGCAGCCCCTGTAGTGTGCTGGCATCCACAGTGACCAGCACCTGGGCGCCCATGGCCGTGGAGTTCACCACAAGGTGCCCGGAGCCATTGACTTGGCCTGGGACCCCCAGGGCCTGGAGGGGTTTAAAGAGACATGGAAACAGGGCTTCTTAACCAGGGTGGGGTCTGAAGTGGGCATCAGGGCTCCCCACTTGAACTGCCCATAAAATGGGGCAAGAGTATGCACACGTGAGTCATTCTGGCAGAGGGTCTATGAATGACCAGGTTCTCAAAGCGCCTGAGGGTCCCACATCTGTAGCCCGGTGCCATTCAGTTTCTCCCACCCCACCTCCCACCTCCCCAAACCATGAGGGATCGCTTCTTTGCACGCAAGAGAACCAAGTCCTGGGAAACCAACTGGCAGCTGCGAAACGTGCATCTCCCCACCTCTTCTCTCCCTTCCCCTCCGCCTCCCTAGGCAGAGAACCCAAACACCTGCTCTCAAGAGGCAGATGGGGGCCCATCCGGGAAGCAGGCTGCTAGGCTGGCCCATGCAGGCATCTCTTTCCTGCCAGCAGATCCCAAGTGCAGCATGTATCTGCTGTTTCGTCTAATCCTGAGAGTGGAAGAGATCTTTGCACCCCATTTTATGGACGAT
This sequence comes from Camelus ferus, assembly GCF_009834535.1. Classification (NCBI taxonomy): domain Eukaryota; kingdom Metazoa; phylum Chordata; class Mammalia; order Artiodactyla; family Camelidae; genus Camelus; species Camelus ferus. The sequence goes on along the minus strand of NC_045713.1, from coordinate 28,840,622 downwards.
GAAACTGAGGCCCAGAGAGGAACAATGATTCGCTCAAAGCCACCAGAGACAGGGGCAGAACTGCAGTTCCGTCGGACACTTCCTGGCCTCACAAGTGGCCTTCCCAAGCGCCTGGTACGGCTGCCTGACACAGCACCCACCCCATTAACCCTCCTCTCCTCTTGAAACCCCCTCCTCCCCAGCCTCGAGCCCTTCTCCCTTGGGGATCCTCCTTCTCCTGGCTTTTTCTTCTTGGTACCCTCGGCTGCTTGCCTCCCACGCCTCCAGATTTGCAGCCTGAGTGGTTAGTCTCCACCCACCCCAGAGCCATCTCGGCCAGTCTGTGACTTTAAATGTGACCACCTAGAGGTGGAGGCCTCCAGTCCAGATCACAGCTGACCCCCTGACTCCAAGAGCACCCCCAATATCTCCACTTGGGCGTTTAACAGTCCTGTCAAATTTAACACGTCCACAAGGGGACTGTGAGTCAGTGACATCCCCACCCCAACTTTCCTCCTCCGCCCACCGTTCTCCCCATCACGGGGAACAGCAGCCCCCACTCTCTTGTCACGCGGGACAAAGCCAGAGGTGCCATCCGGCTCCCCTCTTTCTCTCACACTCACATTCAACTTCCAACTGATCCTACCTCTCCTCCTGTGATGGATCCGGAATCTGAGAGCTCTCCCACCTCATGGACTTTTTATCAAACAGGAGTCAGCAAACGATGGCCCATGGGCCACATCCAGCCCACTGCCTCTTGTCATAAATAAAGCTTTACTGGAACACGGTCACTCCCACCCCGTGCATGCTGTCTATGGTGCTTTGCGCAGCACTAAGTAGCTACCGCAGTGGCTGAATGGCCGGCAAAGCGGAAGATATTTACTATCTGGACTTTTATAGAAACAGTTCACTGACCCCAGTCCTAGAGAATGCCCTTCCACCTCTAGGGCCTTTGCACAGGCCGTAATTAGAATACCCTTTTCTCCAGATATCTACAATGCCACTCTCTCCTCTCCTTCAAGTCTGTGCTCATCCTGTCTTGGGGCCAACCTTGACCAACATATAAAATTGCAGTATCTGCCCTGCTTTTCATGCCCCCGTACCCACTTTCTCTCTCTCCTTAGCCCTCACCACAGCTCAGCGATTTATCCTGGGGGCTGCCTGTCTCCCTGAGGCAGGCAGTCATCTCTGCTTTGCTTATGGCTGTGTGTTCAGGGCACAGAGCCAGTGCTGAATAAGAATTTGATGCGTCTATTCCTCCTGGTTCACCCGATCTCTCTTGTGTTGGCAGTGGTCAAAAAGAAGGCCCCTGGACTGCCTCCTGGGGACCCTGGTGCCCTCCCCTCTCACCCACCCACAGCACACCTACCTTCAGGGCCTCACAGGAGCTCTCGGCCAGCACCCACCACTGCAGCTGGCGGTCCAGCTGCAGCTCACCACTGCCCTGGAGCTCGCAGGCCCCCACGTGCAGCTCCGCGCCCAGCCGGTTCCTGGCCTTCCACCCAAGCTGGACGGCCAGCGAGGTCTCTGGGGGGACGGCATGCAGTGCAGACAGCGTGTGCCTCAGCTTCGCTCGAAGTGTGGCCTCAGATGGGTGCACAGCCGCCACCAAGGTCAGGGAGGCGGTCTGGCCAGCTACTGCCAGGGCCCCTGACGCTTCTGCTTCCCCACCCGAGGCCTGCAGGGAGCCGCTGAGCTGTGTTCCCGCTGGGAGGCCCAGGCCCTGCCAGACCAGAGAGAGGGGGGTCAGAGGGCGGTCCCACGTTGGGAGTGACCCGATTTTCCATCTTCTGCCCTCTTACCCCTCCAGCTCCCCCACCCACCAATCTGTGCCCCTCCCCCATTATCATAACAACAAAACAGCAGTACCAAACGTAATACACAACTATCCATCACAGGCCACTGAGTACACCCGCAGCCTCAGGCTAAGTGCTGTATAAGAAGGTTCTCTCTTCACCCCATTTGATGGCTCTGAGGTGGGTAGTCACTGTCCCCATATTACAGATGGGAAAACTGAGGCTCAGAGGTAAAGTAAATTACCCAGAGTCATACAGCTAGTAAGCAGCAGAGCCAAGGTGCAAATCTGATCTGCCTTCAGTCTGCTTCACATCTAGGCTGTCCAGTAGGACAGTCACTAACCACATGGGGCTGGTTCCATTTAAATTAAAATGAAGTAGTGGGGAGGGTATAGCTCAAGTGGTAGAGCACATGCTTAGCATGCATGAGGTCCTGGGTTCAATTCCCAGTATCTCCTCTAAAAATAAATAAGTAAACCTCATTACCTACCCCCCTCAGAAAAACCCAACAATAAATTAAAATGAAGTAAAAGTAAGAACTCAGTCTCTCTGTAGCACTAGTGAGCTCATTTGAAGTGCTCAGTAGCTACACGTGGCTACTGGCTACTGTCCCAGAGAGCAAAACACAGAATATTTTCATCATCATAAGAATTCCTAGCGGGCTGGCTCGCTTTATCCCGGGATGCTCTCCTCTCTCACGGCCCAATCCTGGGGTGACCTGATTACTGCTGACAGGGCAACTGCAGGGCTCAGCCCTATGCTCGGGGTTGCTGAGTGGACCGGACTGTCCCTGTGCCCAGGAAGCTCTGTCAGGAGACAGGGGGGTGGCCTGTCCCACTCAGACAAGGGCACCAGTCCTGACTGCTGACCAGACTCCAGCGTCCCCCTTTCCTGAGAGTTACAGATTCCCCACCCCCAAACATCACAGGACAGTTCTCACATCATCTCTCAGCCCAGATAAAACCCAGCCTGTGGTTTTTAACGGGTTATGAAACCAAGATGTGACTGTTCCCCACTGTCAGCTGACGAGAGCTTCCCTTGTCTCCTTCCTGCTCTCACAATTTTACTAAAAAGATAAGACTCATAAATTCCAAATCTGTGGTCCTTGAGTTTCACTGCGCTGCATGCCTCTAATCTCTCCCAGCCTCAATGTTTTCATCTGCCAAATGGGAACATGCAATTACAGAAAAGAGGGGCCAAGTATCCAGGAGGGCATTTGGGAAATAGTAGCTGGGATCTTGGGAAGCCCCTGGAGGGAGATGCCAGCCAGGCTCAGGCCTCACACATGGGTTCTGGAAGCTGCCTCACTGGTCATCCTGCTGGCTTGCCAGACGCACCTCCAGCAGCGGGCAGCCTGGCTGGGTGGCCAGCATCCATGTGCTTTGGTCCCCAGTGCGCTGCTCCAGGGCGCCCTGCAGCTGGCACGGCCCCAGCTGGAGGTCCAGGGAGCTGTGGGTGGCAGGGCCGGGCTGGGCAGTCAGGCTGATGGTGCTCCGGGGTGGTAGGCCCAGGCGGTCCAGCAGGGGCAGGGAGTGTGTCAGGCGCCCGAGGACCGAGGTCTGGGGCCCGCAGGTGTGGGCCAGCTGCAGGTGGGCGTCTCCATGGTCACTGTGGAGGTCTGTAGCCAGGTCAAACTTGCAGGGGCCCCAGGTCAGGCTGCCCTCAGAGTGCAGGGCCTGCGGGATTCCTGTTGCCTGAAATGTGGGGAAAATGGCTGGATTTAGGCGCAGCTTTAGAAGCCAAAATCAGAAAGATGGAGATGGGCCAAGGTGGAAAGAGGGCAGCATTGGCCCTATGACCTGAACTCTACCAGCACCTCCCTCTGCAAAGTACACCATTGAGAGATGTGGGCTCAAGTTCAGGCTCCCCCACTGACTCTGTCTTTCTAAACCTGTGACCTCAGTTTACCCATCTCCAAAATGGAAGTGGACTCCTAAGTTGCTAGGAGAGGTAAATAACGTAGTATCTGTGACTTGTGAGCCCAGAGCCAGGCACCCAGGAAGCACTGATTCTTGGAAATAGGTCATTTACATCAGTGTTCGTCGGCTGGATGGCGGAGACCCCAAGCTATTCACTCCATTGGGGCCCAAGACACACCCCACATAGGGGCACCAGCCCGAGATGGGAATGAGAGGGTCCCCCCACCTCTCTGGGCTCCAGTGCATCACCAGGGACTAGGGGTAGAAGCAGCCCCTTCCTCCTGGGGCAGAGGATTTAAGGAGCATGTCTGTGAAGCCTCAGAGAACACTCAGTCCATGTGCCCAAAAAATGTCAGCTCTGACTTTTCACTATGCTCATTCCTGCTCCTGAGTCCTTAACCCCAGGAATGGCCTAAGTGAGGTCATGAGAAACCATCAACTTGAGCCCCAGAAAGGGAGAGAACCAGTATCTCAGGAGGGCCCTTTGTGAAAGGGGAGAAAATTCAGTTCAGGTTCCATTTTTGGCTCAAAGCTTTGAAGTCAATGAGTTCCCCAATTCAAGTGACAATAGTAAAAATAAATAAATAAATAAAAATAAAATTAAAAAAAAAAAAAGACAAAAGTTTCTCATGCCAAGTGCAGAGCTGGGCATACAGTAGGCAGTTAATAGCTTGTGGAGAGCACTGACTGGTGGGGAAGGGGCTTACCTCCAGCTGGGGGCAGCAATTCACCAGAGACAGGGTCCAGTTGGTGTGTGTGGCATTGGCCTTTGTCCTGACATCCCCATGGGTGGTCAGGGTACAGGGGCCCAGGGCCACCTCCAGCTGAGCCCTGGGGGGGTCGTCTCCCCCAACAGACATTCGGATGTGATTGTCAGGGGGAACCCCCAGTGCCTGAAGTGGGGGCCACGCATGCTGGAGGCTGGTGTCCAGATGGGCATGGTGGCCACAGGCTGTGCGGACGTGGGCCTGGGCGAAGGTGTCCCCAGAAGATACCCGAGCCACCAGGCTGGCCCCAAGAGCGTGGACCAAGAAGGAGCCATTCAAGGATAGCACGGCCGGATTCTGCCACCAAGAAAGGAAAGGTGAGGCCAAGCGGTGTCCCACAGCACCCCACTAAGTGTGCAACTCTCTTCTTGGCCAGAGGCAGTCAAGGGAGCCCCCATCCCCCTGGGCATCCATGACCCCAGTTAACCGGCGATGCTCCTACAAAGCGCTTCTCTCTAAAGAGCTGAAACTGGCCTCCCAGGGAGTCACGAAATCCGACTTTCAGAGCCCATCAGGGTCCCCAGCATCCCCTCCCCTCTGTTTCCTCCTCTCTCTTCCGCGATAGTCTCAGGCCTCTCAACCTCTCTCACGTGGCTTATCTGGACACGTCCTTCCTAATGCCCCAAATGGAAGTCACCTCAGCTCTACGTGGTATGTTCTCAGGATCTGTGGGGTCCTGGGGCATCTACCCCCCCCATGAGAGAACCAGGAGCTGCTCTCAGCCTCTTTCTGTCACCCTGCGCTCATCTGCCTGGGGAGGGGACAGAGCCACCACCAACAGGGCGAACACCCACATTAGCCCCACTGCAGCTAAGTGGAGACCACCAAGGGGCCACATAGCTCGGGGGTAGCCAACCACGGGGCCCAGACCACGGGTTCTCTCGCCTGGATGTCGCTGGCCAGCTCTAGGACTAAGGAATGTCTGATTTCTAGCCCTTTCCTGGAGTTCCAGACCATGTTTTGTTATTTATCTTTCTTTTCTTTACTTTTATTGATTTGATGAATCTTAAAATTGACTAGTTTCAATAAACCAAACCAAATCAAAAAAAAAAAAAAAAAAGAAAGGACCTTCCACGGCTCTTGTCCTAACCCTCTTGCAGTTAGTCTCTCCAGCAATCGCCTCCCCTTCAGTCTCTCTCACACGTGTAGCCGTAACTCCCTGTGCCCCTCTACTCTTGAGTTTCCTCTGGGGGGAGGCAGTCCATCCCACTAGCCCATAGGATCCTTTCAATCCTGATCCTCAATTCTCTTGGTTAACCTTCCCACCATTCAGGCCACTGTGTGACCTTGGGAAGGTAACTTGACCTCCCGGAGCCTCAGTTTCCACATCGGTAAAATGAGATCGTGATTCACTTGGTAGCTGAAACCAAGGCAAAAGAAAGGATACCAAGCTGAGAGCATCACTCGAGGTGCGCTGGCTCTATCATGCTCAACGCTTATAAGGTAGGTTTTGCCACCTGCAGTTTACAGACGATGTGGCTGAGGCTCAGGGAGGTTAAGATCTGGCTAAAAGTCACATAGCAGGTGAGCAGTAGGGCAGGATGGAAAGTCATGTTGCTCTGAATTTCTGGTCCTTGTGTCTCCCTGTGTTGACTGAAGCTGCTACCACTGCCCAAGCTGGTGGCACGAAAGCATCGCATCTTTCGTGCTCACAGAGGTGAAGCTGGCAGAAACGGTCCTCCCCCAGGACGCCATGTTCCCCCTACCTGTACAGCCAGGCAGTAGCACCAGCTCCCAGGGCCCCCAGGCAGTGCCCTAGGCTGGACACGCTGCAGTGCTGACTCACAGCCTCCAGGCTCACGTCTCTCCAATCCCCGAGCAGGTCAGCTCCCTGGACCTAGCCCCCCCAAGCGGGTCCCAGCAAGCAGCCAGGCCAGTGTGCTTCAGGAGCAGAAACACCTCTGTCCTCCTCCCCCAGGCAGTCCTCAGGGCTACACTCACTGGCCGGCTCCCCATAACCAGCTGGGCTGAGAGCGCAGCCGAGTCAGGCCTACAACCAGCTGGCTGCAAGGCAGCACTGACAAGGTCCCCAGGCAGCCCCAGTGGTCGCCCCGTGACCAGTTCACCCATAGCTCTTAGTCCAGGAGCCACAGAGCCCCACTGGAGATCAGGGAGTCTGGCCGTGCACAGGAGAGGGCCTACTGTCCGCCTCTTCCCTGGCCTGGGAGAGCTCAGAAATACCTAAGCTGGGCTGTGCCCCAGCCCAGGCAGCACGTGCACTGTGAGCCCCACAGTCCATCTGCCCTAAAGGCCCAGGTGTGCCCATTCCCAGCGCAACCCCCTGTGGCAGAGGCTGGCTTGAAATACTGAGATACTGGGTCAGTGTCTTAACTGTGTTAACAGAAGGGACCACCCATCTGCTGTCAGGTTGGGCTGGGTGCCCACTCAGGACTGGGAGCCCCGATGCAGTCACTGAGGATGTGGAAGGTTTGGAGGAGGGGACCGTGTGGGTCAGCCTGGCAGTGGTCCCAGGCCCCCAGCCATTCCATAGGCAGCCCCCAGTACTCAGGCCATGCCTGCCCCCCACCCCAGAGGTAGACTACCATCTACTACCACTGCCCTGCCAGTGACAAAGACCCCTGTACTTCAAGAGGCCACCCGGTGACATTTCCCCAGCAGTACCCTGACAGCTGGGCAGGTGAGGCGTCTCCACTGCAACTGACCTGTAGAAACCAGTGAGGTGGGTAAGGGGCGTGTATAGGCATGAGGCTTCTTTCCCTGACCTTGACCTCAGTCAGAGTACTAAGATCCAGCTCGACCTCATCTCCCTTTGTGAAGGCCTCCCTGGCCAGAGAGCCCCCGAAGAGAGGTTTGTGTAGACCCGAGTGCCACCCCACAGCATCATCAAAAACAGAAGCAACCAGAGCTCATGTCCTCACAGGGCCTGTGTGGGCCAGGATCTAACTGGATCCTCATCTGATCCTCAAGGTAACTATAGGAGGATTGTTAACAGTCCCATTTTGCAGATGAGAGCACTGAGGCACCGAACGAGTAAGCAACTGGCCTGAAGTTGCACAATTGGTAAGCAATGAAGCAGCCTGGCTTGGAGCCCCCACGCCTTGATCACTCACCCGGCCTCCCGCACACTTTGGATGGTTTAGCCACGCCACCACGCCTGTGATGGGCACAGAGGTGGCTTCCTGCTTTTTGTTCTTGAGAACAATGCAGAAGACAGCTGTGTCCGTGTTTCCTCGCCTCGTGTTCTAGGTTCTCCGGGGGACGTACCCAGAACACGAGCTGATGGGCAAGAGTCTCAGCAGTTTTAATTTTGCCAGACAGACCAAGAGTGCCTCTGAGGTGGCTGCCTCACTACACTTGCAGTTAGGGGGGCGGGGGAGGAAGCGCTGACAGAAGGACAGGAGGACAAGTGGACAGAAGAAAGAGAAGAGGTGAAGGCAGGGATGGGGAGGAAGGAAGTGAGGTGGGTAGATGGGAGGGGAGGGTGGGAGGAAAGGAGAAAGGATGGATGAGAAAGGAGGATGGGGAATTTGGTGGGAGGCTGGGAGGGAGGGTGGAAGGGGCTAAGGCAGTAGGAGGGGCTAAGGCAGTGGGAGGGGCTACGGCAGCAGGTGGGGTTAAGGTAGTGGGTGGGCTAAGGCAATGGGAGGGGCTCTAGCAGTGGGATCTGGGTAGGTGACCAGGTAACTTGCAGAAGCAGCAGCCCTCCCATGGGCTGGTTTGGGCCCTGCCTACATGGGGGCCTTGAGTCACTCACCTGGAGCTGCCAGAGGCCACGGTGCAGCCCTAGGGCCAGCCCCGGGTGGCCACTGGCTTCCCTCTTCTCCAGGGCTACACGCAGCTGCTCATCCTCCACGCTTACTGTCAGCCCGGCAGCCAGACTGGGTCCCGTGCTCTGGGCAGAAGCAGAGCTGTGGGTGTCCCTCAGACCCACTGCCCCCATGGGGCCCGGGTCCAGCCCTCTCACCCACCTGCAAGTGTCCGCGGCCGTCCAAGGTGAAGGGGAGGCCCCAGAGCCTGAGGCCGGGCACCGTGTGGCCAAGGCTGGCATGGAGCCGGCTGCCCAGAGCGCTGGTAGCCCTGCCCTCCAGGCCAAGGGCGGCATCCAGCTGGGCCCCCAAACTACCCAGCATCACACGCACTGAGAGGTTGGAAGCCACATGGGTGTGAGACAGGAGCATCCCTGCCTCGGAGGGGAGTCCTAGGGGCGAGAGGAGGAAGCACAGAGACAGAGGAGCCCCGTATAAGGTCCACCGGAGCCAGAACGGGGGTCTCTGAGAGCCCACCTTCTCTCTGGTGGGGCCCCTGAGCCCTGAGGCAGACTCACCCCCAGGTCCCACCTAACAAACACCACAATGGCCACACAGAGCAAGTGATAGGCCCAGTGTCCTCTTTGGATTTCTAACCCCTCAAAGACAGGGACAGGCTCTCAGAAAGCAAAAGGGGTGTAGGGGTCTGCGTCTGCGCTCTCCCCTCACTGCTGCTCCTCTGAACCCCTCCAGGACTCATGGAAATGTCCCCAAGAAGTGTCAAAGCTATTTCTGAACTGCCATGCAGGAGCACATCCTGGAGGCCCTGCTAGCTTCCAAGCCGGGGAAGCTGGACTGGGAGGGCGGATGGGGGGAGTCCTGGGGGAGGGGGTGGCAGCAGGGGCTGTCTGCCATCTGGTTTGGAAGTCTGTCTATACTGGGTAGCAACTGGTGTTGAGTAACATCCCAAGGAAGATGGAGGTACTGGGAGGCACTGGTAGGGGGAGGAGACAGCTGGAAGGTGGATTTGGGGACTGGGGGCTCCTTTAACTCCCTTAGCTTCAGGCCCTGAGAGTCTCTGGGGGAGGAGGTCACTGGGCCCTGTCCATCCCTCTTACCTGCTTCACTCAAGGTGCTGATGTTGTGACTCAGGCTGCCTGAGAGCTGGCCATGCCCAGGGCCCCAGGTGCAGACTCCACCCAGAGACAGGCTGGCCGCATCAGCCCAGAGGCTGGCCTGGCCCCCAAGGTTCCCCATCTGGGCTTGCAGTCGCCCCCTTAGTCGGAGCTCTCCTGGCAGGGTCTGGCTGCTGTTCTGGGCAAGGATGCAGGTCACACTGTGCACAGTAGTGCTGTTCCCTGTCTTCTCATGCTTGTCCCGCAGGAGGAATCCTAGCACTGCTGAGTCAGCAGTGACCTTGATGGTGCCTGCAGAGGATGGGAGAGAAGCCGTACAGAGGAGGGGGCCAGCCCAGGGGACTGGGCTGCTTCGGGAAGGAAGGTAAAGAATCCTAGGGCAGAAAGTTCCTAGGTCCATGATGTAATTCTAACGCATGTCAGAGAGGGCATATCTGAAAATGGACGAAATTAAATCAGCTCCCTCCCAGGATGCTCTGAGAACCAGCCAAACTAATTCACAAATAAAGGAGCTTTGGCAAAAAAGCAGCAAGTCTGATAAGGCATGTCTGTTAATATCAGTGCTCAATCCTGCTCAAGAGTGACAGACCACCGTGACGGAAGGGCTCCATCTTACAGACAACAAAACTGAAACCTGGGAAGCCCTGAGGGCTCCGACCTGGAATTCTAGGGATAGAAAAATGGCTCAGAGGTCTCTTCCATCCAAAGGAAAAGATTCCACACCACTGAGCCAGTCCCAGGCCCATACATGACTCATGCGTTAGGGAAATTCTTGCTCTTACCAGAATCATTTAGGTGTCCTGACCCCACCGGACTCCAGTAGGGCCTTAACGTGGTCCAAGCCCCCTTATACCTCCCTCCAGTATCATTCAAAATATGACTGCAGGGTCACCACCTCCAGAAAGCCTTCCTTGGCCCCTCTGCACACCCAGGTTGGGTTAAACACCATTGTTCTATGCTTCCAAAAAGGAACTCATGCTAAACTCTATCACAGAGTCTGGAGCACTTTCCATACAGATAGAACTTTCTTGCAGAATCTTGCAACCATGGTTTTACAAATTCCTTATGTTGTAGGGCCTTAGGGTTAGGGTGAGGGTTAGGGCAAGGGTGAGATCACCTCACACCTGTCAGAAAGGCTGTCATCAAAAAGACCACAAATAAAAAATGTTGGCGAGGATGTGTAGAAAAGGGAACCCTCGTACACTGTTGGTGGGAATGTAAATTGGTGCAGCCAATTTACAGTACAGCCAAAGCAGTATGGAGATTTCTCAAAAAACTAAAAATAGAACTACCATATGACCTAGCAATTCGACTCCTGGGTGTATATAGAAAAAAAATGAAAATACTAATTCCAAAAGATACATACACTACAATGTTCACAGCAGCGTTATTTACAATTGCCAAGGTATGGAAGCAACCTAAGTGTTCATTAACAGATGAAGGGATAAAGAAGATGTGACTACACACACACACACACACACACACACACACAATGGAATACTACTCAGCCATAAAAAGAAATGAAATTTTACCATTTGCAGCAACATGGATGGACTTGGAGGGCATTATGCTAAGTGAAATAAGTCAGACAGAGAAAGACAAATACTGATGATATCACTTAAACGTGGAATCTAAAAAATAAAAAAAACTAGTGAATACAACAAAAAAACAGATTTACAGATATAGAGAACAAACCAGTGGGTTACCAGTGGGGAAAGGGGAGGGGTGAGGCACAAGATAGAGGGAGGGGAGTAAGAGATACAAACTATTATGTATAAAATAAATAAGCCAGAAGGATATATTGTAAAACACAGAGAATATAGCCATATTTTATAATACCTAAAATGGAGTATAACCTTTAAAAATTGTGAATCACTATGTTGCACAACCTGTAGCTTATATAATAGTGCACATCAATTATACTTCAATTGGAGAAAAAGAAGAGATTAGATTTGTGGTTACCAGAGGCGGGGATGGGGGACTGGATGAAGGGAGTCAAAAGGTACAAACTTCCAGCTATATTATAAATAAGTACCAGGAATATAACATACGACATGATACATATAATTAACACTCTGTATGTACACAGAAGTTGTTAGGAGAGTAAATCCTAAGAGCTCTCATCATAAGAAAAACATTTTTTCTATTTCTTTAATTTTGGGTCTGTATGAGCTGATGGATGTTCACTAAACTTCTTGTGATAACCATTTCATGACGTATGTAAGTCAAACACTATGCTGTACACAAACTTATACAGAGCTGCATGTCAACTATATCTCAATAAAACTAGAAGGAAAAAAAGCATTAGAAAAAATTTGTCTGGGGAACACTGCACCCAACTCTCCCTCTTGGATATTTCCAAAGTCCATTAGCAAGTTAAGGCTCTGACAAGTCCTGCATGAGGAAGCTTGTTTCATATTTAGATAGCGGAAGATTCACTTTGTCAGAATGGGTATTAATTTCTGACAAAAGGGTATCACCAGTGTGTGAGAAGCTTAAACTGAGCTTCAGTGGACTAGAAAACATGCAGGATTTAATCTACCCTGTGGATGCGTAGAAAGTGCTTGCCCCAAATCCCCACTGCCCCTGGCCCATGGCGTTCCCCATTCCCTCACCCTCTCTGAGCGTCTCCTTCTGCTTCAGCATGCCTTTGAGGGTCAGAACGTGGGGCATGGCTGCCCAGGCAGCCACTGTGTGCTGGACTTGGCCCTGCAGGGTCAGGACCTGGCCTCCCCTCTGCTCCTCGGATGCCTTGAGGAGCAGTTGTGCTGCGTTCTGGTCCAGCAGTGCCTTGGAAAACAGCCACATCCTAGGAAGGAAAGTGATGGAGAAGCAGGCCAGATGAGCAGGCCAGGCCATAAGAGGTGCGTTCCAGAACCTTACTGTCCAGACCCATCATAGCACTGCCCCTCTGGGCCCTCAGCCCACAGGGATGCAGTGTAACAGGGGGTTAAGATCATGGGCTTTGAGATCAGTCAAACCTGGGTTGGAATCCCAGTGCTGCTGTGGCCTTGCATAAGGACATAACCTCTCTGAGCCTCAGTTTCTTCTTCTATAAAGTGGAGGATAAAATGGAACTACTGATGTTGAACTGGTATTGCTAATGAGTTATCAATGCATGTTATTATGGTGAGGGATGAGAATAGTAAAAACAGCCCCAAGAAGCCTGCTATTAAACTTCCTGAAGAACTGGGGCAGGGGACATGGTCCCTATCATCCACATGGTATGCTCTTTATAGGATACCACAGGAAATACTCCTCTTGAGTATGAAGACCAGGAACAAGATAAGCCATGCTTTCCTTGTGCACACTCACACAAGAATGTGAGTGTGTGTTTCCCCATAAGGAAAGGCATTATTTGCAAATAATGTTGCTGGTTGGTTTCTCTTTTTGCACTGGCTACTAGGAAGCTCAGAGTCAAATCTTCAACTCAGCTCTAGAAAATAGCATGCATTTCATTTATTGATGCCACTTAGAGCACCTTCCCATTTTTCTTCTCCCCTCACCCTAATTTCCTCATGTATTTTTTAAAATCCAGAACAAGAGTTGGCAAATTATGTGCATAAACTAGCCCACCACTTGTCAGGAAATAAAGTTTTACTGGAACTTGGCCACACCCATTCATTTACATGTTGTCTGTGATGTTTTTGTGCTATCACAGCAGAGTACTTGCAACAGGTACCATATGGCCCGCAGATCTGAAAATATTTACCATCTGGCCCTTTAATGAAAGTTTGCCAATTCCTGACCCAGAACAATATACATTTTTATAATCTGCCTCAAACAATTTTTGGATTGGGAATAGGATGGGCAGCTGGACAGATGGATGTATAGGTGGATGGACAGATAGCTGTAGATGGTAATTCAGGGGGCAGGGTTATCTAGGACCACGTCCAAAGCCCTAGACATCCTTGAATTCAAAAAAGCTGCCAAAGCTGGGGGTGTAAAGGAAAAAGGGAACTAACATTTAATGGAGACCTAATTTGTCCCAGAACCTGCCATCCTTGGAGTAGCATCAATAATGGCAGCTGGTAGTGACCATTCTCACCGGCCAGATGCTGATTTGGAATTCACATGTGCAGTTCAGTTAATCCTAGGACAAAGCTAAGAAGCAGGTTGAGAAACTGAGGCACAGAAGGGCACAGCGTCTTTCCCAAGGTCTGAGAGGCAGTGATGGCAGAGCTGGGATTTGAACCCAGGCTGGCTCAATACCCCCAGGTTCTTGTTGGCCATATCATAGTGGATGTATCAAATATGTGAAAATGTAGTCAGAGATGAAAGACTGGAGGGAAATACATCAACATTATTCCCCATGACTACCTCCAGTGATTTTTGTTTTATTCTTTATATGCTATTATAATCTTTCAAGTCATCTACAGTGAATGCTCTTACAACTGAAAAAGCAAAGATAAAAGTGGAAAATTGAATGCCTCCTCCTTCCATTCCCTCAATGCCTTAAAATCAAGAGAGGCACAAATGGGGGTAATTTTAGGCAGGGTCCCAGAACGACAGAAGAGGGCACCTGAGTGATGTCTTCCCATCTCCCAGGACACCAGCCCTTTGACCTTTGGAGCCCCATTCCCCCCTCGCAGGCCACGTGGGGACCGGCACCTGGCTGGGGAAACCTTGCTGGACAGCTGCAGCCGAACAGCCCTGGGGGCTCTGAGGACCTCCTGGCGGAGGAGGACGCTCACACCCCAGCCCTGGCTGCTTCTCCAGGTATCCTGGCTGGCGTTGGCCTCCAGCAGAACCAGTTCCTTGTCAGACGTGTGCACAGACAGGGAGCCATTGAGGCTGCGCCCTTTGTAGTGCCCAGCAGCTGCCTGCACCTGCAGGGAGGCAGGAGAGGGCTCAGAAACAGAGAGGGGACAGAAAGGGTCTGTGGGAGCTGGATACACAGGATTCCCCTTCTTCCAGGAAGCCTTCCTGAGCCACTCCAGCTCTGAGCATCACCAAACGTAGCACAAGCAAACACTCGGGAAGAGAAATGAGACAGAGGGAAGAATGAGGGACAGCCTTCCCTGACCCCAGCTCCTGGGCCAGGAACAGAGTCTCATCTTATCCTTTACAACACATGAAGAGGAATTTCTGTCTTACAAATGGGGAAACTGAGGCTCAAAGAAGTTTCACATATTCAGCCTGGGCCAACTTGGCTCTAAAACTCATGCTTATGCCTGAAGGGAGATGCTGGGGGAAGCAGAGGACCCCCATGCAACTGAGTTACAGAAAAGGATGCCCCTAACACTGTCCTTGGGGGCCCAGAGGACACCCAGAAACTCTGGAGGTCAAAGGGGAGTGTGTCGGAGCATAAAGAGGGGCCACACCTGGGGTCAGGCTGGAGCAAAGGCTTGGCCAGGCCCACCAAGGTGATGGGGGGAGAAGCGGGTCAGGGGCAGGGAGGCTTTCCCTGCTTTCCTGACCTGTGCCTCAGTTTCCTCATCTACAGGGTAGGAACTGGCCTAGCCTAGTCTGCACATTGCAATCACGTGGGAAGCTTTAAAAAGTATGCCTGGCCCCGCCATATTTGAATTAATGAACTGTAGTATATCCGTGCGATGGAATATTACTCACCGACAAAAAGAAATGAGCCGTCAAGCCATGAAAAGACAGGAAAGACTGTAAGTGCATACTACTCGATGAAAGAAGCCAACCTTTCATGTCAAGCCTACATCCTGAACGACTCCAACTAGATGACATTTGGGGAAAAGGTAAAATGGAAAAGACAGAAAGTAGCTCGGTGGTAGCCAGAGGTTAGGAGGGAGGAACAGGTGGAGTCTGGAGGATTTTGGGGGCAGTGAAAACACTCTGCGTGGTACAGTAAAGGCTGATCTATGACATTATGCATTTGGCAAAACCCACAGAATGTGCAATACAGGGAGGAAAGCCTTAAACTATGGA
This sequence comes from Camelus ferus, assembly GCF_009834535.1. Classification (NCBI taxonomy): domain Eukaryota; kingdom Metazoa; phylum Chordata; class Mammalia; order Artiodactyla; family Camelidae; genus Camelus; species Camelus ferus. The sequence continues at coordinate 28,825,420 of NC_045713.1, read as the reverse complement.
CTTTAGTTAATAATAAATATCGGTCTATCAGTTTTAATGAATGTTCCACACTGATGCAAGATGTTATCAAGAAGGGAACCTGTCCTGGCGGGGAAGGAAGTATGTGGGGAACTCTCGTATTTTTGGCCCAATTTTTCTGTAAACCTAAAACTGCTCTAAAAGTGAAGTTTATTAATTTTTTAATGGTTGCCGGGGACCCCTTGACCAATCAACTCAGCATCTCCAGACTGGGATCCGGGTATGTTCTAACACCTCTCCAGGTGGTTGCAACACGCAGCTTGGGCTGGGAACTTCTAGGCGACACTGCGGTTTCTCCGACTAGCCTCTGAGGGCTGAAGGGTCCTGCAGACCAAGCCTTCTCAGTGAGGGCAATATTGCCCCCAAATGCACAATGGGTTCTCGGCAGGGGGTTAGGTTAACATTTCTTTAATATATATAGGGCATAGATATGCATCAGCTCATAATAGAAATACAGGACATCTGTGGAATTACAGAAATTCTTAGCGAGGGCAATTAGGAAATAATGTCTAAAAAGCCTCTTTGGTTTGGGGAAGTGATAAAGAAAATCAGGTTAAAAGCACCAGCGTGGGGACACTCTGGGAGAGTTTCAAGACGGTAAACAGGGCCTGGCAAGGCTGGGCTCCTGCTCCCTTCCCCCACCCCCACTCAACCAGAGAGATAAGTTAAGTAAAGGATTCTGCTGCTTTTAAAAGTAATAGTAAAGTCAGAAGCCATTAGGTGACCCAGCATCCAAGCTTCCAACGGGACCTGTCCCTGCCCTGCATGAGTGGCCTGGGCTCTGCAGCCAGACCGCCTGGGTTCCTGTCCAAGACCCCCTACTTTATGCCCACTGGTGACCTTGTACAGGTAGTCATCTGGCTATGCCTTAGAGTCATCTGCAAAATGCCACAACAGCACCATCACGAGGCATGTGTGAGATGATCCACATGACTGGGTTTAGAACAGGGTGGAGGGTGTAGCTCAGTGGTAGAGCGCGTGCTTAGCACACACGAGGTCCAAGGTTCAATCCCCAGTACCACCATTAAAAAGAAAGAAATGAACAAACCTAATTACCTCCCCCTCCCAAAAAAGCTTTGTTTAAATAAAAGGTAAAGGGTTTAGAACGGAGCCCAGCACACGATAAAGACTCAACAGATGCCAGCTCCCGCTATGTGATTACAATGATGGCACATCTTAGAATCTGAGATGCCATAATTTTATACGTCTCTTCGAAAGCAAAAAGGCTGCTAATGAAACAACGAACCTATGGTGACCTGAAGACACATCCTGATTTCAGAGATACCGACACGAGAGAGAACGTGCCTCTGAGAAAGATCACTTTCCATAATTCAGGCTCCACTCGAGTTTCTGAAACCCACAGGCACAGGGCTGAAGGCACAGCAGGCATTTAAAAACTGCTATTAAATTCCAGTCCTCATCAGTGTTCAGATTACCCATCTATACCTCCTTGTCCCAGCCCACCGTCTAATTTCTGTATCCACAGCACACACAGCTTCCTCAGTGAAGCAACCAAAGTAGGGGGCTTTCTAAGGAGCCGGCCCTGGGGGAGCAGAGCACAGCCTTTCCTGCCTGATCTCCCTTCTCTGACCCTGTATCTCCTTGTAGAAACCCTTTAGTATTTCTACCCAACACTGGGCAAATTATTCTAGGGTCAAAAACCCATTTTGAAGGCTCATACAGCTTCTCCGAAGCCCAATTACAAGACAGGGTTTGGAGGACAATTCTGTTTCTTTCCATTTTCAAGGGTGAAATGTGATCCTTTCCTCCCCCAGGGAGCTAAAAACCCTTCTTGCCTTGACAATCACTTCCAAATGATGGATTTGGAAACCTCCCTTCCATCTGTTCTTGATTCTGGAGGGGCCGTCTGGCTGAGCTTAACATCGTGGGGCAGCCTCCCCGCTGCTCCCTCCGTGGGGCCTCCATCCTCCCGTCCTTCCGCCCCATCTCCCAGCAAGCTGACTACTCGGAGACAATACTTGGCAGGCAACTGAGGTCATCCCAAAGGGACCACCATCTGTACCTGTAAGTTTGGAGGAAATGCTGGTCTCTGGGGATGTCTGAGCAGGAAGAAAAACACCACCTGGGAGTCAGAGCCATTCAGCTGGACTGAGACCTGTTGGGAGGGGGAGATGGAAAAGGGGGACGTCAGAGGGAGCAGAGGAGGAAGAGGAGAACCCCAGAAGGTGGCTGGCTGGGCACCAACGAGGGACAGGTCATCCCAGAGTTTGCCCCAAACCCAGGCCCCACAGCAGATGCCAGAAACCAACATCTTCCCTCGCTGGTTCTCAGCCCTAAATTTCACCCAGGCTCAATTACTTGGGAGGCGAGAATTCTGCCATTGAACCACCAATGCCCTCAGGCTGCATTACTTGGAAGCTTGAGAAGTGTGGCCCCAGGTATGGAGCTGGGAGGACAGTTCTGGGACCCCAGACTCCCTCCTTCCCCTGTCATGGTCCCTGCTCATGCCTCCCATATCCATGGCCACCTTTTATTTAACCCTGACCATGAACCAGGCACTAGGAAGCTGGCTTTACAATTATCATCTTATTTAATCATCAGCCCTGCTCTCATAGGCTGATATTAGTAACTATCCCCATTTCACAGCTAGAAAAACTGATGATCAGGGGGGTTGAGTAATCTACCCAAGGTCACACAGCAAGTCATCAGTGGAGCTGGGATTTGAGCTTGAAAGCTCCTTGGAGATGGGAATAGCAACAGTCATTTGTGCAGCCCCAGCATACTGCACAGAGCCTGGCACGCAGCAGAGGCACAATCTGTATATGGTGAATTAATGAATACGCCTACGGTGGCTGCCATATAGTCACCAAAATGCATTTCCTTTTCCTCCAGGACACGTGGCTAAACTGTATTTCCCAGCCTCCCTTGCAGCTGAATAAGGTCATGCGATGAGTTCTGGCCAATGGAACGTGGGCAGGAGTGGCATGCACTACTTAGGGGCCTGGCCAATGAAAACCTCCTGTATAATTCTCACCCCCTCTCTCCCCATCTGCCAGCTGGGGCAGAGCCACAAGGTGGAGGGAGCATGGGTCCCTGAGTGACTACGTGAAGCTGAGCCACACTGAACTGCGACAGGACTGGAGGATAAACTTTCACAGTAAAGCAAACTTTTATTACAATAGTGCATCTTGATCAATCACATGCACACTGACAAAATAAGGGCTGTGTTGTTATCTTGCCAGGGCCACCCTTCCACCTCCTCAGCTGTCCCATATAGGACACCTGCACACTAACGTCAAAACCCTCCTCCCTCAGCACGGAGGCAGAACTCAGCCTTCTGACCTGGGATGTGATGTTGTTGACAGCAGCCCGTGCATCCACCCTGCAGTCGAATGCTCCCTGGGGACTCCGTCTGAAGATAATGTCCCCATTCAAACTCAGGGCCTGGGGGAACCTCAGCTGCGAAGGAATAGACAGTACCCTTTACTCTCGCCAACAGTCGAGCTCTGCCTGGGGGCCACAAACCAGCCCTTGCCTGACCTGGGGACAGGTACCTGGGAGGAATGAGCCAAGTCCAGGGCCAGGCTGTGCCAGATTTCCTCGCGCCGAGATCTGTCATAATGCAGGCCCTTCAAGTGCAGCAAGACTTTCTGGTTGACTTTCAAAGTGGCCTCGACTTCCCTGTTCTGAGCCTGGGTGTACAAGAGCCAAAGGCCCTGAGAGAGGTGACTTCCCATCACTCAGAGCCTGCAGAAGCCACCCTAGGAACCCAGCAGTCCAAGGGGGTCAGAAGATGGATGGGTGAAAGCACAATCTACATTGTCCCACCCCCAGAAAAGGAAATAGGGGCAGGGGCAGGTGGGGTCTTTGAACGCGGATGGTAAACCCCAGTGCCCACAGGTAGGGTTAGCAGAGTGGGCTGGAGGGATCATAGCTGAGGGCCTGTGTCTCACTCACAGGGCACCTGTTCTATTCACTAACACTCAGCATGGGTCCTGGCGCATAGTAGGTGCTCAATAAATACATCTAGAAGAATGCAGAATCACTACTTGCAGTTATACCTGGAAACCCCAAGGCCAAAGCCATGCTGAAGTGGAAGAACATTTAATTCACAGTGTGGCAGGCAGAATAGTACCTTCCCTGCCCTCAAATACCCACATCCTCAACCCCGCAACCTGTGAATATGTTACAGGGCACAAGGGACTTTGCAGTTAAGGATCTTGACATGGGGAGATTATTCTGGATTATCCAGTGGGCCCAAGGTAATCCCAAGAGTTCTTATAAGAAGGAGGCAGGGGGCTGAGTCAGAGAGAGTGGAAGATGCTACTCTGCTGGCTTTGAAGCTGGAGGAAGGGACCATGAACCAAGAAATGCAGGTGGCTTTTAGAAGCTAGAAAAGGCAAGGAAACACATTCTCCCCTGGAGCCTCTAGAAGGAATGCAACCCTGGCAACATCTTGATTTTGGCCAAGCAAAACCCCATTTGGATTTCTGATCTCCAGAAACGCAAGATAAAGTTGTGTTGTTTTAAGCCACTAAACTTGCGGTAATTCATTATAGAAGCAACAGGAAATGCATGCACATATTTAATCATTTATTCACTCAACAACCATTTAGCTTCTGCCACGTGCAAAGTACAAGTAGCAGGTTACCATCGTTTCCTACCTGTGTTGACTGAGAAATTTAAAGTGTCTTGCCACAGAATTTTATCGTGAGTGTATGTCTTAAAGGCATATGCAGTTTTATTTTAGAGCCAAGATGGAGAAGGAATAAACAGAGGTCCAAGAAAAGAGAAAGATGTGTGTCATTAAGCAAAGACAAGGTTTTAAAAAGAACAGACAGCTAAATTAAACTAAACTAAAAGATCCCCAACTAGTTGGTTCCAGCCTGTTGTTGTCAGGTGGGATTTTACGCCCAGTGGGTCAGATCTTCGGATTTTTTTTTTTTAATTAGAAACAGAAATCTGGGTTTTACCCTAAATCTTCTAAGTGTCGACATTTTTTTTTTTTTAATTTAAATGTGCAGCAGGCCAAACAAAACACATCTGCAGGTTGGATTTGGCCCACATGGCCATTTTGCAATCTCCGGTTTAGAAAAAAAGCACTCATCCTGGGAAACATTTCTGCAGGTGTCCTGGGGCGTCATCCTGCCCGTTCTTTCCCCCCAGGAGCCCTAAGGACTTCAGCTACCAAACGTGGGGGCCACTCATAGTCCCGTTTAACTGGTAGGGAAGTGAGGTCCCAGGTCTCTGTGCTCAACAGCTGGTCAGGCTTCGCCCTCCTTCCCACAGACCTCTGGAGACCCCACAAGGGAGAAACCACCATCATCTTTCTTGTCCAGGGCCCGGCACACAGTAGGTGCTCACTAAGTGCTGGCTGGAGAATGGGGTCAGCTCCCAAAGCTTCTACTCCTAGAGAGATCGAGAAGGAGACTTGGATGAGGGCCTGCAGGCACATCTTAAGTACTTGACAGAGATGGCCGTACTACACTCTGATTCTCACAACCACTGCACAAGTGACAGGTGATGCTGTCTCCACCGTACAGATGAGGAAACTGCGGTCCAGAGACCTGACATCCTTTGCTAAGGACACACAGGCACAAACGAGTTTCACCACTAGAAAGACGGATGCTAAGACCCTCTAAGTCAGAGGTTAGCAAACTACGGCCCTGGGGCCAAACTCGGCCTGTTTTTGTAAAGAAAGTTTTCCTAGTTCAGATGCTATATCGAAAATACCACAGATTGGGGGGCTCGAAGGACAGACATTTATTTCTTACAGTTCTGAAGGCTGGAAGTCTGAGATCAGGGTGTCTGCGTGAAGAAACCTCTTCCTGGTTTGCAGACAGCTATGTCCTCACACGTGGCGAGAGTGAGTTAGCACCGTTTCTCTTAAAAGGACACTAATCTTATCATAAGGGCTCCACGCTCACAACCTAATCACCTCCCACAGACCCCACTTCCAAATACGATCACATTAGAGCTTCCACATATGAATCTGGGGGGGACACAAACATTCAGTCCATAGTGAAAGCTTTAGGGACATACAGTCACGTCCTTTCATTGGTGCCTCCTGTCATGTTTCTGTGCTACAAAGGCAGAGGTGAGCAGCTGCGCCAGAGGCTGGATGGCCCTCAAAGGCTACAACAGTTAATATCTGGTCCTTCATAGAAAGAGTTGGTCAGCCCTGCTCTAAATCAGGTATATAATGGATTTTCAAGAGCAATGGAGCAACAATGATTCATTAAGTACTGACCATGCGCCAGGCCCTGCGGCTACCGTGATGACAAAGCAGATATGGTCCCAATCCCGCATCTCACAGATTAGCAGAGGGTCAGGCTGGGTCAAGAGAAGCCATAGGGGGTTTTAAGTGAGATAGGATTATGCTGGCAGGTTGAAAAATTCCCTCAGGCCTGTCAAGTAGATGGATCAGGCAGAGACAGAGTAGAACAGAAAACTCAGGCAGGAGAATGCTTTGTTCATCCATCTGACGGATGATGGCAACACGAACTGGGGACCTCTGGCGTGGAAAGGTCTCTGGGATCCTCACTTACGATGTGCCGACTCCAAGCAACCACGCAGCCCTCCAAGCTCCTGGGGATGGCCTTGCTGTTGTATGGGTGGGAGAGGCCTGCACAGACCTGGGAGGGACAACCACGCATGTGCACACAGGCAGAGACAGGTCAGAGGAGATGGGGGCTCCCTCCCGCCCTCAGGCCCCTCCCCGCCGCACCCTGGAGCCCACTCACGTAGGGGTGCCCGGCCTGGTAGCCCAGGACTGTGGTCTGCAGGGTCTCATCCTGGCCATCAAGGACAAGCCTCGTCTCCAGGGAGTAACGCTGGTGCTGCTTGTCTGCCATGAAGGTCTCCTGCAGGAGGATGCTCTGCGGGATGCGCAGAGTCAAGGGATGCCTGGCGTGGAGTGGGGGATACAGGTCGAAGCCATTAAAGCAGCTGGGAGGGGCAGGGGACAACTGTGCCCATGGGCTCAGATTGGGCCTGTCACCAACTTGCAGAGTTAAGACTTGGCCACAGAGAGAAGAGCATCAGGACGCACGTCAGCCCTATGAGTTACACTTGCCAGTCAACACCCAGTCCCCATCCCACTGTGTCCCCTCGACAACCCAGCTCGCTGGGCAAAGCTGGGGTCAGCATCACCCCTTGGCAGCAGAGAGCCCATGGGGTCTGGAGCCACACAGACTGGGGTTAGGATCCAGTCTTAGCCTTCCACTAGCTGTGTGACCCGGGGCCACAAAGGACTGGACTGACTTCTCTGTACCTCAGTTTTCCCATCTGTAAGGTGGGGGCAAACATAACAATACCCAGCTCACACAGTGGTGGGGTTATGAAAGATAACGTATGTGCCAAGAATGCAAACTTCCCAAGAATTTCTGTCCTTTTTATTCTCTGCTGTTTTCCACAGGCCCAGAAAAGCGCTTGGTACATAGTAGGTGCTCAATAAATAGAAACAAAATAATGAATCAGATCTTTGCAAATGACAGCTGCTGTTACTTTTGGGTTATTGTTGTTGTTTGACAGAAGATGACTAAGGTCCCAGAGCTGGACTTCAGGCTGTGTCTGCTGATTCCAACCCTGTGCCTGTTCACCCCCGACAAAGAACAAGCTTTTTAACCAGCTGTTCCTGTCGGAACTGACGTGGATGCCCAGAGCAGCGCTCAGGCGGGAGCGAGGAGACTGATTTCTGTGGCCCCCTTAGCACACTAACAGAAGGGAACGAGGGATGTGACGGCTCTCAGGGAGGCATCTTGTGTCCGAGTTCTGGGTTCTGTCTGGGCCCAGCAAGCCGGCGAGGGTCCCTCCAGGCAGCAATGTACACCCTGCTCCCCAGTGACCCTCCACGCCGGAGAAGGGGAGACCTGGGCAGGCACCACATCTCAGGGGAATTGGCTTGGAGGAAGGGGCCACACGTACCTAAAGAGGAATGTCCCCCGCTTCTGGTACAACCTCCCGTCTTGCATCAGCTCCTCCAGCTCGCCCTCCAACTGCAGGCCCTGAGGCTGGCCCCTGGCACCAGCCCCCAGAGCCGTCAGCAACACGTGGATCTTCCACGGCTGCAACAAGGAAACTGACTGATGAAGAGGGATGGCCCACAGGGACCAAGCTGCTAAACATCCTGCCCTGGGGGTTCCTAGGGGCAGCTCCCACCACCCACTCATCACCTGGAGAATGACCACCCAAGAAGCACTGCTGAATAGGGCTGCAGCCTCCACCCCATTGGACCACGAGATTGCACAGGCACGCCACTGTGACCAGACCTCCTGAAGCGCCAAGCGGGAACAAAGGACCCAGGCTTCCAGCTCCAGGTGGCCAAACTTTGCTCTGGGGTCTGTGCTCATATGGCTGGAGTCCATTTTACAGATAAAGAAACTGGGGCTCAGGGAGGCCTGAGATCATAGCCGAGCTAGTAGCATTAAGCCCTTTTTTACCCCAAGAGAGGGAATCAGGGTCTCTCGATGGCAGAGCTTCCAGCACAGCTCGCTCGGATCCTTACCTGCTCCGCGTGCCTGTAGGCCGCTGTTAGGTTCAGCTCCCGCTGGGGACCCTTCAACCAGCAGTGAAGGATCTTAAGGTCCTGGCTATTCTCAGCGTGGATCTCACTTTGTATTGCTGCACTCCAGGCTGATTCTACTTCACTCTGGCTGCGAAAGAGGTTCTGTGCCAAGGCTGTGACCATGGAAACCTGCAGTGAGGATGGCAAGGGTAACCGAGGCCTCTGGATACCCTATTTCCTCCTCTCGGGACACCTTTTCTCCCCATTCCCATTCCCACTTGGTGAACTCCTACTCATCCTTCAAAACCCCTTGCATGCCATCTCAGCTAGAACTTTCCTGATTGGTCCAAGCAAAATTGGTTGTTTCCTACAGCGTCTTGAGGAAGGAGGAAAAAACAGATCTTCCTCTTTCACCCCTGAGCAAAGGGAGCATCAGAGTTATCAGAGAAGATCACTCTCTTCCCCTCTATTCTTCCACTCAAGGAGGGAACATGATCTCACTGGGCCCTTATTATCAGCCAGCAGGGTCTTGGTATCCTGAAGAGCACACATTTGTAGGTGGCCTTGTCTCCCTGTCATGGTCTTAGAGCCCTGGGAAGAGCTGGGTGTTATTTTGGCTTGTACTGGGGCTGGGGGAGGGAGAGCACTTCGGCCTTGTGTTAGGCCCTGTACCCCAGCTCATTGCCCTTGGCACGAGCTCCATGAGGAATATCATGGTGCCTCGTGCCCTGCTGGCCTCTGTCCCTGGTTCACACAGCTCCCTCAGGACACTCACAAGGAGAGGTGATGGGGCCAAATACAAGAACTCCCTAACACCTTGCCCCGTCTGTCATTGATGCTCAGGTCTCCGCCTAAGAACCTGCGGGTCCTTCCCTGCTGGATTCCCCATTTCAGCAAATGGCAGCTGGCTGGGCCAAAACTTTGGGGTCATTTGTCTCTTCTTCACACCCTTACCCCCAGTGCCAACCCATCAGCAAATCTATCAGCCAGTCAGTCAGCTACACCTCCAAGCAAGTTTTGGAATCTGATCACTTGCCACACCTCGACTGTCATCTCCCAGGACGGGCCACCACCCTGCTTCTGGGCTGGGTCACCCACGGGGGCGGGCTGGCCGATCTCCACATGCACGCCTATGCCGGCTTTTTCTGTCACAAAAAGACCTCCTCCAGGTCCCTAAGCTTGCCAGGAGTGACCTGTTTCTTCTGACCCTACCCTGGAGCCACCCAGCCCCTGCCTCAGAGGGGACCCTGCGGTCCCCAGGAAGGCCCACTGACTGCCTCTTTCTGGGCCCAAGTCAGGCCTGACCACCCTCTGTGTCTGCTGGTGATCCCAACACAGGGAGAGGATTTATGTTCCAGGGAAGCCCTCCTCTGGGTGGTTTTCTTCCAAACTCTGCTACGCTTCCGCGATCAAACATGTGAAAGGATCAGACTTAATTATACTCAGCAGTTGGCGGAAAACTAACCTACATCCTTGAAGTTTCCAAACTGGTTTATTGGCAAAAACCTGATATCTACTTGTTTCCAAGGTACCAGTTCAACCTGCTTTCCATGTTTTACTTTATCGGCCGCTAAGCAAGAATATGGCAAATTGAGATTTATTCTGGGGTCCACTCTCCCAAGTTCACTTGGCAACTAATTCTGAAAAGTGCCACCACTGGGTGAGCCTGACTTTACACATCTGTGACCTGGTATTGACGCCCAGACCTCGGCTTTAACCCTCTGCACAGCAGGGGAGATCTAGAGGGCAGGAAATCGGGCTCCCTGGGGCGGTGGAGGGGCGCGATGCCAAGTAGGAGAGGGTGGAGGCGTGGCCAAGCATGCGCACCCGGAGGTAGGTGGTAGCTGGGGTGTAGATGTGAATCTTGCCCTCTCTGTAGAGGCCCTGGCTCCTGCAGGCCACATTCATCACCAGATTCTTGAGGATCCAAGCCTTGCCCAGGGTCAACTCCAACACAGCCTGGAATGTGGCTCGGTGGGGCCAGTACAGCCTGTGAGCCATGGAGACCATCAGCCATGGACTATCCAGGTTCAAGGCTCCTGCAAGGGGCAGAGAGGGAGGAGCTGGTATCCTGGGCAGGAAGGGAGCTTCTGGCAGGCACTAAGAGACCCCCATAATCTCATCATGGTCACTGTAGGCATATCTCAAAACTGGGAAGGACTGGGAGGGGGCATGAAGGAACTTTCTAGAACAATGGTAATGCTCTGAATTTTGACAGAGGCTTGGGTTTCCCAGGTGTGCGCACCTGCCAAAACTCACCAGATGGTACCCTGGCAATATGTGTATTTCACTCTAGTGAATGATGCAATACTGAAATGTACTGAGGTCCACAATTTACTCTGAACAAAAGGTATTTACACTGGTTGCCATTTTAAGCAAAATTTGGCATGGAAAGACATGAAGCTGAAAATTAGTGTATTTGTCATAACTTCAACTTTTTAAAAACTTAAAATTTCAAGTACATACATGAATACAGAGAATATGACGAGCTCCCACATAACACTCACCCAACCTTCGACAATTATCAAGTCATAGTCTGATTCACTTCTCACACTATGTATTACTTTTCAAACTACGTATTACTTCAATCAAAATAATAATCAATTCAAAAAATTAATTCAAGGGTAAACTATGGTAAATCTGTTTTTTTTTTTAATGGGAGAAAAACTGTTTCAGGGAGAAGGAACAGCAAGTGCAAAGGCCCTGAGGTATGTTTGGGGAACAGAAAAGAGTCTAGTGGGACTGCAGGATAATGGTTAATGGGGAAAGTAGGGTGAGATAAGGAAGGAAAAACAGGCAGGAGCGTGTACTGTAGAGCTCTGTCAGCGAGGGTAGGAAGTCAGGAGGTGATTTAAACTTTCCTGGGACATATTAAAAGTGAGACTTGAGTGAATCAGGCAAACCACAGGGAAGGGTGTTCCAGGTAGTGGGTATGGTTTGAGCAAAGACTTAGCGAAGGGCACTCCCTAGACGACACTCACCTTCCCACTTCCACAGGGTGGCCCTGGATGTGTCCTTCCACTGCAAGCCTGCCACAAAGGGCAGCCGCCCATTGTACTGCACCTTCAGGTGCGTGCTGCTCTCCACATGGGGTTGGCGGAAGCTGAAGTGGTGCAGCTGCATACGGTAATCCACCTGCCTCGCTGGCACCTGCAGTACAAACTGGAGACCCACACCCAAGATGCTAATTAGATCATGCTGCTCCAACTTAGGACATTCTACTGGCTTTCCACCACAGTCTGAGCTCCCTGGCTACAAGGAACTGCCCCGTCCACCCCAAAGAGAAATCCTCTACCCATGAGCAGTCATTCCCCATTGCCTTCTTCCCCCAGCCTCTGGAAACCTTTAATCTACTTTCTGTTCCATGGATTTGCCTACTCTGGACATTTCGTACAAACAGAATCATACAGTATGTGGCCTTTTGTGTCTGGCTTCTTTCACTTAGCATGATGTTTTCAAGGTTCATCCATGTTGTAGCACATGTCAGAACTTCATTTTTTGTGGGGAGGGAATAGCTCAGTAGTAGAGTGTGTGTTTAGCATGCACAAGGTCCTAGGTTCAGTCCCCAGTACCTCCATTAAAATAGATAAATAGATAGATAGGTAGATAGATAGATAGACAGACAGACAGACAGACCTAATTAACTCCCCCCCCCAAATTTTTTTTACAAAGAACTTCATTCATTTTTTTTACTGAATAATAATCTATTGTGTAGATAAATCATACTTTATCTATTCATCCATTGATGAACATTTGGACTGTTTCTACTTTTTTGGCTATTATGAATAATGGTGCTAAAATCTTCATGTACAAGTTTTATGTGGACATAAGGTTTCAATTCTCTCGAGTACCTAGGAGTAGAATTGTTGGGTTATATGGTAACTCTGAACTTAACATTTTAAGGCAACACCAAACTATTTTTCTAGTCACATCATTTTACAATCCCACCAATATGAGAGTTCTAACTTGCCCACATTCTCACCAACACTTGTTATTGTCTGTCTCTTTTCATTTTAGTCATGCTAGTGGGTTTGAAGTAGTATCTCACTGTGGTTTTGATTTGAATTTCCCTAATGACTAACTAGGTTGAACATCTTTTTATGCTCTTTTTGGCCATTTGTGTGCCTTTTTCAGAGAAATCCAAATCTTTTGTCTTTTTCTTGTTGAGTTATAAGAGTTCTTTGTATTTAGATACAAATCCTTTATCAAACATGATTCACATGTGTTTTCTTCCATCCTGTGGGCTGTTATTTCACTTTCTTGATGGTGTCCTTTCAAGCACAAATGTTTTTAATTCTGGTGAAGTCTGATGTATTTTTGTCATTACTTATACTTTCAGTGCCATAGCTCAGAAACCCTTGCCTAATCTGAGATCCTAAGAATTTACTCTTATGTTTTCTTCCAAGAGATTTATAGTTCTTAAATTTATAATAACTTCTTCTTAATTTCATAGTTCTTAAAATTAGAAATTCATCATCTATTTTGAGTTCATTTTTATATGTGGTATGAGGTAAGGGTCCAACTTCATTCTCTTGCACATGAATATCCAGTTGTCTCAGCATGATTTGTTGAAAAGACAGTTCTTTCCCTTCCTCAATTATCTTGGCACCTTTGTCAACAATCAGCTGTCTTGTGGTTACCGGGGGTGGGGAAGGGGTGGGAGTTAGAGATTTGCAGGTACTAACTGATATATATAGAATAGATAAACAACAAGTTCATGTTCTGTAACCAGGGGAACGCAAATTCAAACAACGAGATACCATTTTCATCCATATCAGCAATATATTTCAAATGGTAACACTCAAGGATTGGTGGGAATATGGAGATTGCTCCTCTTGGACATGGCTGGGAGGTGGGTGATTGGTACAGACATTTTGGAAGGCAAAGTGGCAAAAGCCAGCAAATTTAAAATGCACACATTTCTGGAAATTCTACATTGTGACATCTGCCCCAGAGCCCCCCCCCTCACACACGTGCCCAGGGAGGCGTGCCCCAGGATGTTCAGGTATGCACACTTAGAAACCACCAAGAGTGAAATGGCCAAATAAAATGCAGGATAGACGCACACAGAACATGATGCAGGTATTAAAAAGGACACAGTAGATTTCTCTAAAACGAGGGGAGTTCCCCAAGATCCATTGCCGAAGGACACACAGCAAGACTCACCGAACAAAACTAAGTGTTTGTGACAGGTCCACAGAGCAAACGAATACAAAAAGGCCCGCTCTCCTGTGCTTCAGACCATAACCCTGGTTCTCTCCAGCTGAGGAGGGGGCCAGGAATGTGGATGGTAACTGTGAAAGGGAATTTTAACCCTATTTTAAATTTTACACTTTTTCAAAAGGAGAATTTATTCATGGAGTATTGGTATAATTTAAAATCAACTTAATACTTAGGAATGAAGTTAAGCAAGGAGGCAAAAGATTTGTGCACTGAAAACTACAAAATACCACTGAAAGAAATTAGAGAAGCCAGAAACAAATGGAAAGACACCCTGTGTCTATGGATTGGAAGACTTAATATTGTTAAGATTCAATACGAACCAAAGCAATCTACAGATTTAATGCAATCCCTATCAAAATCTCAATGGTATCTTTTTTTTGATAGAAATAGAAAAATCCATCCTAAAATTTACATGGATTCTCAAGGGACCCCAAATAGACAAAACAATCTTGAAAAAGAACAAAGCTGAAGGTCTCACAAAGCTACAGTAATCAAAATTGTATGGTATGAAATCAAAACTATATAGTAGTGACCTAGAAGACAGACATACTGACCAATGGAATACAAATGACTGCCCAGAAATAAACTCCCACATCTGTGGTCAGGGAAAAAGACAGTCTTTTCAACAACTGGTACTGGAAAAACTGGATATTCACATGTAAAAGAATGAAGTTGGACTCATACACCATATACAGAATTGAACCCAAAATGGACCAAAGACCTAGACATGAGAACTAAAACTATGAAACTCTTAGAAGAAAACATGGGATTGAAAGGCTTCGTGACACTGAATTTGGCAACTGATTTGTTGAATATGACACCTAAACCACAGGCAACAAAAGTAAATAAACTGAACTACATCAAAATTAAAACCTTTTGTGCATCAAAGGATACTACCCAGAGAGTGAAAACACAACCCACAGAAGGGGAGAAAATATTTGTAAACCACATATCTGATAAGGGGTTAATATCCAGAATATGTAAAGAATTCCTACAATTCAACAACAAGAATAACCTCAAACAACTTCATTCAAAATGGGCTAAGAACTTGAATAGGTATTTCTCTAAAGATGATACCCAAACGGCCAGTAAGCACATGAAAAGATGCTCAGCATCATCAATCATTAGGGAAATACAAATCAAAACTACAGTGAGAGCCTCATATCCATTAGGATGGCTAGTAACAAAAAACAAACAAACAAACAAAAAAGCCGAGAAAGCAACAAGTGTTGGTGAGGATGTGGAGAAACCAGAACCCTTGTGCACTGATGGTAAGATGTAAAATGGTGCAGTTGGTATGGAAAACAGTGTGACAGTTTCTCAGAAAATTAAAAGTAGGACTATTGTATGATCCAGCTATTCCACTCCTGGGTATATACCCCCAAAAATGGAAAGTGGGAACTCAAACAGATATTTGCACACCCGTGTTTACAGCAGCACTATTCACAAAAGCACAAGTGGAAGCCAAGTGTCCATTGATGAATGAATGGATAAATAAAATGTGGTCCAGCCGTGTACAATGGAATATTATTCAGACTTGAAAAGGAAGGAGGTTCTGACTCATGCTACAATGTGGATGAACCTTGAGGACGTTATGTTAAGTGAAATAAGCCAGTCACAAAAAGGCAGATACTGTATGATTCCACCTAGAGTAGTGAAACTCAGAGAGAGACAGAAAGTAGAATGGGGGCTGCCAGGGGCTGGGGGGAGCAGGGAATGGAGAATTACTGCTTAGTGGGTAGAGTTTCAATTCTACAAGATGAAAAAGTTCTGGAGATGGACCGTGGTGATGGCTGCACAACAACATAAATGTGCTTAATGCCACTGAACTGTACACCTAAAAAATGGTGAAAAACAGTCAGTTTTATGTTATATATCTTACCACAATTAAACATTTTTAAAAATGACTTAAAAGGAAACTCAGAAAGGTAACGTGTGCCTTGTAACAGCACAGACCTGTTCAAGGGCTAAGTACTCAGTTAGTTCTGATTTACCAAAAAGAGCTCATCTCCTGGAAAATGGGAGGATGAATTGTTTCCAAAATGCATTTTTACGGCTAGAAATCTGCATTTTCCAAGCCCCCTTGCAAACTTCCCCGTGGCTGTCCTTGCCACACCAGCAAACGTTTAACTCCCCCAGGGGCCTAGAGGCTGGAGATGCAAAAGGTAAGGTCGCAGAGCCTGAGTCTTAGCTGCCTGCATCCTTGCAACCAAGACCTGGAGGGACAAGCAGGGGGTGTTGTCCAGCTGCCACGTGCAAACTAAGCTCAAGAGACACAGCTCTGCGGAGGCTGGGCTCACCTCCATGAAGTGACTGCTCAGGGCTGGGCCCGAGTCGTTCTGGAAGGTCTGGCTGACGCGGAGACGCCTCTTGTTGCTGCTCTCACCCCAGTGCCTCCCGTAGCTCACTTCCAGCTGCGAGTGCAGGTGGCCTGAGTCCTCCTCGTGCCGGAGCTGGACCTGGGGACACAGCCCACCAAGGGAGACCCCCGAGGAAGCCTTGTGTATCCATTCCTGAGCCTCCTCACTGCCACCCACCCTGAGATGCAGGCTTGCTTCTCTGGGGAGAGTTCTACAAGAGGTATGAATTTTTCTTGCACTGACTTGGATTTTGTAAAATAATATGTTAGAATCCAATTCACCTTCATGACTATGTTTTTAACGCCCCCTTAAATCCTGGGCTTGAGGTGAAAAACTAATGTGCCCCACCGTGGTCCATGCCCCGATAAGGAGTGGAAAGAGCCAGCAGCCATGGGAAGGTGACTCCTGCTCTGCTTCACACAAACCCGAGTCCTCCTTCTCCCCATCCTGACTCCCCCACAGCAGCCTGTGGCCCCCAGGACAGAACCTAAGTGGATCAGAGCTTCCCACCTGTGGGTTTCTAGCATCCCGCTGCCTCCCCCTACCACAAGTCCAGGTAATAGAGTCTCATCCATTTATTCATTCACAAAATACATTTTACCCCAAGTATCAAGAAGGTGCCACACTGGGCACCAAATAGCCAGCAATGAAGGAGCCAGAAGCCCCTAACTTTCTGGGGGCAACAGTTCAGAGGGAGGGGCAAACTTAAAACAATGTTTCAAGTAAGTAAATTTAAAAAAGAACGGCCACTTCTCCCTTTCGCTCACCCTGCCAGCCACTTGGGTGAACTGCCAGTTTCTTAACCACTCCAATCACCCTCCAGCCCCAGGACCTTTGCACTTGCTGTTCCCTCTGCCTGTAGCACACTTCCAAGGGAACAGAGCTGTCTCATATTTTAACTTCCAGCTTAAAATTTACTTCCCCCAAAGAAGCCTCCTCTGTTGCCCTGTCCAAATTAGGCTCCCTTGTGTTACGTGCTCTCAGCCTCTGTCCTGTTTACCACCCATGGCATTTATGTTCCCCTTAATTTGGTCCATGTCTGTTGCTCTCTGCCCCAGCCCAGCAATGGGATGGCAGAAACCAAGTGCTGCCTTGAACACAGCTCTCCCCGACTACTGGGCACAGGGTGGGTGTTTATTAAACACCAACTGAATGAGTAGAGAAATATGAGACTTAAGTTCCAATCCATGATCTGTTCCCATATGTGACCTTGAACTAAGGACGAGTTCAGGATGCTCACCCACCATTTTTCTGACCCGGGGAGCTCTCTCCAGACCCCTGCCCAGCCCAGGCACCTACCTTGTGGCTGAATGCTGGGATCTGTGTGCAATGGAGCTCATGGCCCAGCTCCAGCTTATAGGTGGCCTCTGAGCCGCTTTCTGCCCAGAGCTTCTGGCTGGTGCTGCACTCTTGCGCCAGCTGCTTCGCCTGACCTGTGCAGGACAACCCAAAAACCCCTGCCCTTCCTCTGCCAGGCAGCCCTCCATTCTCATTCCAAGCAGAGGAAGGTCCAGTGCAGCCCAGCTTCAGCCAGCCCCCCATCTAACATGACTCATTGGAATCTGTCAATGGGGAGGTTTTAAGAGACATACTTATGTTGTTCCCAAACACATACATGTATACATATATATTTCTTTTCTTTTTAACAGGCAGGTGCTCAGCTCCATTCAAAGCCAATGGAATGACTAACTGGCTAAGGAGCAGTGCAGGGAGGCCAAAACACCCAGGATGACAGTGGCACAGACCCAGGAGACGGTGCAGGTCCAGCCACTCCCCACCTCGCCCCCAGCCAGCACGTGGCTTCATACCCAGCAGGCCGTACTTGATCCTCAGGGAGCTGGTCCAGAGGCGGCCTCGCTGCTGCAGCAGACCCAGGACACGCAGTCCCACGAGCTCCGGTACGAAGAGCTCCCCATCCAGGGCCACCCCCTGCAGCCCGTTCTCCACCTCCTTCTCCAGCAGCACTGCAGGGAGAGCGGGTAGGGAGCGGGCAGGCACGGTGTGGTCATCCCACACCCCAGGCACTGACACCCCATCCCCAGCACCAGGCAAGGAAAGGAAGTGGGAACCACCCGTGGCGGGGGCAGTGGGGTCCCTGCTAAAACAATGCCTGAGTCTCTGTGGAGGGACGCTGGCATCAGGGCCACTGACAGTGTTTTGCACTGTCCAGGCGGCAACCCCCCAAGTCACTTTTGTGGGTCCCAACCAAAAGTTTTTAAGGAAAGTAAAACAAAACAAAACAGAATGGAACAGAAGAGAAACAACAGCACATCATGGGTCCTCACATGAATTTCACCCTCTGAAACTTGTTTCTGCTACACTGACATTTCAGCCAGATCACACAGGTGCACGCACACCACTTAAAATATCAAAAATGCCCAGGCCAGCGGGTGGACACCCCCAGCCACTCACATCATTCCCCTGGAATCTCCCAGAGCACCCCACAAAGAGCATAGCCAGGGGGGCTCCACCCCAGCTCCGGCACCAGGATGGGCAACAGGTCAGACTGGTCAGCACCCAGGCCAGGCCGTGTGTTCAAGATGTAAGCAGTGTCCCGTGTAATTCAGATTAAAATACAAATTGTATTTGTTACACACTGTGTAACATGTAATGTGGGTCAGAATCAAAACAGTCCAAAAGGTGCCGTTTCATGGTTTGTTGGGGGCAGTCAGCATGTGGGAGGGGTTGTCTGGGAGACTCAAGCAGAAGCTGTGAGCAGATGCAGAGCTTGGATTTTCCTTAGATGGAATGTTAATATTGGGGGTCAGGGTTATGAGGACTATAAGTAAGGCACTCAGTCCTCCCCTCCCGAAGCCTGGCCACCAAGGGAAGGTGGCAGGAGGGGATCCCTCCTCCTACCTGACATGTGGGCCCGGTCACTCAGCAGGTTGCTCAGTGACACAGAGAAGGCCAGCCTGCCGCCCGCCTGCCGGCTGAGGTTCCCAGTGAAGACCACGGGGATGCCCGCTGTCACCAGCTTCGCCTCCAGCTGGGCCTCGAACCGCTGGACCTCACCATCTGCTGCTGGCCACAGGTTGCTTTGGCCCTGGAAAGACCCCAGCATCACTTGGGGGGATGGGCTCAGCCAGTAGACCTGGCCTTGACCACGAGAACTGGGACCGGACAGAGGGCAGGGGACGGAGCCTCACTAGTGGCCTTCTAGGCTGATCCTTCTCCAATCTCTTAAGCTTGATTATTTTTCAAAGTAGGTAATCCCTGTTAGAAATTCAGACCTAAGTATGCAGGACTCTTCCTGCCTGCCCCCTGTCCAATCTATCAGGGACTCTGGCCAGCTCTCCCTGCAGAATATTCAACCACTTAGGCCACCTCCACCACTGCCCTGGCTTGAGCCCTGCTGGTGGCACCTGTGTTGCTATGACATCCTTCTCTCAGCTCTCCTGGGTCCCACCAGAGCATGCCTTTCACACATGTAGGTTCACAGCATGCCCACCTCCCTCAGGGTAAAAGCCGAAGTCCTTGCAAAAGCCAACAAGGCCAAGACTTTCTCCAGGAGTCGTAAGTGCGGCCCTGGCCAGTTAAAGGCAAAACTGCCCACAGGGGGACACTGGCAGGCAGGACACACGGACGGCCCGAAATATGCTCTAGGTCTCCATGATTGAGGTTTGCTGGAAAACCCACAGCAACTGCAACTGTCAACTGTGGACCAATCTAATGCATCTCTCTGCTGGCTGCCAGCTGATCTGTTTACCCAAAAGATATAAAAACAAACTCACTGTTCCCTGAGTGCGCACTCTTTTATACTCTTGTAAATCCTGTTTTTTGCCTTTGTTCCTGGACAATAGTCACAAGTCACTGCTTTCTGACTGCTCTTTGGCAAAGCCTTACGTGATCTGTCCTCCCACCTCTCTGTCCCTTCTCCTATTCTGCTCCAGTCACAGGGAGCCTCAGGCTGTGCTTCTAACACTCTGTGCACATTCCCACCCCAGGACCTTTGCACATGCTATGCCTATTATCTGCAATACTCTTCCCCCTGAGAACCACCTGGCTCTCTTCTCCACATCCTTTATGTCTTCACTAAAAGTACAGTCAGGCTTACCCCATCAGTCTATTTAAAACTGAAGCTAGACAAACAACATGGTCCTACTGTCTAGCACAGGGAACTATATTCAGTATCCTCTAATAGCCTATAATGAAAAAGAACATGAAAAGGAATATGTATATATGTATAACTGAATCACTATGCTGTATACTGGAAACTAACACAACATTCTAAACCAACTACACTTCAATAAAAACAAAAATGGAAGCCAACCCCCAGACCCTTCTTCTCACGTAACTATAGACCCCTGCACCAGCTCGACGATTCCCTTTTCCTAGAGCACTTACAGCCACCTATCACTGTACGGTTTCCTTATTTATTTTACTGTCTCTCCCATGAGAATGCAAGAGGAGAGAACTGTGTGTGTCTCTCTCTCATTGAGCCGTCTTCCCAGTACCTGGCACATTATAGGCACTTAATAAATAGCTGTTGAATAAATGAAGAAAAGACACTGAAAAATATAGGTTTCATTTCCCTCCTTGGTGTCCTGGTCTCCTGGTCTCCCTCAAAGGCAACCTCTGTGTCCAGCTTCTTGTGAACCTGCCAGGGACAGCCTGGGCCTGTGTGAGTCTGTATGTGTGTGTATACGTGTGTGCACACACGTGTGTATGTGTGTGCATGTGGGCACACACGCGCACATTCCCTCCTGCTTTGCACAAAAGCAGATGCAGGCTCTCCACTCCGCTCTGCTTCTCTCACTTAATAGTGTGTCTCAGAGGGGAGCGTAGAGCTCAGTGGTAGAGCCCGTGCTTAGCATGCATGAGGTCCTGGGTTCAATCCCCAGGACTTCCATTAGAAAATAATAAAATAAATAAAATTTTAAAAAATAATAATAATAATGGTGTGTCTTGGCGATGGTTTTCCCTGGGCAGTAGCTGTGGCTTTCCTCAAAGTGCAGCCCGTGAATAGGATGACTGTAGAATTTCCCATCCAAACCAGGTCACTTAACAGTTAAAGAGACCACTAGTCATAACTGAGCTGGGCTAATGGTAAACGGGGCCTCTCCAGGTAACCCAGGATGTGGGGTGCTCTATCCCTGCACCCCCAAGGGAGGGGGGTACTAATATATAATGTTCTCCTCCACCTCATCTTTAAACCCCATCAACTCTGAGCTAGGTTGAACCCAGCTTTGCTGCTTTGTATCCCTGAGCTCATGTGCCTCAGTTTCCTCATCTCACCTGGGCTTACTGAGAAGACCAAAAGAGGCATCTTGGGCCAAAGCCACCCCAGGGCCACCCCTAGAACAGGAAAGTTTCAGAGCCCCAGCTGTTACTGTTATTGTGATGGGTCTGAGGCAGCTGGAACTGGAGTCCCTCTAAAGGCAAATGTTTGCAGGCTGCAGACAGCCCTCCGGAGAGCCGAGCCGCAGGAAGGTCTGCGGGGAGGCGGAGGCAATTAGCACTTGTGCACTTAGCAAGCACGGAGGGGTCCAAGGGCTCTGGGGAGTTCTGAAAACAGTTCGCAGTCTCAGCTGCCAGGCAGCTGGGGCTTTAGGAGGAAGATGCTCTCCCCTGACACTTGGTCCTCTCCCCACCCTGGGCAGGAAGCGGATTTGGGAGCTGAGAGTGTGTTTACACAGCAAAAATTCCAGCCCAGGTTCTCCACACCGGACCTCCCTGAGGATCCACAGGGGATGCAGACTCGGCAGACTCATTGCCAGAGGGACTCAAAAGTCCTGCTTGGCCGGAGGGAGTCGACAGCAGCTGTTTTTACCCTTTTAGGAGTCACAGACCTGCTTGAGCATCGGATCTAAGGTCTAAATCCTCTCCCCAGAAAGGTGGATAGACACAAAACCATACAACTGCAGGGGCTTCAATAGACCCACTGAATCCCATCCAGGTCCCCCTAGTTGAGAACCTTAAAAAGTACTTACTAGGAGAAAAATGCAAGGGGGGAGGGTGTAGCTCAAGTGGTAGAGTGCGTGCTTAGCGTGCACGAGGTCCTGGGTTTGGTCCCCAGTGCCTCCATTGAAATAAGTAAATATCCCCCCTTCAAAAAAAAAAAGTAAATACCTCCCCACGAGACAAAAAAAAATAATAATAAAATAAAATATTTAAATAAATAAATAGTCACATGTGATAGGAGCCACCATACTGGCCATTTAGTTCTAGACTCTTCTGTATTCTTTGAACTTGGAATCATTTAAATGCACTACCTTTTTTTTTTTTTTTTTAACTAAATTAAGTTGTACCAGCACGGGCTGGTATAAAAAGATTGCCAAGATATATTTTTGAGTTAAAAAAAAGAAAAAAAGCAAGATGTAAACAAAGAACAGGGTGTGATCCTTTCATATTAAACAAACAAAAATTAAGCTCAAAACTAAAAGGTTTTGCAAATCTATAGTATTATGGGTTGAACTGTGCTTCCCCCTCAAAGACGCGGAGGTCCCCAGTACCTGTGAATGTGACCTTATTTGGAAACAGGGTCTTTGCAGATGATCCAGGGAGGATGAGGTCATTAGGGTGGGCTCGAGCCCAGCATGACTGGTAGACTTATTAAAGAGACAAATGTGGACACAGATACCTACAGAGGGCAGACAAGGCAGAGATACAGGGAGAAGACAGACATCTACAAGGCAAGGAACGCCTGAGGCTCCTAGAAACCAGGACAGAAGCGTGGACTATACTCTCCATCACAGCCCTCAGAAGGAAGCAATCCTGCCAACACCTTGATTTTGCACTTCCAGCCTCCAGAACTGCGAGAGGGAAATTTCTGTTGTTGAAGCCATCCACCCCATCCCTGCAAATTTGAGGTGCCTTGTTATGGCAGCCCTGGGAAACTCAGACAGACTCCTTGGTGTGCGTCTGACACTTCTTCTGGAAATCTGGGGGGTGGCACACTTTAACCTGGCATTTTATACATTTCTCTACTCTGAATTTTTGAAAGCATGCTCCTGAGTTACTAATATTATCAATTTTTGACATTGGTGATGGTGAGATCTGAGCCCATTTTTTCTTCTTCTGGGTAACAAGAAGCCACAAATGGTATTGGGAGGGGGGAGGGGAAACACAGCTAAGACACCAAAGGAGGTGGCGATTATTAAGCAGAGACTGGGGCCGGAAGTACCTGGGGAGGTGGGCAGGTGCTGAC
The DNA here is from genome assembly GCF_009834535.1 of Camelus ferus. NCBI lineage: Eukaryota > Metazoa > Chordata > Mammalia > Artiodactyla > Camelidae > Camelus > Camelus ferus. The sequence continues at coordinate 28,802,202 of NC_045713.1, read as the reverse complement.
AGGGTGGGCTGAGGACAGGGAGCAAACCTTGATGTAGTAGACATCCCTGTCGTCCAGTATCAGTTCCAGGTAACCCAGGCGAGCACTCTGGAGAGTCTCCATCTTTCCTGAGACACAAAACAAGAGCTTAGAGACCGGGGTTCAACATCCTGGATCTGGGGCATCCTGCTAGCTTCCTCATCTGTCAGCCTGTGGCTCCTTGACCATAAACAGGGCTACAGAGAATGCTGACCTCAGAAGGTGGGGTGCTGCGGGCAACCAGCCCTGCCTGGCTCTGGCACATGGCCCCAGGCATGGTGACGGGAAAGGGCACTGTCATTACCATCCAGCTCGATTTTCTTCTTGGGATGGAGAAGCTTGAGCCGAAACTTCCTCTGGGGCCAGCTGTAGCTGACGTCCACCCCAACGTCCCGGGGCACTTCTGACTCGGGCGTGCCCATGAAGAGGTGGGCTGAGGCTTCTTGAGGGAGCCAGCTGTCCTTCTGGAAACACAGCCAAGTCCTCAAGATAAAGAACCCAATTCAGGTCCTGAGGCTCCTCCACCTTCAAAATCTTGAGTTCTTATGCTCATCCTTGAGCTCCCAAGACAAGAATCCCCAAACAGGAAATTTGGGGAGCTAAAGTATTATCCTGGAGGAGAGCAGAGTCCTTCAGGACAACTCAGGACCACAGGAGCAGAGTCTCAGTTCGTTTGCTGAACAGCCGGGGTGAAGGCGCAGCGCACACCATCAGCCCTCTGCCCAAATCCCCTCAGACCCCTCAACCAGCTCTGCGGGCTCATCTCCCAGTTTCTGTGCACTTTGCTCTCAAGGCCTGGCATCTGGGGCCTCTAGAGCATTGCCCTCTGGCCCAGGAGCTAAAAAACATCCCAGCTCTTTATCCTCACAGGGAACCACACCCTGAGATGGAAGTCCTGCTCCAGGGCTGCACAGGGACCAGGCTAAGGCTGCCACCTCACCTGCCACCGCTCCCACTCAGCATCTTCCCCTTCCCCATCCTATTTCCTGCACCCTCCTACTGGGTCCTCCTGGAGTCTTTTCTCCATCCATCACTTTTACCCAAATCCTTGGCTCTGGTCTGCCTCCAGGAAAATGCAGCCTAAGACATGAGTCCCCTTTAAAATCCTGCATCACTGTACGTTCATTCAGTACCAACAAATGTTCACGACTGTGCATAAGGCACAGCTGTAAGCACAGGGACTGGGACTGAAATACAAAGTCCTGCACTCCTGGTGTCGACATTCTAGACGGGGAGGCACAGGAGCTTCAGACACAGAAGGAGGTGAGACGGCAGACAGGGGTGCTGAGTGCTCTGCTGGTAAGGTCAGAGGGTCAGGGATCCTGATGGGGTCATTGTTCTGGACTGGGTGGTCAGGGAGGGAAGCTGTTCCTGAGGAGGGGGCATTTGATAAGACCTGAAGGAAGCAAGGGAAGGAATCAAGTGGATGTCTGGGAAAGAGTGTTCCAGGCAGAAGAAACAGTGAGTGCAAAGGCCCTGGGGCAGCAATGTGCTTGGCATTTTTTTAAAAAGGAGGTCAATGTGTCTGAAGCCTGATGAGTTGGGGTGATGGGGAGGAGAGGCCAGCATGGCTGGACCACTGAGGGCCTGTCAGTCAGGGTGCTTGGCTTCTACAGTGACAGGAGCCGCTGAGAGTTCTGAGCAGAGGAGGGACACCATGCTTTTGGGATTTTGGAGTCTGGCTGCTGGTGGAAAACACATAAGGAGACAAGAGCAGGAACTGAGCGATCAGACAGGAGGCTATTGAGTGCCTCTTCTGTGCCAGGAGCTGGGGACACAGGGTTGAGATAAATGGCACTGGATCTGTTCCCAGGAACCATGTGACTTAATCAACTAGCTTCAGTAATAAACATAAAAGTGATCTATGGGAAGGAACGTGGTCCTCTTGGAGCATATAAAAAAAGAACATGACCACTTTGGGGCAATAAGGGCAGGATTCACCCCTTGACTGAGCTATGAAGATTGATTCAGAGTTAACAAGTCACAGAGCCAGAGACAGGATCAGCATGTGCAAGGGTCCTGAGGCAGAAGGGAGTCTAGAGCAGAAGTCCAGCCCGAGGGCTCCAGGGAGGAGGCCCAAGTCTTTATGAGTGATCCCCAAGGCTGATCCCTGAGTAATAAGACCTCGGGAGACCTGCAACCCAGCTGGGAATTCCATAGCGCTTACCTGAGGGCGGAGCGTATAGGCAGCTTCTAGCAGGTACTGCTGGAGCCCCCGGTCCTGTTTCTTCAGCATCACAGCCACAAACACAGGCACTGAGAGCAGGTAGGGCTGACCAGCTGCCAGCCAGCTGACTTCAGTGCACAGCTGCCAGCCCCAGATGCGGGACACTGAGGACACACAGGAGAGCAGGCAGCACTGGTCAGTAGAGAGTCAGAGGGCTGCTCACATCAGGGAAGAAAGAGCTTCTCTATTTTCTTTGTTTAGGTTAATTTCGGGAGTGGGGAGGTAATTAGGTTTATTTATTTATTTTTAATGGCAGTGCTGGGGATTGAACTCAGGACCTTGTGCATGTTAGGCACGCACTCTACCCCTGAGCTATACCTGCCCCCCTATTTTCTTTTGAGAAACAGTATTGTGTAGACATCAATAGTCTGAGGCAGTCCTGTGACATACTGACCCTGCTGACATACTGGCCTGGATGATTCTTCGTGGTGGGAAGCTGTCCTGGACTCTACCCACTGGATGCCAGTAGCACCTCCCACACTTGTTATGACAACCAAAAATGTCTCCAGGTATGGCCAAATGTCCCCTGGGTGACGAAATCGCCCCCAGTTGAGGACAACGTAGACTATCAGTGTCAGGTAGTACCGTGCAGAATGCAGGCTCTGGAGCGAGACTGCCTGGATCCAAATCCCAGCTCTGCCATTCCCTGGCTGTGTGACCTTGAGCAAATTACTTAACATCTCTGTGCCTTGGTGTCTCTCATCTATAAACTGGGACCCATCCCATGGTGTAGCTGTGAGGATTAACAGCGCAGTAAGTGTCTAGGACAGTGTTTAGCCTAAAGTAATAATTTAAGTAGGCCCCTCCTCCCACCTAAGCCCTCAAATGATTCCAAGATCTGTGACTGTTTGGTGTATTTCCTTCCCTTTTTCAATTTCATTGCCTTTCACCTGATGTTATTACCAAAGAATTTGCGCTATTAAAGTAGGTCTTTTGCTATAGGGTTTAAAAGTTACAGGGCATCTCAACAGTTTACTAAACCAGGAGCTGGCAAATGTTTTCTGTAAGTGGCCAGATAGTGAACATTTGAGGTTCTGCTCTTTATATGGTCTGTTACAACTACTCAACACTGCTATTGTCAAACAAAAGCCACAGACAATGGGTGTGGCTCTGTACCAATAAAAAACTTCATTTCTGGACATTAAAATCTGAATGTCACACATTTCTCACATGTTACAAAATACTCATCTTTGGATTATTTTTCAGCACTCGAAAAAATGTAAAGAAAAGCTGATTCTTAGCTCACAGGCCCTTGTAATAAGCCATTCGTCTACTGTTGAGTAGTTGAGTTGCTTCCTATTTTTTTGCTCTGTAAATAATGATGCAATGAACATCTTTGTGCACAGGGCATTTTTAAAGTGATTTTGGTTTATTGTCATAAGGTAGCGTTCTAGAAGCAGAACCACTGAGTTAAGGGGCATAAATACTTTTTAGGGCAGAAGAGGAACTCAGGAATTTGGAACAGGATCTTCCCCTCAGTCCTCAGGATACCCATCTTTGGACGATGACACAGAGGCCCTGCTGCCTACCTTCCTTGCTGGTACAGGACTGGGCCTCAGAAGAGCTGTGAACATGACTGAGGCTCCTCACATCATCCCCAGTGACGAGATACAGCTTAGAGCTAGGTGGGAAGGAGGAAAGTGCCAGGCAAGTCATTGTCATTCATTCCTAAAGCCACCAGAGCTTGGCACTGGGGCCAATCCCGCTAGGAACAGGACAGGCCTTTGAGGAGTCTTCATGCTGGTGGAGGAGACACTCCATGAATACAGAGGGTGACAAGTGCTATGAAAAACCTAAAATGGGGGGCTGCATGGGCACAGCGTCTAGCGTGGGGACAGGGCAGGGCATTCTTTAGTTGGGGGTCTGTTGGGGGGGCGGGCAGAGGCTCTCTGCAGAGGTAACCTTTGATCAGAGAATCAAAGGATGCGAAAGAGCCAGCATTCCAAACAGAGGGAACCAGCAGGTACAAAGGCCCTGGGGTGGGAGTGAAGGGGCTCTTTAGGAGCACAGAAAGAAGTGTGATGTGAGAGGGTAAGAATGGAGTGGGGGAGTGAGTGAGGGGCAGGAAGTAGTGGCAGGAGACAGGTGAGAGAGGTGGGCAGGGCCTCCATCAGACAGGACAAGCATGTAGACCTGGGTTATCTTAGAAGCAAGCAAGGGACTTGAAACAGGGGTGTGGCATTGGGGGTGGTTTATAGGACTTAACTGACATCTTAACAGACCCCACTGGCTGCTGTTGGGAGAAGGTCAGATGGCAGCAGGGAGGACAGAGCCTCCAGCTAGGGTGGGACACAGGGAAGGAAGCACCCGGAGGTGGGGGCAGCCTGGCTTCTCCTGTTTCCTCTGAAATCATTGTTCTCCAAGTGTCACCTCTCCAGCAGACGGGGGACAAGCAGGCCCCATAAGGGAACCCCATAAAGAGCTAAGGAGTGTGGGAACGCCCCACCTCTCGGCCTCCCTCAGTCCCTGTCACTGACATGCCCACCCCACCCTGACCACCACACACACAGATACACCATACTCACGGACATGTGCACACACAAATACGCCCACAGGCACACATTCACATACACAGACTGACAGACACACGCGGCCAGACATGGGTGCCCGTGCACACACAGGTGATCATGTGCACACTCACACATGCACACAAGCCCTCAGGCAGCACCCCGCCCGCGCCCACCCGGCAGGAGCCCACCTGAAGCGGAGCAGCTCCACAGCCTCCTCAGGCGTGTTCAGGTGCACCTTGAGGTCCCGGCCCTTCCTCGCCCGGATCCCGCCGTCCAGGCTGGCAGTGCTGCGGATGCCGGTCACCCACCTCAGCCCGGCCTGCCCCAGGGTGCCCACTGTGCCCATCTGCACCGAGATCTGGAGCAGGGCGCTGAGGGAGAGGCAGACACCGGCTTGCACCCTGCAGGCCCAGGCAGTGGCCAACCCACCCGTCACGCTGGCTGGGTTCCGCGGTCCTGAGCCAGAGCAGCCCCTCCAAGCGACCACCACTGACACATGCTCCATGTGCGCCAAGCCCTCTGCACGCCACCCAACCAGTCTCGTCATGACCAGCATCATTTTACAGATGGGGAAACCGAGGCTCAGAGAGGTGCTGCCACCCGCTTGGGTCCCATCATTGGGAAGTGGAACAGCCAGTTCTAGAATTCCCGGCCAGGGACCACATCAAACAGCAGCCAGCACAGGACACCCACGTTCCCCACGTCAGACCCAGAAACCGAGGCGAGGTCAGCTTAGTGGCCAGGACAGTCGCCCGGCAGGCCTGGGACAGACCCTGGAGTCCAGTGAGTACCGTCAAATTCTATTCAAAACCCTTTGCACTCTGTGGCTCTGCGTTGGCTGTGTACCCGCCTTGAGTCTGTTTCCTCCACCCTTACTGGGAATAAGAAAAGTGCCTGCCTTGCGCGTGGCCATATGGGTTCAGTGGGCTCGGAGCCCATGTGCCTTAAATGCTCCTCCCTCCCCCTCCTCCCCTCCCTGCGGAGGCAGAAGGGGCAGAGGGAAGAGCAGGGCTGTGGCATAAGACTGGAATCCCAGCTGCCTCACCCTGCTGTGCGACCTGGGGCACGTGACCTCCACCTGGCTGAGCCTCAGTCTTCTCACCTGCAAAGTGGGCATAACCACCCAGGATCTCCTCACAGTCTCTTGGCACAAAAACACCCAATCAACAGTAGGTGGTATATTGGGTGGTCTGCAGAGCCGGGATCCCATCCAGCCCACACTGATGCCCCAGCTCTCTGCAGAGGGAGCTCCCCACCACACTCTTCCCCCAGCTCTGAGGAGCCAGCTACCTGGGCTTGACATAACCATTCACAGAGAAATCTGAGCGCTGCTGGAAGTCGGCTGTCCCTCGGACCCGGATGCTGATGGCAGCCGAGGCATTTAGGGCCAGCCGGGCCGAGAGTCCAGACACAGTGGGAAAGGTGAGCTCCTCCATGGCCAGGGTCAGCCTCCGGTTCACCTGCACCTCCTGCCCCTGCATCAGAGAACCGGAACAGTGCACATGACCAGATAAGAAGACAGCTCATGGATACAATCACCCAGCCAAGCTCACATAGCTAGAAACAGGCAGAGTTGGGTTTGAACCAAGACATGTTACTATGGGAAAAGGTCAGAGGTCAGGGATGCAGGATCGGTCAGGTAAGGGGCGGTGTGGGCCCCGTTCATGGTCCAGAGCATTTAGAATGTGCCAGGCACGCTCTCAGCACTTCGTTGCATTTTTACTGCATTAAGTCATTTGATTCACCAGCTCTATGAAGCCGATATTATTACTATTACACCATCCCCATTTCACAGATGCAGAAACTGAGACCGTGGCAAGTTAAACAATACTCCCAATGTGGTCAGTGGTGGAGCCAGTTTTTTAACTTGGGCCATCTGGCTCCAAATTCCATGCTCTTCAGTTTGGAAGTACTTTACTTCTTCTCCAAAGCATCAAAGGAAAGACCACGGGGCCAGAGGGCAAGGAGCAGCCCAGCCCAGCCTGAGGTACCTTCAGGAGCTTGACGGCAAGCTCGGCCAGGTCCAGGGACTGGCGTTTTACGTGGCTCCCCATCTTCCTGCAGCTGACAAAGCTCAGCTCGTGCCCAAAGACCTTCACGCTCAGCTCACATCGCAGCGCCTGCCGCCCCCTGCGCCTCTGGGCCACCTGTGACCAGAAACAGTCTGGGTTAGCCGGGCAAGGCACCTGGACTTTGGGACAGGGGGTGGAGGGGAGCTTGAGAGAAAGGTCGAGGGTTTGTGGGGTCCTGAACAGGGCTTGCAAAACTCATGGCCCACAGGCATAACCCACAAACGTGTTTTCTTGAACTTGCAAGGTCTATTCATGCCCAATGCAGAGAGAGAGAGAGAGAGAGAGAGAGTGTGTGTGTGTGCGTGTGAGCCCATGTACCCCTCACCCTGTTTCCTCCATTGTTAACACCTTACAAAACTAAGACACCAGCACGTTATTCACTGAACTCCTGACTTTATCTGGATTTCGCCAGTTTTTCCATTCCATCCTCTTTCTATTCCAAAATCCAATCCAGGTACCACATGGCATTTAGTGTTGTGTCTCTTCAGTTTCCCCCGGTTTATGATAGTTTCTTGGACTTTCTTTGTTTTTCATGCAGTGTGTATTTTTCAAAATTTGTTTCTAATATTTAAAAATTGAAAGATTTTATATAAAATCCGGATACCCAGCTTATCAACAAAGAGAAATATTGGCGTGTCTTCCCCTCACGGCTCCAGCTCCTGCCCCAACGAGGGGCAACAAGTGCTCAGAGCTCAGCAGTGGCTGCCACTTGGAGCTGAGGCCTGTGCTACACATCCGTCTGCCACAGTCCCCACCACTCCCTACTGTCTCTCCAACACAGAAGCCAAGTACTGTTGCCAGTCATCACTGTGCTTGTGCAAAATATACCTTGGGTTGTGAGTCTCGATCAAAAGTGAGAAAATAAAAGACCAAAGGGATTGTGGATTCTAAGAAAAATGTTTACACCCAGCCCACCACTCTCATTCAAGTTACCCGCTGGCCCCAGATCTAGTCCAAGAGCAACCACGAGAGCAGGGACCATGTTCTGACCATCTCTGTGTTCGGGCTCTGGGGTCACAGCTGGTGGTTAGTAAATGTGTGGACATGTGAACAAATGCCCCAATCACCACCTTGATTATTACCCCCAGATGTACGTGGAAATGATATTTATAAGAACAAAAGATGCTAACAACCTAAATGTCCACCGATGGGGGAGTGGTTATGTACAGTCTCCACCCACAGAACGGGTACTAAAATGTATGCATACACCGAGTTTTCAGTAAGAAAATACTCAAGTAACAATATGAAGAGGGAAAGCAGGCTAAGTGCAAGTGCACACACATACACACATACACACATACACACATCATGCCCAGCAATTCCACTGCTAGGTACATGCTGGACAGAAATGTGCACACACATTCACCAAAGAGATGAACAGAAGAATGTTCACCACACTACCTGTAATCAGCCAGAAACTGGAAACTACCCAAAAGCCATCAAAAGTAAATGGATAAAGGGGAGGGTACAGCTCAAGTGGTAGAGTGCACACTTAGCAGGCATGAGGTCCTGGGTTCAATCCCCAGTACCTCCTCTAAAAAATAAATAAATAAACCTAATAACCTCCCCCAGCAATCAATCAATCAATCAATATAAATAAATAAATAAAATTTAAAACTAAAATTAAAAAGTAAACGGGTAAAGAAATTGTGATATGCTCACCCCGTGGAGCACAACACAGCAAGAAAAAGGAACAAACCACAGGTATACACAGCAACATGGATGGATCTCACAAACACATTTTGAGCCAAAGAAGTCAGACCCAAAAAACGGAGGATGTGAGCAGCATTAGTCACAATCGCCAAAAGGTGGAAACCACCTGAAAGTCCATCAGTGGATGAAGCGACACACAAAATGTGGTCCATCCACACGATGGAATATCACCCAGCCTTAGAGAGAAACGCAGTACTGATACCTGCTACAACAGAGGAATCTCAAACATATGCTTCGTGACACAAGCCAGACACAAAAGGCTGCATATTGTCTAATTCTGTTTATTGAAATGTCCAGAAAAGGTAAATCCAGAGACAGAAAGCAGATTAGCGGTTGCCAGGGACCAGGGAAGGCGGGAATGGGGGAGGGGCTGCTAATGGGTGTGGGGTCTCCCAGGGGTGATGAAAATGTTCTGGAACGAGATAGAGGTGATGGTTGCACAACATTGTGAAATGTGCTAAACGTCACTGAATTGTATAATGTAAAATGGTGACGTTTATGTTATGTGATGCTATGTTATATTTCATCTCTTTTTTTTAGAAAAAGAGTACATGGTGATTGATTCCATCTATATAAAGTTCACGAAAGGAACTGGATGTGACTTCTGCTGCCAGTCAGATTGGAGTAACAAGGACTTGGATTTATCTTCCCATGTGAAGCAACCAGAAACCCAGATGGTACAGATTAAATAAAAGTTCCCAAGACATCAGACACCAGGTAATAGGAGACAATGAACCCATGAGACAGGGAACAAGCAAGGTGCGCCCTAGCTTCCTGCCTGGAGAGAGTTCAGGCTGAAGTGCCAGGAGGGGAGCAGAGAGGGTAGGGCAGGGAGCCGAGGATGTGGGAGTCCGGGGGGACCAAGGTGGCTGGGCTGTGTCCGGGCAGAGTACGGAAGAGGAAAGAGCCACACTGAGAGAGAATTCTGGAGATCTCCATGGGGTCCTACGAATCTCTGTAACATTGCATTAGGCAAAGATTTCTAAGAGCGAACACCCAAAACACTAGGCATAAAAGAAACGGACAAACTTGACTTCATCAAAATCCACGGACTCTGTTCTTCAAAGACACTGTGAAGAGAATGGAAAGACCACTGCCGTGCACTGGGAGGAAATATTTGCAAGTCACATATCTGATAAAGGCCTGGTGTTCAGAACAGAGCAAAAAGGCCCAAACTCAGTAATAAGAAACCAATCCAGTGTTTTAAAAAGGACAAAATATTTGAACATTCACTTCACCAAAGACATATGGATGACAAATAAGCACATGAAAAGGTGCTTAGCATTCGTAGCCTTAGGGAAACGCACATTAAAGCCACGAGATATGACTACACACATTAGAAGGGCAGAAACTAAAAAGGCTGATCCTGGTGAGGATGGAGAGGAACTAGGGCTCTCCTGCACTGCTGGTGGGGGTGCAAAATGGTAGCCACTTTGCAAAACAGTTTGGCTAACTCTTAAAAAATTAAACATACAACTATCACATGATCCAAGTATCCCATTCTTAGCTATTTACCCAAGAGACATGAAAACACATGTTCATATGAAGATCTGAATACACATGCTCACAGCAGTCCTATTTGTAACCGCCCCAAACTGGAAATAACACAAACGTCCATCAGCAGGTGAATACATACACAAACTGTGGTCCAGCCATACCACGGACTACTCCTTGGCCATGAGAAGAAACTGTACCTACAACATGGATGAAATCCAAAATACTTACGCTGAATTAAAGAAGTCAGACCAAAAAGGAGTATGTGCTTAAAAAGAGTATTGCTGAGTGATTCCATTTACGTAACGGTCCAGAAAATGCAAACCAATCTACTGTGATAGAAAAAGCCGATCTCAGTAGGGGCAGGGGTGGGGCAGGAGGAAGGGATTAAGGAGCAGGGAGAAATCTTTGGACTGACAGATATGTTGGTTTGGCTGGTGATGGTTTCTTGGTGTATACGTGTCAAAACTATCAACTTGCACGCTTTAAACACATCTCATTTACTGTAGGTCAATTATACCTCAACAAAGCTGATTTTTAAAAAGTAGAGCTAATTGATGCTGTTAGGAGCCAGAACAGTGGCTACCCTTGGTTATGGGTGAATAAACTAGAAGGAAGATGCAGAAAGGGGCTTCTAGGCTGCCGATGATGGTCTGGGTGCTGGTTAGAAGGATGTGTTCTGTTGGTGGAAATGCACTGAGTATTAAATGCACTTACGAGGTGGGCACCTTTCTATGTATGTGATACTTCAATAAATGGTTTTTCAAAATAAGGCAGGACAACAGCTCACTGCTCGGATCTGGACCAGCAACTGGTTTCAGTAGGGGGTGGGAGGGCAGGGTCAGAGTTCACTGACGCCTGAGTCCCCAGTCCCCAGAGCCCAAGCTGGCACCTGACAGCACCCTGGGGTGGGCAGCGGGTGCTTCCCTTACCTTCTGCTGCAGGTCTCTCATCTTTCTGGACTCTTCTCCTGGACAGTCGGAGTCCGCCGGCTCTGGGGTGGGCCCTGGTTCTGACGCTGGGGGCTTCTCTGACTGGGCCTGTCTCTCCTCTTCCTGCCCCCAGGATGCCTTCCGGCCAAACAGCCTGCGAGCCACTTCCTCAGCATTTACCAGCCGGAGCCCCAGCTGGGAAGGAAAGCCAGGGGCCAGCAAGAAGTGACCCAGTCACAAGGGTAATCAAGAACTGTGGGGCTGGGGGCTTCAACAGGGCGTCCAGCAGCTTGACCAGGGTGCCCTGGGCCCCCCGGGTCCACCCAGGTCCAAATAAAGAGGCACGATCTTGGGAAATCATCCAGCTCCACATCTGCTTGGCAAATGCCACATAGCAAGAATTTCTACAGACTCTTTAAGGCCTGCTTCAAATGCCACCACCTCTGGGAAGCCTTCTCTGAATTCCCACATCACTCCCTTCACATATCCCCAGCCAAATTCATCACTCCTTCTTCTGTCAAGTACACCACTCCAAGGTCACACTCAGACTAATTTGTGTGTGTCTCTTGCAAAATCCTGAGCTCCATGAGGACCCTTGTCTCTTTCACTAAGCACACTCAAGGCTTGGTGGAAAGGTTAATTCCAGTGTCCACCTGACAGGGCCAGGGGGTGCCCAGATATTTGGTCACACATTATTACAGGTGTTTCTGTGAGAGCATTTCTGGATGAGTTTAACATTTAGATCAGTAGACTGAGTCCAGCAGATTGCCCTCCATAATGTGGGTGGGCCTCATCCAATCAGTTGAAGTCCTGAATGAAACAAAAGGCTGACCCTTCTCCAAATAAGAGGGAATTCCTCCTCCCCGACTGCCTCCAGACTGGGACATTGTTTTATTTTATTCCCGTGCCTCCAACAAGAACTACACCATCAGCTCTTCCTAGGTCTCGAGCTTGCTGAGTGCAGAGCTGGGATTTGTCAGCCTCCATAATCCCACTGGTTCTATTTCTCTGGAGAGTCCTGACTAACCGATGACCTGGTTGATTCTCAAAATCTGATGGATGAATGAATGAGTCCCTCCTTCCTTCTATCTGCCCCTCCATCCGCCCATCTGTCCACTCATTTTCCATCCTTTCCACCCATCCACCCATCCACGCAACCTTTTATCCCTCCACACACCTTTCCTTCCATCCTCCTATCCTCTTGTCTCTGAGAGCATCTGTGGAGAAATCACCAGAGGGTCAGCCCTTGGCAGTTCTAAGCCCAGGCACCCAGTTGGCAAAGTCTGGATGATAGGTTCCCTATTCTCCATAAATTAGAAGGGGCTGGGATAGGGCACAGAGCACCCTCCCTCAGATAAGCTCCAGGGACTTGGGTGGAAGAGATGGAAGAGGGCAGGGATTATGTCTCTCTTGTTCGCCATTTTAATCAGAGCCCAGTACACAGCACATGTCAAGTAGAAGGATATGTGTGCAATAGATGACAGGTGGATGGATGGATGGATGGATGGATGGATGGGTGGGTGGGTGGAAGGGTAGATGAATAGATAGGTGGACAAGAGGTTAGATGGAGAGATGGGTAGAAGGGTACATAAATGAATAGATGGATGAGGACAAAAGAACGGGTGGATGGATGGATGGATGGGTGGATGGATGGACAGATGTATAGATGTATGGAAAAGTGTGGATGGATGGGTTAAGGTGAGTGGGTGGGTGAATACGTGGATGGATGCATGATGACTGAGAGAACAGATGAACAGATGAGTGGGTGAGAGGGTAGACGGAGAGATGGGTGGGAAGGTACATAAATGGATGAGAGAGATGGATGAGATGAACAGATGAATGTATGGATGGATGATTGATGGGGTGATGGACAGATAGATAGATGAATAGGTATGTGAAATGGGTGGGTGGGTGGATGAGTGTATGACTAGGGGAATAAACAGGTTGGTGAGAGGGTAGATGGAGAGAGATAGGGTGAGAGGGACAGAAAGAGGGAGGGAAGTAGGGCTGGGTGTTGATGTATGGATGCGTGAGTGGGTGAACAGATGGGTGGAAGGGCAGATAGACGGGTGGGTGGATGGCAGGATACAAGATACAGGAGTAGATCAATAGATTCAAGAGATGATGGATGGAAAGATGGACGGATGGGATCATCTCTGGAGAGGCCCTGAGGAGAGTGAAGCTAGGCCCCCTCTTACCTCCAGGAGGTTGAAGGCACGACCAAGGGCATGGATGGTCAGGTTGGCTGTGGCAGAACGGGGGAGGAAGGAGGCAGGCGAGAAGAGAAGGGTCCCCTCCAGGTTGGCTCCCAGGCTGCCCGATGCTGGGAGAGAGGATCAGTACACACCACACGGCTCACAGGGCCGGCCCTGTGACCGAGGGGCCGTCGCCTGAGACAGGGCCAGACATGGAGAGCACCCTCTCGGCCAGGACAAGAAGCTCGGACTTAAGCCTTACCAAGGGCAGAGGGAAGGTCAGGGCAGAAGGGTCACAAACACGCTGATAGACAGAGAGGGGGCAGCCAGAGCCCCACCCCACGCCCAGACTTGCCAAGTAGCTGAAGGGGTTCGAGTAACTAAGCTAGAACGGGGTCCCTTTTTGATCCTGTTTAATTACAAGGAGGCAGCCGTCTCCATTTGATGCTAATCTCTCTTTTAACCCAAGGGAAAAGCAGTTCTCAAATTCACAGCCCTCGGCAGGCAAGAATCTACGGGAATCCAACAACAGTGTGTCAGGGTCATTGTATTTCTCTTCAGGATTACCTTAGTTTTACAGTTAAACTGATCTTCCACTAATGGTAGAGATAGAGAGTTTCCTTTTAGAATAAGTTAAAAAGAGCATGTTTAGAGAAAAGATGAAAGTATCCTGAAGAAAGCTATGAAATGGCTCACATTTAACTGATTTTTACCTTTTCTGACAAAAATGACAGGTGCTATGGAATATAGCAAAAAATCGAGCAGGTGGCATGTCCGCAGGAGTTGGAACTCAGAGCTTCTCAAGCCTCTGTGGTCCCAGGGCAGGACAGCGCCCACCCCGGACGGCCGTACCTGAGCGGAAGGTGACGTCGGAATAGGATGAATGTTTCCAGGTCTCTGGATGGAACTCCCGGCTGAGGACGTCTTCAGGGAGGGCTTCCCGGAGGGCCTGTTTCAGGGGGTCATCCGTCTCCAGCAACTGCAGGAGGTGACTCCAGACAAAGGAGCCCACTGGAGTCCAGTTGTGGCCAGCAGGGAAGGGAGGGGAGAATGGTGAGGGAGGACCCAGGGCTAGCACAGCCCAGAGAAAAAATCCCTGAGCCCCTATCCTGAGTCCTGCTATTTCCACACACCAGGGGCTTCTCAGGAGCCTAGCTACTGAGAACACCACATCCTCTTTAAAGAAACAGTGACCAATAGCAGTACGTTAATGGAACTTGGAAATCTAGACCCTGCAGAGCATTCTGACGAGCCTTCCAGAAGAGAAAGGGAGGTATTGTGGGGAAAGCCCTGGCTTGAAAGTCAGACCTGAGTCTGATTCCCAGTTCTACCACTTATAAGCTGTGTGACCTCGGGCTGGTCACTCCACCTCTCTGAGCCTTAGTTTTCTCATCTGTAAAATGAACTGTAATGACCCATCTCCCAGGGCTGTTTATGCAGATCAGTCAAGAGCAGAGCCTGGGGGAGGGCATAGCTCAGTGGTAGAGCGCATGCTTAGCATGCATGAGGCCCTCGGTTCAATCCCTAGTCCTTCCATTAAAAAAAAAAAAAAAGGAATAAATATCCTAATTATCTCCCCCTCTAAAAAGAGAATTAAAAGAAAACTAAAAAGACCAGAGCCTGGACCTAAAGAACTGGGTATCTTTCAAGGTTGGGAAAGGGGTGACATGAAATCTGTGATGGGGACCTTCTCCAGCTCTCTGGAAGGGTGAAAATAAGATGAGAGCACCATTGGGAAAGAGTCTCACAGAGGATATTAGTCTAACTGGGAACCCCAATCCTCTTGCTTGTCCCAGGTTCTCAGAATGCCCAGCAGGGAGCTTCTGGAACAACACATCATGGAACAGAGCTGAGTCTGACTTTTGCTCCCATCAGGCAACACAAAAGCCTGGTACCTCAGGGCCTCCACCAAGGCTGCCCCTTGGCTGATCCCCTCTGAGGGGCTTGGCTTAGTGGCCTGTTGATGCAGAACAGCCCCTCCCCAACCCTGTCCTACCCTCAAAATTGTCAATAAGGAACTGCAGCTTCTAGGAGCACCATTTCCTTTCCTTTGGGTGGGTCGGGTGAGGGGTGCCATTTCTTTAGAAGGCAGTTTAGCAGCATCCATTAGACTTTTATTTATTAATTTTGGGGGGAGAGGAGGTAATTAGGTTTACTTATATATTTTTTGGAGGAGATACTGGGGATTGAACCCAGGACCTTGTGTATGCTAAGCATGTGCTCTACCACTTGAGCTATACCCTCCCCCTGGTCAGACTTTTTAAACGTGTACACCATCATGTTGGCTAGTTTTCTTCTGGGAAATGATCGTATGGCTAGATTAGCACAAGGGCCCAAAGGCGGATGCACAGGGAGGTTCCTGGTGGTCGTTGTTTCTCACAGCAAAAGATCAGAAACAATCTAAATGCCCATCAGTGGGACTGGTAACATGGATCATGCTTTAAGCTTCTAATGGGGCACCACAGAGCTGTAGATAAAGAGCCCGAATGCCCTGATGTGGAAGGAGCTCGCGGACACACCGGAGGCAGAAGCATCAGAGCACACACGACGTGACCCTGAGCTGCTGCTGTTAAAAGGATGCACGTCCAGGTTCATATGCGCATACACGTTCCGACAGGATGGATACACAAGGGAACTGGTGACACTCAGTGCCTTCGGGACCTCGGGATCAGGAGAAGAGGAAGACTTTAACTTTCCTTCTATAGCTTGCTGTCTGCTTTGAAATTTGGGCTACATACTAGTAACAGCAGTAGTGATAATCACGTTAAAAGCAACAGCTCTGCAAGGAACACTTAACGATGTTCTCGGTGTCTTCCTGTGTTAACTCATTTTATGCTCCCTCTGTGAGGGAGGTACTGTCATTATCCCCATTTCACTGATGTAGAGATGGAGGCTCAGGAAGTTTGAGCCACTCGTCCAAAGGCACACACGTAGGAAGTGGCTGAGCTGGGACTGGAATCCAGGATGTCAGGTCCCAGGCTCTCAACACCTTGTGCATTATTTAAAACCTTCTTGAAAATTGGTTGAACCTATTTTTTTGAAGTTACACCTTTGGGTTTAGGAACTAGGACCAGAGGCTCCCTGTTTAAGGCAACTCTCTGACCCCAGAGGGATCTGAGATTTGTAGACATTCTCCCTCCTCCTTACAGGTCTCTATTCCAGGTCCTGAGCTGTGAGCTGGCCAGAGCTAGAAGGGAACTCAGTGACTTCCACCCTGTTTTACAGATAGGGAAACTGAGGACCAGAGAAGTGACTTCTCCAAGGCTATTCAACCACCACATGGTTGAGGGGAACATGCAAGTTCACTTGTCTTGATGGTGTGGAAAGAGATGAGGAAGGGGAAGGGAACAGAACACCCGAAGGGTGGAGGGAAAGGGTGCTCCTCAACCCCTGCACCCACCAAGTGGCCCCCAGGCCAGACCCCACCTGCTGCTGCTCACCCTGGGTGGACTGCTCTCCTGCCTGGGTGCGCCGCACCTGGGCAAACAGCTCCTCGCCAGGGCACCTCATCAGGGCCAGGTAGGCATTGATGCGGATCTCAGCATCCTCCTCGGGGCTTTGGTACAAGCGGGAGAGCACGGATCGCTGGCTCGGGCAGAGAGAAAGTCATCACCCAGGAGCTCGATGTCCCCACATCTTCCCTGGCTCCAGCAGGTGACCCTGCTGTCTGGCCCCAGGTCTCCCGATGTCTCCACTGCTCCCTGACACTGTCACCTGTGGCCCAGTTGCAGGAGGTGGTAGGTTCCCCAGTCACTGCTAATCCCCATCCTCTCACAGCCCAGCCCAGAGCCGGCAACTTCCATACAGAACAGGTAGCAAACGGGCATGGCTGCATTCCAATAAAACTTTATTTACAAAACAGCCTGCCTGCCACACAGGAGGTATTTCCTCTAAAGGTATTCCTTGCTACCTCCTTTCCTTAGCAAGCCACCTCCCCTACCATGTGACTCTGTCCCCCAGCACCTGTTGGTTTCCTTCACAGCGCAGCCAGCCACCCAGCCAGTCCCGCAGTGGTGATTACTGAGCACCTGCTACGTGTCCGGCACGATGCTACGTGCTGGGCGACAGCCGTGGGCAAGACAAACCCAGCTCTCGTCCACCCGAAGCTGACATTTCAGTGCAGGGAGACAGTAAACAAGGCTAGTATGTGAAATACAGAACACGTGAGCTGGTGATAAACGCTCAAGAGGGAAAAATAAAATAAGGAAGCAGGAGGCATGTGGGACCTGAGAGGCTTAATTTCAGGTAAAATTCAGCCAACAAGGACACTCACACTAAAGTGATTTCTAAGCAAAGGCCTTCAGGAAGGAAAGGAATAAAGCCTGGGGATATCCAGGGGAAAGAAATTCCAGGAAGGGAGAACTACATATGCAAATGGCCTGAGGCCAAAGTCATTCACGCACGTGTATGTGTGCATGCATGCGTCTCTGTCTGTCTGAGAAACAACAGGGAGACCAGCATGGCTGGTGAGGAGTGGGGGGAGGGGTGAGGAAAGTAGGAGATGAAGCCACGAGTCGCTAGCGGGTCAGTGGCCAGCTCACATGGAGCCTGGCACGTGCACCCTGTAACAGCTCACTGTAACGGCTCTGGCTTTGACTCAAAATGAGAGGGGAGCTGCTAGTCCAAAGTTAGCAAGCTTTTCCTGTAAAGGAAGAGGTAATAAATTTTTTTGGCTTTGCAGGCCATGTAGCCTCTCTTGCAAATACTCTGCAGTTGTAGCAAGAAAGCAGCCCCAGACCACGCATAAATGAACAGGCACAGCTGTGTTCCAACAAAACTTGACATTCAAGGACAGGGAGTCAGCTGGGCGTAGACTGTGGACCATAGCTTGCCAACCCCTGAACCAGAGGATCTGCAGCACAGGATGGCTTACGTGTCGTCTGTTTGTAATTATATGCTTGGTTGTGTGTTTGTTTTATGACTATCTGCCACCCACAGCAGACACCGGCTCTGTGAGTACAGAGACCTGGACACCCATTCACATGAGTGCCCAGCCCAGTGCCCAGCACACAGAAGGCACTCAGTAATAGGTGATGAGCAAACGAAGATGTGTATTAACGTCAAACCCACTCCCACCTGATACCAGCCCCAGTGAACTAACATGTAGGAACTCACATCCACAGAGCAGGGAACCCTCCGGAAGGCCTGGATGGCCCCCAGCCGGATCTCATGGGGGCAGCTCCTCAGGGATGCACAAGTGCTCAGCTTGGGGGTGAGAGCTGTGGCTGCCAGGCCGGCGTTGCCAATGGCCTTGAGCACGATCTGGAGCTGAAACAAATGGCCATGGGGCTTTGAGGCCTGGTGCGGGGGTGGGGGTGGGCTCCCAGCCCACTCCACAGGGGCCATGCCCAGGATGCAGACTGTCCTCACCTGCTCAGCATCCGAGGGCTCCTGGAAGGTGCAGTTGGCTCCTAAGGCGTCTCCCAGGATCTTCACAAGGGAGCTGACACCAGGCAGCTGCCCGCAGGGCCCGTCCAGAGACACACAGAGGTTGTGCACAAGAGCTGAGATGCCCAGGAAGGCACCTGGGCTGGCCCCCGGGGTCTGCAGCAGTGGCTGGGGACATAAATTTGCTCTGAGTAATTAGAGAGTTTGTCTTTTATGGATGTGGCCTTGGGTCCAATCTGAAAGAACCTAAATGGAAGGATGTGGCCAGTACTGGGGTAAACAGTTAGCCACTGCCCAGCCCGGTTACCCACCCAGGAAATATAAGAGCCCGTCTGTATAGCGCTTGCCAATTTCCACGGTGTAAATGCTCCCACCCTGGTTGATTTCAGCTGTGTCGCTGCAAGGGCGCTGGGACGAGACAGGGAGTCAGCAGCAAGCACACATCCTGTGACAGGTCCACACACGACACAAGCAAGGTAAAGAAGCCCGAAGGCGTGGACGTGGTATGGTGTAGTGAGAGCATAAGGAATTAAATATCTCTTACTTTTGTTTTAATATAATCTCTCGAATTGCAAACTTGGATCACGTAATTTTTAATAATAGCTGTGTTTATCAAGCAGCTTGAGAAGTGCCTGAAAGTCAAGACTGTCTCTTTTCTCACCCTACCCTGACGCACATGCTGGGGCCCCTGGGGTCTGATTCCCCGAGGAGCAGGAGGAGACCCAGCCCTCCTCTGGGGATCAGACTGCCCTACTTGACCAGTTCAACCAGGCTCCTCTCTTCCAGGGGCCTCACAGTGGCACAACTCGGGCCAGGACAAGTCAGATAAGGGCCATTTCAGCTGCTCAGCAGACCTCCACCCAGACACTCAGCCAGTCTCATACCGGGGAACCGAAGCCTTCAGCCGAGAGGAAGGCAAAAGTGGGGGGCACAGGGGACTCAGGACAGAGGAGCGCTGGTTCCAGGCCTCAGAGTCAGGGGAAGAAGAAAAATGTATTTTATTTAGTAAACACCTCCACAGCACTCCCTATGCAGCAGGCTCTGCTGTTAACAGGGCACGCGTGTTACTTGCTTAGATCCTGAGACACAGAGAGGTTAAGTAACTGGCCTAAGGTCACCCAGCCAGAAAGAAGTGAAGCCAAAACTTGCCCCTGCAGAGTCTGGCTCTCAGTCTGGGCATTACCCCTATACTTGCTGCTTCTCAGAATACATGTTCCGGGCTCACTCGTGAAAACCAGGCCTGGGCACTGGGCAACAGGGAGTGGCCTCTATTATCCCTACACACTAGCAGCAGGGACCGCCTGGCAGCCCAGGGAAATACAACCCCTGAACCGGCTCTGTTCTTCCCTGGGACTCGTGGTCTTAACCAGGTCAGTGTGCCCACGCGAGGGTGCCTGGCTCGAGCATCTGCATGTGTGCATCTCGGTGGATGTGTGTTTTAGCATCTGGGTGTTTGTGTGTTCCTGTGTGGGTGTGCACGTGTCTCAGTGTACACGTGTCCTGGTGCGCATGTCCCCATGCGTGTGCGCACACCTGAGCATAGCCTGATGTGTGTGCGCACACGTGCACTGATATGGGTGCGTCCCCGAGTGTACACATGCAGGTCCCAGTATGTGAATACACATGTCCCAGTGTACCCTGGAGGTGTGTGTCCAGATGTCGGTGGCTGTCCCCACTTGTCCGTGTGTGTGTGTGTGTGTGTGTGTGTGTAGTATGTCTGTGTGAGTGCATCTGCATGTCCAGGTACATGTATGAGTCTTGGTGTGTATGTCTTAACATGTGGGTGCATGTCCCCACCTGTTCCTACGTGGGCGTCCTCAGGGTCTCTCTCTGTGAGTCGGTGTGTGTGTGTTTTCTTTGTGGAAGGGGGGACGTGTGGCTTGGAAAAGCACATTCGTTGTTATTCCAGATTTGGCAAATGAAAACAAACTCTGTTTTCTTAGTACAGTGGAGGAAAATCAGGGCCCAGCAGGGAGGGCAGGGGTTATGAAAAGATGGAGAGAAGCCACTCGGACCCGCAGGAGGAGGGTTCCTGCCTGCCGGAGGTCTTTGCCTCTGCCCGCTCTGCCCCAGGCAAGGAGGCAGGCCAGGATCAGGTCCTCCCAGGGCCCGAAGATGGAGCCAGATGCCTAGGAGGGCCCTGTGGGGATGGCGGGGTGGCTGGAGCCACTGGGGTCCCTGGAAGCCAGGCCCCTGCTGGGAGCCGCAGGGCCAGGACAGCTGGGTGAACCTGAGACCTGGGCTCCGGGAGGGTCCAAACAGTAACAACCCTGTTCATTCGCTAGCTCTCCTGGGGTGCTGCCCAGAACCGCCAGCCGCCTTGGATTCCACAAGAATCAGAACACCAGATGTGAATGTCAAAACCTCTCGCTTAAAAAGATTTGGTTACACTTTAATTAAAAATGTTCAAAATGTTCCCTTTCTCTTTTTTTATTTTTAAAGATGGAAAGATAAAATTATCCTCAAGCCTGTGACCCTCATTCGACAGATTTCACTTTTCCAAAGTGACCTTAATGCTCACTCACCCTGCCCCAAACCCAGTTCTTCATCTCCAAACCAACACTCCCTGAAAGGTCAAACAATCAAGACGGTAGAAAAAAACACAGGAAGCACCATGGCCTTGGGGAGGTGAAGCGCTTCCCGGAAAAGACTGCCAAGCTGGACCTCACCAAAACGGAGAACTTCTGCGCATCATAAGACACCATTAAGAGAGCACATGGCCAAGGGGCAACGGAATACAGTCCAGCAATGGACCAGACCAAGGTCCTAACACACACACACACACACACACACGCGGCATAGACAAGTCTCGCAGAGAACGTGGGAGAAAGAAGTCAGACTCTAGACGCACACAAGCCTAGGGTATGAATGTCAAACACAAGCAAAACCTAGCGATGGCCTTCTAGTTGGGGTCGCCAACTAGAAGGGGCACAAGGGTGCCTTCTGAGAGCCAGAAACGTCTACATCATGTTCTGCGGGTGGTTACACAGGTGAACACGAGTATAAAAAAGTCAAACTGGATACTTCGGAGTACTACAATCTCCTGAATATATCATTTTAAATGTAATTAAAAATATACACCCTCTAACTGCAACGTGAGACTCTGGGTGGGACGCTGGAACAGACAGTGGGAAAAACAGTGGGATCTGAACTGCTTTAGTTTGGTTAAATATAAGGTACCAATGTCAGTTTCTCAGTTGTGACAAATACTTTCTGGCAACATAAGAAGTTATCAATGGGGGAGCGGTGAGGGGTATGCAGGAACTCTTTGCACTATCTTTGCAACTTTTCTGTCAGTTTAAAATTACTCTAAAATTAAAACTGCATGAAAATAATCTTCTGTCTTCCTCCCCTCTTCCCCTCTTGTCTTCCCCTCCCTCATTTCCTCCCTCCTGCCCTCCCCCTTTAGGCTGCACACAGCAAGCCCGCATCCCCGGCACATGCCCAGCACAGCACACAAGCACCCTTGTGACTGGACAAGAGAACAAGCAAATACAGGCCAGAGCGGTGCAAGCCCTGGTCCAGCGGGGCCAGAACCCGAGGGAGGCAGGTGAGGGCAGGTCCTGCTCTGCTTCCAGCGTGTCCTTGACAAGTGGTCAGAGCAGCGACACCAGCCGCGTGCATCACACTTGGCCCATGTTACAACGGCTATCAGTCCGCACGCTCAGCCTACAAATGACCCCCGCTGCACAGATGGGAACCGAGGTGCAGGACAGGGAAGCACCTTGCCAGAGGTCATGCTGGTAAGGGACAGGGCTGGGAGCTGAAGCGGGGAGATGGAGAACCAGAGTCTGCCCTTTCAGCTACCGCCTGCATGCCGAACAAAGGAGCAAGAGAGAGGAAAGAAGGAAAAGGGAGCCTGGCCCTGCCCAGCACCAGCTGAGACCTGGCAGGCCCTGCATGGCGCTAGCATCCCTGTGGCCAGAATGTCACTACTAGACCATGAGCTCTGGTCCCTTGAGGCACTGGAACAAAGCTGGGAGGAGACCAGCTCCTCCCCCAACTCCCCATTGCATCCAATCAGCAGTCGAGCAGGGGAGAGGCCACACGGGGCCGGGGCGGGGCACAGGAGCTCACCAGCAGCACTTGGACCATGGCATCTGTGGGCTGCGGGAGGAAAGCCAGCGACCAGAGCCACGCCTCTGTCTCCTCTGCCTCCACCTCCCCAGATACGATGAGCTCTGCCATGAGTCCCACGCAGGCTTCGGTGCCACAGGAGGGCAGGGCATCCACCAGCGGTTGCCTGAGATGGAGAGAGACCCAAGGAACCTCACGATGGTGAGCCACACACCCCAGGTGCCTTCCAAGACTCCTCTCGAGTAGCCACAGGTCATCTGGGAGCAACGGAGGCTCAGAGAGGCACAGCAGGGACGTGTCCAGGATCACACACTCCGGAAGGGGCCGAGCTGGGCCTGGGCCCCAGGCAGCCTGGCCCGGGGCCGGTGCTCTTAGGGCCTATGGGGACACCAGCAGCGCAGTCTAAACCCTGGCAGTTCTGCTCCCCCAGGAGGCACAGCAGCTTGGGGCAACATAGTGCCTGCCCACTGCTCTCCCGAAACCAACCACAGTCGCTGCGTCAGGTGAGACCCCTTGTGTAACACAGGAACCAGCAACTGGCAGGCCGCCCCTAATTAAACCTCTAATGCTTTCAGTCCAACGGCAGGATTATTTTATTTATTTATTTGTTTATTTATTTGATTGATTAATTGATTGATTGATAACAGAAAGGTTGAGAAGCTCAGGAAAGGTTTTCAACATTTGTCCAACGGTGGATCTAAGCAGGGAAATGAGGACTGAACCAGGATGGGTCCCTGGGGTCACAGTAGAAATGAGAGGTTCCCAGAGCTGGGGGCCACACGAGGCAACAGGGCACACGGGGTGGGGGGTGGTGTGTGGATTAGTCACCCCCACCCCATCAACCCTGATGAGTGACACCCATGGCCACAGAGGACCAGGCATCCCCTGCTCCACACATACCATCTGCCCATAAACAGTCTCTGGCCTCAATCTGCTCATCTGTAAAATGGGAATGCTGATGACTGGACCTGTCCCAAGTTGACTGTGATCCTTCAGGCTACTTTGTCTGAGGAATGCCCTACCTGCCCTTCTCATCTCTCACCCTGTATTTCCTCTTTTTTCCTTATAGACTTGGACCCTGGGGAACCAGGCTCTGGGCAGAAATGGAGGAGGTGGTGAGGAAAAGAGAATTCTCTCAAGAGTATCAGTCCTCTTGGAAACTTCTAGGTTTAGGGATGGTCTCCTGTCTCCTTGACTCCTGACATCTAGGTAGACAACTGAGACATAAGAGCTTGTGGGAAAATCCTGAGTGACAAGCAGGGTATGTCACCAGGGGAACAGGCAGCTCCATATGAAGAAAAGGAGGGCCCCTCCCTATACCAAAGATAATTAAAATGGGCCCAAGTCAAACATCACCTATCTTTAAGCCCATAAGGATTGGATGGAGAAGCACAGACCACCTGGGTTCAAATCTCAACTCTGCTCTGTGACTTTGGGCAAGTCTCCTAACTGCTCTGGGCCTTGGTTTCCTTCCACAGCTGTTAACATAGGAATAATAAATCTACATACCTCATGGGATCATCGTGAGGATTAAATGAGTGAATACAGATAAAAGGCTTGAAAGGAATCTGTGCGTTAACAGCTACTAAGTTTTGTAGTCATTCCGTTAGACATTTGGTGATGTGAATTTGGGGGAGGGGAGCAGTTCTTTCATATTTCAGAATCGATAAAATTCTTTCAGGCCTCAAAATCTTTTTGAGAGCCTTTGAAAAACTCACAGGCTTGAAATCTGTAACCCAGGGGCCTGGTGAACAGCTAGACATGGGGACAGAGCCCAAAGCCTTCCCCTGCACAGTCCTCAGCCAGTGGAGTTAGTCCTCAGAGTTTCCACTCCACACTTGGGGGTCTCTCTACAGCCTTTGCTGGCCCCACATCAGCAGGGTCCAAGGTGGGATCCCAGCCCTGCCCAGCACCGCCCCCCAACCCCCTCCCCCCAGCAGAAGGGTACCCAAGGCGTATTGGAATGCTAATTCCAGCGCTCAGCAAGAGGGTCCCTGTGTGGGGAGGGAACAATGCCTGTCTTTATCCCACCAGCCACTTCAGCTTCCGGGCTCCTCACGCCGCCCCGTGGGAACCTCCAAGCTCCCCACTTAATCGCCCTCTTGGCCGACATCCCTCAGGCTGGAGGACAAGTCAGTACCACAGGGATGAGATGAAACGTCGCCATCCATCCCTCAATGGGGACCTGGGAGAGCATCAGGATGACCCGGCCCCACCAGGACCCCCAGCCAGCTCCTGACACAGCCCCCAGGCCCAAAGAGAGGCCCTTACCAGTTGTCTCGGCATCTAAAAAAAGAATGTCCCCAGAGTTCCATCAGTTCGACCGCGGAGAGGCCCCGGAGCTCAGACACCAGTGACAGGAACAGCTCTGCAGCCTGGAAAGCCGAGGGGACAGTGGGAGAGGCCCGACCCCCAGGGGTCACCTCATCTACCCCCATCCCCACCTCCAGACACCCCTGCAGAGAAGGTGGGAACAGTGCTAGTATCTTTTTTTTTAATGGATAATGGTGGCTATTAAACACTAGTTTCCAGCCCATCGGCCACACTTTTATTTCAAAATATCTATACTTACAGTATGTCAGATTTTTACTCTTGCCAGCTATTTAAACTTCAGCTGAAGTTTTTCAGATATAACAGAAACATGTTTGAGGAAGTCCATCATTGCACAGAATTTTTTTCTTAAACAGGATGTGGGGTTTTGGGGTTTTTTGTTTTTGTTTTTGTTTTTCTGGTGGGGCGGTAATTAGGTTTATTTTCTTTTTAACGGAGGTACTGGGGATTGAACCCAGGACCTCACGGGTAGTAAGCACGCGCTTTACCACTGAGCTATACCCTCCTCCCCCCCAGTGCTGGTATCTCCTACCTACTGTGTCACAGACCCAAAGAGAAGAGGCTGCTCGTTCGGGGCTTCTTTCCACTGAATCCCAAGCCCCTGGCACACAGGCTGGCCCATTTTGATTCTTTAACAAGCTTTTATCAGGTACCTACTGTGTGCCAGGCATGCACTGGGGCTAGGGACATGGGCGCGAAAAGAGACATGGTATCTGCATTTGTAGGCTTCACACTCTAAGAGCTCAGTACACACTCACTGTGGTTGTAATCTGGCTATTGTGATAAGTAAGCGCATCTCACAAAGCCAGTGAGGTGGCAGTCTTTTCTGGTATTTTTTAATGAAAAAAATATGTAAATGCCTTTTAGAATTAGTAACAGTGACAGCTACTGAACAGAGGTTGGCCCCTTGTCTGCAAATCTGACCAGCACAGTCACCCAGTGTCCAAAACCTCACAAGGAAATAAAGGACTCTATTCAGAGCCTGTACCTCTCGGGTTTCAGGAGATAGCTGTTTTGAGATGCAGGCTACATGCCCTGCCTTCCCTTCCTAGGGCCTCTTCAGTCTCAGACTCATTGCCTTGGCCTGAACCCAGAATCACAGAAAGAGTGACAAGGTCCTGGCTTCCTACTGGCAGCCCCCAAGCTCCCCTCCACCACTCACCCCCACCAGCCAGGGGTCCAGTGAGGCTGGGACGGGCTTGCCTCATCCCCGGCCTCCTTGGCTCTAAGGAGCTGGGACCGAGTCTCTGGGCACACAGCTTGACCTCAGCAAGACGTAAGTGTGAAACAGGCCCCTCAACCAGCCAGCATGGCTCACCCATCCTACCCACCAGCAAGTCTGTTCCCAGGGTCTGGGCAGTATCCCTATCGTGTGCCTTCTGCCAGTGGAGCAGATAGGGACCCTTAATTCTGCCTTTACTTCCTCGTGCAGGACACACAAGCCAGCCCCCTGTATGGACTCACTGCCACCATCACAGTGGCCCTGACCACCGCCAGGCCTCAAAGACTCTCAGCCATCCCAGTCTGAGGCAACCGCCCACCTTCCGGAAGGACTCAGCCACATTTCCCTCCAGCTGGTGGCTGCCTTTCCCTGGCATCATCCGTGATTCCCTAGACTTGGAACGCACGTGCTTTTAAGATCTCCAGCAAGTGTGCAGCAGCTGGGCCTGGCCGGGCATCCTCCCGCCTGCAGAGAGCCAGGCATCTGCCCGGGAGCACACCTCCTGCTCTGGGAGGCCTCAGGCCACAAGTGTTGGCTTCAGGACTAGCTTTCCCCAGCCAGGCACAGCGGGAGGGATCAGGGCAGCTCATCCCGAGAGGCTCTCGGGATGGAGGAAGGGCAGGGCTCCTGCCTCCTGGGTGAGGAGCCTGTCACTCTCATCGCCATTAACAGCAGCCACGCACAATGGTAACAGTAACTATAACAACAGTGGTGACTTTGTGTGGAGCCTCGACTGAGTGCCAGGCGCTGCTTTAGGCGCTTTGCAGGCACCACCTCACGTGACATTCACCACACCCTATGAAGAGGGGCTGGCATTATCCCCACTTGACAGAGGGACTGAAGTCAGGTGTCAGCGGCCACACAGCTAAGTGGCAGAGTCGAGACCAGAACCCACACCCTTAACCAGTGTCCTACACTTCAGGCCATGAAGAAAAATAAAAGTCCTGATTTGCAGCGTTTGCCAGTCTCCGTGGCGTGATTACTCGCACTGCGGCCGGTCTCCAGCCGCCCGAGAGCTCTCACTGAACGCACATGTGGGAATCGCTGCGCAGAAGCACAACATCTGTCGTATTTCCACCCTAGGGGACACGCAGACGACCTCCAGGGCGAAGACAACAGTGTAGTAAAATGACCAGGTAGTGACGATTTTGAGTGCTCATCCCCTTTTTTCTAGTATGATTCATTTTCATTGTGAGTCAGTCTAATTTAATCTTTAGTAATGTCTGTTTAACCACCAGCCTGCAGGACTCCTGGAAATCTGACCATCGGCTCTGGCAAGTCGGTGCAAGCCAGCTCTGGCACGGCACCGTCCACACTGTCCCTAACGTGCTTGGCTGTGACTTGGGTGTTCTATTCTGAGCAGCCCAGATGGTGGTCATGAGCCGTGCCCTCCCCCAGGCACCCTCCCTGGTAGCCGGGGGAGCCGACCGGCCTGCCTCTCTCTGTCTCCTCCATCATTCCGTCAGGCTCTTGGCCATCCCACCCCACTGCCCCCCTCGTTGAAACACCAGGGCCTGTCTGTGGAGGGTCAGGCTGGGGAATTTGCTGTCTATTGAATGCTAAATCTTGGTTTTTGTTTTCTGACTGAAAAAACCAATCTTGTCTCCTGCCCACCAACAATGGGGAGGGGCGAAGGCATTCCCAGCTGAAGCCCACGGGTCGGTGTCCCCGGTAACCGTCAGGCCCTCAGCCCTCCCGGGGGGCCGAGCAGCTGCTGAATGTGCACTCAGGCATCCCTGAAAAGCCATTTTCAGGAACAAGGTCCCCAGCAATTCACCCCCAGCCCAGGGGACCTCCCCGGTGGAACAATCCACTACCCTGTTAGTGCTGTAAATACAGGACAGCCGCCCTGCGCCCTCTGGGGCTGTCACTGCCAGTCTCTGGGAGGGCATGCCTGGCCCTGAGCCACCTCTGCCAGGGGAAATGCCCGGTCAGGGGACCAGACAGTGGGGGCTATGGGGACCAGGTGGGAGGAAGAGGGCCTGGCCTGCAGCTTCCTGGCATTTCGTGAGGTCCGGCAGCGCCACAGTTAGAACACAGGCTGGAGAGCAGTGGTTCTCAACGGGGGTGACCGTGCCCCCCAGGGGACTCCGGCAATATCTGGAGACACTTTGAGTTGTCACAGCTGGGGTGGGGAGAGGCCAGGGGTGCTGCTGAACATCCGACAGTGCCCGGGGCGGCCCCAGGTGACAATCCCTGCTGTGGGCCGGCCGGCCGGCCGGCCGGCCAGCCTGGGTTAACAGCCGGCTCTGTGACCCACCGGCCAGTGGCTTGGAGCGCCACCTCACCGGGCCGACGGCCCTTTCCTTTGGGCTGCTCTCTGACTCCCGTGGGGCTCCCTGAGCAAAGCCCACAAGATCAAAGATTTGAGAGAGCAGTGAGCTAGGGCCTCGGCTCCTGGTCACAGAAACAGTGAAGCCAGCCGCAGGCACGCCTCTGCTATATATACACAAAATGAACAATGTATGTGTATACGTGTGTGTGCTCAATATGCATTTGATACACATATGCATTCTACGTTCAATATATATTGTATGTGTACTCAGAGAATCAATAGATACACCCAATATACATATTCAATATATTACAAAATCAATATATTATATACATATTCCATGTGTTTTATATATTTTTTTCAATGTATACCTGAATCTGACCTTCTCCCCACCCCTCTGTGACCTCCCGAGACCAAGCCTCCATCTCCTATCTGCGTTACCGTAACAGCCTCTTAACTGGGTTCCTAGCATCCCGCCCGGTCCTCAGTCTATGCTCCACCCTCAGCCAGAAGGTGAGCACTGTAATGTACCTCGGAGGGCAACCTCCCTCCTCTGCACAACACCCACCGAGGCTCCCCATTTATCCCGAGAAAAAGTGACCTGTGTGCTCCACTAAGGGAGTGACCCTGTCCCCTCACCCTCCCCAGTCTCCTCCAGTCACATGGGCCTCCTTGTCACTCAAAGTTGTGCTCAAACTCAAACTCACGGTGCAGCTCCTGCCCTGCAGCATGTGCTGGGCCTCCCCTCTGCCTGGGCCTCCCCACCCATACCCACACGCCTCACTCCTCACCTCCTTCAGAGTTTTACTCAGCGTCACCTCCCCAGTGAGTCCTTTCCAGGCATCCATCATTTTAAATGTATCCCATGCTACCCCCACTCTGCCCTCTTTACCCCTCTTCTCTGCTCTACTCGTCTCCCCAGCCCCCTGGGGGGCTCAGGACCCCAGGCGCACTGTGTACCCGTCTCTGTTTCCTGCAGCCGAGCAGGACACAAGGGTCTGTGCCATTCCAGCCCAGCCCCCCAGGGACCGAGGCTGACTACCCCAGTCAGGATGCCTCCCACCCATTCTCTCCAAGTTCCTGAACAAAACGCTTTGCCTCACACAGGCAGTGCCACCCGCAAGGGCCTCAGATGCTGAGAATTCCGAAGGGAGGCATTTCCAGCACTAAAGGTACTCCCGGATCTGAGGCTGCGGCTGGATGGGCACCGGCCTCCCAACATCCTTCTCCACTGACTCTGCATGAGAAACACAAAGCTTTGCACCCAGATGCCTGTTCTCGGCGCAGACCTGCCAGGCCAGAATATGGAGGGTTGCGGTCTGGGTATCTGTGTATCTGAGAAGCCCCCTTTCCCAAGTGCTGCCGGGAAAACAGAGCTTCCAGAGGGTAGGGGGGCACCTGGCACACCTGGTACCATGCCGAGAACCGGGGCTGCTGCCCAGCTCTGTCCACACCTGGAACAACCTATTTCTGTCCAGCTGGGCACATAACAGCCCCTAAGTCCTTGGTCCTATGAAAGCAGCCAGTGAAACAGGTATTTATAAATCTGCAGCATCCCAAATAAACAAACAAGTATATTTGGAGCCCTCCCAGGCTGTTGTGCGATTAAAGCAAAGACACCCCATTCTTCTCTCCTTGGCCCCCAGTTCCTGGGGCTTCAATCTGAAAAGCCCCAGCATCTTTAATGCCTTCTGGGAAACGCCACAGTTCTCACGCTGAAGTCAGGAGCAATGCTGAGATGGGCAGAAATAGTGGATGCAGTGAAAGTCCCCAAAATGCCACTGGTGCCATCCAGCCCTGAGCTGTGGATGGCAGGGATGGTACATAAAAGATTTCTATGTGGCAAGGATGTTCTGGAAGGGATTATGAGGCCCTGTAGGGGCTGGCCCCACTGGTCCTCGGTGTCTAGCTCCAGCCTGGCTGGGCTGCCTGCTCCCCAAACATACCCATGAGGTTCAGACTCGGGACTTTGGCGCACTCCTCCCCTAGATGCTCAAGGGACCACCCCAGGTCTCAATTGAAGCGTCTCCTGCTAGGACCCTGGTCTAAGGCGTCCACTCAGCCACATCCCTGCTCTGTTCTCCTCACCTCGCTCATCCACAGCTAAAACCCTCCTCCATTTGCCGTGATTATCACCCATCTCCCCTAGGCTGGATTTTATGCTCCAGGAAAGCAGGGCACTGTCTGTGTCTCATTATCATAAGGGCCAACTGAAGAGTTCACATGTTGGGCAAACCAGCCACCCTGGGTGCTGCCGATGGGAACATCGGTCCTGTGAATGTGGAAAGTCCTACCAGGAGGGCAATGTGGGGAGGCAGGCTCCACGCGGGGCCCCAGCGCATCATTTTCTTTCCCTAGGGAGGGTGCTAAGATTTCCTCCTGGGCGCTCCTCTTACACACAAGTGGAGGGCTTGGTCTCAGGACAAAACAGGCAGGGAGAAGCACATCACAGCCCAGCCTTGGCACTCTCAGAACCACCATCCTCAGTCACAGAGCAGGAAACCAGCCAGATGTCTCAGAGCCTTCTGAACCTCTCCGAGCCATGAGACCTCCACATGGTGTCCACCCCTTGACTCAAAACAGTTGAGCATTCCAGGGAAGGCCTGGCCCGTGTGTTTTTTGACTTGGTGGAAAGTTCTCAGTGCTGAGGCTTGGGTACGGTAGAGATTTCCTGAGAGATCTCCAGGACAGGACAGGTTCAGAGGGTTAGACTAGGGGCCCAACAGGACTGTTTGCCCATAGACAGACAGATGAGAAAAAGGTCTCCCCCAGGCTCACCTCCAACCTGCAGTGGATCACACACAAGCCAGATTTCTTCCCCTTCTTTGCTTTCACAACTAGGCACAGTTGTGCAGTGTACAACCTGCCCAACTGTACACAGCAGCCCTGATACTGAACACCTGAGAGAGTAGACCATAAAGAATCTGACAGGAAGAGGACGGTGTCCCAGGGACCCAGGTCCCAGGCAGATCCTGGCCTAGAGCTGGAGAAGCCACTTACCTCAAAGCTTGTGGTCTGAGCCAGGCACAGCTTCCTCACTGATGCAGCCACTGTGGCCACCGTAGCCTGGGACAATGTCTCCTCCCATTCATACAACAGGCTGCTCAGGGTTAAGTCTCCATCA
Source organism: Camelus ferus (assembly GCF_009834535.1). Lineage (NCBI taxonomy): Eukaryota > Metazoa > Chordata > Mammalia > Artiodactyla > Camelidae > Camelus > Camelus ferus. Next base: position 28,770,624 of record NC_045713.1, on the reverse strand, counting down.
TCTGGGTCTGAGATGGGAAGTGCTAGACAGGGACAACCGTATGCCACAGTGAGTAGAAGGATCCCTGAGGGCCACCCCAACACCCTGCCAAAGCTTCCATCAGTATGTTTTGGGTAACAGGGGAGGGGGACCTGCCCAAGGAAAATCATAGCAGTGTTACTGCTAACAGCAAAAGACAGGAAACAACCTATGTATGCTAACTAAAAACTGGCACTTGCCATCTGCCTCTACAAGGATTGGGTCATGTTTGCCCTTGCCATCCAACTCTGCTTGGATTAAATCATGAGCCACTGCAGCCGCTGACCTCCAACACACCCTGAAAGGAGTTCAGGATGGAGATCAGGAATGAGGGGGCTCTGTGCTCTGGGAAAACTGGCTGAACGGGCCTTCAGATAGTTAAATATTTTCATGAAAAGATCTTATGATCCCAATTCTTGCGTCTCCTCGTATCTAGAAAAGCACTAAAATCATTAACGGTGACATCTGCTCCTCGTGACTAGCAGCAGGCCTCTGCCTAAACGTATTCTTGACTGCACGTCCTCCCTTCACTGAAGTCATTTATAATACTGAGTCCTCCCCCTGCCTCTTTGGAGCAGTTTCTCAGAGCTTTCTGGGATGCTGTCTCCCGGGCTACGGTCCTCATTTTGCCCCAAATAAAACTTAACCCACAACTCTCACACTGTGTGATTTTATTTCAGTTGACAGTACTCATCAGTAAGGGATAGCCAAATAACCACAGCCAAAGCCCCCTTGGGATTGACAGAGAAATCATGAAAACCTCACCTACACAATGGAAGATTAATCAGCAATAAAAAGAAATGAAGTCCTTTACTTACAAACCTGAAATACATCCAAAGACACAGAAAACAAACTATGGTTCCCAAAGGGGAAAGGGCTCGGGGGAGGGATAAATTTGGAGTTTGGGGTTAACACATACACACTACTATATATAAAAGGGATAAACAACAAGGACCTACTGTAACTTAGGGAATTATATTCAATATCTTATAATAACCAACAATGGAAAAGGATCTGAAAAGAATATATATGTATACGTATAACTGAATCACTTTGCCACACACATGAAACTAACACAACATTGTAAGTCAACTATACTTCTATAGAAATTAAAAAAAAAAAAGAAGTTCTGACACATGCTACAACATAGATGAACTTTGACAAAATTATGGGAAGTGAAAGAAGCCAGACATAAAAGGTCACACACTGTGTGATTCTATTTACGTGAAATGTCCAGAATGGGCAAATCTATAGAGGCAGAAAGTAGATTAGTAGTTTCCAGAGGCTGGGGGAACAGGAGGTGATGGCAAATGGGTGTAAGGTTTCTTTTTGGAGCGATGAAAATGTCGTAAAGTTGATTGTGACAACAGATGCACAACTCTGACTATCCTAGAAGTCACTGAATTGTTCACCTGAAATGGATGCACTGCACTGTATGTGAATTACATCTCAATTACAGCTATTTATAAAGAAAATGAAAAGCTCATTCAACTCAGTGGGGAAACACCAGGTCCTGACACTAGATGCCCCAGTCACTGCTAGTATCTGTGCCTGCAGGGAGGCTCAGCGGGCAGGTCAGCCTGGGAGCTCAGCCTATGTTCCAAGGAGCTGGAAGGAATGCTGGGAAGCCCCAGCGCTTCCGTACCCCCAGGCTGGGTTCTCCCTCGGGTGGAGCAGTGAGTCTGTCCTCCAAGACAAACGTGATTACCAGCCAGGGCTGCAGAAAAGACTGCACAGGTATAAGTCCCAGCTCTCCCTCTTGTTAACTGTGTCTTCAGACACGTCATTTTATTTCTTGGAGCCACAGTTTCCTTAGGTGAAAAAGATAACTAATTGTAACAGAAAAGAACAAATCTGACTCCATATTAGATCTGTTCCTTTGGCTTTACCCCTGTGCCCTGTTTTCTAGGCTCAGTCTTGCCAGCTCTGCACTTTTTGTAAAAGAACATTGTTGCCTTTAGCCTGAAATAGACAGGAGAGCCTATTCTCAAGGTTCCAACCTTTGAGCCCTTACATAAAGATGATAAGTTGCAAAATAGAAAATAACATTTGTTTTATTAGAGGTTTTACAGAGGCACCACGGCCTGACCCACATGGACAGCTACAAGATCAAAGAATTCCTACACCAAGAAGTTTGCACCAACCAACCACACCTCCTCCCCTTTTTAAGTATAAAAGGAGCCTGAATTTTGATTTGAGTAGGATGGTTCTCCAAGACATTAGTCTGCCATCCTCTCGGTCTGCTGGCTCTCTGAATAAAGTCGTTATTCCTTGCCCCAACACCTGTTTCCTGATTTATTGGCCTGTCAGTGTGGCGAGCAGAACGAGTTTGGATTCGGTAACATAATAATAACAGTAACTTCCTAATAGGGTCATGATGAGAATTAAACTAAATAATAAAGCATTCAGCACAGCTACTGGCCCACAGTAAATCCTTCCAAATAGTCAGCAGTAAGAATTAACCATCCTTATTTCATTATTCAGGGAAATAGCCATTTTACATCACACACCCACACACACACAAAGATCTCTTTACCTCAGATGCATGCCTTGCTTGTTTCCTTCTATGCAAAAACTCATAGGAGGGAACCAAGCTCCAGGGGATGCTATGTGTTGGCAGGAACGTTCCAGAAAATTGGGTAACCTCAGTCAGCCCCCCTCCCCCAAAATGGTCAGGCTGAGAGGTCATCAGATGTAAGGGGGATTATCCCACAAAAACTGAAAACCAGAAGGTTCCATCTCCACTCAAGACAACCCAGGGAAGAGGCTAAGACCAAGCCTGAGCCATGTGAGGCAGCAGAAACGTTCAGAGAAACTTCTAGAAAAAGAGGCTGACTCTCCTGACAATGGCCATTCTCAGAAATAGTTCAAGGATATCCAGACGGGGACAGACCAAAGGAACCTAGGCCTGCTTGAGCTCCTCTGGCCAGAGGAGGCTATGAGGCTCCCCTAAGGGTCCTGTGCCCACCCTCGGTCACCTGTGACAGCTGAATCCAGGGGCATCTCATGCAGCAGGGTGAGCGAGGAAAGGGTCCGCATCTGCACGGCACTGGCCTCCTGGAAGAGGCGCCCCATGGTGTCCAGCTCCACGCAGGACGCCTCCCTCAGCACAGTCGGCCTGGAAACTCTGGAGGCAGGTCAGGTGGGAGGCCAGGCCCGGCTGCAGGACGATGTGGGGAAGAGGTGGCGGCTCAGGCTAGGCCTCGGCTGTGACAGAAACCCCTTGGGGCCCCTGATACTGGCAGCAAGGGCCAAGGCTGGGGGCAACTCACTGGGGACTAGAGTGGAGCTTCAGGATAGAGGGAGGAGGAAGGAGAAAGGCCAAGGGAAGCAGGAAAGTGTAGGAAACAGTAACCCAAGGAGACCAACCACAGAATCTCCGTTGGAAAATAAGACCAGAGACCCCATGGTCCCCCATCAGCCTCTAGATGCTGGGACTTTATTTAACAGTGTTAATGTTGACAATGACCATCTCTTATCCTTGCTCAGATGCTTACCATTTACACAACACTTCCATCTGCAGGGAGCTAAGGACAGGAGGGGAGGAGGGGAGGAGGGAGGAGAGAAGAGAGAAGAGTGGGGATTGAGAGGAGGGGAAGGGAGAGGAGTTGGGGAGAGAGAGGAGGAAGTGGGGGGAAGGGAAAGGGGAGAAGCAGCGGGAGGGAAGCAGGGTGGCGGGCCCAGGAGCTGAGAGGTGGAGGAGGGGAGGGGTGCAGAGAGGAAAGAGACAAGGGAGGGACTAAGGAGAGAGGAGGGGAAAGAAGGCCGATGAGGACACAAGATGGGAAGGGCGCCCGCCCAGCACTCACCTCCACGGAGGGCAGAGCCTGGGAGCGCAGGGAGGAGCGCGCCCTGCGCAGGGAGCATCGCACCAGGTCCTTGGTCTTGCGCAGCCTGGTTCCGCGTTGCTGGTATGTGGTGGGACACCTGCCCAGGATATCCTCCTGGGCAAGTGGGGCCCGATCAGCGTCCTGCTCCCCTCTCACTCCACCACCAACCCCACCCAGGCTCAGACCTCACCTCCTCGACGGTCTGGGGGTCTTGGGCACCCGGGTGACCCTGCAGGAGGCTCAGCACCGCGCGCTTCACGTTCAGCGCCCAGCGGGGCTCAGCGGGGCCGGGACACAGGCGGGCCACACGCCGCGCCTGCAGGACAAAGCGCAGCGGCACGCGGCCCAGGGCGGCGCTATGTGGTGGGGAGGGGGACGGGCGTCAGGGGCGACCCTTCCAAGAGCCCAGGCCGCCTCTTCATTAACAGCATCCCTGGCCCTCGAGCCTGGCCCCTTCCCACAGGACAATCCCATAAAAAGCACCCAGGTACCCCCACATCCCTCCAAATGGTCTTGCTTCCCCCCTCAGCTCAGCTCTCCAGCAATTTCTCAAACACAAGAGGCAGACGACTCCTGGGCTCAAAGCTGCTCCCAGCCTTGTCACCACTTAAAATGTACATGCATGCGCATGAACCCAGAATGAAAAATAAACTGACCTTCCATGGGCTTCCTGCACTACAAAGCTGCTCATTTGCCAGCCCACCAGGGAGGCACTTAGCAACCCTCCACTCACACTCTATATGAGGAAACGTGAGGCAGAACTATAAAGTGACTTGTTCAGAACCACAGCTGGGATTCAAACCCAGGCAGGCTGGCCCTGGCCTCACAGGTCTCAGACCTGAGCTGGAAGTGACTTAGACTCCAGTACTGTGTGCAGGAGGAAATGAAGCCAAGAGAGGGGGAGCTGCTGGAGGGGGTCACACAGCAAGCGTGGGAGGAGCTAGGACCAAATTCAGCCCAGTGCTTTTCCCACCATCCCTCACCTGACAGAAAGGAGCTTGCAGCTGGTATCTGCCAGGTGAGGGGATGGGGACTTCGGGGCCTTTGTGCATGGGGGTAGAAGAGACAGGTGCCCCACGATGTAGGGGAAACTGCCAGCCAGCAAGCAGAACCTTGACAGACGCAAGTGTCCCTACTTGACCCTCCCCAGGAGGTCACTGCCCCCTCTCCAGCTCCAACTGCAGTCTGAGGGCCTGTTGGAGGCAGCTCCCTGGATCTCAGGCCTCTAGCTACAGGGAAATGCTAAAGGCGCCCGCCCCTTCCAGAATAGCTAACGTCAGTCTGCTCTCTCAAGGAGCTGACAGCCCTGCCCACTGACTTAGCATTTGATGAGAAGCCCAGGACAATAGCCCTGACTGCCCCCTCGGAGAAGACCACCCTAAGCTTTTCAGCAAGGATCCATCTGCCCCTAGAAGGCATCCCCCATCCCTATATTCCTGCACAAAGGCTTTATTTTTTAACAAATGAATTTGCAATAAAAAAGGAAGAGGAATCTGGAGATGGGCTTGTCTTCAGGCTGGGGGGGTGGACTGAGCTTTGAGGCCACTGAGGCCACTGGCAGGGAGTCCTGGGAAACAGGCCAGAGGGAGAATTCCAGGCTTGGCTGGGTCACAAAGGCGAGCTTAGCTTGGGAAGGGAGAAACCATGGGTCTCGAGGAAAACCCCCATCTGGGCAGAGAGGGGGAGGGTAGAGAGGCTGGCTTCAGTGGGCGCCCAGTGTCTTCCAAAATGTTTTCAAGGGTGATGCCCAGAGGGTGCTGGGTAAACATAAAATCTGGACATGCTGGGGGTGACAGGCAGGAAAATATGGGGTAACTTCCTTCCAGCAGATAAGGGAAGGACACCAGAGGCTATCTGGAGTCACTCAAGTCCCCCATATCAGGACAGCTCCCAGTGGTCCTCATCCATGGTCTGGTCTGGGTGCTTACCCGGTCAAAACAAAGATGGAACTATCTTTGAACTTCAAGGTGACATCTTTCTGCTGTAGGGGGTCACCCTAATTGGGTTCTTCCAATATAATTTGGTGTCTCCAGTTCCTGGCAGCCAGTGGAAGAAGGAACAGGGATCACATATCTGGTCCCACTGGGAGCAAAGCCCAGCGTCTTACCTCAACGTCTCTGACTCCTTCAAAACTTCTGCCTTGGACCCCAGAATGGATGTCATCTGGAAGTTTTGGAGCTGAAGCAGAATGCACTGAGAATTGGTGACCTCTCCTGGGATATTCCACACCAGCACCCTCACCACCCACAAAGTAGTTCTGGGGCCCAGCATGATACATGGTTGGGGGCCTGGCAGAGAGGTCCATCCCTTGAGCAGAAGGGTCTAGTGTCGGGGTGGTAGATGCTGAGTATCTCCAGGCACCTCTGCTCCCCACTAAATGTACAGAAAGTTCTCTATGCCCCAGAAGGCCCTGCAAGTTTGAGTGAGATTCATATGGCTATGCAGTACAAACAAAAATAAGTTAGGATAAACAAGGTTTTACTGTACAGCACAGGAACTATATTCAATATCTTGTAGTAACTATAATGAAAAAGAATATGAAAAATGCTAACTAAAAATTGGCACTTGCCATCTGCCTCTACAAGGATTGGATCACGTTGGCACTTGCCTTCTAACTCTGCTTGGATTAAATCACAAGCTGCTGCATCCGCTGACCTCCAACACTCTGAAAGGAATTCAGGATGGAGATCAGGAACAAGGTGCTCTGTGCTCTGGGAAAACTGGCTCAACAGGGAGGTTCACACGTTACTCTCTCTCCAGAGGCCTCACTTGCTGAATCTGAGATCCCTCAGAAATCTCGTCTCCATTTATCAGACAAACTGGAAATTTAAGGGGCTGTGGCTTCCCCGTGGCTCTCCCCAGTGTCAACATGACCTCCTGGTTACCCAGAGATACTCACCTGTAAGGCCATCTGGCAAGGGCCAAGCACATCGAGGGTGACCAAGCCTTGGAGGCCAACACCACTCCCCTCCACCTGGACCCCCTGCAGGCCTGTGCTGGTGTTGGTGGAGAAGTGATAGGTGTATCTGGTGCCCACGGGGAGGTGGGGATCAGCTGACCCTGCAGGGCAGACAGAGGGCGTAGTGTCACCTGGACAACATGACACCCTCTAAGAACCAACCCCACCTGGACTATTTAGGCATCCTTGCTCCCACGTCTCTCGCTCATCTGGCTCATGAGCTGCCTGCTCCCAGCTCAAGGGACGGCTGGGTGGCTGCAGACCCCAAGAGAGCGAGGAAGAAAATAAAGATAATAACAAGTGATTAATAAATGTTACCCAGTGTTACTTGTGCTTGGCCCTCTCCTAACAGATGTATACATGAGTTTCTCAGCCTCAGCAGTATTAATATTTTGGGGTGTATAACTCTATTGTGGGGGCTGTCCTGGACAGTGTAACAATGTTTAGCAGCATCTCCAGCCTCTACCCATTGATGCCAGTAGCACGCCCCAGTTTTGATAAGCAAACATGCCTCCAGACACTGCAAAATGTCCCTTGGGGGATATTTGGGGGGGTGTGTAAAATCATCCTGCTTGAGAACCGTGGATCTATATTTACATAAACTCATTTAAGCCTCATTACAACTTTGAGGTGGGAACTCTTACTTTCTCCATTGTACAAGGTTGGGAACTGAGGCTCAGAGAGGCTAACTAACTTACTCAAGGATGCACAGCTGGGATCCAAACGTTGGCAGTCTGATTCCTCACCTACTGCCTTGGTGGGTTGGGGAGACTGTCCTGATCTTTGCAGAGGACAGAGCTGTAGAGCTGGGCAGCCTTGGGGTACTGGCGGTAGTAGGGAGGAAGATCTGGGAAGATCTGATCTAGAGGGCACAGTCTGTTGATTCTCTAGCCTTCCATTTAGACCAGGGGACCAATTGCAAAACACCCCATCCATCTCCTGGGCTTGTGATTGATTTAGCGTATTCATGTTGATTTCTTTGAGATCAAATACAACCATATCTCACATCCCCAAAATGCTTCTTTCTGAAGAATTTGCCCCCAGTTTCTCTCATCTACTCCACCCCAAGATGCAAACAGGATCACTTGGCTAAAGACTTTTACGTCACCTGGGGACCACAAGGTGTGAGGGGAAAGCCCCAGGGCCTAGGGGCTGGGATGGCTTAAGGCCATTTTAACCTGGGTGTGCTATTTGCTTCTTTAACTGCTGATAACTAGGTGGCCCTTGCAGAATGGACCTTGCTCCTCCCAACTGGCCTCTCTGGGAATGTGGATGAGGCCCTCCCAGGTTGTTCCTAGGGTCACACCTTGCCTGTGGTCAGTTTCACCTCCCCTATCCCCACCCCTCTCCCCACCTTGCCTTATCTCAGGTTCATGGTCACCAGAGATGTGATAAGGTCTATGGAGAGACTCACTCACCTGCGCACGAAGTCATGCAGGAGGCCGCCTGCCCCACCAGCAAGTCTGGACTTTCTGAAATCACAAATCAGATGGAACCAGGACAAGGCCAGGAAGAGCCATAGGACAGCCCCACCCCACGGGCCGCTGACCTGCTTACAAAAGAGGACATTTAAGGGCCCAGGGGGTGAGGGGACAAAGAGAGATAATCCAGCTCTCCTCTCTCTCATGAGGCTGGGATTGGCCTCCCTGCCTCCCCTACATCCATTCCTCTCTGTCTTGGGTACCAGCACCACCATCCCCCCACTGCTTGAGCTAGTAACCTGGGAGTCATGTGTGTTTCCCCTCTTTTCCCTTATCATCACCCCAAGTCCTGTGTGTCAGCAAGTGCTGCGAATTCCATCAGGTCTCTATCCCTCCCTGTGTCCTTTCTCTCCATCCATGTGTCTCCATCTCCATGGCCATCACTCCAGACAAAGCCACATCTTCTCTTGCCTGGACAACTACAGTAGCCTCCTAACTCCCCGTGTCCAAAACCCATCCCCAACAATTATAGTTATCTTTAAAAAACCTAAGTCTGATCACACCACTCCCTGCTAACAGCTCCTAAGTCTCCCCCCTCCACCCCAACCCACACACACTCATAATAAAATCCTTTGCATGAGAGCCAGCCTCTGTCTGCCCCTCTGGCTACATCTCACCCCACTCCTGCCTGCCAGCCATGCTGGTCCTTCTCCAGTTCAAGGCTTCTGCACATGCTGTTCCCTCCAGCCTGCACACTCTTCCTCCTGCTTTCCACATCCTAGGCTCCTAGGATGTCTCTCCCCAGTGGGGCCCTCCCTGACAACCCTATCCAGAGTAAGTCCTCACCTGTTAGTTACTATCTTGGCACCCTATTCTCTTCAAAATGCTTGTGAATTTTTAATGATTTAATTATTTGGTCATCTTATTCAAAATTGTATCCCCCAGCTCCTGAAAAAGTACCTGGTCCTCAGTAGAGACTGGAATGAATGAATGAATGAATGAAACTAACATTTATGCAGCATTTACCATGTGCCAAGCACTGTTCCAAGCAATTTATACATTCAACTCCTTCAATCTCCTGACTATCCCCTGAGTAAAATGTGATTATTACTCCCATTTTACAGATCAAGACACCAAGGCACAGGGACCAAAGGCACACAGTTGGGAGTAGAGCCAGGGTTTCAACCCAGGCACCCTGAGTCCACAGCCTTAACCACTGCATTATTATGAATGAGTGAGTGAGAGTGAAGAAAAGAATGGACGAACCAACAAAGGCAAGACCAAGAGGCTGCAGCAGTAAAGGATGGTGTGTAGCTCAGCTCCCTGGGATGTCTTGTAATACCTTACTTACCCACCCTCTAAGCTGCAGAACAACCAGAGTATGAACAGAACAGGCCAGGGACCTCCTCCACCCGCTACCTCAGGCAGCTGAGGACGCTCTGCCGGGGATCCCCAGACCTCCTCCCTGGGAAGCGCCAGCATCTCTTCCTCTGCCCATCCCAACCCTCACCTGAAGCCTCCGCATTCCCACCTACCATCACTCCTCATTCGTCCTTCCTTCCAGCCCCTTACTTGGGACTTCCCTGGGTACCATCCACGCCCTCCCAGAACAGCCTTAGCCAAGGGTCCATCTGCCATCATTTTCATATGATGGCTTTTCACTAATAGCATCTTTATCCTCAAAACCACCCTACTGTGCCTCAACTGGTAGTCATTACACATGCCAGCCGGTTTAATCCCTTAAAAAACAATAAGCTTTCCCCAAATGGGGGGTGGGGGTGGGGGGTGGGAAGTGTGCACTTAAAACCGTTCCATATAAACCCTTTGGAACAATAGGCTGTGCTAGGGTATTTGGCAGGCCTTTTTTTCCCCTGAATATTTTGGCTCGTCCAACAAAATGCTCTTTGCAATAAAGTAGAAAAAAATCAATGGATAAAACCACATCTCAAAGACATTTAACCCAATCGATGTCCCTTCCAACTTTCTTTCAATTATTTGATCACTTGGACCCTGGGCACCAAATTAAACATGTTTGTGCCTAATCGTTAAACTCCCAGTTGTGCACAGATCCAGCATTCTGCTTGTCCGCTTGACCCACAGCCTGCCGTGCCAAAAGCCATGATGCCTGCAAGCCCTAGTCCACCAGGGGCTCCCAAAAGTAAAAGGTGGGTTCTGAGAACAGTCTTCTTGAACCAAGTCCCTTTCATTTCTCAAGCACTTAAAAATATATATCTAAAGTTTAAAAAAAAAAAGTTTCAGAAAATCAAAGATCATTCAGTGATCTTCCTAAATAGATCAACCAAGGAGAGGAAAGCTGAGTGCTGGGTGGTAATAAACCTTTCCATCAGATCCTACTCACTTCTAGGGAAAGATCTGAAATAAACAAAAATTAATGTAATCTCTACAGCCCAGAAATGAGATTGAGCCTCATTTCAGCTTTCTAAGATGTCAGTGCTGACCTCCGTTCATTTATTTATCCAGCCAGCACAGATGCACTGAGCACCTTCTGTGTGAAGGGCAAACAGGTGCTGAAAATACAAGTAAGACAGCTGTGATCCGACCTGCACTGTCTGGGTGTGCTGCCTACCAGCCACATGTGGCTATTGGGTATCTGAAATGTGGCTGCTGTTAAGAAAACTTCCATTTTATGCAATTTTAATTAAATTTAAATTAAAAACTATACTCAAGTCAGTTATTGGAAAAATTTTAAGTATGTTTGAAACAACTTGGTCGATGAAAATATTTTCAACTCTAAATTTTAGGAAGTCTAAATACAGATCAAGTATGTGCAATGAAAATTTAACATCCAAATTGAAATATGCCCCAAGTATAAAGTACACACCGGATTTCAAAAAAACAGGAAACATATCTTGTTAATACTTTTTATATCGATTGCATTTTCTAATAATATTTTCGATATACTGAGTTAAGTACAATATATTGTTTAATTTCACCTGCTTTTTTATTTTTTTAATAATTTTTTAATGTGGCTACTTGAAAATTTTAAATTACATGTTGGCTTGCATGATATTTTTATTGGATGGCGCTGTCCTGTATCCTCCTGCAGTAAGTAGACAACAAATAAAAGTTCATTTGACATCATCATCCTGCAAAGAGGGTTGTCAAGCACAGCCTCTAAACCCCTGCAAACAGCTAAGCACCCCTGCACGCAGGCTCGGGGAGCCTGGAAGTCAGCGTGTCATCACTCAGGATTTCAGATCCAGTCTCAGTTTCCAGGGGATACTGGTGAAAGATGGGAGTGAGGGGTAAAGCATCCACCTGCGACCTCTCCCTCCTTCTCTCCCTGGAAGGCAAAACCAAGGAGGGCAGCAGAATGACAGGTAAACTGGCTGTAAAACACTGTCCCGAGTGGATCTGGCTGCCGCCCCTTCACCCCAGATAGAATAGGGTTACAGCTGCTTTACTTACTCCCTGAAGTCGCTGCCGCCAGCACCCAGAGCAGGACCAGACCGAGGAGCCCCATGGGCACAAGCACTGCCGCTAGCCCGAGGGAGCCCCACGCCACCAGCCTCCCTCCAGAGTGGCTCAGAAAGGGACCTTCTTTCCCAAAGGGGAAGGCTCTGCTTCAATCCACTCTCCCAGAGGAGGAGCGGGGGACGGGAAGGGGAGGAAGGGGCTTCCAGGGCAGAGACCGAGCCAATCAGAAGCCTCCAGTAAAGCTCTCAGCACCCCACCTCGGAGGGAGGGGGCTTCTGACCAATGAGGGGGAAAAAAAATCCCTTTTCAGTCTAGGAAAAAAAAAAAAAGCTTTGCATCTTTTAGCCTTGTAAATGGAACTAGGGGTGGGGGCAGAAGGCAACAAGAATGGTTTGCCTTTTTTTGTGTGTGGTCTGATATACATAGCACAAAATCTTCCATCTTAACCCATTTAAAGAGGCAATTCAGCAGCAGTGAATATACACGACTTTGTGCAACCAACACCACCATCTAGTTCTGAGCTCTGATTTTTGGCCTGTCTTTCCCACGTCTCGGGGTGGGCGAAGCAATGCTTCAGGCCCGGGACCTCCCTCCTGCACACACATTAGGAGCCCAGCAGCGAAGGCCATCCTTTGGGAGGCTGGGAGTCTGCTCACACATGCTCAGTGTCCTCTCCCAGGCCCCCCCTCCACCTGTACCCTTTAATTTTTAGGCTCCAGGCAGCCAAGCTCCTCAACCACCACTTCTTTCAGCCCCCGCAGGCCTCGTGGACCAACCCTCCTCTTACGCACCTGCTTCCCGCAATAAGTATGCTTTGCTATAAATCGCTTTATTGAGGTGCAATATATATCATACCATTCTCCCTTTTAAAGCACACGATTCAAAGGGTTTTAGTACCTTCACAGACTTGTGCAACCCACACAAGAACCAATTTTAGAACATTTTCATCACCGTTAATGACAACCCGTCCCCAATAAGCTGTCATTCCTCATTCCTGTTACCCCAGTCCCTGGTCTGCTTTCTGTCTCCATGGATTTGCCTCTTTGGGACATTTCATAGAAATAGAACCAGGCAACGTGTGGCCTGCTGGGTCTGGCTTCTTTCACGGAGCATCCTGTTTCCAAGGTTCAGCCATGCTGGGTGGCCTGTGGCCTTACTTCATCCCATTTTATAGCTGAATACTGTTCCACGGAATGGAGACATTACATTTGTTTGTTCACTCATCCTGCGATCGACAGTTAAATGTAACGTTCTTAAAGTTAAAAGCAGACACACTTGACTGGTTGACACATGAGGTTGTATGGAAATCGTCACTTATGCTCTTAGACTTGGGCCCTTTTCTTTTATATTTTGCAACCAGAGATTCCACCTTGGCCTCCTCTAGCGCAAATACTTTCACTGGTGGAGCGCAGAAGCCCCCAACCCATTGGGCTGAAGACCTAAAAGGCCCTTCAGCTTACAGCTGCCTGGGGGCCCATAATGTGTGGTGGTGGGGGCGGGGGCTGGTGTTAAATGCTGAGAGGTAGAGCAGAAAATGACATCCCACAGGGCTGGCCTGGGGAGCTGGTGGCTAAAATTCTTCACGAGAAATGAAATGCACATGCAGGAGATGAGAAACCCACTTAGGAGTGCTCTGTTTCCGAGAAAGGAACTGTTATTGTGCTGGGGAATCACTGGGAGCAGTTTCTAAACAAGAGATTTCCCGGGGACTTCAAAGAACAGACAATAATGTTACTAGAAAACTCTATACTCGCAACTAGGAAATAAATAAATCCTGGAGACCTAATACACAGAACAGTGATTACAGACAACAAACACTGAACTTGCTAGGAGACTAGACTTTAATTGCTCCCAACACTAGAAGAAATGATAATTATATGATGCCAGAGAGGTGTTCACTAATGTCACGTTGGCAACTGTATTGCAATATAAATGTATCAAACTAATACGCTGTATGCCTTAAACTGACACAGTGTCATATGTCAAATATATTTCAATTTTTAAAAAACTGTCCAGCAATCCCACTCCTGGGCATACGTCCAGAGAAAACTCTAATTCGAAAAGATACATGCACCCCAGTGCTCACTGGAGCACTATATACAATAGCCAAAACATGGAAACAACCTAAATGTCCACTGACAGACGAATGGATAAAGATGTGGTGTATATATTATACAGTGAAATACTAGTCAGCCATAGAAAAGAATGAAATAATGCCATTTGCAGCAACATGGACGGACCTAGAGAATATCATGTTAAGTGAAGTCAAACAGAGAAAGACAAATAGCATATGATCTCACTTATATGTGGAATCTAAAATATATATTCATAAAATTTTTATTTACAAACCAAAAATAAACTCACAGACATAGTAAACAAACTATGGTTACCAAAGGGGAAGGGGCTTGCGGGGAGAGGGATAAATTAGGGGTTTGGAATTACCAGACACACATTACTATATATAAAGTAGATAAACAGCAAGGACCTAGTGTATAGCAGAGGGAAACTATATTCAATTTCTTATAACATCATAATGGAAAAGAATCTGAAAATATGTATGTATGTATATGTATAAATGAATCGCTTTGCTGTACACCTGAAACTAACATTGTAAATCAACTACACTTCAATAAAAAATTAAACTAAAAAAAAATCAAAAAATTTTTTAAAAACTGTATCTTGTCCAGGGCAAAGCAATCTCTTTTTTTTTTTAAACATTTTTTTTAATTGAGTTATAGTCAGTTTACAATGTGTCAAATTCTAGTGTAGAGCACAATTTTTCAGTTATACTTGAACATATGTACATTCATTGCAGCAATCATTGAATATTAACTTATTCAATCAAACCTTCCTGCTGCCCCCTCCCACCAACAACAGCCTGCAAGGTTGAACTAGCAGTATCCCACTGTACCGATGAGGAAGGAGAGACACCGCGGCAGGGCTCCCGGCATCTCTGGCCTTGCTTCCCTGTGTCTGTATCAGTGCTGGACATAAACCTGATGCACTGATTGGATGGAGCATCAGGGACCAAGGACGACATGATTTTGCAGAGCTACAGGGAAAGATACTCCATGGTAGAGAAGAATTGACCAGTAGGGGGCGCAGTGGGCGCTTCTTACATGGGTGGAGGATTTCACATAAGAGTTTATCCTTTATGAACCACTACTGCCAATTTTTCAAGACATTATGTTTCAGAGCAAGTTTAGGTTCACAGCAAAATTGACAGCAAGGCATAGACATTTCCCAAATATCCCCTGCCCTCCTGCATGCATAGCCTCCCCTATTGTCAACATCCCCCACCAATGTGGTACATTTGTTACCATTAATGAACCTACACTGACACATCATTATCACTCAAAGTCCATAGTTTACCATAGCGTTCACTCCTGGTGTTGTACATTCTATGGCTTCGGACAAATGTATAATGACATATAGCCACCATTATAGCATCATACAGAGTATTTTCACCGCCCTAAAAATTCTCTGCTATCTTTCATCTCTCTCTCCCCCAGTGCCTGGCAACTATAGATCTTTTTTGTCTCCATAGCTTTGCCTTTTCCGGAATGCCATATAATTGGAACCACACAGTACGTAGCCTTCTCATATTGGCTTCTTTAATGTAGCAATGTGCATTTAAGATTCCTCTATGCCTTTTCATGGTTTGATAGCTCATTTCTCTTTAGAGCCAAATAATAGTCCATGGTCTGGATGTACCACAGTTTATTTATCTATTCACCTACAGAGGGACATCTTGGTCACTTCTAAATTTTGGCAATTAGGAATAAAGCTGCTATAAACATCCATGTACAGGTTTTTGTGTGGACATAAGTTTTAATTCATTTGGGTAAACACTAAGGAGCACCACTGCTGGATCACATGGTAAGTATATAATTAGTTTTGTAAGAAACTGCCAAACTTTCTCCCAAAATAGCATCACACATCGTTGGAAAGACAGATTAATAAGTGGACAAAGTATATGAGCATCCTGTTCATAATGCATGAATAGATTTTCATCAAATTAAAAGAAGCTCAACCTCAAGCATAAAAGAAATACAAAATACAGCAGCCAAGTGAGTTTCTTCAAAAGCTCACCACACACCTGCTGTTTGATCCAGCCACTCCATTCTGAGATATTTAACCAAGGGTAAAGAAAGCACACATCCACGCAAAGACTTGGACATGGATGTTCATAACAGCTTTGTTTGTAAAGCTCAAAACGGTAACAACCCAAATGTCCATCAGTAGGTGAATGGGCAAACACATCATAGTACATCCATACAATGAAATACCACTCAGCCATAGACAGAAACTATCCGTACATACAATGACATAGATGAACCTCCAAATAATTATTCTGAAAGAAGCCGGAGGGAGAAAAGTATTTACTATACGTCTCCATTTATAGAAGATTCCACAAACTAAAAATTCTAGAATGCAGATCACTGGTTGCATGGGGAGGTATGGGACGGGGAATTTACAGAGAATGAGGAAACTTGGGGGTAATAAATGTTTTCCTTATGTTGATTGTGATCATGGTTTCACAGGTATAAACATGTCAAAATGTATCACAGTGTATTCTTTAAATCCGTGTGGTTTGCTATATGTCAATTATACCTCAATAAACTTTTTTAAAAATCTGTCACAGGCTATCCTGTTCATCTGCCAGATAGACAAAGAAAGCATTGTGCCAAATGGTCTTCCGGTTAAACTGTGGGGAAAGACGCATTCCATGCACTATGGTGGAGCAGAAATGGGCACAACCTTTGAGGAGGAAGTTTAGCAGCTGCTAAAATTTACATGCACTTTTCTTTGACCCACTTCTGGAAAAGATACTTTTTTTTTTTTTTTAAAGGAATTTACCTACTTTTCTATTGCTATTACAACACATCCTCATGAGTTGAATGGCTTAAAACAACACCCATTTATGATCGCAAAGTCCTGGAGGTCGGAAGTCCAGGAGCAACATGGATCAGCTGCTTAAAACCTCACAGGCTGCAATCAAGCTGTGGCTAGTTCCTGGTGGATCCTTGCAGGGAATTTTACAAGTTGACTGACAAACACATGTATTTTTTCTCTTCCTCCTGTCTTTTCCGTTTACAATGGTGACCTAAAATATGCAACACGCTGTACCTTGCTTTTTCCTTTAACAAATGTCATAGATCCGACTCATCCTTTTCTACAGCTGCATACTACTCCACTGTGTGCCTCCACGTACCATTTATGTAATCCACCGAGGGCTGTGTTCCTTTCTGGAGGCTCTAGGGATGGATCTGCTTCCAAGCCCATTCGGGTGGTTGGCTGGACTCAGTTCCTTGTGGTTGGAGGACTGTGGTCTCTGTTTCCAGCCTGGAGCCTGGCTTTACTCCCAGAGGCTGCCCACATTCCTTTTCAGCTTTCCTCTTGGCCCCTTACATGCTTCAGATATTCCCTTCCATTACATCTTTCTCTGCAGTGGAGGGAGGAATTGGGTTTATTTATTTTTAATGGAGGTACTGAGGATTGAACTCAGGACCTCATACATGCTAAGCATGTGCTCTATGACTGAGCTATACCCTCCCCACTTCCATTACACCTCTCTGCCTCCAGCCAGAGAAAGTTCTCTGCTTTTACCAGCACGTGCGATAGATCGGGAGTATTAGTTGCCTATACTTGCTGTGATAATAAATTATCACAAACTGAGCGACTTAAAACAACGTGCATTTATTTTCTCCCAGTTCTGGAGGTCAGAGGTCTGACAAGGATCTCACTGGGCTAAAATCAAAGGTGTTGGCAGGGCTGATTCCTTCTGGAGGCTCTGAGTGAAGAGCATCCATTTCCTTGCCTGTTCCAGCTTCTGGAGGCTCCCAATACCATTTGGCTTATGGCCCCTTCTTCCATCTTAAAGTACATCCCTCCAGTCTCTGCTTAGCCCTGGTACATCTCCTCCTCTGACTCTTGTAATAGGGAAAAACAGACCTGACTCCATATTAGATCTGTTCCTCCACATCTCAAGGTTTTTACCTTAATCACTTGTGCAAAGTCCCTTTTGCCGTATAAGGTAACATTCACAGGTTTGGAGGATCAGTGTGAATGTATTTGGGGGCCCATTATTCAGTTTACCACACTGAAACCACTCAGATAATCCAAGATAGTCTCCCTGTGTTAGGGTCCATACACTTAATCACATGTGCAAAGTCCTTCCAACCGACCTTGTGCCCTAACATAGTCACAGTTTCCAGGGACTAGTGTGTGGCCATCATTGGGGGTCACCTGCCCACCACATTATCCTCCAACTGTCCTTGCTGGTGGGAAAAGCAGTCGATCTGTTACCTGAAAACTGGGTTTGCCTCTTGGTGGGTGGAACCAAAAGACACAACCAAGCAGAAGAGCAGGAGACGGAAGGCTTTACTTACTTGCAAATAAGGAGAACACTGTAAGTCCTTCACACAGTACTGTCTCCCCAACAGCAAAACTGGGGAAGTTTTAAGCTAATGGTACATGCATATTTGTGAAGGGGGTGGAACAGAGGAATATTCAGCATAGAATAGGGGCCAAGGTCCACAGAGTCTAAATTGTACTTGATTGAAATCAACATCATCATTCCGTCCCCCACCTGGGTGGGAGCCTTCATTCCTGTGGAACGCAAAGACTGTATCAGATTGTCACATACATGCCTTGAGGAAGGAATTGGGATTCTGTTACATCGCTGAGATATTGTTTCTTGACTGCTTTTCCCTTGTTTCCTTAAAATCATTAATTACTGAGATCTGTTCAAAGGCAAGCATTATGGCCAGGCTTAAGATCACAAAATGGCTTAGACTAAAAATGGCATCTCTTATGTTAGGAAAGCCATGCCAGGTTCTCTTTCTTCAGGGACCCCCCCCTACTCAATCTGCTTACGAATCCACAAGACCATTCACAGCATCATTGCCTGTGATAGCCAAAGACTGGGGACCACCGCCATGTCCTTCATACATGGACTGGTGAGTTCCATAAATGACACGTACATCCGCACAGTGGAAGAGGATGTAGCTGACAAGAGCGGGTCAGATCTGTATCATTTCGTCAAAGAAAACAAAAGCAAGAAGTAGACTGTTGCATGTTTCATGCCACCATAACATTGCATGTTAGAAGAGAAGCAAGAGAGAAAATACACTTGTTAACGTACAGAACTCTCTGGAAGGGCCCACCGGGAACTGCTAAGAATGGTTTTGTCTGGGGGAAAACTGGACCGGGGCCGGAGATGTGAGGCAGAGCCCATCTTCACTGTGCCATCTGAATTCTCTTCTGGGGCACATGATGCTTATTCAAAAATAAAGTGTTTATCAGTGAACAGACCAGGAATTCTGGCTGCAGTACTGGCAGCTGGCGAAGAACATGGACACAGTGCTACCAGGGAACAGAAACGTGAAAAGGTGTCTGGACGGTATGCAAGTCAAAGAGGGAAGACTGATAAAGGCCACGGATGTGAAACTCTTGAAACCATACAGTTCATCTCGTCAAGGGTGAAGGCTGCCCCTCGTCCCCCAGCGCCCCTCCTCACGCGGTCAGCTGGTGACGAGGAAATGGCTATTTTGAGCTGTTGCCTACTGTCAACTGAAAACAAAAAACCTCACACAACCTGTAAGTTGCCCTTTATGTTTTATTCAGGGACCTTACTGAGGACCATAGCTCTCAGAGGAACTGTTCCAGAGAGGTAAGGGAGGAACCAGAATATATCTTTTTTTGCTGGAAAAACAAAACATGGAACTGAGTATCAAGAGATTACTGCTAATCACAAAAGACAGACATCTCAAGTCAATGATTTTAGTGCTTTTCTATGTATGGGAAGACGCCAAAGTCTGGGCTCACTGAATTATTCCTTTGATATGCATCTTATCCAGGGTGAGTACTGTAATAGGGAAGAACCAATCTGACTCCATGTTGGGTCTGTTTCTTTTACTTTAACCTGTTTTTTGTTTCGTTTTGTTTTGTTTTTGAAGTATAGTCAGTTTACAATGCTGTGTCAGCATCTGGCATACAGCACAATGTTTCAGTCATGCAAATACATACATAATTCCTGTACATTTTCTTTTTCATTACAGGTTACTGCAAGGTATTGAGTATAGCTCCTTGTGCTACACAGTAGAAATTTGTGGCTTATCTCTTTTACAGAGAGTAGTTAGTATCTGCAAATCCCGAACTCCCAATGTATCACTCCCCATCTCTTTCCCCTTCCTAGTAACCACAAGTTTGTTTTCTATGTCTGTGACTCTGCAAAAGTTTTCTATTAGCAATAATCACGCCTCAATATGCCTCATTGGCTATAATACGGCCACAGCGCAAAGCTAACCTTTGTTTCTATTGCTTTTGCTACAAGTTAATCACTAAAGTAAGCTTAAATTACACACAATGGCCCATCTCTAGGAACCCTGCCTCCCATGTGAAGAGAATTAAGCTGAAATATCTTTGTTTAGCTCCCAAGAAACCTCCTGACCAGGCCCACCTGTGAATGGCTGCGGGAAGGAAGACGTGAACACATCCCTTCCTGGAGTCTGACGTAAAAGCAGGAAACTCACAAAACGGCTTCCCTGATGCTAAAGCTACTTGCTGATGCATTCTGACTTAAAATTCTCGCAAGTGGTTTTTCTCTCTTCTCTGACAAACCCCCATCTCTGCCTCACTTGCTCAACTGCTTTTGTGCTGAACACAACCTTTCCATTACGTTCTCCACTCCCTATACATTCCTTACCCAGAATAGCTCATCCTTTAACCCAGAAGCTGTATTCCAGAAAGGCAGTCATGGGCTGATAGCCTCAGGAGAATGAACAGATCCTCCGGAGCTCCTCCTGACGCCAGATGGATCCATCAAGATTAAGAACACAGCATCCCAGAAAATGCTGATCGTTGTCACCTTTCGGTTCCATCCAGTTTTTCTGTAAAACCTCAGGATGCCAACCCCAAGGTGGAGTCACAGTGTCTAAGGCAACAGCCTGCTGTGACTCCCCTTTGCCTGGCAAAGCAATAAAGCCAGTCTTTCCTAATTCTCCCAGAACTCTGCTTCCAAGTCTCAATTCAGCTATCAGGGTACAGAGGGCGGTGTTTTGGGCAACAATATGCACGTTGTCTAGGGTCACTATTGTAATAGGGAAGAACAAATCTTATTCCATATTGGGTCTGTTTCTTTTACTTTAAGCTTTGTTTCTATTGCTTTTGCTACAAGTTAATCACCAAAGGGATGTTGCCTGTAAACTTAACTTATACAGAATGACTCATGTCTTAGGAACCTTGCCTCCCAGGTAAGGAGCATTAAGCTAAAGTACCTTTGTTTAGCTCAGAAGAAACCTTCTGATCAGGCCCACCTGTGAATGGCTGCGGGGAGGAAGAAATGATCACGTTCCCTCTGGAGTCTCACATCCTCTCATCTTAGTATAAAAGAAGCCTCAATTCTAACTCAGGGCGGATGATTCCTTGGGACACTAGCCCGCCACCATCTTCTCCGTCTGCTGGCATTCTGAGTAAAGTCACTATTCCTTGTCCAAACAATTCATCTCTAGATTTATCGGCCTGCCCTGAGGCCAACAGTCCAGAGGTTGGGCTCAGTAACAGTACCCTGTTTTCCTCCATCCAGAGTTCCCCTCAGGGCGCTCCTCAGAGGCCAGCCACATTGTTTACCGAAACAGCAGGCAACAGTTTTTTATCCACACTAAGCATTTTACACGATGACAACCCTGCTTACAACCAGTCTGGATTTTGAGAGTACAATCTGTGTTTAGGATTCCCCCTGCCCTGCCCCGACCCCACCCCCTCAAATTCCTGCTTTGCTTTTCCCGGGTCACTTTTTAAAAATAACCACTTAGAGTTAAGCTGAGAAAAGTGCGTGACCTCCGCCCCATCCATAGGTCATAAATCATAGGTGCCTGCTGTCGACCTGGGACCTGGGATGGCAGAGGACTGCCCTTCCACCCCTCACTGCAGCATTCCCCCCCACCCACTGCTTCTGTGATGATACATTTGTGACTTTACTTCCTTTGTGTGAATGTATTGAAACTATACTTTGAATCAAAACGACCCTGGGGTTTTCGCTTCCACAAAGTGGGAGCTGCCTGCCTACCCATGGGTGGCTGGTGCCTACTTCAGCCAGTCACAATCTACATACTCTTAATTTAACCCGCCAGCTCCAGGCCCCCCCAATGCAGACACTATTTCACCATCAAAGATCTAGGATTCCTTCCAGCTGCAGTCAGGAGGGCAGCCTCAGCTGGGCGGGAGCGGGCTGAGCCACCTGATGTCAGAGTGGTCGGCTAAAGCAACAAGCCAAAAATGAAAGAAGACGTCCATCACTGATGGGCTCCCTTGGTCCCACTTTCCCCCAGGAAACCAGCGCCCATTGAAAGTCGGGTGGATCAGCCCAGACACGGGGGTGGGGGTCGGGGGGCGGTTGCTGGTCTTCTCCCTATTGAGGAAGCCCTTTGAAAAAAAAAGAAAAAGGCTGTGGCAGTTTTATGGACCCTGAGCTGGAGGCGGTGGGAGGGAGGAGTGGAAAAGTTCTGAGCCCAAGTGGGCAGAGTTGTGTTCAAACACTCCCCCTCCCCACCCACCATGAGGAAGCCTCAGCAGAGGCACCTGAAGGAGACCCCTGCCTGAGGCCTCAGACAGAGATACAGGAATGCAGGTGCGGGGTTGAGGGGGGACATGGAGGGCTGAGCCCAGTCTGCAGCGCCCCTCAGAGACAGCAACTCGCTGGCCAAACACACCAGGGAGGGCAGCGTCCCCGCCCCCCTGGTCAGTGAAGGGGGGAGGGGCTGCCAGCTAGAGCCTTTGTAATCACTCTGGTCAGGCCTGAAAAATCACTTCGGTTTCTCCAGGGGCCGAACTCCAGCTCTCCTATCTAGGGCCTCCGGACCAAGAGCCTCCACCATCCCTCTCACTTGGCCCACGAAGGAGGGCGTCTCGAGCTCAGGTTTGCCCAGCACAGCCCCAGTGCATACCTGTTGCCTGGTATAATTCTAAACAGCCGCCCCTTTTGTCCTCACAAGTTCCTACCTCGCTTTGCCCCAATAATAAAAGATTTTAAAAGAACACAGAAGGAAACTAACAATCATTTTACTGACAAGTGGCCCTCAGCTCATTCTTTTTTCCAAGCCACTACAATGAGGAGCCATTCTAGAACCACAAACTCCTTAGGGAAAGCCAGGCGTCAGCAGACGAATGGATGAACAAGATGTGGTTCATCCATCCGACAGAAGACAACCTGACCATAAAAAGGAACGAAGTACCCACACCTGCTACAACATGAACCTTGGAAACATGTTAAGTGAAAAAAGCCAGACACACCGAAAACATACTATATGATCCCATTTATATGAAATACCCAGAATAGGCAAATCCAGAGACAAAATTGGTGAGTTGTTGGTTGCTTACGGCTGGTGGGGGAGATGTTGGGTGACAACTAAAAGGTTTGGGATGTCCTTTGGGGGATGATGAAAATGTTTTAAGATCGGTTGTGGTGATAGGTGTAAAATTCTGTGGATATACTTAAAAAAAAAACCCACTGAATTGCACACTTTAAATGAGATGATTACGTGGTATGTGAATTAAATCTCAATAAAGCTCTTACCAAAAAAATTAAAAAGTTCTTACCTACAAGCCCTTTGTCAGTGGTTGTTTACAGAGGAGAGTCTACAGTGGGGTCTAAACATGGCTTATGTATCGGGAGGCCCGCCGCTCCCGGGACCTTCTGCCTCGCTGCCTGCTACTCAGAGACCCATCAGCCACCTCGCCTGGTCCTCAGCTCCGCGACAACGTGCTGCGCTTCCAAACTCCACCTCCTCCAAACAGAAACACACCAGCTGGGTGTTCCACTCACACCAGCTGCAGTGTAGTAAGTGCAGTCACCTGAGGCCTGTAACCCATGCCCAGGCATTTAATTGTTCCTGCTTCCAGCAAATGGGCTCCACTAACCACGACCCAAGGAAGAAACACGTCACCTTAGGTCAGTGAATGCAAAAGAGTCCCTCTAATGTGGCGTCCTCCGGCAGGACAGGGAGGGAGGCAGCCCCTGTGGACTCCTGCAAAAGGAAGGCTGCGTCCTCCTGGTGAGCCAGGTGTGCTGCTGATACCTGGCAGCAGACGCAGGAAGAAGACACAAGTGCCACACCCTGTGGTTGAGTCTCACTTGTTTGGCTATTTGGATTCTGCTTATCAAAGCAGGACACACACTACCTGGTCCTAATCAAGACTCTTAGGTGCCAGGCCTGTGTCTTGAGGGGTTTCCCAGCTCACCCAGGAGCTTGCCCCTGATATTCCAAGAGCACCAGCTCCTGGAATGTTCCAGCATGTCCTGGCATGTTCCAGAGCCTTCCTTTGGACCTGCCCATTTCCCAGCTCAGACTTTTAGAGCTGGAAGGATCCGCCTGCCTCTTTTTAAAGAGAGGAATTCAGCTGGGGAAGTTGAAACGATTTGCCTCAACCATACAGGCAAATCATACACGTTGCAGGTGGCTAAGTCAGTCCTGGATGGAATGGCTTTCAGTGCTTTTTGCTCCTTGAACTCAACAAGCACAGACTGCACACTTACTCTCACCCTGCACTGTACCCGTTCCACAGATGGTAATACTGAGGCCCAGCCCTCAAATTCTATCCTTGCTTTTAATATATCATTTAAATATGTTATATTCTTATTACACTTGTTAATTGTTATGACCTCATTTAAAAACCCTCTCTGATTTACACTACATCCACAGTTCCCTCCAGCCCCATCTTGCCAGCTGTCACAGTAAATCATACAAACTGGGGCTTTTTTATCGAGATGAAACTCATGTAACATAAAATGAACCATTTTACAGACTCGCAGACATAGTAAACAATCTTATGGTGACCAGGGGAAAGCGGGTGGGAAGGGGTTACTTTGGGAGTTTGAGATTTACAAATGTTAGCCACTATATATAAAAATAGATTTAAAAAACGTTTCTTCTGTATAGCACAGGGAACTATATTCAATATCTTGTAATAGCCTTTAATGAAAAAATATGAAAACAAATATATGTACATATATGCATGACTGGGACACTGTGCTGTACACCAGAAATGACACATTGTAACTGACTACATTTCAATTAAAAAAAAAAATCAAGCATTTTAAAGTGAAAAATTGAGTGGCATTTAGTACGTTCACGATGTTGTGTGATCACCACCTCTATCTAGTTCCAAAACATTTTCGTCACTCCCAAAGGAGACCCCATGCCCATTAAGCAGTCATTCCCTGCCCCCACCCCAAGCCCCCTGGCAACCACCAATCTGCTGTCTGTCTCTATGGAATTACCTTATAGGACATTTCATATCAACGGAATCATAAAGGACGTGGCCTTTGTATCTGGCTTCTTTCATTGAGCACCACGTTGCCCAGGTTAATCCAGGTGGAAGCAAGGATCTGTGTGCCATTCCTTTTATGGAACCATTTCCATATTTGAAAATGTAACCACATGCTTGGGAGGAGAGAGGCACCCCAACTACCAAACACAGAAAATATTTGTTTCAACCCGTGTACTCAGCAGCAAAGATTCAGGCGTGGTGGCATGGAATGGTGTTAAGGGGATGACTGGGGAGATAAGAAGACCTGCTAAAATTGCAAAGGAAGGGAAAGAATTCTGCAAAAAGTAAGAAAAGAAAAAAGGACGTAAAAGGAAACTCTGTGAACAGAAATACGAATCATTCTATAAATGTATGACTTGAGGTAATGAACCCTGATGGATTAAGAAAGGCAAAATCTCTGGGAATCAGATGCCTATCACACTAAAATGATTCAGTCATGGTTACGTGTAAAAATAAAGATTCTTTTACTGAAATGTTTATGGGGTGGAGGAGGGGATGCTCAATGGGGTGATTTTGTCCCTTGGGGACATTTAGGAACATCTGAAGACACTTTTGGTTGTCACAACTGGGGCAGGTGCTTGTGGTATCTGGTGAGCAGAGGCCAAGGATGCTGCCTACACCCTACAGTGCACAAGACGGCCCCCACCACAAGAAAAGTTCTGGACCATGGTGCCAACAGTGCCGGGATCAGGGACCCTGCCTTGGCCTGACATCAGCTCCTTCTCTCTGGCTGATCTGGTCCCAGACTGCACGGAGCATCATTTTTCCAACTCACTTGCCCTTAGGAACCACCTGGGTGCTTTTATTTAAAAATGCATATTCCTAGGTCCCTTCCCAGACCTTCTGAATCCAAGGCTCCAGGAGATAGGCTCAGGAATCTGTAGTGAACAAGCCCAAGGTATATGTGAGGACCTGAAGGCCTCACTCTGCAGTGGGGAGCTTGGTAGCCCTGTGTCAATTATGCTTACACTGTGTCTGCGTGATCTTACCTGTAAAATGGTGAAGACGTTTTTCTTTTCCACCTGGAAGAATTCTTGGCAGGATTGGTGAGACCAGTATGAGAGGAGGCATGCTACACAAGATAACTTTATCATAACATGCAAACAATCCCAAGACGAGGATGTTCTTATTTAAATTCCCCGAGAGCCAGGAGGCTGCCTCCTTACCTGTTACACACGCAGTAAGCATTTACTGAAGAAGAGGAGCCACAATCAATTGTCACATCAACGACAGAGCTTCGAACACTAAAACCAAAGTCCAGATCCGGGCCTGCAACCTGGAGCCACGTGCTGACTTCCCTGGGCCCCTCCCTCCTTAAAATATCTTCAAAAGTGGATTTGAAGGCTGCCTTGAGAGAAAAGAGGTATATAATCCTGGTTGGATTCATTATTATATATTTATGACTATTCAGGCTATTCCCTACTGATTAAAAACATTAAAAAATCAAGCATTTCCCTGGGTCCCTAAAAATGTCATGGGTCCCAGGTGCCCAGTCGGGAAGGTAGCCCAAGGCTTTGTTGCAAGCACCCTGGGAGATGCTGATCCAGTTGGTCTAGGATGTGGCTGGAGGCTGGAGGTTTATACATGCTCCTCCAGGGGTTCTGGTGAGCAGCCCAGGCTGAGTGCAATGGCCAGAACTGGTTCAGTTGTGGAGGATTCAGTAAGAGTCTTTCCCACCTGGAGTCACCTGCCCTACCATGGGGAGTGATTGACAAGGTAGGCGAGGCCAGGCCTGTCCATGCCCATACCGTATTCCAAGCAGCTTAAACGTAGGGAGTGAAAGGAATGACCATTTTGGTCCCTTAGTCCCCAAGATCAGAGAGATAACACCATTCTCCTGCTAGGTTGGTTGGCCTGAACTCCTTGGAGGCCTCCCAAGCTGGGGGACTGAAGCCGTCTTCAGGGAGTCCAGGGAGGTGCTTCCAGGAAGGCACAGCTCTGTTGCTTCACTTGCTTTTGCTCATACCTAGGGACATACATACACACCCACACACACACCCACGCGTAGAGCCAGATGCTCATGGTGACTACAGAGACACTCAGAGCCTCCCCACATACATCAGAGACACCTAGAACCACCCCCAGTAGCCCACAGACCCCCATGAACCCTCACAGAGGCACACCAGCACCCAGGTGTATGCACACACATGGGATCTGGTCACCGATAAAGGCCTGAGCTAATTAACACTCTGGTACAGAGTGCAGAGAGAAGAGAAGAAGAGGAGGAAGATACTTAGGAAAACAACAAAGCTGGAATACTACTCAGCCATAAAAAAGAATGAAATTTTACCATTTGCAACAACATGGATGGACCTGGAGGGTATTAAGCTTAATGAAATAAATCAGAGAAAGACAAATGCTTTGTTATCACTTATACGTGGAATCTAAAAAATAAAACAAACT
Organism: Camelus ferus; assembly: GCF_009834535.1. Taxonomy (NCBI): domain Eukaryota; kingdom Metazoa; phylum Chordata; class Mammalia; order Artiodactyla; family Camelidae; genus Camelus; species Camelus ferus. The sequence goes on along the minus strand of NC_045713.1, from coordinate 28,743,223 downwards.
GGTGAATATAGCAAGAAAGAA